>NW_026294503.1:16850633-17510633 GCF_007827085.1 Peromyscus californicus insignis
CACATCACAGATGCTGTAAGGCAACAAGAAAGTTGCCAGCCACTGCCGCATTTTCTGTGCAAGGCAAAGGTGTCTGCTTTATGCAAAACAATGGTCCTGGGTATGGCTGTCAAGCCAAGACTTCCATAAAATCAATTCACTTTTTAAACTATGGTGGTTTTTAATGTGGCATAATGCATTAGAAATATTATACCTCACTGCTGTGAATCCACCCTCCCTTTATGTTAATTTACATGTCATACAACATTTAGACTTCGACAATTCATTGTAGTTCTGCCAAGTGTTGCCAATCATTTGCAGTGTTTTGCCACAGCCTATAAAAATCCCCTCAGGCCTAAAATATGTGCCCTCATCCCTGTATTCACAATCTTATATTTAGACCCAGCCAGCAGGCCCTTTAGATTGCTCCAAATCAAATAAACTCTAAAACCCACACAGTAAGTATTAGATCACTACTGAGCGAGAGGTGTACAGGCTGAAGGAGAGAACAAAACTCAGGGTAAAAGGAATCACCAGGCATGAATTAGGCGCAGAAGTTCTTGCAGCATATCAGAGAAAGAACAAGACAAGGGGTCAAAATAGCCTAGGTGAAATGCCAGCCCTGTCACTTTTGGTAAAACATCGATCGATCTTGCATAGGACTTTGGACCTCAGCTGGAAAATGAAAATACTAGGTTACATCAGATGGACAAAGACAAGAAGGTATGCATTCAACAATTCAGCATGTGAACGGAAACTTTAAGGACCCAGCTGTAAAGTCACATTGCTTTTGAACTACCACAGCACTGACTTGAACTATGTGACTTTGAGCTAGGTAATAATAATGTATGTGTCTCAGATTTTTAAATCTGTAAGTCTTTAAACCTGCAAAGTTATCCTCACAGCAGTATCATAAGGATGGAATGAGATCACTGAAAGCCAATTAAACTAGTCTGTGACAGATAGAAGCATTATCGTGATGACAACTGTGTACTAGGCAAAGAGAAAACAAAGTTAAATCCAAATGATTCAAGGAGGACATAAAGAGCATCACATAGTCTCCGCAGATCTCTTGCAAAATCAGGATGCTGTCGGTTTCAGTTTGCTGCCACATATCTTCACTCACAGCCAAGGAGATTTCGTGACACAGGGTGTTTGTAAGCTTTCACTCTCCTGAGACCTCTTTATCAGGGGAGGCAGCATCATTGCTTAGGCAACACCTGCTGTGTCACTTAACAAAACCACGGTGGGAGCCAGGAGCAAGAGCAGCGAGAGCTAGGCAAGAATCAAAGAAGCCTTCACAGCCTTGGAAGTAAGACAAGGAGAGCCAAGTACAATGAATGAAAAGCCTTTCTTACTTTCCCTCAATCAGGAGTCCCACCACTGATGTGAAATAAGAAGCAATGTTACTGAACTCTAAACTAAAAAACACTATGAAAATGCTAACATGATACGTTTCTACAATTTAATAAGTTATCACAATGATTTTTGTCTTATTCTGTTCTGGCTATTATCACAAAAATACCATAAAGTGGGTAGTTTATAAACTACAATTGCATAGGGGTCGAAAGATGACTCAGTGAGCAAAGGTCCTTGCCTCCAAGCCTGATCACTTGAGTTCAGTCCCAGAGACCCCTGTGATTGAAGGACACAACCAGCTACTACAGGCTATGTTAGGACCCTCGCAGAGATGTATCTCCCCACACCAAAACAAATAAATGACTTTTTTTTTAAGAATGAAGAAAATGAACTGAAACTGTTTATTTCTCACTGTTCTTGTAACTGGAAAACCTAAGATCTAGGCCCAGGTAGATGTGAGACCAGCTGAGTACCCTATTCCTTCCTGGTATACCTTTTATGTTGTGTGATCTTGAGAGGAAAGTAGCAATGAGGCTTCTCCAGGCTTGTCTCATGATTATATTTATGAGAGATATTGCCCTCAAAACCTAATCATGCCTCAGAGTCTCCACCTTTTAAGAGCCTCACTTTGGGAAATAGGTTCCAACACAGAAACTTGAAGGAATAAAAATACTTATCTCAAAGGATCTCTAAGCCATTACCCCAGACCTGCAGGCTTCCTGTTGCACTCTTCTCTCCTTAGATATCTTGGCTGAGATCCTATGTCTTGTGAAAAGCACACCACATAGCCCCCCCTGTAACCAAACCTACAAATACATCTTCATCACTTCCTCCATTCCTTTATTTTCAAAAATCATTCTGACTTAAAGAGAAGAGCATTTGCTCTTTCTCACTATTTTTGCTAAACCTAGGTAATAAATGTATTAAGCCCATTTATTCATTAATCCAGTCTTACCTGCTGTACTTCTCTCACACTTCATTATCTCGAACCATTCTAGTCGCTAATCTGCCCATCTCACACTAGCTCTTGTATTTTAGTATGTGAAGTTTATAAGGGGCACCACCTGCCAAAGTGGGAGGGGGAATCATGCACTCAACAAGTTTCTAGGATATCTTTTTCATCTTCTTAAATATTGCAATTCTCAAAATAGTTATCTACAATTCCTATCCCATGTGTTAACTTCTTTTTTCTCTTTAGCACCTTCATAGAAGGGTTCTGTTCCACTACAACATTCTTCCTGAATCACTGGGTCATCTCCACCTATTTCTTCATGTGTAACAATCTCCTCAGTTTTTACCTTGCTTGATCTGAGAACAGCATTTGACCCTGTTAATCACTTCCTTTCAAAACATGTACTTTTTATCTAATGCCAGAAAACCCCTTGCCTTTCTACCTAATCCTTCGGCTGTTCTATCTACCTGTTAGCTGTTCCACACAGATCTCTTTGTTGGCTCCTCATTGTCTGCCTGGCTCCTAGCAACTAAAAATGATTTCCAGAAATTCATGCTTCTCTCACCTTACATATCTCATCCCCAAATCACACTCCTTTCTGTGGCTTTATCTCCAGTCTAGTCTGATCTTGTTGAACCTTCAGAGCCATATACCTAAGTATGTGCTACACATCTCTAAGAATCTCATAAGCATATAAAAGTCATTTTTCAAGTCTGGTCATGGTATTTCCGCTGAAACAAGGACCCCAAATAATTCTCCTTGCCGATTCCTTAATTGCTCCTGACATTCAGTTCTAATCAAAGCATTTCAAACTCATTGTCTGTCAGTTTAGACATCATTTCCTAAGAATAGCCTTCTTTATATCTAGGCATATAATTAGCTCCATTCACTTCTTCTGCACTACGTGGTCCCATAGGAGTCTCTTGCTCTCCAGTTCCCTCTACATAAATCCAAATCATCATTTCTGCTGCCCAAATTTTATACTTGTCAGGGTAAAATGTATTAAATCATTGCCTTCCCCACCAAGCAACATAAATAGACAACATTTTTTGTAACTTGGTAGATGTGTGGGAAGGGAGAGAAAGTGAAGGGAGTAGGGAGGGAGAGAGGAGAAAGGAGTTCAACAGAGATGGGAGTTTTAAAAATAAAGCTAATAATAAAATAATAAAAGATAAATACATGAGTAAATAGAGTTGTAGGGAGTGAATATCAAAATCCATAATAATATAAACAATTGAATGGAACTCAGAAGCATATAAACTACTAAACAACAGGTGAAGAAACCAGGGTGTGAGGGTTGTGGTCATTAACAAGGGTGCTTTGCAAATTTCCCAGGAAATTGTGACCACTGATTAATTTATTGATTATATCCTAATGATCATAAAATAGTTGGGGCTGGTGGGGTGGCTTAGTGGATCAAGCCCTTATTGCACAACTCTGAGGAGAGGAATTTAGATCCTGGCACTTATATGAAAGCTGTGGGCCATGACTGCTTGCTTATATTCCCAGGGGAAGCACAGGGGGATCTTCCTGGGCAAGCTGTCTGGCTGTAACACCCGGAAGCAGCATACTGTCGGTTCAGAAGAGACTCTGCCCCAGTAAGTAAAGTAGATAGTAATTGAGGATTACATCTGAGATCAATTTCTGGGCTGCATACACCTCTGAACATATATATGTCCACAGACATATAGACATACATGTATGAATACACACTACATACATATACACATGCAGAAACATTTCTAAATTCTCCTGAATCTCAGTTTCTTTATGTATGAAATGCAAAGCCATAATAACATAAACATGGCAGGACTTCTTTAAGAATTAAAACAAGCACCATTAGTAAAATCTGAACAAAACAGAATGGTTGCCACAATTTGTGCTGGTGATGTAAGATAGGATTTTCATGGGTATCTACCCTGAACTACACTTTGTACATAATTCCTTTCTTAATACTGTAGATCATCATTTTCAGAACTAGAGAATTTTAATCTGCACACACACACACACACACACACACACACACACACACACACACACACTGAATATATATTTTTCCCAAGGGCAACGTCTACTGAAAATTGTCATTGTGATTTTGCTCAGACTTGGCTCTCAAGGTTAGAGTCAATTTCTTCAGAAAAGCAAAATATATATGATTGTTTTTATCTTGTTCTATTCAATGTATCATATGCACATGTGTACTATATCTATCTCTACAAAGACATTTTTCTTAAGATACAATAAATTTCACAATATATAATGATAAATATATATGTATATGTATACATACCTTATATACCCCATTGAGTCACGGAGGTCGAGTTAGCCCAAGAGTGCTAGTCCACAGGGTGCAAGCCCATGAAAGCTAATGGAAAATCTTTGAGCTGGAAAACCAGGAGTGTGGATTACAGTCCCGATCTGAAGGCCTGAGATCCAGGGGGACTAAGGTCAAGAGATCAGTGAGGAACTGAAGTAGTCAGCAGAGTCAGTTTCCTATCTTCCTTTCACCCTGTCCAGGTCCTCTACAGACTGGACTATGGTCACCAGCAGTGGGAAGAGCAATTACTTTATTCATTTCACCAGCCCCAAAGCTCATCTCTTCTGGGTACACTTCCATAGGCATACCAAAACAGCAATGTTCAACCAAATTGTTGGTCATCCCTTGGTCTAGTCAATTTAGCACAAAATTAATCAATGCATCCCTGGAGTGCCCATGCTTCCAATATTGTTGACAAATGGGTCACCTCCTCCTTTTTCTATCCTGGGGCTTCTCTGAGTATCCTTTGCTTCTTAGATCCCTAACTCCTATGTCTCAACTCTACTTCATTACACATCTGGTTCTCAAGGCTGCCTTTCTAAAGTAATCTTATTTATCTTTATGTTATAATCCAGCAGAAAGATGAGTGCAAAGCTGTTAAATTAACAATTATTGATTTCAGTTGAAACAGTGGGAAAGAAGAAGCTGCTTCGTTAGTCTGAAAATTAAAAATGAAGATTGTGAGTCTGTCTTTCACAAAGTTAGCAGAGCTTAAGAAATTCACTAAAATCTCAGTACCAGAATAAATGGACCAAGTATAATATCATAATCCTTTGTAGGGAAGAAGATCTCTGCACTTCACTTGAAGATGGGAGAAATTAATGATTAGAAATTAACAGTGGCTAATGTGGACAAAAACTAAGCTTGTACTATATAATTTAAACTTTAATAATATGAGCATTCCCTTGGATTTAGTTAAAAATATGTAATATTAAATATGTAAGATAACTCCTGAGAAAGTTCAGGAAAACATTGCTTTCATGCATAATATTAACAGCCTAACAATGCTGAAGATAATTTATCACTATCTTTAGCTAAGAGGGTAATGCAAGGTCTCTCTCTCAGAGTGATGCTGTGCCACTGATAAGCCATCATCCATAGAGTTTCCTTCCGCAAGGCACTGGGGAACACTGCCAACTCTGCTGAAGATAATTCTGTTGATATTGTGTTGGTTAAACTCCAAACATGTATTGGGTGACACTAGAACATATGTTAATCATAGAGAGAAAATATGAAGCAGACCTCCTCCTTCTGTCTGATCAGGAAGATACATATATACATACTACATACATACATACATACATACATACATACATACATAGCTTTAACAATCTTCTTTCTACAAATAATAAGGAGATGATGGGTTACAAAGAGTGATAGATGCTAAAGATCAATAGTTCATGAAAGTGCCATAAAAAGACTCATGAACCCTGAGTAATGTCTTGGTATGGGTTTAAAAGCTTCATTACTTATTATCAAAGTCAACACATTTTAATTATTGAAAAATTCAAATAAACAGAATAAAATAATGCCTGCAATATAATACCACCACCTAGAGTTACATAGAGTAAAATTTTAGAATTTTTGCATTTTTCCTATCTCCATGTTATTGACTATTACTTTTAAGTAATCTAAAAATTAAAATATTTTTAGTAAACCTTAAAAATTTTCCAAACATTTTTATGGAATTATTAAACTCAATATCTTCTCCAAATACAGAGGCCTTCTCTAATTCATAGAGTTTATGCCCATGTTCCCACATAGACGCCTGAAATGAACAGTACTGACACCCCCTTAGTCAAGATTTGTCTCTCTCAATCTTTCTCTGCTCTTTAAATGACAGTTTGTATACAAACTGAGAGAAGATTATTTTCTAATAGAATGATTTTTACTGAATAATCAGCCTCCTGTCATGTCAGGGTTAAGTATATTAGTCCCCTGAAAAACAATGTCTGAATTCAGTGAATATTGTCATGCAATTATAGATTTAAAACCCAGAAGCAAATCATCTTGCTATTCTACAAATTTAAGTTGAATGAGGAGAGATTTGGTGGGACAGGTGCCAAAGCTGAAAAAAAAAATGTAAAAACCAGATCATAAATGCACTGCCATGTCATGATCTGTAGTGTATCTTTATCCTGGAGGCAATGGAAATTCAATAACTGTTCAATGTAATTGATTTACCCACTTAGGACGAGTTTGCTTCCTTAAGTAAATAAAACTAGTAATCGAATATCTAACAAAGGCCCTTGTAAATATATTCTTTCTTCAGGAAGTGTAACTTATCTTCATGGCTGAAATTAGATGAAGCCTACTGATCTAATTTATTCTGAATTTCTAATGAGTTAATTAATCAAAAAACTTATAGCTACAAAATTTTATATGATGTTCATACATTTAGTATTTATATATCTTGAAATTCAGTCAAATGCTTTAGATGTAAGCTTTAGATAAGATTCATAGACTTTTCCTTGAATATGGACTTATCCATCATAGTTCAACCTACAGCTCTTTTGTATAAACCACATCTATAGTTCATAATATATTTGCCCTATTTTTTGTTCATAAGATAGAACAATAAGTTTAAAATGTACAACACAGTCCAAAATATATTTTCATGAATTTTTAAACTTTCAAAATTTCTATGGTAATACCATAGTAATATTTTTCTTAGTAACTTACATAATTATTTTCCTTTTTTCTAGCTTTAATTTCTGTTTTTTCCTTTTAATGAAAGTAGAATCTTTTCTCATAAAACATGCCAAGATTATAGTTCCCTCTACCTACCTTTACTCCTTCTAGTTCATCTCCACAACCCCTCCCTCCAGATCTACTCCCTTTCTGTCTCTCATTAGAATAAACTTTTAAGGACTAACAACTAAAAATATAACATATTAAAAAATAAATGAAAAATAAAATAAAATATAAAATAAATAAATATAATAAGATGAAGAAAAAACTATTATATCAAAGTTGGACAAGGCAACCCAACAGGAGGAAGAGTCCCAAGAGCAGGCACAAGAGTCGAAGATCCACTTGTTCTCACAGTCAGGAGGCCCATGAAAATAGTAAGCTTAATAGCTATAATATATATGCAGAGGACCTGGTGCAGACCCATGTAGGATCTGTCCTTGCTGCTCCAGTCTCTGTGTGTTCATCTGTGTTTTGCTTCTTCTGGTGTCTGCCATCCTCTCTGTCTCTTACATTCTCCATTAGATTCTCTGAGCTCTGAGGAGAGGAATTTGATGAAGACCTCCAATTTAGACTCTATCTCTGCATACTGTCTGGCTGTAGGTCTCAGCATCTGTTCCGATCTGCTGCCAGAGGAAGTCTGTCTGATGATGATTGGATAAGACATTGATTTAATGGTACAGCAGACTATCATTAGTGTAAGTCTCTGGGTTATCCAATCTCTGATTCATGGTTACCATAGCAGTGTTGTATATGGGTTCCTTCTTGTGGAATGGGCATGAAGAGAAATCAGGCATTTGTTGTGGAATATTTATTTGTTTAACTAGGCAAATATGTGTTACATTTATTTATGCTGCATTTGTTTAATTATGTAAAGATGAGTTGCTATTTCACCTTGCTTGCCTAAGACACTTGATTGGTCTAATAAAAATCTGAACAGCCAATAGCTAGGCAGTAGAGGGAGAGGTAGGACTGGCTGGTGGGCAGAGAGAATAAGTAGGAAAAGAGAAGAGAAGAGAAAAGACGAAAAGAGAGAATAAGGGAAGGAGGGAGAAAGAGGAAATGCCCAGAGCCAGCCAGTCAGGCAGCTGCCAGCCAGCCAGACATGAAGTAAGCATGGAAGTAGGACATACAGATGGAAAGAAAAGTAAAACCCCCAAGGCAAAATGTAGATGAAGAGAAACAGGTTAAATTAAGTTATAAGAATTAGCAAGAAATAAACTAAGGCTGAGCATTCATGATAAGTCTTCCCTGTCTTGAATTGGGGACTGGCAGTCCAAGAAATACTGTTACAGACATTGGTTGGCTGCTTCCACAAGTTCATTACCCTAGCATATTTTACAAGCAGGACAGATTGTAGGTCAAAGTTTTTGTGGCTGTGTCAAGCAATGTCCACATTTCTCTTTCAGTAATCTAAAGAATACCTTCTCACACCAAAGACACCACAAATAGGGTCTCAGGCTCCATGTAGGCACCAGCTAGACGTCTCCAGCTTCAATGAGATTTGTGGATGTTTTACTCAGCAATGAGTCCTGAATGTCATTTTTTCAGAGAACAACCCATTGTCTTAGCATCAGCTTGGGTTATTTGAGGATTTTCGTGGGAACTGTTTGGCCAACTACTCAATTCAATGCAACTGAGTCCTGCCACTGGGAACCTCACTTGGTGCCAAGAGATGGCCAGTTGTGACTATATCCCCTGCTACTTAGGATGACCTTCATAGATTTCAGATAGTTTCCCCTGCATTAGGTTCCTACCCCTCTCCAAAAAGTCACCAATTCCATCCTTCTCAGTCTGCACTCTCTCCCACTCTCTCAGCTCTGCTACTACCTGATCTTCCCTGCTCCCATCTCCACCAGCCCCCAGTTGGTCCATAAAATCTATTCTATTTCCCCCTCTCAAGGAGATACATGTATCCCCTCAATAGCCCTCCTCTTTACCTAACCTCTCTGGGTCTATGGATTGTAGCTTTTTTTATCATTAATTTAATGGTTTATAGACACTTATAAATAAATACATACCATTGTAGAATATTAATTGAAGATGTGGTACATTTGTTTATGCTGTGGAACATTTGTTGAATGATACAAAGGTGTGCTGCATTCTTTTAGGTTGCATTTGTTTAACTCTCTGAAGCTGTGCTACTGTGCCTGCCTAAAACAATTGATTGGCTTAATAAAGAGCTGAACGGCCAATAGCATGACAGAAGAAAGGATAGGCAGGGCTGGCAGGTAGAAAGAATAAACAGGAGGAGAAATCTGGTAGGAAAAGATTAAGGATTGAGGAAGAGAAAGAAAGGAGGACTGCAGGAGCCAGCCACCTACTTATACAGCAAGCCATGGAGTAAGAAATAAAGAAAGGTATAAAGAATGATAAAAGTCTAGAGGCAAAAACCAAACAGGATTATTTAAGAAAATCTGGCTAGAAACAAGCCAAGATAAGGCCAGGCATCCATAAAAAAGAATAAGCCTCTATGTGATTTATTTGGGAGCTGGGTGGCAGCCCCCCCCCCCCAGTAGTGGTAAGTTTCTCAGGTCCTGCCTGGCCCCATGGTTCTGCCTGACCCCACAGTCCTGCAGCTGCTTATAAAATAATCACTCAGAGTCTTAATATTATTTACAGTCTGTATGGACTGTGACAGGTTTCTTGCTACCTAGCTCTTTCATCTTAAATTAACCCATTTCTATTAATCTATGTTTTGCCATATTTTGGTGGTGTCACCAGTCTGCTGGCATCTTGCTGCTCCTTGGGCAGTGCCTAGGCATCTCCCTATTCTCCTTTCTTCTCTCCATATCTCTGCTTGGATTTCCCACCTGCCCCTAGGCTGCTTTGCCATGGGCCAAAACAGCTTTATTTATTAGCCAATGGGAGCAATACATATTCAAAGCATACAGAAAGGCATCCCATAGCAAACCCCCCTCCCCCAAAGCCCAAGGAGCAAAGAGTAAAAACAACCAACTACATGTTGGCATTCCAAAGTGGGCCTGTATTTCCATGTAGGGCCTGAGAAAGCTTTAGGAAAAAAAAAAAAGGTATGTCTCCTTTAAGAAATTCTGACATAGAGCAGAGCATTTAAACAGGCTTTTTCATGCTAAGTAGAAACAAAAACTAAGTGAGAAATGCCTGCCACATTCCAGAGCTGGATGGCTGAATGCAGTTTCATGTAAAATGTACCTCTGACTGGGGAAGAGCTTTAGGCTTGGCTCTTGGGAACCTAAAAGCAGGCAGAGCCAAAGATAGATCTGTGCAGAAGACACAGCTGTAGCTTAGAAGTTTAAAGTTTGATCACACAGGGAAAAAAAAAAGAATAGAGATACAAAGTAAATGAGGTCCAGAGGGAACAAACCTCTAAACAGGTTTCAACGTGTTTCACAATGGGCTGTGTGTAGGCTTAAGAAAGAAAAGAAAATGGGTATAGACAGTCACAGAAAGAAATAATAGTTTAAAAATATAAATTCTTTAAAGAGAGAGCAAAAGTTATATAAAAGGAAAAAGTCACAAAATGAAGAAAAATACATAGGGAGTCTGGATCCTATATAGTACTATGTTGATTTTGAATTTGTTGAATGCTAATGAGCAAGCAAGAGCTGCTGACAGAGATGGGATTGTGAACTGGACTTTTAAATTGTACCAACCAACCAAGATATCTTAGTGCTTCCTTAAATTTAAAAAAGAAATAAAAAATATATTACTTGGGAAAGAGGTTTTGCTTTCATTTCCACAGGAAATGAGACACTATGGATTTTTTCCAGGTTGATATGGATCAGGTTTGATCAGGTCTGCCTCATGAGTTTTTCTCATGGACCCCTAAAGATGCCTTCACCCACTGTCAACAGGAAGCAGTCTGGAGAACATGACACCCACATTCACAAGAGATGGGGTAGGTGGTCTCTGTTTTTTTGGTGTCATTTAGGGGAATATAGGAATATAGGATAAAAAGACAACTATTAATCTCAGATATTTTGCATTGGTATGGATTTGGGTATATTAATACAAATTTAAAGTTATTTTTGTTACACTGTATATATGATTCTACTCTTGTTTGGGGTATTGTGCTTATGCAGCTCATTTAAAAATGCAATGTATAATTAAGAAATGAGGTTAGTAGTTAATCTATAATAATCAAACTTGTGGTCACATTAGGTATGTTTTCAGGGTTAAATGGGTATATTTTAGATAAATAGATGATTTTCAAATATTTCAAAGACCTACAGAATATGACATTTAAGCTGTTTAATAAACTAAGTTTTTTCATGAAAATGAGATATATCTGCTCCTGGAAGCACCAATTTACTTCAAAAAAGGATGATGGGCATCGAAGAAATTTTATAAGACTTTGCTTTCATTCTGGTATAATTAGACATTTGGGCAAGAAACTGCTTTTGCATTGACTGCTTGACAGCATGCTGTATAAATTGGACATGCAGAATCCACAGAAAAGTGATGGCTGAATTTTGCCAAAACGAGGTGGGATGGTCCTTCAAGATCCCTGCTTCACAGAAGAGTCTGCCAGACATTCTATAGGACACACAGGAAAGTGACTGCTGAACTTTGACAATAGAAGGCAAAACTGTCCTTCAAATTTCCTGCTTTGCTGAAAAGTCTGCCAGATATTCTAGGCCTGTAGACCCAAAGATGGATGCCCCAACATTGCAGAGAAACTTTGGGTGACTGTCTAAGCAGCCAAATGTCTCTGCTGTTAGATTAGTATTATATCCTACAGTGGTCTTTGAGGGAGATTAAAACTAAATAGTTAAAGTCATGGTTTTCCTTAGTTATGATAGAAAGTAAATTAGATATAAAACTTTGTAATCACTAATAAAAGATAGATAATGGAGTATTTTCTATGAATTTGCTGAATATAAATGGGCTGAATATTATAATGGTAATTATTACTTGATAACTTTTTTGCTATATATAGTTTTACTATATTAAAGATAAAACCTTTCATTTTTATTTAGACAAAAAGGGGGAAATGTAGTTGATTGTCTTTATTCTTTATTCTTGGGGTATTGTGGTAGTGGGGGGCTGTCATTCAACTTCAAAATAAATCATACAGAGGGTTATTCTTTTCTATGAATGACCAGCCTTAGCTTGGCTTGTTTCTAGCCCTCTTTTCTTAAACTATCCCATTTCTCTTTTGCCTCTGGGCTTTCATATTTCTCTATTCTCTATACCTTTCTTTACCTCTTACTCCATGGCTTGCTGTGTAGCTGTGTAGCTGGCTCCTAGAATCTTCCTCTCTTTCTCCTCCTTGATCCTAGATCTTTTCCTCACAGATTCCTCTGCCTGTTTATTCTCTCTGTCTGCTAGCCCTACCTACCCTTTCTCTTGCCATGCTATTGGCCGTTCAGCCCTTTATTAGGCCAATCAAGTGTTTTAGAAAGGCAAAGTAACACAGCTGCAGAAAGTTAAAAAAAATGCAACATAAAAGAATGCAACACATCTTTGTACCAGTCAACAAATATTCCACAGCATATACAAATGTAATACATCTTCAACTAATAGTCTACCACAACGTTCTGTATTTGTCTTTCTGTGTTTAGGTTACCTCACTCAAGGTGACTTTTTTTCAAGTTCCATCCATTTGCCTGCAGATTTCATGATGTCAGTTTTTTTTTCACAGCTGAGTAATACAACATGTGCAAATGTGCCACATTTTCTTTATCAATTATTCTGTTGAAGAACTTCTAGCATGTTTCCAATTTTAGGATATTATGAATGAAGAAAATGAAATTTTCTAGCATGTTTCCAATTTTAGGATATTATGAAGAAAGCTGCAATGAACACAGATGAGCAAGTGTCCTCTTGTGACAGGACGGAGAGTCCGTTGAGTAGTAATGCTGGATCTTGAGGTAGATCAATTCCCAACTTTCCGAGTAACTGCAATATTAATTTCCATAGAGGCTGTAGAAGTTTGCACTCCCACGAGCAATGGAGGAGTGTTTCCCTTGACATCATGAACTGCTACTTGTGTAATTGATCGTAGCTGTTCTGACAGGTGTAAGACGGAATCTTGAAGTAGTTTGATTTGCATCTCTCTGATGGCTAAGGATGTTGAAAAAAATTTAAGTATTTCACAGCCATTTGAGATTCTACATTGAGAACTATTTATTTAGGTCTGTACTCCATTTTTTAATTGGATTATTTGGGTTTTTCTTTTTTGATATCTTGTTTCGTTAGTTCTTCATATATTTTGGATATTAGTCCTCTATTGGATTTGGAGTTGCTATAAGCCTTTTCCCATTCTTTAGGCTGCTACTTTGTCCAATTGGTGGTGTCCTTTTCCTTACAAAACCTTTTTGCTTTCATGAGGTCCCATTTATTAATTGTTGGTCTTAGTGCCTGCACTGTCAGTGTTTTGTTCAGAAAGTTGTCCTTTATGCCAATGTGTTCAAACTTATTACCCACTTTCTCTCCTATCAAGTTTAGGGTATCTAGTTTAACGTTGAGGTCTTTGATCCTTCAATACTAAATTTAGCTTAGATTTTAATTTAAAATAAAGTTCACCTTAACAGCAATTATTTAACTGAGGAATTATGTTAATTAGTGAAATTGGCTTAGTCAGGATTTTAAACCATTACAACCAACTCTTAGTATAAATCAGGCAAGTGGAAGGAACAGAGAGACAAGCTGGCTGGGGCCTTCAGTTGGTCTGTTTTACAGAGAAAAGAGAAGGGCATTGGCCAGCTTGGCAACCGGCAATTGGAGAACTGTCAAGAAGATCATCAGTAAGATTTCTGAACTCCTCAAAGATGTTGAAAACTCTGGTCCTTGTCTATTCAAATCTAAGACATAAGGTCTTGATTTCCCTTCCATTTTCACAAAAATACACCACTGGGATATCTTAGTTCCAAAGACATAGAAGCTTTCACTACTTAAAAAAAAAAATCCTGTTGTTGGTTGTGGGCCCCCAGGCCAGACAAGGAAAGGTAGAGTGCTGTTGTCCATAGCTCTCAGAGCATGGCAGCAGTATGACCGCTCCCTCCTCAAATTACGTCTGGGCTCACTCAGCTCTGTAGAAACAAAGGTGATGTCATGTTAGAGTCAGTTAAGCTTCTGTCTCTGTGCCAGAAAATTAGCTCCTCAGAAATCATGTGACCAGCAGTCTTCCAACTGATATGCCTGGAAAATGTCTGCCTCTTCTACAGCCCTCCCTCCCTGCATTCCCTCTTTCTTTTTTTTTTTTTAACTTTTGCTTTGGTATTTTGGCATTATTAATGTTTGTCTGCCTTCAATCAGGTCAAAACATGAAAATTAGGTGGATACCCTTGTTCTTTGACCCCCGACTCCTTGACCCAAGCTATATAAGCCAGTTAATTACTTCAATAATCGAGTTGTCCTCTGACACAGTGTCCAGGGTCATTTCTGCCCCTTGTGTGCACCTCTGCCCAGACTGGCAGTGAGAAAAGGCCAATCAGGGATGGGACACCCACAGTTGGTAATGCTAAAAGTTTATCCAACTCCATAGGTGCCATATATATATATATATATATATATATATATATATATTAAATTGATGATGACTTTAACGTATGTCTTATTACTACCATGTGGGATTTTTCCCTCATGTACTTTAATCATTTTAACTCCCTTATATAATTAATGTTTATAAACTACATAGTTTTATTATTTAGTGACTTAATACCACTTTTTAGGAAAAATATGTAATGAGCCTCAAGAAGATAATACAAAGAGATGCTTTAAGGCAGTTGAGTCTGGGCTGATAGTCCAGTGCGTTTCCATTATATGTCCCTGCCTTTCTATACCCTACCCACTTCTGCTTTGACTTCAAGAACCGCTTCAGCAAATCTGTCTGCTATGATTGCTCTTTCTTGTTAAGTGACAGGATTTAGAGCCTCCTACCACACAAACCATCAGTTGTGGCTGTGAAGCTCTGTCTAGGAGGCTTAACCAAGGAGGTAAGACCCACTCTGATTATGAGTGGCACCACCCCATGGGCTTGGGTCCAGACTGAATACAAAGGAGAAAGAGGGTAGAACACCAGCATTTCTCCTCCTCCCATTCCCAAACCTCTACCTTCCTTCTCCTGCGTTCCCTTTCTCCCCCTCGCCTTGACTATGGATTCTATATGACTAGATAACCTCTATTCCAGTAATCATTCCTCATCTACCATGGTGGGCTATTATACCCTGACACCATGATCCAGCAAAATTTCTTCTTCTTTAAGTTGTCTTTGTCAGCTGTTTTGACTCATAAACCAAAAAAAAAAAAAAAAAAAAAAAAGTAACAAGCATACTGCTCCTAATCTGGAAGCCAGACAGCTTTAGTCCAACTGGAGGCACCACCACACTGTGTGAAAAGGCACAATGACAAGGGAATGTTGATCCCTGTTCCAACTCTGCCTCAGACAGAAAAGTTGTAGTAGTGGTCATACCCCTTGTGAGCCAGCCTAATTCAAGGAGTTAGACCCATGGAGTCCCAGAAAAACCTATCATATTTTAATTTTCTCCATCCTATCATAATTAATTTACCAATACATTTTGTAGGAACCTCTGCAACTCTTATTGGTTCTGTGAAACCCCTTCAAACTTCTTTAAATAGACTTTAAATGATTTTTTTTTTAAGAACTCAGGTGAATGTATTTTCTCTTTCCCTTCAGGACCCATGTTGAGCAGTTATCAATCTCTAAAGCTTTGCAATAAGATTCTGTAATTTAAAAATATATTTTGTTACTTTTGTTTCCTCCCCACATTATTTATATTCCATTTCAGTCTATTAGAGAGGTAAAAGGAAAGGCACACTGTGTATTTAATAGAAATTAAATAATTTCAAATAATTTTTTTAACTAACATGGTCCTATTGTTTGGACCTGAAACTCTACCACTTGACCTTAGTGTTTAATGATATCTCTTAGGGAACACAAAAAGGATCTAAGATGACAAAAAGATATTATAAATTAAGAAGGCCAGCCAAGTGGCTTATAAGAGAGACAGAAGAAGGATGAATTCAGAAGTGTGTGTCTGTAAGTGCTGAGGCTCTACACAGTCAAAGTGACATTGAAATTTAAGACCCAAACAAGAAATCATGAATTTATATATTGTTGGGAAAAGTCAAACCACAGAAATTAACTTAAGTGATCTTGATTATACAACATTGGCTCCTGGGATTTCCTTATTGTTTTTAGTGATATGGATTCTAATATGCAGCTTTTCCTCTTTCTTAGTTTTTTTTTCATTTATTGACTGCAATATTATAATACAAAGTCAACATCTGCCTTTAGAGAGCAGGCTCCCATTCTCTCTATCTCTAAAGATTAATTTAATATATTTTCCTCAGATAGAGGACACATAGATATTAAACTGATAGAACCAAGTATTACATTTGATGCTGGCCCAGAGGCTGAGAATGATGAACTACAGCTTAGATCTGTCCATTAAAGGGCCAGTTTTAATCTTTGATTGATGTTCAAGTCTATTATTATCGCACTGCTTGAAATAGGAAACATTTAGAGAAAAGCTTAATAACACTCATAAGATAAATGTAATATCCCAGTTAAAAGTAAAAGGACTAGAGAAATGGTTAGGAGTGTACTTATGTCTTATGGAGACCCTGAACTCAATTCCCAGCATTCACTCAGGTGACTTACAACCTCACATAACGGAGAACCCATTGTTTCCATCTGGATTCTGCAGACACTTGCCCTCATATGTACATGTTCCATTACATAGACAAGATGATACAAGCTAGAGTCATCTAGAAAGAGGGAACATCGATCAAAAATATGCCTCCACCAGATTGCCTATAAGACATCCTATGGGGCGTTCTCTTGATTAACAATTGATATGGGGAGGCCCAGCAAAATAAGGGATGCCACCTCTGGGCAGGTGGCCCTGTCTTGTATAAAAATGCAAGCTGAGCAACTTATGGGAAGCTAACCCATCAGGAGTGCTTCTCCATGACTTCTGCTTAAGTTCCGACCTCTAGGACTCTACTCTGGTGTCCCTTTATGATGAACTGTGATCAGAACATGTAAGCCAAATAACTCCTCTCAAGTTGCTTTTGGTCATAGTATTTTGGCGTAATAATAGGCAGAAAACTAGAATAGCACATAATTTATAATAAAATGCGTTTTCGAAATAAGTAAAATATAGATGCTCATATAAACTGAAAGTGTTATACCATTTGTACGCATTGGGTTACTTTTAAAGAAGCTTCAAACAATATAAAATCAGTGATTTAATACGTAAATGTATTTGTGTGGGATAATTGTGTATACCTAAATGAAAAAGAAAGAGAAGAAAACCCTAGCAGAGTACTGCTCATGGGTTTAAAAACCAAATGGAAATACAAAGATTCATTTATGGTTCTTCTTTTTTCTCTTAAGTAATTTTTTCATATGATTACAAAATATTAAAATAAAAAAGATTTAGTTAAACATTTTTCAAATTTGGGCTCTCAAGAAGGCTCAGCAGGAAGAAAATTCTAGCCATGCAAGCCTGACCACCTGCAGAACCCACTGTGGAAGGAGGGAGAGCACCAACTCCTTCAAGTTATCTTGTGATTGCCATCCCCATACTGTGGCATGCACACACATACACACACACACACACACACACACACCGACACACACACAAATTATAATAACGTAAATTTCAAAGTTAAGTTTCAGAAATTTTAGCTTTCACTGCACAGATTCTGAAACCTTTATTATGTCATAAACTAGAGGAAACAACTAGTCAACTGTCAATACATTTCAGGAAAGTGTGTGTCTTAACTCAGCTAAGGATCACAATGCAGGTGAGATAGCGCTACTATTGTTCCCATTTAGACACTGCAAAACTAAGACATACAAGCAGTTTAAAACTTGTCCAGAGTTATACAGCTAAGAAGTTGTAGAGCTTGATATTCAAACTGTTTACCTCAAGGCCCCATACAGTACAAATGAACAGCCTTGTCTCTATGCTGCCCATGAAATGCCAATTGTCCAAGAATGGTTCTACATAGCAGAAGTTAATGCCATTAAGCTGTTATTCATAAATTTTGTAAACTTAATTTTTAAAATACTTGAAGAATATTTTATTCTGGCACAAATGGCTCTGTTATTGGGAAGCAAAGAAACCACAAAGAATTTTCCATATCTTTTTATGTAAAGTCCTAACAGGACTTAGGAATTTATAGATTTACCTCTATACTAGCTAAAACAGCCAGTATCTGTTTCTTAAATATTCAGCCAAAGAAGCACTTGAGCTTCTAAGCTTTCTTGTGGTAGGTGCCAAAGCCATGAGTTAAGGAAAGGTTGAGGTCATTTGATCTTCTGTGGAAGAAAGAACAATTGATTGCATGAATTTAGACAACAACGAAGGACATTAAAACATCTTGAAGACACACATTATAATGCCAAATGTTTCCCAATAATAAACACAGTTGCCCCTCAATGAAGAATCACACTGTTAGAACTGTGCCTTTGGTACCGCAGAAGCAATGTGTCTGAACATGCTGGCTTTAGAATTTTCCCACAACATTTCCTCATCTTTGCATCACTTCACCCAGCATTAATCAAGGCAGAGCTGGGTTTTGACAAGAAAAGATCTTCCTTTTGCCACTAGTCCTTTCCAGATGATCATATAATTATGGAAAAGGAGATCACTGTGCTCTGAGGCTAACTGAAACAGTATGTAAATTGTGAATAATCACTAAGGGTGAAAAGAACATACTTTCATTCTGTTTTCAGGTATAAGCGTTCATGATTCTTATCCTAATTCATTCAGTCAAATATACGAGTTTTTCTGCAGGGCATTTTCACAACATCAAAGCAAATTACTCTTTGTTCTTACTTTTTCTTTTGTTTTTGTTTTGCTAATGAGTATAACTCAATACATTACATATTACTTTATCTGGGAAATTCCTAAAGTTGTTAAAACAGATTTCCAACAAGCCTTAAACATAGCATTAAAGGCACATACAAAACTATGACTCATCCCCACATTATCATTTAATATATTTCAAATAAGGGAAGAAAGAGAATACTTAGGCATTTAATTATGTTGAATGAACAGAATTCGGTAAAGAAATATTGAGGGTCCAAGATATAACTGAGAAAACAAACCTGTTTCAAGGGCTGGGAAGTTGACTAATTTGATAAAGTACTTTCCATGCAAGCCTGAGAACTTGAGTTGGATATCCAGATTTCAGCACAGATTATGTCTGATTCAATGCACTAATTTAAGAAACACTCCAAAACACACTACAGTTCCAAACTGACTGCTGGAGTCTGTTCATGACCCTTTCATGATGGGAGCTACTGTCCAGGAAAATCAGAAGGATGAGAAAGAGGAGGAGGAGGAAAAGAGGAGGAAGAAGGGACCTGCTTTTATAAACTGTACCCTAACCAATGATGACTGCTGAGCCTGTGATGGTAATGTCTGTCTTATCCAGAGATTCATTGAAATCTGTTTTTAAGGCATTTCAAACCCCCAAGTGTCTAGACATCATGGGAGCTGATTCCAACTGCATGAACAACCCAAGGTATGAGATCCTTCTCCTCTTCTTGAATCACAAGCTTATGACTAGCAGACTCTGTGATTCTTCATAATAGCTATGTCTATGTCCTTAGGTTATGGTGCTGCTGACATTTTGTAAGCACTTAGTATGATGTCATGCATAAAAGTTTATGGCAAAGAAATGTTCCTGTTGTCATCACCATCGTAATTAGCACGGTATATACAGTAACGCTCTTGATAACAATATTAGTATTCAATTTTATATTAACCAAGTAGACCTCTTCAGTTCCTTAAATCCAATAGTCTCCTTGAATTTTTACTTTGATAAAAAAAGCATAATACACTGACTTTTCTAACTAAAATACCGGTAAAGTATGTTCACAGACAGGTTCTTTGTGATGCACACTCTTCTGTGGTTCCTACCAACATCATTCTTATCAGAATACCCTTCACTGTGTTTTGTTTACTTGCATGTGTGTCTTTGAGCTGCTCTTTCTCTCTCCTTGGAATCTTTTCCCTAGCTTTATTTTGCTGATATGTTCCTACTCTATAAAAAAAAATCTGGTTACATATTACAACCATTAGAAAGGTTGTATAAGCCCGAGGAAATGACTCAGTGGGTGAAACGCTTGCTAGGTAACCATGAAGATCTGAGTTCAGATCCCTAGTACCACGTAAAAGCAAGGCATGGCATGGGGAGATGAATCAGCAAAAACATTTACTACAGAAGTCTGGAAATCTGAGCTTGATCCCTGGAATACAGATAAAAGTGTCAGGAAAGCACTTATCCCACAGTGTTGTCCTCTGAACTCTACACACATGCTATGGCACACATACACATCCTAATAATGAACACATACTAAATCAATCTGTAGATAAAAATTTTAAAGAATTAGCATTATAAGAGTCATCCCATCAAATAAGCCAGAATTACTTATTCAGTTCTATGTTCCTTCCTGCCTCCAGTGCAATAACTGCCACATTTTGTTGCAATAATTATGGTTTGTGTCCATATGTATAATAAGTCATTAGGGCCTTTGTCTTGCATAACCAGGTAAGCCTATAACACATAAACTACCAACATTATATACAGACTACAGATTGGGAGAATAGTTACGATATCTCTTAATTTCTCAACCTTCTTACTCATTTCAAGATGTGTTTGCACTCTCCTACCTACCCCCAGAGCTTTTACAACGTACAAGTTTAAATCACAAATATTACATTAACATGTGCATTTTATAAAATAAGACTCTTATGAGAGCATTGCATTGTACTTTACACATGCTGAGGTAATGTGCTTACACACACATCATATATTACCATCAATTTACAGACAAAAATATATAAAATGTCTCAAAAGAAATGTCTCATAATCCATCTCTAACTTCTTGGCATTTGACAAAATTAAGTTACAGAGTTTAACCAAAGGGGAAAAAATATTTCTAAATTGAATCTATTTGTGATATACTGGTTTAAAATTCAAAACTGCCAACATATTCTGTTTACTCTCTTGGCATCTGCTGCATCTGCCAACTGGTGGCCAAAAATTAGAGCAGACTTAACTAATTAGAAGGGTCCCCATCTGGTAGCTGAACTTCTTGTTTATGCTTCCTTTGTGTTCTTAGCACAGAGATTCGAACCAGAACTTCTGTGGTTTGCAGCGGAGGAGTCCCTGTCTGGCTAGATTTCTAGCTATTGTCCTGTGGAGCTGGACTTGGCCAGATGGAAGTGTTCTGTGTTTTATAGCCCCTTCCCCATGTTCCCCTTGGGATGACTCATCTTTGCCACGGGAATTTCCATTGTCTCTCAAAACACTCTTTCATTCTTTTTCATTTCTGCAGGCCTAGATCTAGGACTGTAAATAGTTTATTGAGAAGCAAAAGCTTCCCCAAAGAATCCAAAATTGGGTAAAATCAATACTATCTTTCCTCTGAACAAAAGAAGAGGAAAGGATTAAAAGAAGATATCCTGGTGGACTTTGTTTCTTTGTGGTTTTTTACTTAGTCATTGTTAGTGTCATTTTACCATAAAGCCTTCTCCTGGCAGGATCCTGCAGTGGTTACAATCACAGACTTTGGTTAAAAACTTACATTAAAATTCTGGCCCTGTTCTCTATTAGCTGTGTATCCCTCAGCAAGTTGCCTCAACCCTGCTACATTGCAGTCTCCTCATATGCAAAGCTAAAACTACAATCTATTTGCTTTGTCATAGAATTATGATAGCTAAATGAAAAATGTTATGAAAAGAGTGTAGCCCAATTACCTGACAGAAATAAAGCTAGAAAAACAAAATTAAAAAATATCTAGTATTAGCAATAGATGCCCCAAATATTTTTCAAGGACTAGGGATGTATCTCGATTCTAGAGTGTTTGCCTAGCATGTAGGAAACTCCAAAGTTGATCCACAACACAACACAACAAAAAAGCTAGGTACAGTAGCTCCCTGTGTGTGTGTGCATGTGTGTGTGTGCGTGTGTGTGTGTGTGCATGTGTGTGTGTGTGTGTGTGTGTGTGTGTGTGTGTGTGTGTGTGTGTAAAGGATTATAACATATATTTTAAGTTTCACTAAACATAGAAATTGAACATAAAACTGAGATACTGCAAATACATTGTTTTCCAATTGTATGTATTTAATGCTTTGAAGCACAATTATTCTGTTATGCATTTTAACTTTCACCAAGGGACTTTTGCTTTCCTTTCATACACTTCAGTCAGTTATTAACATGAGATATGGCTAAAGAAAGCAAGCGTGGGATTACTACATTATTAAGGACAATAGAATCACTCTACTAATTTTACCATAGTTTATTTGCTTTCTTGTTAGTCGTTATCCCACCTCCCCAGCAGAAAACAATTGACAAAACAATTTGAAAGCAAATTTATTTGGGAGATATTGCAAACTTACTCAAAATCTATTAATTGCCTATGAATCAGCCCGATTTTAAGCCTTAGACTACAAAGATAAGTAAGACATAAGCTATACATTCAAATTGTTCAACAGGCTTTGGGAGAACAAGGTATATAATAAGTAAATAGATGACTGTACAAAACCTAAACCTTATGATATAGTCTTGGGAAACTTTCAGGAGAGATGACACCCATGAAGGCAGTTAAATGGCTAGAGTAGTTAGTAGACATCTATGTATAATAGATGAAAGTTATTACCTTAGAAAACAACAGTGAAAGCTCAGTCATGAATTGTATATGTGGAAAAGGGTGATATTCTGAGATCAGCATCTTAGAATGATAGAAACCCAATCTTCATGGCAGGCACCATAGAAGGTGAGGGTATAAGAGTCATGAGAATTAAATTTCTAGTGCTTGGATCTAGTTGCAGGGTTTGTGGCAACAAAAAAACTACAGAGAGGTCTGTGGCCTCACAAGTCACATTCCAATGATTCAGCAGCACTAAGGCTAATAAGTGTGAGTAAGTTGTCAAAAAGAATTTGTTGCAAGCCAGGCATTAGCAAAGAAAAAACATTTTCAGATAGGATATAATAGTTCGAATAGAGTGACCAAGCAAGCCAGACTCCTGAAAATGGGGTAAAACTGGGAGGCCTTGACATTCTAAAAATGTTAATGGTGACCTGGAATGGTATACTTATAATCCCAACATGAAAGAGGTTAAGGATCTCCATTTTTAAGCTAACCTAGGCTTTATAGGGGTAATATATCTCAGAAAGCACAAAACAATAAAAAAAAAATAAATGTTGATTAGTATACAGTGAATTGGGAGAAATCAGGTAACCAATGAGAATGAGAATTGGAGGAAAATATAAATATTATACTCATAGCTCACATAGAAGTGATATGTATTCCACAGGCATTGCTTAGCAAAGCCCTAATGGCAAGAGCCAGGGAACCTTTGACCATAGCCTTTAATGAAATGCCCCAGGAAATACAAGGTAGAGTAAGACCAATGCTGTAGAACTGTCAGAAGTATCATGGCTCTAACACTGGTACTCATCATATGTCTTGCCTTGTACTGAAATTATTAATATAGAGAAATATAGCCCAATGAGTTATACAGACCAATAGAGAGGGTAAGTATCTAGACAAGTTGGTCTGCACTAAGATATCTTTAGCTGACTCTTCTGCTATCTCTAAGAATTAACTAATGACAAATATTGTTCTTTGACAAAATCCCAACCAAGCTCCTTTTACTCTGCTAGTATCTAAACTATAATCATGGTCTATAAAGACTTGACCAAAGTCCTAACACAGTTTTCAATATCGCAAGTCTATCTGACCCCATCCATAGTAAAATGTTTAGCTGAAAACAACATGATAGATAAGTGAATCTCAAAAAAGGCTCCTCCATAACTCCCAATTTTGTGAGACGGTAGGACTCCTCTTGACAAACATAGATGGCTACTACATGAACAAAAACACCTCTCTAATCTTGTAATTTCTCACCTTCTTAATAGTGCTTAGTTTCCCCAGTCATTCCGCTCTTTTATCCTTCATTTTTAATTTTATAGTAGCTATCTTTGTAAAAACTGTAGTTGAGTTTGGTTCACATTGGACTTTCCCCTCTACTACAAATTTGTGCATATTGTTAAATCTGTCCTTGCTAATTGATAGTATCTTTATTTTTTATTTTGAAACATCTGACACTGGCTCCAGAAAGGAAAAATCTCACCAGAACCAGTAAGATTTTCTAAAAAATGTCAAAACATAAAAATACAAAAAACAATCTACATATTTAATTCAGTCCATAAGTAACTATTTTTAGGGTACTTATCAGTACATTTATGGAAGAGAAAGAATATAGAGAGTTTGGATGGATTTTAAGCCCTTTATTGAACATGGGTATGTGAGACAGAAAGAATTATCAACATATAATTTATAACAAAATATATCAACAAATAAAAATAAGCAGAATGGGTAGAATCAGAAAAATAATTCTCCAAGGATGGAAATTTGAACAATAATCAACATTTCAAGAGAAAAAAAAGACTAATGCATAAAGATGCCAGAGAAGTAAGAGTCATTAAAAGCCAAGAGAGAAAAGAATTATAAAGTCAAAGACATGAGGCACTAGAGGAAAGATATGAGTGACAGACGGATTACAGGGAGACCATGACATGTCACAAGGTCTACTGTGTATTCATTCTAACTTGACTTTAATTTGGGGGTCAGACCAAACTGGGTTTGAATCTTACTTCCATGTGTCTTGCAATTTCTGTAACTTGGGACAAGTTAATTGAAAATCCAAAGTTAAAATTTAAATCTAAAGTTATAATTCAATATACTTCCTACTGATTGTTTTAAAGTTAAGTAAACAATGTTATTAAGGCACCTGGGATGGTGTTATCTTATCATATCCTCCCAATAAGGGGGTTATTTTGATGATTTTCCCCTAAAATGATATAAAATAATCTAACTTTTCTAATTAACAAATTAAGAGTCCTATGCAATCATTACTTTTTAATCATCTGGTGTTTACATCAACATATATGTAATGTAATTGTAACCTTGCAATGAGTAGATTAATTCACTAATATGTACATGTTTGTGAATCTAGCATAGTATTCTAGGCCAAAGACTTAGTACCCAAAAGAATAAAGTAGTTTGTTAGGGGTGCTCAATACCTAGTCTATGATGCTTTCGTAAATCTCTTGTTGAGAAAGAAAACAGTCTATGCTAAGACCCAAGGCATTCCATCAAACTATCGGACAAAAGTATGCAAGAGAGAATCAAGCCTTTTCAATGTGGTATTTTTTAAAATGTCTCATGGTAGAACTCTACCTCCCTTGATATTGTTGCACCTGGTATAATCCACAATGCTTTTTCTATTTCATTGTCGTCACCTTTTATACAATTTGTCCAAAAAGGGGGCGGGGGTGTTCAGGAACTTCCTTCACTATCTGATTTCTGTAATTTTTCTTGCATTCCTAGGATTTTCCTTAGTTTCTATGGTACACAAGCATATCATAGTAAGTTTAAAACGACAAGAAAGATAACATCTTTTTTTTAATTTAATTTTTTTTCGCTTTACATACTAACCACAGTTCTCCCTCCCTCTCCTTCTCTCAACTCTCCCCTACCTTCCCCCCACTCCCCTCCCCCATCCATCCCTCATAAGGATCAGGCCTCCCTTGGAGAGTCAAAATAGGGTAGCATACAAAGTTGGGGCAGGACCTAACCTCTCCCGCCTGCATCAAGGGTGACCAAGGTATCCCACCATAGAGAACGGGCTCTAAAAGAACAGCTCATTTACCTGGATAAGTCCTGGTCCCACTGCCAGAGGCCCCACAAACAGGTCAAACCACACAACTCTTGCCCATATTCAGGGGGCCTAGTTCAGTCCAATACAGGTTCTCCAGCTGTCAGTCCAGAGTCTGTGAGCTCCCAATAGCTAGGTTCAGCCTAGTCTGGTCCCATGCAGGTTCCATAGCTGTTGGTCTAAATTTCGTGAGTTCCTATGAGCTTGGTTCAGTTGTCTCTGTAGATTTCACCATCATGATCTTGACCCCCCCACTCCCACACCCCCAAACCCCCACCCCCAACCACCCACCCCCACCCCATCCCCCCTGCTCATATAATCCCTCCTCCCTCTCTTTGACTGGACTCCTGGACCTCAGCCTAGTGCTTTGCTGTGGATCCGGCATCTGCTTACATCAGTTACTAGATGAAGGTTCTATGATGAAAATTTGGGTAGTCACCAATCTGATCAGAGAGAAGTTTTGGTGGGCAATTAACACATCCTATGGCTGATGGTGAATTTTTTCCCAGTGTGTTGTTACTGATTAATGGTGTCTAGAAAGATGAGTTAATTCTGTCTTTTAACCTCATATGAATGGTCTTCAGGGTTAGAATAAAAGTTGGTATTGATGCTTAAATACACAAACCCATAATAAAACAAATGTAACACAGTATCCTCATTGGGATTGCCAAATACCTTATTCAACAACACTTTCAATATATTTCTTGTACTCTTATTTTCTGTATGTGAAATAATGTTATAAAAATTATAAATAGAACCACTGAGATATCTCAGTGTTAAAGGCACTTGCCAGTAAGTCTGTTTACCTGAGTTGGATGCCCAAGGCACAAGTGGAGTATAGAGAGAACCAATTCTCAAATTTCATCCTCTTACTTTTACAGGAGAGCCATGACACATAGGTAAAACACACCACAGATACACCCAACCACACACACACACACACACACACACAAAAACCCACACACACAAGCATACACACATAAATAAAATATAAATAATTTTGAAAATGTGTGAAAAAATTGTTACAATAAAATCAAAATATTTTAGATAAAAGTAGATTATTTAGTATTATCCAACTTAATAAACACCAGGACATCATACTAAAAAATTTACGTTATTTACATTCTAAAGGACAGCATGTATCTCTCCTTATAGTTTTAATCTCATAGTAATATAATTTTGCATGAAGAATATATGTCACTTGCAAACTCAGTCATAAATTGTATGTTTACTCTAATTTTATGAATTACCTAGGCATGTCTAGAAGGATAAAAGAAAGCAATTGCTAGGAATCCACTTGATTCAGTGCCCTGGGATTCTGTTTGCATATAGGGAATCCCCATTTTATAAATAGATTGAAACCAGTTGGATAATAGCTGAGGAGATAAGTGACTTAGGATGTTGTTTAAGTTAAAAGTGTTCAGAATCCGATATTTTGCGCATGGTCACTCTCATGGACTCATGAGTGTATATAAGACAGAGAACGAGGATGGAAAGTTCTTTAAAAGAAAAATATTTTTTGTTCCAAATTCTAAGACACTGAAAAGTCAAGTCTGTATTGTTTTTAAGTTTCTGTCAGTGATTATTCCATTACACTGTCATTACCACAGTTAGTGCCATGTTCCCCTGCTGTTTCACTGAGCAGTTGGTCAGATTCTAGAGGACTTTGACTCTGAAGCCCCGTGGGCATGTAGTTTTGGAGGGCACAGACTGCTGGCCTGACCCCAAATCTGCAAGCAAGCAGGGTTCTTACAATCCCTTATCTGTTCCAGATGTCAGACCAGTTTGGCTTCTTCTTGGAGGAATATACTCTGCTTTAACCTCCTCAGTTCTCTTGCCTCCAACCATTAAGAATGAAATAAACTCTGCATTAAAGCTTTACATGATGCCCCATTAATACATACAATTTTATGGTGTTTGAGCATCATTTAAAAGTAAATTTAAAAATAAGTATGAAAAAACTATTCCTTTATACACATATGTTATATAAATGGAAGACGAAATACTTAGCCTTATGTTTCAGGTTTTGATGTTATATTTAATTTTGGTATTGGAAATAGGCAAGGGATCAATTAGATACCCTTCATTGTGATTTTCAAATTAAAGAGATTAAAACAGCAAGGGAAGCAGAGAAACAGCACACGTTAACATTTTAGTCCTGTCTACATTTGTCAGTCTAATTTTTTAGCTAAGTCTATGTTCTCGAGTAAATTGTCATCTTTTGCAACATTGATAACACATTGTGATTCTAGTGTACATTGTGCCTTGAGGCATGGTTACAAAGGTCCCACATAAATAGAGAGAAACCAGGTGCTAGGGAAGTTCCCAGGAATCCCCAAGAATGACCCTAGCTTAGACTACTAGAAATAGTGGAGAGGGTGCCTGAACTGAACTGGCGTACTCCAGTGATCAGATCAGTGAATACCCTAACTGTCATCATAGAGTCTTCATCCAGTAGCTGATGGAAGCAAATGAAGAGATCCACAGCCAAACACCAGGCCAAGCTCCAAGAGAGAGAAGAGGGATGCTATGAGCAAGGGCAACATGATCGTGATGGGGAAACCTGCAGAGACATCCAAACCAAACTAGTGAGAACTCATGAAATTTGGATCAACAGTTGTGGAGCCTGCAGGGAACTGGACTAGGCCCTCTGCATAAGCCAGACAGTTTTGTCGCTTGATCTGCTTCAAGGACTCCTGGCAGTAGGATCAGAATCCATGCCTGGTGCATGAGCAGGCTTTTTCAAGCCTACTACCTATGATGAGACACCTCACACAGCCTTGAGGCTGGGGAGGGGCTTGGACTTGCCTCTACTAAATGTACCTACCCATGGGAGGCCTAACCTCCTTGTGGGAGGGAATAAGGAGTGGGTTGGGAGGGGTGGCTGGAGGGGTGGGAGGAAGGAAGAGGGGGATCTTTGATTGGTATATAAAATGAATTAAAAAAAATTTCTTAATAAAAAAGTATTTTAAAACAGTAACATCAAAATATATTTTATGAAACAGGATCTTACTATATGAATTAAACTTCAATTCTTTGATTTTTCAAAAGAAAATCTGATTGCTAAGCAAAAGTAGTAATCCAACTTATTAACTTTTCTTTGGAAGAGAGGATTGCTGATTTCAAGAGAATAAGAACATTAGTTTTATTAATTGAAACAAACGTGAAAAATTTAAACTATTAAAATATTTTTGAGGAATATTAATAGCTGCTATTTTAATAAGTGAGTGTAAGCCACACTCATCTCTCTGCATTTCTGTGTATGGGGTGATTAGTTATTGTTACTGTCAATTGTATGTGAACTCATAGTTGTTTTTTTTTTGTTTTTTTTTTTTGTTTTTTCTATTTACCCTGTGATGTTGGTACTAACATTGTGGAAAACACCCTCTGTCTCTATTTCTAAATGTCGAGTGGTTACCTGACAAGTTATCATAAGAAGAGAGCATAATTAAAACATGTAGGGTGTGTGTGAGTGTGTGTGTGTGTGTGTGTGTGTGTGTGTGTGTGTGTGTTAACAGCTATAGAAGATAACAGAACCTCCTCTTTGTCACAGTGACCTCTCTATAAATCTCAACTCTGTCCCAAACAGTGGTATTTCATCTTTCTTTTTATACCCTGCTCTGGTAGCATTTTCTCTGTATTACCTTACTTTCTTTTTACTTCTTTGGTGCCTTCGGCATTTGTTTAACAATTCCATATATAAAATTCTCTGTTGAGAACACAGGGTATTTTATGTTTTTCTTACACGATCTCTGTTCGGTGCTTGTCTATGAGTCAATCATCTCACTCCTTACCAGGAGTGCTGAAAGTCATTAACATTATCCCTCTATACAAGAATCAAAAAATTACCTAGTTCTGCATGTATGTATATTACAATTACACACACACACACAGAGCAAGAGAAACAGAGAGAGAGAGAGAGAGAGAGAGAGAGAGAGAGAGAGAGAGAGAGAGAGAGAGAGAGGAAGTATGCCCTAGAATCATTCTTTTTATCTAAGAAGATACACACATATACACACACAGATATCCAGGTACTCTCACACTAATAACCATTACTTCATGGTGAGCAATAATAATGGGCTTGCTTTCATTTTTTACCAAAAATTATCACTTTGACCATTTGATAAAGCCATTTTTATTTTGAAAATAACATCATATTTTCTGTGCACATAAATATTATAAAATATTTCATATTAATTCGATTTATTGCATTAATCAGACATAATATGTAAGCAGTAGCAGGTGCAATTCTAGTCATACTGCAAAATAATGTAAATTCTTTCAATTATAGGTTTAATAGGTATTTATTAAATTAATATATTTTAGCATAAAATTTAATTTCATTTTATTACCACATTGTCATTTCTCCTATTGAAGTTTAAAGCCTAACTATAGTTATTTTAATATAAAACACCCTTTCATCTACGAATTTGATAGTACTTGGAGTTAGAAGATAAATGAACAAAAGACTCTGAGACAAAATAAGATGGCGGCCCAGACTTAGTTGGTAATTGCCTCTCCCAGGCACCTGTTTTCACTGTAACTGAACATCACGATGCTACATGATGCCAAAGAATGTACAAGAGGGTAAAGTAATTTCCGTAGAATACGTGAAACACTCATTGATCCCGTTTTGTTAGTTAGTGCTACAAAACTAATGCTATTTAAATGTAGTTTTTATAGTGTGTTAATCACAGTAATAAAAAAGGAGGAAAAAATGACATGTAGCTATGTTATAACAAGCAGATGGTGGCTGAAATGGGCTATCTTCAAGTGTTCCTGCTCTTTTTCAATTCATGATCAGTTATAGAAATAGACATTTGTGTTCCCTACTCGATTATAATATCCCAAGTACAAGTTATAGCACCTAGCTGCCTTACCAGATGCAGTTTCTCCACAATAATTGTTTACTGCTCTGAATTCAATATTGATATTCCAAAGCCATGAATGGTGACTTTAAAGGCTCAGAAATGTTATTGCTTCGGTCCAACATTTTGTCTATAATTAGAGTGTCTTTAAAAAAAGATTGACCCACTTTGTTAAAAAAGGCATACCATAGTTCATGTGTTTTGCATCAGGCCCTCTGGATAAGTGAGACAGATGATTAGCTTGAACTGTTTGGGAAGCACCCAGGCAGTGGGACCTGGACCTGTCCTCAGTGCAGGAGCTGGCTGTTTGTTACCTGGGGCTTATGCAGGGACACTTAGCTCAGCCTGGGAGGATGGGACTGGACCTGCCTGGACTGATTCTATCAGGCTGAGCTGAATCCCCAGGGGAGTCTTTGCCCTGGAGGAGATGGGAATGGGGGGTAGGCTGGGGGAAAGGCGGAGGGGGGTGCAGGAGGAGGGAGGACAAGGGAATCCATGGCTGTTATGTAAAATTAAATTAAATTATAAAATAAAAAAAGACATACCAGATTCCTCCTAGTAGAGTTCATTGAGAGTATGTGGTATTGTATTCCCCCAAATATTGTGCATGCTAATAAACTTATCTGGGGTCAGAGACAGAGCAGCCACAATATTAAACATAAAGGATAGGCAGTGGTAGCACACGCCTTTAATCCTAGCATTCCAGAGGCAGAAATCCACGTGTTCAAGGATACAGACAGGCATGGTGACTCATCACGCCTTTAATCCCAGAAAGCAAGCCTTTAATCCCAGGGAGTGGTGGTAGAAAGCAGAAAGGTATATAAGGCGTGAGGACCAGAAACTAGAGGCATTTGGCTGGTTAAGCATTTGGCCTGGTTAAGCACTCAGGCTTTTGAGCAGCAATTCAGCTGAGACCCATTCTGGATGAGGACTCAGAAGCCTCCAATCTGAGGAAACAAGACCAGCTGAGGATCCAGTGAGGCGAGGTAGCTGTGACTTGTTTTGGCTCTCTGATCTTCCAGTGTTCACCCCAATAACTGGCCTCAGGTTTGATTTTATTAATAAGAACTGTTAAGATTCCTGCTACAAGAGTATCTTAGTGATTACGGTGATGTGATTGATATACCAGCCCTAAGTATCAGTCAACGTATTTGTTATCCCATATATGTGGTAGGTGGCGTGAGCCAGCACTAGTACTTTTTGTTTTAAATCTACATTTCTCAGGAAATACTATATATCTAACAGACTCAACTCACAATCCAGTCATAAGGAATCTGTATTCTGTGCCTGCCACTGGTTTTATGCCACAAAATTTAACATCTGTTCTAATTATTTCCATAAAACAATTTATTAGTCTTGACATCTTATTTCATTAAGTCATTGCAAGAAAAACTGACATAGAAGTTGTCTTTCCCATCATATATCATCATGGCTAAAAATATATCTGAATTATCTGCACCATGATTTATCACAGGGACAACTGGATTCTTGTGTTCCTTTTCACTGTCCCTGAAGAAACCAACTGTATGCAATCTGACACACATTCACAGTGAGGCATGAATGTCATGCACATGCATACAATAGTGTAAGCGCAGGTTGTGTTTAAGTGTGATATCATCCTTTCTTCATGACACTGTTACTGCCTCAGCTCAGAGGCTGACAAGTTGCAGGCTTCTCTTCTACAACAGCCCCTGAAGCAATTTCAGGGTGTTCATTGTCTGGTTCCCCTTAAATCAGCAACAATTTTATAGTCTTGATTTTTTTTTCAAAGACAATTAATTCTTGGTTTGTTACTCCTTCTACCTTAAAGGGTTCAACAAATGTAGGTGAGGCTGTGGAGAAAGAGGAAGCAACACGACTGGTGAAATGATAATGAAGTACAGCCATTACAGAAATCAGCATGGAGGCCTGTCAAGAAATGCAAAATAGAGTTACCTATGACCCACCTAAACCACTCCTATGTATCTACCCAGCAGACTCCACAGCCTATCACAGAGGTGCTTGTGCATCCATATTTATTGCTGCGTTATTCACACTAGCAAAGAAATGGAATCAACCTAGGTGTCCATCAACAGATGACGACATTTGAGTATACATAAACATTGAAGTTTTATTCAGCTGTAAAGAAAAATAAGTTGAGGAAAATAGACGGGACTAGATAGTATTACATTGAGTGAAGTAATTCAGATTTATAACAACAAACATTGCAAGCTCTCTCTCCTTTGCAGACACCAGTTTATACTGTTCACATCCATGTACATATGTGGTGAAGAAAGAAGGCCATCAGAGGAAAAAGAAGGAAAAGATGGGGGGGCAAGACTAAAATACATGAGACATGGAAGCAGAAAGGAGACCGTGGGCATGGTGAATGGGAGGGTACAAAATTGGGTCAAATAAAGAAGAAAAAAGAAGCAACCAAAACTATTTTGGGTGGGTTAAGGACTGAACTTGGGGCCTGGAACACACTAAGTAAATCCTTTGCTATACTGCTACTTCCCAGTTCCTGTCAATTATTTTAACCACCATAATGAAATCTAACAAATGGCTCTATAGTCCATAGTTGATAAAAACCTGGAAATGAATTATTCCATACTTTTCTGACTTCATCTCTTGCTATATATCTGTCTTTTAAGTTCTGTCCTTATAAAATTGCTCCCAATTTTTAATATTTTTCTATGATGCCATGTATTTTATTTTATTTTGTTATATATACATGTATTTATTATAAATATAATACAATACAAATACAGTAAAATATAAATATAATATAAATACATGGTTTTTATGAAATAGATGTGTTTTATACATGTATTTCTTTGTCTATTGAAAAAAAAACCTCCACCTTTGATCCTTCTATGAGCCTACTGGTCTTCAAATCTTAGCACTTCAGAACAACCATACTCCTTTGCACAAGCCTTGTGTAAATATGTTTATAGGACTCTTTCTGATACCAGACTCTAAATCTGCTGAAGTGGGGGACTATTTCTTAATGTATGCTTGATTTGTTTATAATTCCCTACAACTGAGTACCATGTTTATTTTGTCCACTTGTGATAGTTGAAAAACCTAAAATTGGATAGCTGCAATTATAAAATTTCAAATATTATTAAACCAAAACCACAATAAGAATGAAAATAAAAAAAAATTTAGTATACTGCTATCCAAAGGCTATTGTTAAAAAAAAAGTCTGCATTCTTGATTTAGTTATGCTTTGTTTATGCGAAAGGGTTACACTATGTAGCCCAGAATAACCTTAAACTCATTCTCTTTCTCCCTAGGTCTCACAAGTGCTGGGATTATAGGTGTATTCTATCATGCCTAACTCCACCTATATTCTTTTCTTAGGATTTATTTTTTATTTATAGGTATGAAGGTTTTGCTTGCATGTATGTATGTGTATGTTGGGAGAAATGGAAGTCAGAAGAGGGCATCAGATCCCTTAGAACTTGAGTTACCAACAGTTATGAGCCCTGTTATGGGTGCTGGGAACCAAACCTGGGTCTTCTGTAAAAGCAGAAAATGCTCTCAACCACTGAGCCCTGTCTCTAGCCCCCTAACACATTGTCCATGTACTGCATTCTTTTCATCAGTTCTGTAGTAGACATGGGTATCATCCTAACAACACATCATATTACTTCCCCCTTTTATACATATTCTTAGTTATCCATTTCTGGGCTATGGATGGAATTAATCCATTCCTTGCTTTCTTTCCTCATGAAAGATGCTAGTAACCTACCAGTGTATTCAGGTCTAACACAGTCACATGTCACAAAACAGATCAGTTAACATGAATGAAACTCAGTTCTGAGATTCTGTATGATTTAAAAGAGAGAAAATTTACTTATCTATGGATATGTAAGTACAAGTACAGAGACATAACCCAGGGAGTAAAGATAAGTATTGCATAACATTGAGAAAACATCCTCTTTCAGACTATAGCTGTCCCTGGGAAATGAGCATCCCATTACAAAGAGAGTCTGGGTCTTAGTAATTTGTATGAGCATTTATCAAGCTTCTCTCAGGATGCTTCTTATCATCTAAAGCACATATTTTAGTTCTTTTTATAGTACTTAAAATTGTAGTAGTAGTATTACTAGAGTGATAGAAAACACTGAGTTATCCTATATTTTCTTCTACCAGGACACATTTTCTTTTCTTCAGGTCAACTCAATTTTTGCTTTGAATTCTTTGCTTGTCCCAAGTGCATTTATGTGTGTGCATATGTATGTCTGTGTATATGTGTGTGTGTGTGTGTGTGTGTGTGTGTGTGTGTGTGTGTGTGTTTTACAATGTAAGACATAAGTTTCACAGATAATCTTTCTTCCAAGAGGGCAGATAATGAGCTCAAGAACTTGATCCATCTCTTCCAACTTGCTTTCTGCAACACTTAATATACTATGTAATTAAGTATTTAAAAAAAACCTGGCTCTGTTTTGTGCTCTTACATGTTAATGCTTAAACATGCTGTTACCTTTAGTTACAGAAAACAAATGAAGGCAAGGTGGAGCTCAGTTACAGTTCCGTAACTTGGAATTACTCTATGTGTTCCCAGGAGACACTGTACTCCAATTCAATATTTTTTGTTCACCTTTTTCCAGGCCTGCGTTTCTGCTTCCACTTCAGTTGTTTTAGCCTTCAAGAGAGATTCTCACTCGAATAGTTGTTTTGCTCTCTCATAGTGCTCTTGTATATTTTCCTACCTTTTTGTGCCAAATTTATGATTAATAGTGGACAACCAAGTAATGTATTTCAATGTGCATTCTAGTTATTCCTTCTACTAAAGGATGTCTTTGACAGACAAATCAATCAAATCAAAGTGCAAATATAGTTTAAGTTGGTCTTCTTGCTAAATACATTATAGGAAATCCTGAAAAACAAAAAAAGAGTTAATGTAAGATTTTTAGAAGTAGGAAATCATGAAAAAGAAGCAATTACTAAGGCTCAAGGGTTAAGTCAAGCTTACTAATTTCCTAAGGAAAAATAGACAACAGAAAAAGAAAGTCAGAGATGTGTATAGTATTCTTTCTCCAGTTTTTATTTATTTATGACTCTCAGTAAAATTTGTGGTTATGAAAATCTGTTACCATTTACAACACAAAAATTTACAATAATATTTATAACATAAGACAGACCTATAACTCATCATACTGTGAAAATGTGTACTGTTCAGGTCCTTGTAACTAATAAATGTGTTGAAACCTATCAACAAATTGTTACTACCCAATACATAACAGGAAAAGATTCATCAGTCAAACGAGGTATCAGGCAGAGTTCAATCCCTTCTTTCAGGAAGCTTATAGGCTAATTGGATATGGTAGGTATATAAAGATGCTCAACAGCACATTATATACATATTTCTTTATCAGAATATAACCTGTAAATTAGAATTATTATAAGGAACATCATGGGGTGGGTGAGAGGGCATCATGGGTCAAGGTGATTACTAGAAAATCTGGCAACTAGATCCCAATCTTCAGGACCCACATAAAAATAAATAGAGAGGACTGGCTCCACAAAGTTCTTCTTTGACTGCCACACCCATACCATGGTACACACACACACACACACACACACACACACACACACACACACACAAACACAAACACACACACACACAATTTAATAAAAAATTTAAAATAACAGAAGAAATTTAATACAAGGTATACTGAGGTGGGAAAGGGGAATCACGAAAGAAACAATGCACACATAGGTATTCCAATATTAACAACAGGGATTTATGTTGTCATTAGAAGACAAAGGTGCCAGAATCATCTATCAGAATTTAGAACCCTGAATATAAACTCTTTGTCTGCTTTCTGTGTCTATAATACCACAGAATGCCCACAACTGTTTATCAGGGACCAACTTCTGCTCTAGATCACCACTGCAGTAAATATGGAATCCATCCATTTCTAAGAACATAGCCCTCATAGATAATCACCCCTTAAAGGTCCTACTCTATGATGTTTCCACAGTGGCTTTTCAGTTTCCACATATGCTAATGTGGGCACATCCAAACCACAGCACCAGCTAAGTGAGAACTTCAGGCATGGATATACAGACCACCTAAGCAAACAAGCAATATGCTCCAGAGAAGGGAAATATCCTTGGCCATTTCATCTTCTGGTCCTCTTCATCAAATGTTCAGCTAGCATATGCCATTGTTCAAATCCAACTAGTACCAGCTGACATGAGAGTGTGAAAAGTGTGTATCCCATAGTCAAACTCTGCACCAGAAGTAAAGTAGATAAAAATCAAAACAGTCAGACAGCCAATGATTCTAGATGGATCAAGTATGTTATGTGAAAACACTAAATGAGGTTGAGCAGGAGGATACAACAAAGGATTCAAAGTAAATAACAAAAAAGATCAGTGAATTCTTCATACTACAATTTTAAAATGAGATGAGAGAGGAGGGAAAGAAGAAAGGGGAAGAAGAGAAGGAAGGAAGGAACAGACTGGAGGAATAAGTAAAAAGAGAGAGACCAGAAATAAAGACCATTTAAGTATCAACCTTATTTAAAATGAGTCTGTAGGTGGCGGTACTTATAATTTTATTATCTATATTTTATGGTAGTGAAAAAGAAATATTAGCTACTAAGATATAAATGAAGTGCAAGAGCTACTTTTCCACAACGGTGGCAATTTAGGGAATGCCATCAGCAAAGAGAATATTTTCTTCACATCCAGTGTTTGTGTAGGAGTGGAAAATAATGATTGAGGAGGGACATTGCTAGAAGAAGAGTGAGGATTTAAGACTTACAAAGGAAACTTTCATTGTAAATATTATTTATATTCTCTATTAACCTCTCAAAGAAACTCATATGTCAAATCATTTACATAGTATAATTTATGTTGCTAGCCTGCAATGAATCCACAAAGGTGGCAAAGTATTGGGAGCATGTATGCTCATGCTCTGGTTGAAAACAAACTAGCCATAGTTCAAAAACTTAGGAATCCTCAGTGGATCTAAATTGAGTCTGATTCTGTTCAGCACAATGCACAATAATCGAAAAAGAAAATAAGCTGAGAATCAGTAACCTCACATTCTGAAATTGCCTGAGAATTTTGAACATTGATATTTATCTCTCCTTCAAAACCAATGTACAGCTGGGTTTTGGAGTCACGGGGGAAAACTACTCTGTAAGCAGCCTTACCTTCCTTCATGCCCTCACAAATCTTATTTTAACTCATGTCACAAACTTAGCCATGACCATATTAAGTCTCTCAATGTAAGAAAGATGACTCCGAAAAGGCACCAGAATTACAGGCTGCAGCACACTGTAATTTTTGGTGTGTTTTGATTTCACTTATGTTCCAATTTTTATGCCTATTAGAAAGAGGAGGAAATACAAATCAGTACTTTTATCTTTATGTTTATGTCTTCCTCCAAGCTTGCTTTTCAGAAGGAAAAAAAAACATAAAGTTCCCAAAAGATTAATGAATTCACATAATAAAAACATGGTGTATTTGAGGCCAGCAGAACATTCGATAAGAATGAGCAAACCCTTCATGACATGACTTAAATCTTAATCTCTGTGTTTCATTATTAGTTTGCATCTCAAAACTGTCAAAAACACCAAGTCTCTGTACTGGTCCAAAATGTCTTTTTATAAGACATTTTTCCTCAGTCAACAAACAAGAAAAAAAAAACATATTAATGGTATTAATGTCTGCAAAAGACCTGTCTTTGAAGAATCAGATAGCATGTTGGGGAGACACCTGCTCCAGTGAAAAATTGATCTTGTCCAATATTTGTTGGGAAAAATAGGAAGTCTTGAATAATGATGTTTTGGTTTTAGTTTAAAATATGTCCCATAGAAAGGCACTTGAACGGTTGTTCCCCAACTGGTGGCACTGCTTTGGTAGCTTATAGACCATTTAGAAGACAGTAAATTTCTGGGTAAATTTCATCTCAGGAGTGGTACTTGAGATTTGATGGCCCTGCCCTCCATCCCGATCCATCTCTATTCTCTTTTCCAGGGATATATGATCAAACAGTTGCTTTATTCTCTTTCCACCACTGATCAGGGTATTCTCACTCCCTTGCCTGCCCTGGCATGAGGGACTGTGTGCTCTTAGACCGTGAGCCAAAGTAAATCTTTCCACCCTTGAGTTGCTTCTTGTAAGGTATTTGGTCACAGCAATGAGACGGGTGACTAACCAAATTACTGTGCATAATTCCCAGTATCTTAAAAAAAAAAATAAGAAAAATAGTTGGTAAGAATCCTGTTTCCCTGGAGTGATTCAAAGTGGGGATGACTATAGAAAAGTGTGTGCTTCACAAGGCATGCTAATTGCAGTGTCCCAAGAGTGGAGGCATGTTACTGCTGAGTTGACTGCTCATTCCAACCTCCTTTCCCGCAGTGTTTCCCCCTTCACTAATATTCTACAGGACTTCAGAAAGATGAGAGACAGAAAAGAGACAATGATTTATTAAACAATTAGTTTGTCATTTTAACATTTGCTTTATTCCCTGACACCAAAAAAAAAAATCCATCATATTGACATTAAACATTTACTTCATGACAGCTAGTTTTTTCTTTATTAATTTCTTTTCCCATTGTTATATCAAAGCACCATGGCTAAAAGAAATTTAAAGAAGAAAGGGATTATAGTTCATAGATAAGACACAGTTCATCCTGGCAGGGCAGTCAAAGAAGTAAGAGCTTGAAGCAGCTATCATGTCCAGAGTCAAGAATCAAAGAACAGTGGCCAATGGGCAGCATCTGGGAGGAGATGAAGGACGGGAAACCATGATCAAAATATACTATATATAAATGATTTATTTTCAATAAAAAGAAACAAAAAAAGCAGTGAATGCATTTTGCTGCTTTTTTTTTTTTACCCACCCCAGGATCCCAAACAGGGAATGGACACCACCTGTAGTAGTTGGATTTTCCCACCACAATTTGCCTAAACAAGACAATCTCCTAAAGGTATGGCCAGAAACCTATCTCCTGGGTAGTTCTAGATTCTGTTAAGTTGAAAGTTAACACAACCATCACACTTTGTTACAATCTATTACATTTCTATTCCTAAGTTAGTAATATTTGTAGAGATAAAGACCATACGAATAAGATCCCTTCAACTTGCCTGAGATTATAACCCAATACCAGTAGTCATTCTCTGTACCCTGTGTTTCACCTTTGACTATCTTGCAATTCTCCATTTTGTACATTTTTTATTAAAATGGGAAAATATAATGAAGTTTAAATATTGCTTTGTAGCCTTTTATGTGTTGTAATCTTTACCCTAGCTCAAGTAGGTTTATTTGCACAATGGTACTATACTGTGACTAATTCAGTCTATTCTGTCAGTCTTGATCCTCTCTCTTTCTATTCTTGGGCACAGACAAGCCTTCCTCAAACCATTTACAGTGTTTACACTTAGTCCCTAAGTAACTGAGCAAACATATTGCAGTGGTAGCCTGGGGATGGAAGGAACTAAGACAACAGGTTCTTGACAATTACAATGAGAATTGCACTAGTCCTTTCAACTATCAAACTTTATTTCAAATTATACACTTATTCTACAAAGTAATGGCCTTCTTTATAACATTTTCGTACAATTATATTACTTACTATGGTCATATTCATCTCTTATTTTCTCTCTTGTCCATATATACCTCCTACTGCTAGTTCACTTTCTCTTTCTAAATATCTTCTAGTTTCACGTCTTGTGTATTCTTTTACATAAAATCTTGACTCAATGCAATACTTGTCTGAGTAAAGCTTCTTTCACTTAACAGAATCCTCTCCAATTCCTTCCATTCTGGAGTAAATGATAAATTTTTTTTCATGAGTGGTTGAAGTCCATTATAACATTAAACATTCAGAGTAAGTTTCAAAAAACTTTAATCATCTTTGATAAATATCCCTTGTATTTCTTATGAGCATATCACTGATAGAAGGCAAACATGCTTGCATAATTAACAAATTATTCAGTTGAGTTTAGTTGCTGAGAACACTAGAGGGGATTACACAGTGAGGTGTTACAAAAATAGGTGTATAAGTATAAAAAAAGGAACTGAACAAAATTTAATCATAAAATTTGGAAATGTATAGCCAGTGTAAATGTGGATATTTGAAAGTGGACAATGTCAAGAAAAAATCAAGTCCAGGAGGGCAACTCAATCTTGATTATGGGTAGATCCCCAGTCAGATGCTGAAATATCAATGTACAAGAAATATATTGTATCACACTTGAGTTTCATCTATTACCTTCATGTCTCATGTTTTCATTATTCTTTGTAGCTAGGTTCCACAAATAAGAGAGCAAACAGGAAGAACGGTCAATTACAAACTCTTTCTATAAGCAAGTGTTGCATTAATAACCAAAACAGATAAAAACTCACTCTCAAAAAGAATAACAGAAAAGAAAAACAATACAAGCCAGTATCCATGGCCCCAACACTAGATGAAGAGCTGCAAGTAATTAATGGATACTGAGAGGGGGAAATTAATTTTAATTTCAGGATAATTCCCTGATTAACTATTAAATCCCAAATGTTCAGCCTTAAACACATATACATATGTGCAATAGACTCAGTGTGTGTGTGTGTGTGTGTGTGAGAGAGAGAGAGAGACAGAGACAGAGAGACAGAGAGAAACTTGTGAGATTTTTGTTATCGCTTTATACCATGTTGGTTCGGGGAGCCTAATTTAGGTCATTTATGCTAGGCATCAAGTGATTTTTCTTTCTAAGCCATTAGATTCAGCCCAAGTATTCATTTTACAATTTGATTTTTTGCATACAGTCTGCTTAACTTCTCTTTTATTGAAGCCAAGTTACAGAGAAAATGGATTTAAAGTCTCAGACTTTACTGGAAAGAAAACTGGACAAAAAAACGGTACAGTATATGTTAAAATTATTTCCTTAGACAAGAAGATATCTAAGAAGTGTTTTAGTGGGTACATTTAGTTTAGAAGGGAGAAACTTGAGTCTGTAGTTAATGTTGGACTACAATGCTGTCCTGGTGCATATCAACCACGTCCTACAGAATGGTACAATGCCATAGGGATACATGGTAGTATTTTTCCATTTGCAGAACTTTCTCCTCACCCATCCACTGAATTCTTACCCTTGTCTACTACATACTTCTGGGTATTTAGCATTTTAAAACGTTGTCAAGAGAAAGAAAGCTGACCTCCCAGGTCTAGCACCCGGTTGTAATTGCAATTCTGAGCGAACACCCACTCAATCCTTTTGTCAGTAATCCTCGCCAAAGTTTTAATACAAAAGGTGAAGTCTCCCAAGGTTAGACTCCTTCTTGGCAGAGGAACATCAAGGGGATGGAAAAATGCTTTGAAAAGGGACTGAAGTTATTTTATTTATTTTTTTTTTTTCATTTTTACCAATCAAAGCTTTAGCGTTGCCAAGTGTGTCTTCAGCATTTGGCCTGCCATGTCTACATGATAGAATGTTCAGTTCCTCTGAGACTTTTGCTACAGTGGTTCTTATTAAAGAACAGCAAGTGATTTATCTCTTCTGGTAGCTCCCTGAGACTTTGCAGCCATACTCCTAACCTACTTCCACCGCTCAGTTCATTCCTCCATTTGGTCTCTTCAGAATTGGGGTAAAATTCCACTTACTCTTTTACTTCTGTGTCACTCTTCATTTGCGATTATCACATTTTCTACCTGTGAAAATTACGTTACTTCTCACTCTATTATTTTTTCATTTTTCTTAAAGCATTCTTTAAATCCTGCATGCACAACATATGCATATTGTGTATGTTCATATATATACAGACCGTAAGTGTCTTATAGCTGTATTGTTTTGCCATATGAAAACTGTGTGAAGTCACAAGTAATTTGTCTTGGACAAATCAAGGCCTAATTTTTCTATACTAGCCTTTATTTTCTTTATAGTTCATTCTTATTTATGACTTCCTATTAACATTTTACTATCTTATTCCATGGAAATCATCATTATTTATTTTTTATGAAGACTATTATTCAGGGCTAGAGAGATGGACCAGCAACTAAGAGCACCTGCTGCTTTTCTAGAGGACCTGGTTCATCTGGCCTTCATGGGAATTATGCACACATGGTATATATACATACACACTGTCATAATACCCATAAATACACAAAATTAAAAAAAAGAAAAAATCTTAAAAGAGTATTATTCATTTCCATCCTCAAAATGGCAAGTTGGTACTCCTTACCAAAAAATAATATCAATAGAAAGGAATAATGGGGAAGTAAAATAGTAGCTTCCTTAGGGTATTTTGGGGTATTTTCAAGGTTTGTCAACAGTATCAAAAAGTATAAAGGTTTTTGTTTCAAGGACCACACATTTAAACTCTGTAATGTCTCTGCCTCTAACCTAGTCTCCTGAAACCCTCAGAAGGTTCAAAGACATAAGGATTGGACCATTCAAAGACACTGGAAACCAGCTGAGTTCTAAATCACACTGCAATGAGTAGAACTCAAAAATAGACTATGCTATTACCTGAAAAACATTTTTTTGTATTTAAAATTATGCAAATAAAGTATATAAAGTAAAATTGAAACATCTATAGATGAAGATAAAAATTTTCAGAGGAAAAAAAAAGACTAATGGATAATTATATCTGGGAAAATCTGGATATTTTGTTTAAGATGGAAATTTTAGAGGGATTATATTCATCGTTTAAAATGGAGCCTTTAGAAGAGTAAAAAAAAGAGCACTGTTATCAAATGTGTTGAAGCAACAGTTATAAACCAGGGCTTTCCCCAGATAAGTTGAATCATATAATGTTCATGAAAAAATTAAAGGTAGGTTTCATATTATAATAAGATATAAACACAATCAACTTCAGAGCAATTTTAATAAAAATACATATGCAGAGTCTCATATAATATAAACAAAGAAGAAAGAAAGCAATGATAAGTTGCAAGAAGATTTAATTTCAGTCACAATCACCGAAATGCAAGCAGAAGCATTACTGTGACAATTAAACATATAATCAGCATCCTTGAAGAGAAAGGCAAATGAAAAACAGGAATGAGACACATTTTTCCCATTCAAGTACAAAAAAATGCATAATGAAATGGAGATATACTTAACATGACTCTAATCCAGTTTGATATGTTTGAATAAAAAAATAAAAGTGTGAGTCCATCATTTAAAATAGCAGCTATCCATATGATATTTTAGGTAAAACCATGACCAAAGTGCTTATGCCATGAGTCATGTCCAAGCAGTTAAAGTTCAATGTCATATTAACTGTCACATGCCTAGGTAAAGTGGTACACATCCTCTATCCAAGCTTACAACCCTCCCTCTTTCTATGCTGGGAAAAGGATTACTAGGGATAAGTATTGGCTTGACAAGCACTCTTCACCTGAGCTGCATCCCAGTGATGGTAAATCTTTATTGTCAACCTGACTGTATTTAGAATTATCTAGGAGAAAGATCTGTTCATGTCCTTGAGCGGTGTGGACATTTAGAATGACGTTTAACTGAGGAGGGGATGTCTCCATACATGTGGGCTGGCATCCTGACTTCATGAACAGGGAAAAAGAAGAAGCCAGCTGAGTGCCAACATTAGCTTTTCTCTGTTTCTTGAGCAGTGGAGATGCAATGAGTCTCAGTTGTAGGCCCCTGCCTCCATAGACTCTGCCATGTCTTCTCCCACTATGATGAACCACAACCCTAAATCAAACATTCTTCCCTTAAGTTACAACTTGTCAGGTATCTGGTTGCAGTGACAAGAAAAGTAACTAATATAACTCTTATACAAATTGCATTATCTTTTAAATAAAACTCCACTATTGACATAGAACTCTTAAAAACCCATGATAGTTCAACAATGATAGTTCAACAATGTGACTGCCTACAGATCTGAACAAAAATAATGCCAATAGACTTGCTAACATGGAAGGGGAAATTTTCACTGGGCCCCATCCTTAGACAAGCAACTGCACACAACTAAGAAATACTGAGAAGGGAAAAAGTTTTTCACAGGGATGAAATCCCTACCTGATTATTGGTTATCCAAAATGAAGTCATCAGCCCTGAAATCACACACATACAAATAACACTAAACAAACTGAGCCAGTTCTGTGTGGTTGTGAATATGTGTGTGTGTGTGTGTGTGTGTGTGTGTGTGTGTGTGTGTGCAAAATAATAACAATTAAAGAAAAAGAGACCATGAATTTGGGAGACAGCAAGGGGAAGGAGCAAGGGAAGAGTATGTAAGAGAGTCCGGAGGGAGGAAAGAGAAGAGAAAAAAAGTACGAGTTCAAATTTAATTGTAATTTTTTTAAACGAGGGTCTCTGAAATATCCTCCAACAACACTCCACCAACCCCACCTGAAAAAATTAAAAGAACTTCTATTTTCTTGGCTTGTGTCAACTCTATTTAGCAATCTCTAGGAAAATATTTAATTCTATAAGAAATAAATTTGGAAAACATTTTCATGAATCTTTTTAGTTTCTTTGTATCTTCAAATTCAACTTGTTGAAGTCCAGCAGAATTGAAGTGTTCATTACTTTAGAGTATAAATGCTTCTCTATAAGCACTATTCTCAGAATTTGCTACAGAAAATTGCAGATTTTTCTCAGTATTGAAGTTAGGATTTTCATGTTTTTCACTGATATAAAAAAACAAAAATATGTTCTAGTTTACTTAGCAGATCAATAAGTGAAGACATTGCTTTCTTCACCAAAAATGAAAAGAAAATCAATCTTAAACCAATTAAAGTAGAAAGTGGAAAAGAGCTAAGAACTTGGGTCTTTGTCTTTACCATCAGTGCATGCCTCAGATTTTTTTTTTTTATCTAAAACTCTGTGCTGTTAAAAAGCAAATATAAGCCAATCCTTTATGAGTCTTACTGTTAGTTTATTCACCTGGAGAAGAATTTTTTGGTTTTATAAAAAATAATTGGCTTTGTGGCCTTTTGAAATGAAAATTAATTTTAAAAAATTTTGTTTCTCATTGTATCAATTTAAAACTCTTTCTTTGGCATGTTTTCCAGGGGTCTCAGGCTCTGCTCCCCTCCCCCAGCCCCAGTTTTGGCCCGTGTAAATTTTCCCCAGCCCCTGCTCTACCAACAGCTTTGTGGTGAGACAGGCACAATTTGGTGGAACTATTCATTCGTACGAGGCTATAATTTTTGTTCCAGTAACTAACACTTCATTAAGTTGAAATAGTTTCATTATGAAAGGAAATATTCACAGAGAACTTAACCAATGAATGGAAAATTACTGTTTCTAGCCAGTTTGATTCAGACGAAACCAGACAAAATGTTAAAGCTTATTAATCAATTTTGGTTATGCTTAGAATTTTCAAAATTTTTTCATCACAGGAGAATGAAGATGGAATGTTTCTTTAAAATTTTAAGTTTAACCACAGAGAATCAAGACATTACATATATAAATGTTTACTCTTTAAAATGTGACATTTTCATTATATATATAAATGTTTAAATACTTTTTAAAGTATAGCATTTTTTTAGTTTATCTTAATAAAAAATATTCTGTTTTGAAAAAGATTTATTTTATTTTTAGTTTTGTGTGTGTGTGTGTGTGTGTGTGTGTGTGTGTGTGTGTGTGTGTGTGCATGTCTGTGGGTGGATATGTGATGTGAGTATGGATGCTCACCAGAGTTATTGGATTCCCTGGAGTTGCAGTACAGGATATTATGAGCAGCACAGTATGGGTACAGGGAATATAACTCTGGTCCTCTGTAAGAGCAGTATTTACCCCAAAACACTAAAGAACCTCTCTGGGCCTATGTTTTCTTTAAAGGCATCATATCTTGGACTTTATACTCTTATTTAACCCCAGAAATTCAGTCTGCTTCATTCTATTTATTTATCCATTCATTCACTCAATAACTTCTTTTAGAGGACACACTTGATCAAAGGAATAACTAAATAAAATAAAAAATATTTTTAAATAAACTAAAAATATCATCTGTAGATAAACATAAAGTAACATGCATCCTTCCCGACAGAACTAACATTTTGGAATGACACTCAAAAAAACGGCAGGACCAAAGTCACAATTATTATGCTAAGGCCATTACAGGTGGTAGAAGGTGAAGAACCAAGTACCAAAGATGATGACTCTCTTAAAGAAATGTTAATGTCACATCAGGAAATTGAGCAGGTCCTGCTTACATAAATGAGGAGGAGAAGGAGAGAGTCAAGAGCCAGAACTCAAAGATAGAGTACAGCATGATTCATATGAGAAATGTTTGGGGAAAACAAAGGAAAACAGAAACCAACTGAAGCCCCAACAGAAAGAACTAAATAGAAGAGAACACTGATGAGAAATAAAGCATGAAGATCCAAGCTGGGATCACCCACAATTTCTAGATGATGAGAAACTTCAGCTCCTTCCCCAACAGCGCAGGACTAACAACACTGACTCCATGGTTATTAAGAACTAAAGAAATGAAATCCTTTTGGTATTGGATAACCAATTGGTGTACTCTTCCCTGTGGAAGACTATTTTTTAATTGCCTGTACTTCCTTGTGTAGAGTTAAGATCTGAGGGGATTTCCCCATCAAATGTTAGTGTGTTTATTATGGTTGTCCTGACTAAGCAGGTTATATTTGTGCATTTACCAGCGTGTGTGTGTGTGTGTGTGTGTGTGTGTGTGTGTGTGTGTGTGTGTTCACTTAGGAATATACACATATATGTGTAAAAGAAATTAATTTAAAACAGGAAAAACTTTAAAAAGAGGCCGTGGTGAGAGAGTAAGGAGTGGTATATGGAATGGCTTAGAGGGGGAGGATAGGGAAGGGGGAACAATGTAATTATATAATAATCTTTAAAAAACTAAAAGAAATGATTGGAAAAAAAAGAGTTAACATCCTGAAAGGTAGGGTATTTGTACCTTGCATATAGGAATTGTTACAGAAACATTACTCTTACTATAAAATTGGCATCCTGAAAGGTAGGGCATTTGTACCTTGCATATAGGAATTGTTACAGAAACATTACTCTTACTATAAAATTGGCATAAATCAGTGAGACCTAAACACATGTTATCTGGTATGTACTTGCTTCTTAGAACTAGGTCTTTGGGGAACTGTGTGAAATGAATGATATTTTTGTATTCCCACAGTTAGTGCTGAATACAGGGAAGCATGTAGGCAAAGATCTCTCAAATACAGTCACAGTATGCTCACAGTTTGATGGTGAGGGTCATTACCCCTTCGTCATTTGTTTTAGTTTTATTTAAAGCTGGGGAATAACCATCTGTTTTTTCTCTAACAACCAACTATAGAATTTAGGCTCACTGTTATGACCAAACAATTATAAAAATAAGTATGTTATGTAAAAAAGTATCAACATGACAGGCCATGCTTGCCAGAAGACCAGGTAGCCTGCCCATAGATCTTCTATGCTTTTTCTGTTCTCCCAGACCCAATCCCTCAAGCTCTTCCCTAGTGCTGCCACAGAACACCAGCTGCGACCTGCCTTCCTCCCTGCCTACATCTCCTGTGGATTCCATAGACAACCCCCTCCTTACCGTTTTCCCCCTGCTTGTCACTGCACCCCAGCCTCCAACACCAACAGGTATTCCCTGTGAATGTAGCAGCCAAGCAGGCAAATAAAACAGGCAACACACTGCCAATCAGTTTCTGAAAATCCAGAGAAGGAACAGAAATCAAGAAACAAAACACTCACCAAACGAAGACAAACCCAGAAATCAGCACCTAGACCTATTACCGCCCAAAACCCTGATGCCTAGATACCTGTATAAGAACACAGTCAATAACAGGCAGGACACTGTCTCCATTAGAGCCCAAATTATTATATCACACCAGGTATGAATATTGTAACATAGTTGAAGCACAAGAGAAAGACCTTAAAACCAACTATATGAAGATGATAGGAGTCTTTAAAGAGGACATGAATACATCCCATAAAGAAATCAAGGAAAAAATAAACAATTGGAGGAAATGAATAAATCCCTAAAAGAAAACCAAGGAGGGGAAAAACAGTTGAAGGAAACAAATAAAACTGTTCAAGACATGAAAATAGAAATAGAAGCAATAAAGAAAACACAACCTAAGGAAATTCTGGAAATGAGAACTTAGGAACTGGAACGGGAACCAGAGAAGAAAGCTTTACCAGCAGAATATGAGAGATGAAAATGAAAATATCAGGCATTGAAGATATATTAGAAGTAATGGACACATCAGTGAAAGGAAATGCTAAATCTAAAAAAATTCCTGACCATCCTGGAAATATGGGATACTATGAAAAGACCAAAGACCAAACCTCAGAACAATAGGAATAGAGGAAAGAGAAGAATGCTAGCACAAAGGATCAGAAAGTATTTTCAACAAAATCACAGAAGAAAATTTTCTTAACCTACAGAAGGAGATAACTATAAAGGTACAAGAAACATACAAAACACCAAGAGATTGGACCATACAAGAAAGTCCTTTTGCCAAATAATAATCAAAACACTACATAGAATGAAAAAAAAGAGAGTATTAAAAGCTACAAGGGAAAAAAAATAATATATAAAGACAGTCCTACTTAAATTATACCTGACTTCTCAATGGAGACTTTAAAAGCCAGAGGGACCTGGACAGTTGGGCTGCAGACTTTAAGACATCACAGATGCCAGCTCAGACTACTAAACCTAACAAAGCTTTCAATCACCATAGATGGAGAATTAAGATAATCCATGATGAAGTCAAATGTAAACAATATAATTTGCAAATTCAGCCCTATGGAAGGTAAAAGGAGGTTAACTACACCTTTAAAAAAAAAGGAAATAGGCCGGGCGGTGGTGGCGCACGCCTTTAATCCCAGCACTCGGGAAGCAGAGCCAGGCAGATCTCTGTGAGTTCGAGGCCAGCCTGGGCTACCAAGTGAGTCCCAGGAAAGGCGCAAAGCTACACAGAGAAACCCTGTCTCGAAAAACCAAAAAAAAAAAAAAAAAAAAAGGAAATAAATGATCTCACATCAGTAAAACCAAAAGAAGGAACACACACACACACACACACACACACACACACACACATACACACACACACACCATCAACATCACCACCACTATAACCATCACCACCACCAAAATAACAGGAATCAACAATCATTGATCATTGATACCTCTCAATAGCAATGGTCTCAGTGCCCCCCCCCTCCCCCCCCCGCCCAAAGACACAGACTATCAGAATGGATGCAAAAGATGATCCATTCTTATTCTGCATCTGAGAAATACATCTCAATATCAAGGATAGACATTTCCTTTGGGTTAAAGATTGGAAAAAGAAACCCCAAGCAAATGGATGTGAGATGCAAGCTGGTGTAGCCATTTTAACATCTAACAAAACAGACATCAAACCAAAACTAATCAAAAGAGATGGAGGAGGAAACTACCTACTCATCAAAGAGAAAAATCCACCAAGATGACATTTCAATTCTTAAAATCTATGCTTCAAACACAAGGGCACAGATTTTTTTAAAACAAAAACTAGTACAGCTTTAATCACATATTGACCCTCACACACTGATGCTGGGAGACTTCAATACCACACTCTCACCAATGGACCATCAGGCCACCCAGACAGAATTTAAACAGGAATATGCTGGAGCTAACTTATGTTAAAAACCAAATGAACTCAAAAGGTATTTATGAATCATTCCACCTAAACATGAAAGAATATACATACTTCTCAGAATCTCAAAGATCTTTCTCCAAAATTAACCACATACTCAGACACAAACAAGTCTCAATAGATATTAGAAAATTGAAAGAACTCCCTACATCCTATCAGACCACTGTGAATAAAAGCTGGATATCAAAAAACAACAGAAGTAACAGAAACCTTACAAACTGAACATGGAAACGGAACAACTCTCTACTGAAGGAAAATGGTTCAAGAAAGAAATTAGAGACTTTCTAGAATTGAATTAAAATGAATACACAACATACCTAAACTTACAGGCCACAAGGAAAGCAGTGGTGAAAAGAGGAAAATTCATAATACCAAGTACCTACATTAAAAAAAAAATTGGAGAGATCTCATACTAGCAATTTTACGGCACACCTAAAAGCTCTAGGACAAAATAATAAATAAATAAACATACCCAAGAAGAGTAAACATCAAGAAATAATCAAACTGAGGGCTGAAACCAATAAAACAGAAACAAAGAGAACAAGACAAAGAATCAATGAAACAAGGGGTTAGTTCTTTGAGAAAATCAACAAGATAGACCAACCCTTAACCAATCTAAGTAAAAGACATAGAGAGAATATCCAAATTAACAGAATCAGAAATGAAAAGGGGGACATAACAACAGACACCAAGGAAATCCAGAGAATCATGAAGACATACTCAAAAACTGATACAGCTCAAAATTGAAAAATCTAAAAGAAATGGATAATTTTCTCCATGGGTAACATGTACCAACGTTAAAACAAGATCAGATAAACCATGTAAATAGATCTATAACCCCTAGTGAAATAGAAGTAGTCATCGAAACCACCAAACCATAAAAAGCCCAGACCCAGACAGTTTTAGCACAGAATTCTGCAAGACTTTCAAAGAGTTAAATCCAATACTCCTCAAATTATTGGACAAAATAGCAACAGAAGGAACATTGATCAATTTATTTTATGAGCCCACAGGTACCCTGATACACAATCCAAGTAGATTCAAAAAGAAAGAGAAAAACAGATATATTTTCTTATGAATGCATATGCAAATATACTCAATAAAATACTAGCAAAGCAAATCCAAGAAAACATCAAAAAGATCATCCACCATTATCAAGTAGGCTTCATCTCATAGATGTAGGGATGGTTCAATATTTGAAAATCAGTACATGTAATCCACCATATAAACAAACTGAAAGAAAAAAAAACACAAAATGATTTCATTAAATTCAGAAAAGTTCTTTGACAAAGTCCAACACCCCTGCATGATAAAAGTTATGAAGAGATTGGGGATGCAAGGCACATACTTTAGCACAATAAAGGCAATTTACAGTAATCCTATAGCCAAGTCAAATTAAATGGAAAGTAACTCAAAACAATTCCACTAAAAGCAGGAATAAGAACAGGTGATCCTCTCTCTAATTATCTCTTCAATATAGTACTTAAAGTTCTAGGTGGAGCAATAAGACAACTGAAGAATATCAAGGGGATAACAATTAGAAAGGAAGAAGCCAAAGTATCATTTGCAGGTAATATGATAGTACATGGAAGTGATCAGAAAAATTCCACTAAAGAACATCTACAGCTGAAAAATATTTTCCGTGAAGTGGCTGGATACAAGATTAACTCAAAAAAATCAGTAGCCCTCTAATATATGAATGAAAAAGGAACTGAGAAAGAAATCAAGGAAACGGCAGCTTTCACAATGGTCTCAAATAATATAAAATATCTCAGGGAAACTCTAATCAAGCCAGTGAAAGACTTCTGTGATAAAAACTTCAAGTCTTTGAAGAAGATATCAGAAGATGGATAGATCTCCCATGTTCATGGATCAGTAGCATTAACATAGTAAAACAGCCATTTTACCAAAAGCAATCTACAGAGTCAAGGCAATCGCAATCAAAATTCCAACACAATTCTTTACAGAACTTGAAAGAACAATTCTCAACTTCATATAGAAAAACAAAACTCCCACAATAGCCAAAACAATTCTAAAAAATAAAAGAACTGATGGAATTCTAATCAATCCTGATTTCAAGTTATAGTACAGAGCTTTAGTAATAAAAACTGCATCGTATTGGCATAAAAACAGACATTTTGATAAATGGAATCAAAGTGAAGACCCAGACATAAATCCACACCATTATAGAAAACTGATTTGTGATAAAGAAGCCTGAAATACACAATGGAAAAAGAAAGCATCTTCAACAAATGGAGTAAGTCAAACTGGATGTTTGTATGTAGAAGAACATAAATAGATGAATCCATATTTATCAGGCTTCACAAAATTCAAGTCAAGTGGACCAAAGATCTCAACATAAAACCAAATACACAGAATCTGGTAGAAGAGAAAGCAGGGAATTGCCTTGAAAACATTGGTACAGAAGATGACTTTCTGAATAGAACACCAGTAGCACAGGCACTAAGATCCAAAATTAATAAATAGGCCTTCATGAAAATGAAAAGCCTTCTGTTCTGTAAGAATATATTTTATGGTTGTACTGGGGGTGGGTACAGATGGGAGCAGGAGAATTAAGATAGTGGGGGAGATGGGATCAAAAGAGAGAGTTCAGGGAGAAATGGCTGGAACTGGGGCCAGGGTGATGTAGAAACCTAGTGTAGAAACCTAGTGCAGTAGAGACTTCTTGGAGTCTGTGAGAGTAATCCCAGTGAGGACTCATAGTAATGGGGGTACAGAGTCTCAATGTCCAACTTTCACAGCCAGGTAAAGTCTCCTGTGCTAGGACTGGGTTGCATTTGGTTGAGCTTTTGTCTGAGGGGTTACCATGGAGATCCTCAAATAATCAAGCCTGATGCTGGGACAGAGGGTTGCTCTCCACAAACTGACAGTGGGGCCCCATTCACATCCACACAGCTCATTGAACATGGAGCAGTGGAGCTGGTGCCTGCATGTAACCTTCGCCCCCAAATTCTAGTCTCTTTGAATGTTGGAAGGTACTCCACAGGCTACCAAAAGAGAAAATCCAACACCAACTGAGCCATAAAACCTTTTACCAAAAATCTGCCCTGCCTGCAAGATGTCCTGGGGAAAAGGAGACACAATACTTGTGGGCATGGTCAACCAATGTCTTATTTAACTTGAGGCCCATGCCATAAAAGGAAACCCATGCCCAACACTGCTTGGATGGATAGGAACTGAAGACTGGATAGCCAGGATACCTAGGGTAGAACCAAATACTAATGGTCAAAAAAAGTATATCAACGAAATTATTCCTAATGACATTCTGCTATACTCATAGATTGGAGCCCTGTCCAGTCAGCAAAAAGACTTCCTCCGGCAGCAGATGCGAGCAGATGTAGAGAACCACAGCCAAACATTATGCAGAGTGAGAGTCTAAATTGGAAGTCTCCATAGGGTGTCTTCCCTCTGATTTCTAGGAATCCAGACGAAGGGCAGGGCAAGGGAGGGGGTGGTTGTAGGTATCAGAGAGTATAGTGGGCACCCAGAGCACATGACCCACTGAATCAGTTAAGCAAGGTGCATATGGACAGAATCTGAAGCTGCAAGCAACGGATCCTCCATGTCTAAGTTGTGGCTGTTAGCTTGGTGTTTTTGTGCGACTCCTACTGTGGGAGCAGGTGGTATGTCTCTGACTCTTCTGCTTGCTCTTGGGACTCTTTACCTCCTGTTAGGTTGCCTTGTCCAGCTTTGGTGTGGAGGTGTTTGCCTGGTCTTAGAACTTGTTTAGTGGTGTTTGGTTGTTGTCTCTTGGAGACCTGCTTCTTTCTGAGGGAAGACAGAGGGGAGTGAATTGGGGTAGAGGGGAGCTGTGAGGGAGCTGGGAGGAGTGGAAGGAGGGGAAATTGAGGTTGGGATATATTGTATGAGAGAAGAATCTATTTTCAATTTAAAAAGTATCATCATGTGGTATGAACACAGGACCTATTACAAGTATCAAGTGCAAACACATTGTGTCCTTGAACCAAAACACATCTTATGAACTTTAATGCTGATTTTCAAGTGCATCTTTTCTTTCTCTGTGGCTCTGCTTATATTCTATATCCACAATGATGTCATTGTTTTCCTTCATGGCTTATTGTATAATTTACACAAGCTCAACTTTTTCTGTTTTGTTTTGGATTGATTTGGTTTTGCTCTTTTTTTGTTCTGGTTGGTTGGTTGGCTGGCTGGCTGGCTTTGTTGTTGTTTTGGTTGAGTGTTGTTCACCTGTATGTAATTGGGCACTTTCTACAATGGTCAGTTTTTCCATTCTGTTTGTTGATACAGAAACAGCATTTAGGTTCTCTGAACGGTAGAAGGCCTAGCAAAACCATTTTTTCATACCACTTTTTAGGATCCAGAGAGTCTAGGCCTGTTCTCTGATCTGATGTCATAAAGTTTTTACACATAGTTCATGAATGCAGAATTTACTACAAACAACAACAACAACAAAAGAAACAAAACAAACAAACAAAAAAACAAAAAACGTAAGTGATGTTTTCCATCCAAGTACTTATCTGACTTTCCTAGAGCGACATAAATGCAGATTCTAGGTAAATCCCTCTATGATCCTTTGGAAAGTGTCCCAACTTTACTGATGCTCACTTGGGAAGAGATATAGGATTTTTCTAAATTTAGCTGAAAATGAAACTATTCAGGGGAGTGTCAGTGATCCATTTATAGTCTGCCTCTGTATGAGCATACATAGGAATTTGTCTACATTTTTCAAGACTAAAAGTATTTTCTGCTGCATCCCAGACTTACACTTGCCTCATTTGCTTTCCAAACTCCGTGTTAAAGTTTTCAGATGTTCTTTAAAATTGTTTCAAACTCATATGGTTCCTCAGTTATCTTTATTTTCAAACATGAGAATTTTTTTCATTGTAGGTAACTCATGAACTACCTCTTTCTTGATTGTTTTCAGTTCTATATTTTTAGAGTTTATAAATTAATATCAAATCATTGTGAAAATTTTAGAAGGCAAATTATTTGCCTATCATCAATCATATTAATATTATAATTAATTATGAGAATTTAATTTTTATCATCTATTTAAACTCCAGAAAAATCCTATTTATGTATTGGAAAATAATCTTTATCTACCCATGCCCTCAAATCAACCACATCAAATTTTCTTATATCTTTGCTGTATTAGTAATGGGAAATATATACTTCACAAATGCCACAATTTCTATATAACAGTGTTTTCTGAGCTATAATAACATATTATAATGAGAAAGTTGCACATTAAAGTTATTAACCTTCTTTACACAGTAGTAAAAAGAGATGACTTGGGCTGAACAATGAAAGAAACCAGTATTTTTCCTAGATTTTTGTGTTCACAAAATGTGTTAGAGGAAGGAGCTTCACTCTCACTGAGATTTTACTTTGCCAAGAAAATTTACAATCCTGGCTAAATTATATTTCATAACTACAGGATTTTTAAAGTACCATCACACAGTAAGTAACTGTGGTTGAATTCAGGTCCATTGATTCAGGGACTTTTATAAACACATACAAATATATGAAGTAAATTAACCATGACTGTGTTTGTTCAGCGAAGAAACAGCACTTCTATATGTCACATATGGAAAAATGAAAACATCCAGATGAAGTTAATGTTGTTATCTGGTTTCTGAAATTCAAAAATTGTTTCACCACAAGGAGCCATGACTATAAAAAGCAAATTTAAGTGAAAAAGATGGAAAAATTACTTTGTGGTCACCCAGTGAATTTTACATTCCACTGTTATTCATAAGAAGAACAAACTTTATATAAAGTCAATGTCAAGAGACTCTCTTGTATTTCTTTTCATATTCTTTATAAAATTACCAGATGAAGAAATATTTTTGTCTTCCTGAATGTATACAAATCATGAAATAGATACAGAATGTGACAGAATCAAAGCCTTGCAATTACTGCCCCAAACAAATCAAGCCTGATAATTTTCAATAGTGGCCTCTAACACTTAGGTTTGAGACCTCAATTTATATATGAGATTTCTCTGTTTGTACCATGAGACTATTATGCTGTCAGTATGTTTGCTAGAGGTTATACTAAAATACCAAATGACCCAGCCAAACTCCAGCATCACAGAGTGCAGAGCTGAGTGGGGAGTGAGCATTTCCTGTTGGTCAATGGAAAGGAAACCCTATTTTAGTAAGTCATACTTCTCATTGCTTCTCCTAGGCAAGTGAAATTCAAAATACATTCTGGGTTTCTTCTCCTCCTCACTTGAAAGTACGATTTTTTTCATATTTTATGAATCTAGATGAATGTTCTGCATGTTAGGGACTGTGGCATAAAAACACATGAGAAGAAAATAATAAAATTATATATATATATATATATATATTAACTTTTTGTCAAAAATAAGTCAATATCAAGTATATCAAGTAACAACAGGGAACAGAGCTGACCAGGAATTCAAGACAGAGTATGGCAAAGCCATTTACCACATGGACAGAATGTGAATGAGCAAAAGCACAAAGGACCAAGATACATGATGTCTCTTGGGGTCATGCCCAAGTGATCTACAATGTTCCCTTAGGTCCCTTCATGAAGGGTCCACCACCTCCTAGCCACACTAACCTTGAAACCAATATTTAACATCTGGATCTTTGAAGGATCTTCTAAATACAAACTATAGCAAATTGGTACTCAATTTTTTTTTCCACTATGAAAAAACAAAATAAAAAATGTTCCCTAAATCTATCTCTGCTTACTGTCTACAAAAGAGGAAGCCTTTATCTAGTGAAACACTCATAAAGACAGCTTGTTTTTAAGAAAGTATTTTGTGCCTCAGTGGGGACTTTTAAGCTATGTTTCTGTAAGAGGTTTTGCAATAGTTTCCAAAATGAGCCTGCCCCTGGGATTCATGTATTTGTGATGTTTCCCTTATGTACGAGATATCGCTGACCTGTACAACCTACATTATATAGAATACATTTCTGTGGGCAAATTTGAAACTTAGATTATGGAGCACATTAGGACCTCTACTTTGCTTTCTTGGATCATCTCTGAGATCAGTTTCTGTGTCATGAAAATGGCAAATCAGCCACACAATGAAGAACTAAGTCTTCCTAAAACATCAAGCAAGGGATGAGGACAGTTGGCAACAACTCTGTGAGTAAGCCACCTTGGAAACCAACCCACCAGCCCCAGGCAGGTCTTCAGTTGACTGTGGACCAGCATCTTGAGAGAAACCTCAGGAAAGAACACATGCCAGACCATCTGGCATTGCTATGTTTGAATCACTGATGCTCTGAAATTCTATGCTAATAAAATTTTCCTATTTTTCACTAAGTATTGGGGTCATTTGTTGCTCAGAAATAAATAATTAGCACTGATTCAGTCAGTAATGACGTGTCTAGCAGTGCACTTGAAAATATGCACAAACTCTGCATATGTCATATGGTAAGAACAGCAACTGTAAATTTTCTCTTCTGATAGTTGACATTGTAATGTTCTTTAAAAGTTAAGAAGAGAAACCAATCATCTTAAGGGGGAGAATTAACCTCCTTCTTAAAACTCAAAGAACAGAAATTATCAAAGTAGATTTACTTTGCTCATTGTCTCAAAATTTTTTTTATTATTAAGAAATTCTCTATTCACTTTATATACCGACCACAGATCCCCCTCTTCCCACTCTCCAGCCTTCCCCCACAACCCACCCCCTATCCCCACATTTCCCAAGTCAAGGTCTCCCATGGGGAGTCAGCAGAGCCTGGCACACTCAGCTGAGGCAGATCCAAGCCCCTCCCCCCTGCACCAAGGCTGTGCAAGGTGTCACACCCTAGGCACTGTCTCGAATTTTATTGAAGGTTTTAGAAAATAAACTTATTTCTGACTCCAATGTATTAAAGAATGCACTCTGTTTTTTTTTTTAATTAAAAGTGAGAATAAAATTTGGTTCCTACTTCTCTGAAAGCCATTTACATTCCCCAGTTCCCTGCATGTTACTTATTTTGAAGGTTAAAGAAAAAAACACTGTACTTGTGTGACAGTAGCCCTCTCTTAGTTCCAGAATTTAAAAGTGTTCTTTAGCCTGTACTGATCTCATGCATATATAAGAAAATTTCTAGCTTTCCAAATTTCTACAACTATATTTGAACTATTTTTTAAATAAGGAAAAATTATTCTTGATGGAAGGATGATTTGTCTGGCTTTTCTCTTGTTCTGTTGAGTGACAAGACACATGTTCTACAAAATTCAATAACGTGGTTAAGTAATAGAGCAAAACAATAGCAAAGTTTGAAAAGGAATTGGAGCTATATTTCATAGAGTCAAATAAAATATTTGCACAACCACAAGTATACTGGGGTAAATTATTAACAGACCAGAGGAGTAATGCGCCATTAATCTCCTGGTGTGGTGCCCACTTTGGCATTGTATTTACACAGTACCTGTATCAATCTCCGCTAGAATAAATGCTACAATAGAAATTCTCAGCCATAACAAATAGCCATTTATCTTTGTAACAAGAACTAATAAAAGTTAAATTTTAGTTCTTTTAACATAATTTAAGGTATTAAATATTTAGGACAAGTGGTTTATGAGTGTTGTACTGAATGAAGCTTGTATACCCCAAATTGTGTAAGAGACCCATACTATCCATATGAGGCTTTTCAACTCAAGTGTTCATTTGATCTGTAAGTAATTATAATAGATGTCCAGTGGCCTAATTTTTCTGGCCTGTGACCAATGATGTGGTAAGAACATTCTTTGGGCCAATCCCTTCTCGTTTTAGGATATTAAATTTTTAGAACAGTGGGATGGGATTATGCATGCTAGGTATCACTGGGCCATCTGCAAAATCATGAGAAGAATAGCAAGATGACAGATAAGGAGATTGAACAATATGGCCAACTCCTGTGGAAAAGGAAACTATTATAGAGACTTTGGGGGATGACTTTCGTTCTTGGTTCTGTTTCATGTGAAATTTGCCTGTGCTTCAAATAATTGCTCATCTGCATATAACATTCATTAACTCTTATTCCTTTTTTGGCCTTTGTAACCCAAACTGGGTTTGTGTTCTTCCAACAACAACAGAAGTCAGTTACAAAATTCCTTAGGTTAAACATAGCAGAGAATGGAAATAACATGAGTGAAGCAATATCAATGAAAATGAACACTGGGCCACTTGAGAAGAAAATAATAAAGTTAACTTCTCTTGTCTAAAGAGACCTTTCAATAATTATTTCACTTATTATCATAGGTCCAACACTTTTATTTTAATAGATGATTTCTAAATTCAGTCTTCAATACTGAAGTCTCCTGGTCCCATCTACCTAAAGACCAAAAGGCATTTTATATTTAACAACTTGAAAATAAAGCTTTTTTTTTTTGGTTTTTCAAGACAGGATTTCTCTGTGTAGCTTTGTGCCTTTCCTGGAACTCTGTAGTCCAGGCTGGCCTCGAACAACTTGAAAATAAAGCTTATTATTCTGTCCTCCATTAGTTCTGTTCCATTATTTTCTATTTTTGGTAATTCTACTGTTGTATCTATGCTGAAATCTAAAATTCACCTTTGGGATAATTTTATTCTCTCAATATTCATCAACATATATATTTACCTTCCCATTTATATAATATGTTTTGTTTTTCTTTTTCTTTTTCAAGACAGGGTCTCTCTGTGCAGCTTTGTGCCTTTCCTGGATCTTGCTCTGTAGACTAGCTGGACTCGAACTCACAAAGATCCACCTGCCTCTGCTTCCTGAGTGCTGGGATTAAAAACATGTGCCACCACTGCCTGACCCATTTATATAATATGGAAACATTATTTATATACTCATATATTTATTAAATTAAGAATTTATATACTTATATATAACTTACTTACATATTTATTAACTTATATATTTACTCATCCGTTTCAGTCTTTGCTTGCCTTTCAAGGCAGACCAACTGGCCCCTCCATTTTTATCTGGTACATATCTCCTTCATTTCTAGCCTTGCCACCTTGAGTAATCTTCACATCTCCCCTGGATGCAGTCATTGCAAGAGGTGAACACGCTCACTTACCCATCCTCTGTTGTGTGTAATATTAGCAAACTAGCCATTGCCCCTGGTGCTTTCCATCCCCCATAACTAGAGGTGAGTGGAAGTGCTGTGTGTTGTCATGGTCTCTTTGCTGCCATCAGACCATGTTCCTGCCTTTGATAACCCACTAATTTCACCATCATGAGTCTTTTGTGTCCTTTTTTTTTTTTAAAATCTTCTACCACTCCTCATTTTCTCCATCAGCTCACTCCTTTTTTCCTTTAATTCTCATTGATTGTAGGTTGGTTACTTAACTGGGAATAACTTATATGTCATTTCTGGGTGATCTTAACATTCATGTTTGAGATCTTCCTATACCCTGATACTTTTTTATTAACATTTTTTTATTCATTTTACATACCAAAGGTCCTCCTTTTTCCTCCTTTTGCCCCTCCAGCCTCCCTCTCCCAACCCATCCCCCATCCCTTCTTACAAAAAGTTAAGGCCTCCCATGGGGAGGTACATTTAGTAGTGGCAGGTCTAAGCCCCTCCCCCTGCTTCAAGGCTGTGTGAGGTGTCCATCATAAAAGTGGGCTCCAAAAGGCCTGTTCATGCACCAGGGATGGATTCTGATCCTATTGCCAGGGGACGCCTTAAGCAGATCATGCTACACAGCTCTCTCGATATGCAGAGGGCCTAGTCCAGTCCCGTGCAGGTTCCATGGCTGTTGATCTAAATTTCATGAGTTCCCACTAGTTTGGTTTGGTTGTCTCTGTAGGTTTCCCCATTAAGATCTTGATGCCCCTTGCTCATATAATCTCTCTTCCCTCTCTTGACTGGACTCCCAGAGCTTGGCCTGGCTACACCCTGATATTAACTCCCTTTGCCACACTTGTCTTTCCTTTGCCAAACCTCATACTGACATTGTCCAAACCAACTGCCCCTCAGCATCTCAATTTTTGATTCCTAATTTCTGATTATTATTTTCTTTATTTTTCATCCACCACCTTTAACAACTCAGTTTTGAAGATCTTTTATCAACATTAGGCCTCTATTGGTCCTGGTTTATATTATATTATACTGCATAGTGTACATATTTGTAATTACTTCCCTGCAGATGACTAGCTTGTGTGGTCACCTTTTCCCACACCATCTCACTAGCTTCACAAAACCCAGAGCCATTCAAAAATACATTTCTTTCTTCAACCACAAAAGAAAAACGTATAACTTTTCTTAAAAGGAACAGGTACATATAGTACTCTACCAGGGTGAAATGATCTTCTTTACCAATTCTACTTCAAGTTGCTGAATGGGTGGGATTAAAAGCATGCAGCCATTAAGTTAAAAGGAGTCCTTAGAGCTACATGAAAATTTGTTTTTGTGTAATTCATTCAATCTCTACTCTCCTAGATAACTATTTGATACTGTCTCTGTTTCTGCAAATCTTAACATAGCATCCTTTTTTGTCACTTCCTGCTAAGGAAACAAAAGCTATCAGAGAAGCTTGTTTGCAGGGCTTCTAACACATCTATATCTACATCCACACAGTTTATTTGTCTTCCATCTAGAATACAGAAAATGTCAGAAGGAGTCTATGTAAGATCCATCCCTTTCCTTGTACACTGGAATTCACACTCTGTTCCTTGAGATTCTCATTATAACAGTATCTCATCACGGCCTACCCTTTCAACTTTCTCTTCCATGCTAGGAAATGGCACCAGTCTGCTAGGATGCTTTGACATCCTCCATTCAACAGGAATAGTTCTCTTGTGTACACATCCCTCTGCATCAGTTTCCTTCCCATCCCCTCATTCTCTATGATCATTTTCTTCCTCCATTATCACCTCTGTCACCAGTTTATCTATATAATTTCTCTTCAGCATATTTCAGCAAGGCTTTAGCTACTACAAGTTGTTTTTTTTTTTTTTTTTTTGGTTTTTCGAGACAGGGTTTCTCTGTGTAGCTTTGCGCCTCTCCTGGAACTCACTTGGTAGCCCAGGCTGGCCTCGAACTCACAGAGATCCGCCTGGCTCTGCCTCCTGAGTGCTGGGATTAAAGGCGTGCGCCACCACCGCCCGGCTACAAGTTGGTTTTTTAATACCAATATAGCCTGTATAAAGCAAGCTATCTTCAGATTCTCAATTTTTATCTTATTCGATCTATTTTTAATATTTATACTCAGTATTTAAATGCTTGCCTTGCAGATATCTCTTTGTTTGTTTTGAGACTCCATTCTATCTTTCTTTCTCTTCTTATCTTTTCAGACTATGCTATTAGCTCTTATTTATTCATTCTTCCACTTGACACTATACATTATTAATCTCCAAACAATGGACTACCCCCTCCTGTAGATGAATTTCAAAAATGGTCTTATTAAATAAAAAACACAGCCGGGCGGTGGTGGCGCACGCCTTTAATCCCAGCACTCGGGAGGCAGAGCCAGGCGGATCTCTGTGAGTTCGAGGCCAGCCTGGTCTCCAAAGCGAGTTCCAGGAAAGGCGCAAAGCTACACAGAGAAACCCTGTCTCGAAAAACCAAAAAAAAAAAAAAAATAAAATAAAAAAAAATAAAAAACACAGAGCCAAACCTGGGGGTGAAAGCCTTAGAGATCAGGGAAATAGGAAGAGCTCCCAGCAAACCTTACCTCACCAACTCTGCAGCTTCCAAATGCCGGCCACTTCTTGTCTACCCATGCTTTTATATGCCTTGTTTTTCTGGCCTCTCATTGGCTCTTGGCCCAGCTACCTCACTTCCTTGTCACTGTCTGTGGATTATAGAAATTTGTCTTTGTGTAGGCTGCTGGTTAAAAATTGTTATTGATCATAGTCAATATTTTTTAAAAGAAGAAATGGGGATATGATATGGAAATATAGGATAAAGATGTGATAGGATGAAAGAGTAGGTTATTGAATCTACTTCTAAAGAGCAACTTGTTTTACATTGGTATAGATTTTAGTTTATTGATACAAATTTAAAGTTAATTTTGTTATACTGTATTATATTTCTACTCTTGTTTAAGGTATTATGTTTATGCAACTCATCTGAAATTGTAGTATATAGTTGAAAAATACAGATTAATAATTAGTCACCTATGATAGTCAAGCTTTTAGTCATCTTAAGTTTTTTAGGAATACAAAGATATATTTCAATCAGGTAGGTAATCTTCAACCACTTGAAAGATCTACAGAATATGGAATTTAAAATGTTTTAAAAACTTAGACTTTCTGGACAGTGAGACACATCTGTTTCTGGCAGTACCAATTTACTTCAATGGGAAATATGGGCATTGAAGACACTTCATATGGAGTTTATCTTCTTCTTGGCAAAAATAGCCATTGGGGCAAGAAACTGTTCTTGCCTGGACTGCTTGATAAAATGTTATACAAACTGGACATGCAGGACTTATAGACAGATAACCACTAAATTTGCCAAAACAAGGTGAAATGGTCCTTCAGGTTCCTGCTTTGCAGAGGAAACTGTCAGACATTCTACAGGACACAGAGAGAAGTGACTGAGACACTTCTGGCTGAAGATGGATGCTCCAACACTGCAAAAGAACTTTGGGTAACTGCCCAGGCAGCCAGCTGTCTCTGTCACTCTAGATTTTTGGAAGTTGCTTACAGTGCTCTTCCTATTTACTTAGGTAATATTGTATCTTTCTGAAGTCTTTAATGTAGTTGAAAACTAGATAGTTATAATTTTCCTTGGTATGATAAAAGATAAATTAGATATGAACCTTTAGACTCACAATTTAGGATAGATAGAATATTTTCTTTAGTTTTGCCAAATACAAATAGACTAGATATTGTAAGTGTAATTCTTGATTGAATGTTGTGTGTAATTTTACTTTGGTAAAGTTAAAACCTTCCTTTTTAATTAAACACAAAAGGGGAAATGCTGTGAAATATTGCTTTTGCACACTGGTTTAATAAAATGCTGATTGGCCAGTAGTCAGCCAAGAAGTATAGGTGGGATAAGTAGACAAGGAGAATTCTGGGAAGAGGAAGACTGAGTCAGGAGACACCAGCCTGCTGTCCAGGGTAGAGCATGTAATAGTACACAGGTAAAGCCATGGAAAAAGTGGCAACATATAGCTTAACAGAAATTGGCTGAGTTTAAATGTAAGAGCTAGTCAGTGGTAGGCCTGAGCTAATGACTGAGCAGTTTTAATTAATATAAGCCTCTGAGTGTTTACTTGGGTCTGAAATGCTGCCAGACAGTGGGGCTGCGAGGCTGAGGGAGCCGGGCAGGACCAGAAAAATTTTAGCTACACTTTCCCCCCACCAAAATTATCAATCTTTGAATGATTTCTCTATTATAATCTCTTTGCAGGTTAAATATCAACTTTTAAAATTTTATTATTATTGGACTCCCAAGTCCTTTTCTCTAGGGATGACCTAAATCCTTTAACCCTAACCTAAATATATCGCCCACTTACTTATATATTCATTAATTTATAAATTTGGAATGTCAAAATCAACATGTGAAAAACAAAAGACCTTTAATCATGCTAAAAATTTCAAAATACTAATCCAAACTGATACTTTTTCTCTTGCTACGTATAGTGAATAAATTTTATCTCTACCATTTTAGATAAAAGTGTGAGTAAGAATAACTCATTCATCAATTTCTCCCACTCCACATCCAAGTTGCATTCACATTCTACTAGTAAATAACACAAAATGTATGAAATGTGAGCATTGCCTCCTAAATGTTCTTTACTTCTTCCTTTGCTACACAGTTTATTCTCTATGGAGCAACTGGAAACAATCTATGAAAAAGTCATTGAAGGAAGCACTAGCCTATATTCCCAGCCACACAGGAAAGAGAAGAGGAAAAAAAACATAAGGTCAAGACTTATTTGGAGATAACAGACAGAATTCAAGGCCAGCCTGGATGACTTAGAAAGACCCTGTCTCAAAACAAAAGTTTAAAAAGATAGCTGAGAATATAGCTCAGTAACACAGTGACTATTTAATATGTCTGAGGGCCCAGCTTGTTGTTCCATAAAGAGAAAGAAAAGAAGGAATAAAAAGAAAGGAATAAAGGAAGGAAGGAAAGAAAGGAAGGCAGGGAGAGAGGAGGATGGAGCGGGGAGAGAAGGGATAGAATGAAATAAGAAAAATGAGACAGCATAACTTGTCGACTCCAAAGCCTCTAGAGGAATAGAAAACTTCCCGTTTTGCTGGCAGGGAGGTAGAAAAGGGCGGTGTCAGGCACTGGGAACTCCAAAGTTCCCAGGCCTGACAGGATTAACACCCCCTCCAAATACTGTACATTCAGTAAGCTCACTGACTCCTGAATGTGCCAAACCTCCTCCCCCACCTCGGAGCTTTGGCACTTGCTGCTTCCTTTTCTCATAAAGTTCTTCCTACAGACATCTGCACTGGTAACTCATCCTCTCCCTTATAGCCGCTTATGTTCAATCAAATGCTAACCAACAAACCCTCTCTGACTGGTTTACATAAAAGGGAAAATCGCACTAGGCATATCTCATTCTAATTCTTCTTTGTCTTTTCTCCGAAGAACTGATTGTGATCTGTGATATGTTATATAATTTCATAGTTGTTGTGTTAAGATTTTTTTGTATTCTAAGTAGTCTGTGTTCACCAGATCAAATGAAAATTGCAACAGAACAAGAAAACTATTAAGTAGTAGCTGCATCTAATATCTACAAAAGATCCCATGTACCCTGAGCAATGGGTGAATACATCTATCCAGTGTAAAAGTACAAGTTCTTATTTCTACCCAGATTGACTTAAGACAATAACATTGTGAATCTATTTCAATAAAAGCAACTTACCCTGCCCTTGATATTCTACATTGTGAAAAACATCAAATAAGTTTAACCTGAAAAAGTTTAAAGTCATGTCAACATTGTCTGTTCAAAGGATGGAAATAAACAAAATGCCCATCCTGTTACTCAATGACAAATGCTCACATGCAAGAATTTTGCTTGTTTTTGGTTTTTGGCTTTTTGTTTTTTTGTTTTTGTTTTTTTTTTTAGTAATGTTGCCATTGCTGCTCTTCATTATCTACTTGACTGAATGGAGAGTCACTGTGGAAATACACCTCTAATGTGTCAGTGGGAATATTTCAAAAACAGTTTAACTGAAGAGGCAAGGTACTTCTTGAGTGTGAGTGGCGCTATTGACAAGGTGGGATCCCAGACTGGATAAAATTGAGAATGCAAGCATTCACTTCTCTGCTTCCTGCAAAGACTCAGTGTGATCTGTTGTCTTACTTTCATGACACCATGCCTACCCAGCCATCTTGCATGTACCTCCTAGTATCGTAACTTAAGATAAGTCCCTTTCTTACAGAAGTTGCTTCTTGTTGGCTATTTTTCACAGTAATGAGAAATATAAGTAATAAATATATAATGGTTTATAGTAATTAAAATATAAATAAGTATGATGTTAACAATATCAAGTAGTATGGTTTAGATATGGGTAAACAGCGTTTTCTAATAGATCAGTTTATTCGGTGGTTTCATTTGTTTTGTTTTCTTTTTGTCAAAATAAACTGTTTTACATTTGTGTGTGTGTGTGTGTGTGTGTGTGTGTGTGTGTGTGTGTGTGTGCACATGTGTGCACATGTGTGCACATGTGTGGATGTCTGCATCCATATGCCATAGCATGTGTGTGGAGGTGAGAGGATACTATGTGGGTTCTGGGAATGGAACTGAAGCTGCCAGTTGGAGGCAAGCACCTTATCTGCTGTCTTAGTTGTTGGTATTATGCGGCACAATGTTATTCATTAAGCAGTGCTGTTACCGTGCAAGAAAAGCCACAAGGCACAACAAAACCCACTATAAGGGTTTATTAGGAGAAGGGGGGCAACAGAGGGTGTGCTCAGGCCTGTTTGAGAGAAATGTACAGAAAGAGAGGAAGAAGGAGAAGGGGGAAGAAGAAGGGAGAGGAGTCTGTGACCAGCTTTAGGGGCTTATGATTGTGTGATCACACTGCATGCAATTTACACGATCACGCAGTGCACCTATATAGGATGTAAGGCCCTGGGATGACTAATCATTTTGCCAGAGCTTGCGTGGTCATGTAGCTGGGGGAGTGGCCAGGAATTCCAACATTAGTCAGTGTTTTATTGCTGTGAAGAGACACCATGACCATAGAAACTCTTATAAGAGAAAGCATTTATTTGGAGGAATTTCTTACAGTTTCATAGGTTTAGTCCATTATCATCGTGGTCAGGAGCATGGCAGCACACAGGCAGATATAGTGCTGGAGAAGCAGCTGAGAGTTCTACATCTAGATTCACGGGTAGCAGGGAGAGACACTGAACTGGGTTTGGGCTTTTGAAACTTCAAAGCCCACATCCACCCACTATTTACACACTTCCTCCAACAAGGTCACATCTGCCCCAGCAGGGTCATATCTCATAATCCTTCTCAAGTAGTGCCACTCCCTGATGTCTAAGCATTCAAATATATGAGCCTATGGTGGTCATTCTTATTCAAATGACTACACCTGATGATCGATCTTAGCTTTTAAGAGCTCTCTTCTGGGAGAGAGGAATGTGCTTGTCCATGGATGCATCAACACGTATGAAGGAGCAACAACCTCCTAATAACTTGTGTCTATGACCTTGTTAGAAACAGGTAGTAGATGACAATATTGTATTATCTCAACTTAAAGAATTAAGTTAAAATCCATACTAAACACATAGCATTATATTAAGAAGTTTTCAATATGTTTTTCTGTAATCCAATAAAAGAAAATGGAATATTGAGGCTCAGAGATTTTAAGTAAATTTCTCTGAGTTCCTGAGTTAATAAATGGAGGGGGAGCCTATACCTTACCTCCCAGTGGCATCCTCTAAAACTGAGGCTGGTATGATTCTATAATAACAATGGAAGTAAGCATGAATGTCCTCACAGCAATTAAATGCAAGTATAAGAAAGCAGCTGTAGAAAATACAAATATTACCCAACTAAAAATGGGGTCCAGAAGGCAGCATTTTATAGCATTCCTCCCCACTCTATGATTTTTACCTTCTTTCTGTCCACTCTTCTACCATGTTCCCTTGGTCTTGACGGATTGATATGAATGCCCTATTAAGGGCGTAACATTCAATAGTCATTTACCCTCAGCACTACGACCAGTATGAGTCTCTATATTAAGCACTGTTCCCTGAAAAAACAAAAACAAAAACAAAACCCTCCTCTGTCTAAGGTTGAGCGCAGTATTAGTCCAAGAAGTGGTGAAATTCTGTGTTGTAACCTAAAGAAAAGAGTAAAATCAGTATGAAACCTCAAAGTAGAGTTATAGGTAGCAATGATTAAATCATAGCCATAGGAAGCAACAGTGATAATGAGTTAGCAGTTCTGAACTTGACATCCTATCAAAAATATAAATAAGAAAACATGCTTTGAAGTAGAGAGGAGAAGCAGAAAGATGATAGAAGATTGTTACCTACAGCAACTGTGTTTAAAGGTTGCAGGGCATTTTTACTATCATATCAAGAGAGGGAAATACACTTCAGAGAAAGAAGAAAACCTCAGAAAATGAAAGGTATGTGAAGAAGGTTCCAGAAACATCAGGGATCTAGTAGAGAAGTGGTTTTCTATTGTTATAAGAGACACGATAACCTATAAAAGAAGACCAAGATAACTTACAAAAGAAATCACTTAATTTGAGGTTTCACAGTGCAGAGGGAGAGAGTCCATAATTGCCATGACAGGGAACATGGCAGTAGGCAGCCATGAACGGCACTAAAACAGTGGCTAAGAGCTTACATCCTGAGCTGGAAGTCGCAGGCAGAAAAAAAAGCTATCAAGTTACAGCATGGACTTTCGAAACCACAAAGTCCACCATCAGTGACACACTGCCTCCAACAAAGTCACACCTCCTAGTCCTTTCCAAGTACTTCTACCACTTGAGAACCAAGCATTCAAATATGTGAGTGTATGGGTGGGTGGAGGGGCAGGCATCCTCATTCAAACACCACAACCATGTACATTGAGAAATAAATGAACTACGGCTCTGAAACTGCCAAGCCCTATGTATAACCAAAATCTTTTTTCATCACAAAAATATAGCTTCATGTTTTAAAATACGGCTTCATTGAGGGGTGACAATGGTATTGATGATTTCAGTGTTACTTGGAGTAAATGGCATGAATTTCCCATTTATTATAAGCAGGGTTACAGAGACTGAATACTCAACATTTGATTAGAAAAAGGGGGATTTGGGTAGTGGTATTGATTTTTGAGACCTGGTCTTATGTGACTTGGAGCTGGCCTCAGTGTTGCTATATAGCCAATGATAAATTTGAGCTCATCCACTTGCTTCCACTTCCTAACTCTTAGTGTTACAGGCTTAAACATCTGGCTTTATGTAGTCCTGGAGATAATACCCAGTGCTTTGTGAATCTTTGGCAATCACTCCAACAGGCCTATAATACCACCCTATTTTTTTGATCTTGAAAGAACTAGCTACTGGTCCCATATCAGTACAATTACTTGAAGCTAGGTCGATTGCTTATATTAAGAGGTTCTGTTCTATTTCAAAAGGCAATATGAAATAGATGGAAATAAGTTTTCAGAGGGCAGGGTCTATGAATACTTTAAAAGTAGCATTGTTAATAGTTTCTTAATGTTTTATCTTTGTGATTATTTAATTCATACTTTATTATTTTTTCAATTCCTTAGCTGATCTCTGTAGCTATATATAAAGCTTTTAGAGCAAGAAAATCCTAAGTCTCAGGTAACTATATTTAAGCCACAACACCTATGTATCAGTTGGCACTCAAACAAAATTAATTCTGTAAATCTCCTAAAGGTACAAATTAACATGAATGTAGTCATGGCAGATAGAGGGTGGGGTAGTCCTGTCCAGCCATTTCTTCAGAGATTAAAACTTTCCATCTTGGAGCAAAGCTTATTAAAACAATAGATTTGAAAAAGAAGTGGGAAAAAAACTGCAGGATGTTGCAAAGGGAAGTGAAACACGCTATCTTTAAAGGAAGCTCTATAAGCTCAAGAAGTAAACAACTTAAAAGCCTCAAGAAGTCACTGAAACTGACCAAATTCCCTAGGGCTATCCTTCCCCTCATGTGTGTAAGCAGTAAACAGTGCTAAGAGACATTCTTAGAGAAACTAAGCTTCCTAGAAGAAGCAGAGAGCAGACAAGTTACTGCAAGAAACTCAGAGCAACTGACCTATTGAAAAGGACAACTTCAGTCTGTTAGCTGCTTGCAAGCTGCACAGTGTGCTCTAGGTCCCCAGCTTTTGTGATATGTCCACCATGCAGTGGTAGGCTTTGGGGATACATAGAGTCATCTCTATTACTGAAAATAACTCCTTATCCACATTCCTTTAGGTAATCCCAATAAAACTCATTGGCTAACCAATTGGACTCTGGTGGTATCTGTACTTTGGTCTGTCATTTGTTCTCTATATAAGTGAATACACATTTGTTCATATCTTCCCAAACTTGTGTTGTACATAAGTAGGAAGTACCAGCCATTGCCTTTCTCCTGTGTTGATAACAGTACACCACCACCACTGCCACGCTATTACACTCATGTTAAACCCGGTCACTTTTTAAGAGGCCTTTGTAGTCCAGATGACCATCCAACTCTTCATTGAACCCCAGAAATAAAATGGTGAAGCCTTGTTATCAGTCTCTCTCTGACCACAGCCCCACATGACTAGAAGAAAACTCCCAGGTCCAAACTTCTTCCAGGAAAAGAAGAAGAAAACTGTAACTGTCAAACCTTCTATCTTGGAGGGAAATTACCGCCAAGAGTGGAATTCTATCTTCACTACTATTCTACTCTTATTTCTGTTATTGTAGTAATATGCCTTAACAAAAGACAACTGTGGGAAGAGATTTTATTTGTCTTAGAATTCCAAATTACTATTGATGACTCAAGAAGGTCAAAGCAGGAAGTCAGAGGGTCACATCCACAGTCAAGAGCAGAAGGAAAATAAACACATGAATCCTTGCTTGTGTGATGGTCTGCTCAAAGCTATCTTTCTCCTCTTACACTGTTCAGAACCTGTGGTGGACAGCTAACCATGGTTACTCACTTAATTGTATACGAAACAAACTACAACACAAGAAAATCCTATAAAGAATTTTATGAGTCGTTATGTGAAACAGAAAGGCCCACCCTAAATCTTGGCCATACCTTGTAATGGCAACTAACATAAAAGGGCATAGAAGAAAGAAAGTGTATTTTGCCTGGTTTCCCTCACTCATACTGATGTTCTTCCATCCTTTTGTTGAAGCATTCAGCTGTAGAAGCTACTTCCCCAGGACTCAGGATAGACTGAAGATCAGCAGCTCTACATGACTTACAACTCCAGGGCCAGCTTAGAATCACTGGGACTTTCAGTTTCCTAGAAACTAACAGGTTCTGAGCTTTCTCAGTGTGAGATAACCACTGCTGGACTACCTAAACTGCAACCTGTAAGTCAGTCTAATAAATACCCAATATATTATAGATGAACATATATATGTTATATAGGGGATTGTGTGTGTGTGTGTGTGTGTGTGTGTGTGTGTGTGTGTGTGTGTGTGTGTGTGTTCATTCACTCATTTATCCAGTTCCGTTCATTTGGAGAACTATGACTAATAAAGAACCTCTTGCCTAGGGAGTAGTCTGCCCATAATGGGCTGAATCTTCCTACATAGGTTAACAATCAAAACATTCCCCCATAGGTGTATCTAAAGGCTAATTTACCTAGACAGTTCCTGATTAAGATTCTCTTCCCAACTGAACCTCTTGTGTCAAGGTGACAATGAAGGCTGACCAGCCCAGCCACTGTGGAGCACTCATGGGAGCTGGGATGTAGATGACTTACAGCTTCTGAGAGTCAACAACTGAGCCAGCATCCTGATGGTAGATCAGATTGCTATGGGCACACAGAGCCCAGTATAATTTGGAAATCTCAAGAAAAAAAAAAGTTGAATGTATATCTGATATTGTAGCTTCATAGGGAGGTCTAGTGAAATAACTGGATACTATTTTTCTTCTCTCAGAATGTGAGGAGGATTTGAATCTAGGTGCCTAGAAACTCCCCCAAACTAAGTATTTCTCAGTACTGTGCTACATCTTCACAGAATCCATGATATAACGGATACCATGGGGGGAAAGAAGATCATGAGCTCCTCCACCCACAAGGCAAGAAGGGAGGAAGTTCAGCTAGTCTAACCGACAAGAATGCTCCAATTTCTTAGTCAGAACTTGTTTTTAAAAATGAGGTGGGGACAGGCAGCGGTGGGACAGGCCTTTAATCCCAGCATTTGGGAGGCAAAGGCAAGTAGATCTCTGAGTTTGAGGCCAGTCTAGACTATAAAGCAAGTTCCAGGATGGCCAGGATTACAGAGTCTCAAAAAATAATAATAATTATAATTATAAAAACGTGGAGCAATATATGAAGAAATCAACCTCTGGCTTCCACATGCGCACATGGGCAAACACACACACACACACACACACACACACACACACACACACACACACACACACGAAATCTGTAACTCAAATGACAGAAATTCAATAGTTTTATAAAATGTTCAATGAATTCAGAAAAAAATGGTTAATGTACAAAATTTTTTTCAAGAAATATTACCAGAAAATTTCACCAATAATTTCCATATAACTGAAAACAGAGCAGGAACTGGAGGCTCCTGAGCTGATAGGGAAGATATACTCACCCCTTGTTTCATAACTTGCTGTGTGCACCCCTAACATCTGATGTTTGTATGTGTATCTTGCTAAATTCTTTATAATTGATGTGTAAAATCAAATAAATTCAAATAAATCTTGCCCCTTTAGGGTTCCAGAAATCTCACAGTTATAACTGAAATATATAGTCAGCAATCTGGAACACGGAATTGGCATCTGAAATAGGGTGGTGGTGAGGAGGTATAATGAGACTGAGCACTCAGTCTGTGAGCTCCAATATTCTCTAAGACTGCATAGTGTGAAAAATGAATTACAGAACACCTCCAACTGGTCTCCAGTGGAAAATCAGGCTGAATTAGATGTGAGGTTTGGGAAGGACTCTTTTCTCTAAAAGCAGCCTATCATTTTATTATTTTAGTAGATTTTTGTGTTGTGTGTTCTTAAAATACAATAACAAGACAAGAAAATAAACAGTTTGAAAATCATGACTGTAGTTAATGAATTGAATTGGAGCGCTGAAAAAAGAAGAACTTGTAAAATTCTAACAGTGAAGACCAAGAAAATAGTAAATTATGACAGTGATTCAATTCTATTCACTGTTTATCAGAATGCATAATATTCTGAAATACTGAAAGTAAATAAGTAATATGTATCTGAATACATTAATAGATAAGAAAATCAGAAAAACTAATAATACTGACAATTTTTTCCTAACCAGTTTGATGATGTAGAGTCAAGGAGCAGGGTGGGGTGAGGTGCGGTGGAGAAAACAAAATCCTTGATGAATATGATCTCTTACAACTCATTAATTGTCTTACTACAGTCCCTTAATAAAAGCACAAATTGGGGAGAATGAGCTGGCAATAGGAGGGAAGAAACAAACAGCTAAACAGTGGAGCCCTTGAAAAGTCTGTGCTCCCAAGTGCTGATGACACAGCAGGAATGGAGCCTCTGCCCCTGAAGCGCTCTGGTTAGTATTCCACGGAGTCACTGCTCTGCAGAAGTTACCGAATTAATTCAGTGGATGTGGTGAGATCTGAAGGCACCCAACTTTTTCATATGCGTGCTGCAGAGAGCCCAAGTGTTGTGAAAGCTGTTGGGGTTCTGCAGACACAGAAGCACCACCAGCGGAAGATCTTGTCACATCACAGTAGTAGTAAACAAAAGTAGAGGACATGTTTTGTAGACCAGCTCCAGGAAACAAACACATCCCATGCGCAGCCCCCAGTCTCATGGGACGGCGGCTGGAGTTTTTAGTTCTAAATAGTTCTAAAACTATTACTCTTTGTCTCTTTGCTTCTTATATCTTTCTCTGATCTTTTTCCCCCCTCTCTCTTTTTTTCTTTCAAATGTGTGTTCCCCTTTACACATCAATTATGATTGAAAATCTAATATGAAAAACAGGAGACATTAGAGCCAACAAGACAGAAACAGGCCAGAGAGGGTATAGCTCTGTTTATTTCATTCAGTGTCATCTGAACTCTAAGGACTTTCCAGAATACAATTTGAAAAGAAAGATGTCAACCACTTCTACTAAGGTTTAAAAACATTTTTAGAATAAATACAATAACTTTCATGTAAATTAAATCAAGGGTAGGTATTAGACATCTTGATTTTTAACTATTAATCTTGACTGCCAGGAAGCTTGTTTGAAGATGAACTAGAAAAACTGGAATAGAACAACAACAAAAAATGATTTGTATAAATGCATTCAAGAAATTTTTGAATGCCATCTGTGATCTTCCAGGAATAATAAATCATGGGGGATATATAGATTACCTACAAAATCTAGAATTCATAAATTTTTGTTGCAAAATGAGATCATATTTATTTAATATGTCATAAATCTCAACATTTTGCTACCAACCAGCCTGATAAAGAGTTCTCTTTTTTCTTCTTTTTCTAGGAGTGCTTCTCAAATATTTCTGGAAAGTTCCTAGTATGCACCATGTCTGTTAAATATCTTCATCCCTATCTCCCTGCCAGTGCACTGAAAACACATATTCCTTTTAAGCCTCTAGAAATGCTGGTCCTATTACACCTACACCTACCCACCATAGACACACACACACACACACACACACACACACACACACACACACACACACACACACACTGTCGTAAATCAGACACAGCCTGTGACACTATTGGAGGAAAAAACCCGAAATACAACGTTGGAGTTGTCAGAGCATAGACAGCCAATAGGCATGTATACTATCTCACCGATCTTATGCACTGCTGCCTAACTACAAAAGCAATGATGTATCCAAAGGGTAAGAGGTTGAGTGCAAAACTACTCTTTGATATTGAACCAGAGGTTGAGCTGTATGTAGCCTTGCATCTTGACTCATCAAAGGGTTGAGTACCATTAAGTGGAATGGTAACACTCTCTTGCTTTCTCACGTTTCCCTGGCATCAACCCATCTGCACCTGTCTTAAGCACAAGAAAAGATGGTTATTGTACGAAAGGCAGGAGAAGAAAGAGGAGACAATGGGAGAGAAATAAAAATGAATTACAAGGAAATTAAAATCAGAGAAAGAGGAGGCATTTCGACTTTACAGTAATTAAACGGAGGAGAAATGGAAATACAAATCAAGCAGGGGAAGGAATTGAGACTAAGGTTGGGAGAAAAGCTTTAAGAGATAGAAAGTTCAACTGAAAAGACCATAGAAGTCAGAAGCAAAGTGTGTCAGTACGGGTACATGTTACTGAGTCATGTTATGTATCTAAGATATATAAAAGACAAGAAGCTTTGCTTTAGTCTATTGCTGGTTAGTTTTGTGAATTAAAGAAGTCCATTTCTAGAAAAAGTTTGTGGTCTATATCTTCAAAGGCTTTTTAACTATTTCTGTGGCTATGATACCAGTTGTTAGGTTCCTTAGAGCCTGGCTACTCAGAAAGTGGTGTGGACCAGTATTCGCTGGAAACCTTTATAAATGCTAACTCTCAGTCCCCACCATGTACCTTTATAACTGGGCCATTTACATGCATATTAAAGACTGAGAAACATTGTCACAAAGGACCAGGAAGACAGGGATAATTGAAAATATATGATCCCTCCAGAAACTTAGGGCAGAAAGCTCAGGTCGGTGTGTCCCACTGAGAAACCCAGATAGGAAAAACTAAAGTGACATTAGTTTTATATGTCTGCGTGTGTGTGTGTGTGTGTGTGTATGTGTGTGTGTGTGTGTGTGTGTGTATGTGTGTGTGTGTGTGTGTGTGTGTGTGTGTGTGTGAAATGTGATATATATCACATATACATAACATATATATAACATAATTAGTTATATATAACATATGATATTAGTTATATATATACATATATGTATATATATTCAAACCTCAACTGCACAGCATTTTATGGCATTCAGTACAACAATTTAAGAAGTTTACATGTAAAACTTGATAGACATGCCTTGAGATAGAAACAGAAAAACATTCACAAAAGGAACATTGAACTAGTGAAATCATCCTAAGGAAATGTGTGATGAGCACCTGAAGCCTCAAAACTACATGGAGGGGGAAACACCCAAAATAAACTAGATTGGTGCTGGAAAGATGTCGTAGAGTTTAGGAGTGCTTGATGATCATGCAGAGTACCCTAGTTCAATTTCCAATACCCATGGCATTCAGCTCATAACCACCTGTAACCCCAGCTCGAGACCTGAGGCCTCTTGCTCATCTGTGGCCTATACATGCCCACACAGACACACACGTTCACATAATTAACAATAATGAAACGAAACCTTTTTAAAATGACTGGATAGAAAAGAGGACCAAAATCTGCATACAACCATTGATCACTAGGCTGTTAATTCCTCCTGAAAGCAGCATGGTGATTCCAAACTGGCATCTGTATGGGAAATGATATAATTAGCTATAGATACATGTTTATAAACTGTTAAGTAAATACACATATAATTCTCCTTCTAGAGTTCCTTTGAATTATTATTATTTTTCTTCCCAGGAGAAGATTCCAGTTCATGTGTAGAATTTGGCTAAGTTCCTTATTTATTGCAGCTAAAGCAGTGTTTCTTAACCCATGGTCCCCAGACAGATCACCTGCAGAAATGTAGGAGAGCTCTTTTTAACAACCAGTTTACTGGATTCAACTCCAGATAATGATTCATAATCCTTGGGGAACAAGTCTAATAATAAATATACTTAATAAAATGTAGGTAATCTTCATTCATGCACTCATTTTATATAGATCCTATGTCTGGAATTGTGCAGCATAGAACGAAAATGCTTAAATTGGATGTAGGAAACAAAAGAATACCCTTCCCTACATAAAGCACTTGGAACAGCTCTCTGAGGAGATGACTGGAGCAGGAGGGCCCCAGGCCAGAGAGAGACTGGGCCCGTTTCAGTAGTAGCATCTGTCCAGTCCCAAATGTACAGATGTTGCCTTTGTGGAGCCCCAGAAGCTGTGGAGACTCACTTGGTGATACAGAAGTTAGGTCTGGACATTGTCAGTGTTAGGAGACACCATAGCAACCATCTGGACTGAGAAGAGGGAAATGATGTAGGCTAGACACCATCTGAAATGACTAATGATCGGTCTCTAACGTGTACCAGATTAGAGTCCTTAAAAGTAATTCAGAGAAGCAGAACTGAAGGAGAGAGGGCAAGAGAAGTAGGATTAGTAACTGTTCGTGATGCTACCCTTTATACCTTTCTCCTCCCTTCACTCTATCTCTGCCCATTCTCCCCTCCCAATATATTCAGAATCATGAAATTAATCTAATCCTGAAAAATGCCTGCTGTTGGGGGAGAAAAACAGAGAAAGAGAGAGAGAGAGAGAGAGAGAGAGAGAGAGAGAGAGAGAGAGAGAGAGAGAGAGACAGAGAGACAGAGAGAGACAGAGACAGAGAGAGACAGAGAGAGACAGAGAAAGAGAGGGAGAGATAGATACAGAGAGAAGCAGACAGAGAGAGACACAGAGACAGAGACAAAATTACATGAGCAAAATGGAGATCAAATATAATGGGTGCCTCCTGGATTTTTACATGGGTTCTTGGGACCTGAACTCAGTCTCTAATGCTTGTACATTAGGCACCTTACCCATAGAACCATCTCTCAGACCTTGATAATAGAGTCTTAATGTCACATAATTTAAGGGAAGGAGTGAATCTGGAGAGATTTCTATGTACATAACTGAGCATTAAGTTTGTAGACTTCTATATGCTGTAGCTATGAATTTATAGCAAATACAACTATTTTAGCTATAGATTATCCACCTTTCCACTTATTATGGATAAAATTCATACAAAAATTCCATCAGTGAAGATTAGAAAAAGATACTAATGATACACACACCATAAAATTTTTCTAACTCTTTCAAAGGAGGTATAAAATAGTCACAGAATTATACACAATCCTAGAACAACTTGAAAAGTGTCAAAATACATACCAGAACTCAGAGAAAAAAATCACTTTATACTAAAAAAAAAAAAAAACCTAAAAGTTTATTCATTTTTAATACAATAAAGATGGGTATTTTCTTTTAATGTAATTTTCTTCTATAAAAATATTTACTTGCTTTCATTCAACATAGAAGCATAGGAAAAATAGTTACAGTCACTAGCCCACACAAAGAACTAGAATTTTCAAAAGAACAAAATGCCAATGTGTTTGTGTTGAGAGTAAATGATACAAATCAGTTAGTCCGGTCTCCATCGTGTAACTGATGTAAGTTTTGGTGGGAATGGGTGAAGAATGTGGGTTTGGTTATATGGAATCATTTAGAAAGGATCATGACAGAAGATGGAAGAACAAAGAGTCCAGTGATGGTTAAAATGTTTTAGAATAATTTTGAAGGAGATCTGGAAAGCTAAAAATCTTGTTCTGACTGGAAAGAACTCCTGAAAAAAATATGAAATGCATTAGAAACAAATAAAATCCAGGTATCTGGGGACATTGCACTTGAATAAAGAATAGCAGGACTGAGGTCTGAAATAAGTGCACTGTGCCTAACCTTACACTTCACTGTGAAGATGCAAAGCAATCACCACAAGTCAAGACAAAGAAAGATCGTTCCTCTTAAACTGATGCCCAGTTAAGATTATCTCATAGTAGTTAGCCTATGAAGTTAAAAAAAAAAAAAAAAAAAAAAACCTGTTCTTCAGTCTGGTAATAAAAATGGCAAAAGAACTGAATTGTTGAAAACATATTTGAAATCCTGGACTTTAAAGAAATTATATAATTTAGGCAATTGTAGCAAGGACATTTTATTTCAGTAAACAAATGAGCTAGTAAAACATTAAATTTTGATGAGACATGTGACTGGAAAATGAATATCTGGATAACGTAGTAAGTGTTGACACACACATACACATACGTAACATATATATGTGTACATACAAAAAGAGAGACAGTCCCAATTTGAACCAAATTCAGTTGCAATTATATTAGACTGAGCAGCTGAACAGTCCTACAGTCTGCAGGACATAATGAAACTGCTTTGCCTGATTTAGAATGCCCCATCTAGATGCTTCTTTCTTTTCTGGATGCATAGATATTGCCCGTATTCAGATGTAATTAATTTGTGTGTTTTAAAATATGAAGTTGTAAGTAGCTACTGAAGAGGAATAAGTTAAAATATAATGAGGAAGCTTCTAGCAGCAAAATTTTCCTAAACCTGAGACTTGGAGCAAAGGGCAAACGCTTCTGAGAAGATAATTTTAAAATGTGTCCTAGAATCATTTATGGCAAAGAAGTAATGACTGACACAATAGCAGAGATTCGAAGCAATCTTGTAAGGAACAGTTACACGGAGCAGAGGGCAGTGTGGAGGACTGTCATGCAACATGTGAGCATTGGATCCTTCAGTGCTAGGGCTGCAGGTTAGGTGAATGATCTGGAACAGAGCTCTACAAGGATGGAAAATACTTCACATGACGTGTTAAAAACCCAGTTAAAATTTCAGACAACAGTGTGTTGCTATGGTTATACCAGGAAGTATAAGGTCTTTAACAATGGAATATAAACTCTTTGTTAAATAGAATGTGTAAGAAGACAGGATGCTTTTCCTTTTTCTTATTAATTTAATATAAAGCATGAACACAGAAAAAGTTCAATGTCAGCACTTCTTACTCAGTGTTAAATAGTAAGCGTAAGGAAGGTCTTAAGTTTTCTCCATGAATTTATCTATACTTTCCTGGGTTTACTTTTCAGTCTGAGGCATGTCTCTTTGTCACTATTAACTATTTCAGTTACTATTTTATTTATTCTAAATATACAGCTTTTGTGTAATGAACTAAAATGGTTTGTGCAGTCTCGGTAATGAAACAAAAAGCTGTTGGAAGATTATCAGCAATCAGAATTCGCATTCATTTTCTAAACACTCCTGGAGAATCCTTCAGTTTCTCCTCTAACTTCAGAGGCAGCCACCACCCTCCCACTAGCCATGTGCACTTCCCACTTCCCTCTTCATGGCTGGAGTTCGTTCTTCCCCAGGTGACCACTGAACATCTTACAACAGGCTAATTGAATCAGAAATTCTAAAGACGGCCCAAGCCTCTTATTAAAAATATTCACTCAGGTTATGTGGTATATTTAAGCAGGGAAACTGAAGCTTCCTTTGAGTAATGTTCTTCAACTTCTAACTTTGAACTTGCGCATGCCTGAGTCACCAGGAATCCTGCTATACTGCAAAACATCAATCAATGTAGATCTGAGTGAGGCCACTGAGATTCTGCCTTTCAAATAACCTCTAAGAGACAGTGATGCTGATAGTGATTGGTAGGAACTACATTTAAAGGAGCAAATTATGCTGTCTTTTCTCTAGATAAAGAGGTCTTTTTTTTCCTTCCTCTTTCTTTTTTTCCTCCATTATTGTGGTCTACGGAAGCCATCGCAGCTTTCCCATCTTTTTCTCTCCATACCACCTACCTATTCCAAATCTCTTTGTTTCATCTGCATAGAGTCACTTTTGTCTTAGAGTTTGGCTTTGGGAGAAATTATGTTCACTTGTCTGAGGAAGATAATGCCCTAGTCATTTAGATGAGGAAAATGCTAACGATAGCTAATACTTAGGAATAGAAAAATCAAGAAAATTGAGTTTCCATATTAAAACAAACTAAAGGTTCCTTTGGAGGCTCTGCCATACAGTCCGTATGATATGGACAGGAAAGGAAGTTAGAGAGAAGGGGGAGGTTAGCCATAGAAGTAGACATTCATCTTATTCCTCAAAATAATTCACAATTATTTTGCAAAAGAGAATTTAAGAGTTCTAAAGCCTCACCCCACTTACATTAACTATTCCATCGTTAGAGGTTTGATTTGCACATCTGTTTCTTAAACTTCTTTTCTCATATGGACAGAGTAGGTTGCAAATCACCGGTGGAAATGAGAGGAAGTCCACGTGCTGGGCCTCTGGGTTCGCTGCATTCTGAGACTTCCAAAAGAAGTTGTTAGCCAGAGTTAGGAATAACACTCAAATTTCAAATGATTCTGGAAATATTGTTGAAAAACTCATTATCAATTATGAATTGGAACAAACAGTCAGCAAAAAATGGAAAAGAAGTTCTATAAAATATTTAAGTATTTCATCAAAAATGTAACATTTTATCAGAACAGCACATTTTACATATGTGCTCTTTATATAATTTAAATGTGATAAAATTTAAGTATAACTTAAGTTTGACCCAATCTATGTATAATGATGTGGCAAAGGTCCTCACTAAAGAGAAAGAAAAAGAAATGAGGCAACATAGCTAGCAAAGAAAATATAGAAACCTTAATGTATGAGCAAGGCAATTGTAGTCTTACAAAATTGTACAAAGTTTTATGAAGAAATTTTCAAAATCAATAAATGATTATAGAAAGGCTTCTCAATGTGTACAACAAATTTTAAAAATCAGTGGTAGTATTTCTGTCTAATACCAGTATCAGTTATTACAAAATGTTGTAAGATTTTAAATTTACATTGAAGAAAACTAAGAAAAAACTGTAACGTTATATAATGCAGTTTGATAGTTTAAGCACTAGAATACTGCTATTTACATAAGGATGAATAATGACAAAAACATGTTTTTGGAGAGTTCTGCTATAAAGCATTTTGTATAAGAATTCGTTAATAGTAGATGGTATTTAGTATTATTAATACTGAGTGCAAAATGAAAAATTGCTACATTAAATTCAAAGATCAACTTCAATGTATTTCTTGCCTTACATGAGGAAGAGGGACAGAGGGACAAAATAGGAAAGAGGGAAGAAAGAGACTTTTAATGCTTTGAAGAGACGCGCTTGTTACACCAGCAGAGAACTAACATACAGACCCCAGCATCTCCATCAGGGACTACCTCTGGTAAGTGGATCTCCAGGAATCCAATACTCTCTTCTGTCTCTCATGGGCACCTGTGTGCATATGCTCATACATATTCAAAAATAAAATGAATGTCTAAAACAAAAAAAAATACTTTCTTTATTTTCTGTATTTAGTTTCCTTAATAAAAGAAAAGTGAATCAGTGTAAATGTGATCTTTACTATAAGTGCTTAAGAGTCAGAAGTGTAAGAAAACTTTAAAGACTGTGGCGATGTATGAGGATATCCTGACCATAGAGTATCAGGGAACATAAATAAGGAGATGTTTCCCAGAGTACTGAACAGCTGGGTTGGGCATTTAACTATATGGCTAAAAGATCCCAGATTCCTCTAATTAGCCATGTAGACTTTGCCAATTGTAATCTCACTAGGTCTCCAGATATTCATCTCTGAATTCTAGTAATAATAGCTCTCACTCATGGGACTATTTTGAAGATAAAATGAAATGATACACACACGTGCACACACACTTGCATGTACACACACGTACACAGATGCACACACATGTATGAATGTACATACAGACTTTATTATAAATGTTAGCGACCTACTCATCTACTTTACCTCTCTCAGGAAAGGAAGGCTTGATTTAGTGGAAACCATGTTCCAAAAACAATAAATGTGCTTCAGCTGGGATCTTTCTGTGCTTCCAAAGAATTTACAATATCATTAAGGAAGCAGAGTGTGGGAGAAAGCCCTTGGAGAGAGATAAAGGGGGCTTCGTATCCAGGCTCCTCCACCTAAATTTCTTCATCTTTCTGCTTCTTTTCCAACTCTAAAATACAGAGATAAGGAAAACATTTTTTTAAAATTTGTTCTAAGTACTAAATGAGAGAAAGTATTCAAGAAAGACAGGAACAGTCAGTTCTATGAAAGGGTTGCTCAATAAATGCTCATTGTCTGGAATAATAAGAACAGGAAAAGAAAGTTTAATCTAAGATAGAAGAGGCTGTTAAAGGTAAGGGCTCCAGGATGCAAGAGGGTAAAGTGTGTAAGAGTCTAAGATATACTCCCTTTGTTTATGGTAAGAATATTCCCAAGGTATAACATGTCTCAAGTCTAGACAAATTGCTTGTTCAAGGAAGCAACCAGGTAAGATTCTTCCTGTATCTTTCAAAGCAGCTCCTGAATTTTTGGCTCATTACTTCTAAGAATCATCTTCATCAATCTTCTGAAGCAGGATCCCTTGAGGGTCCATCCCCCTATCTTATCTAGTGAAACAAACTAGCCTGTTATCTTTTCTATTTTAATCTGGAGGTTTCCAGGCATATTTGCCCAAATTTCCATGCATCATTGGCAAGGCAGAAACTTGTTAAATAAGACTGGGTTGCAGGCTTGCCTTGGTGCACAATTATTTTGGAGTCCTCAGAAAGAGCTGAGATAGCCTCTGCAAGAAAGCCTTATCTGGCTTGTTTTCACAAATGGAAAACACGTTGCTGAACAAGGTTTTATCTCAACCAGAATAGCAGCTTAAATAATGGAGATAACTCGGGCTTTGCCAGCCAACATTTTATTATCAGGAAATACTACACCAAGAGGCTGACTGTGGAAATATGTAAAATTTTCAGCATGTAAGAATATTTCAGCTAGAAAGATGCTGCTGTTTAAATAAGAGACAAGCTTTGAAATACTATTAAAAGTGTACAAGGAACCTGCCAGTCAAAAGCAGCCAGAGCAAGCTGTCACAGATAGGCTCATGCATCAACAACATTGCCACGATTTTAATTGCAACTGGGTGGATAAAGAGCCACTGACCTAGCTGGATGTGGGACAGCTGCCATTTACCTCTTTCTTTTGGAAAACCAGATTCCAAAGGCCTGCGCCTGATGGTGTTCTATGCAGGTTTCTCTAGAGAGCAATGTTTCTATAAATCTCCCCAAATTCAGAAGTCTTCGAGATCACAAGCTCCCTGCAAAATTGAGGGGGTAGAAAAGGATAGGAATTCCAAAAAGCTTCAAAGGAGTGTACAAAGCACACTTCAGGGGTGTCTTTTGGAAGTGAAACTGATTTTCAGCAATGGAACTGGCTGGAAAAATAAAAAACAGTCTATTTAACCAATGAGAAAGATGGCAAAGACTGTTTCCTGTGCCACACTTCAGTAAGTGGAATCTTGGCCTCAAAGGAAGATGTTACAAAGAAGTATTATACTGACAAAAAGAACTGTAAATACAGCTACAGCCTGATCTTATGAGAAAGCAGAGGTACTTGGATAGAACATAGCAGGACATTGCAACTACTGAACAATAGGCTTAATCCTGGATCAGCATTCTATCAGTCACAGGAGTAAGAAGCCGGAGGAAATACTGAAATACAAAGATAACCGATAGCAAGAAAGGTATGGGGCAAACTGCACACAAACTGTGCATATGGTGGGTTTTCATTGTGCAAAGGGAACAATTGCACATGAAGACAGGACTCTTTCTTTAAATCAGCAGGCAATAGAATTGAAAACATTCTACTTGGCATGAATGCAGATATGAAAAATGGAGAAAAGACAGAAAGATGACCATTTTGGTAGTACCTAAATTTCTTAGCTACCGAAAGTTGTAAGAAAAGTAAAAATTTAGAATAGCCGAAACTTATACTCTGTGAGACTCTTGAAACACCTAGGGCACATTTCGTTGTGGCTGAATCTATGGAAGGGCATGCTAAGTCTCTTATATGTGCACAGATTTTTAGCTTGAGTTCACTGTCAAATTCAGGGGCAGTTCCAAAGCACTATGGACCAGAGAAAAGGCGCGACCTGAATCAGGTTGCTTTATGCTTTCAGACTCAATTTCCTTCTGACAGCAAAATTGTCATGATATTAATCTCCACATTGCTATGATTATTCACTGAAGGTGTTTATAAAACCTTAGTACTTTTTTTGGCATAAAATGGATTGTCAATGTCTAGAGTGCGTCATTATTGAATGACTTTCCTTAATTTCTTGACTTATTTTACCACAAAAAAAAATTCTAAGGGAAGAATGTAAACTAGATCATAGATTTCCCCATCATTTTGCTTAGGAAAATGCACAGTGGCCTGTGGAAATGTCTCAGTTGGAAAAGTTCTTGCTGCCATAGCAGGAAGACTCAGGTTTGGCTTGTCAGGATGCACATAAAAAGCCATGGATGATGGTGCATGCCTGTGACTCTAGCCTTGCTGACGAGCAAATCTAGCTTAAACAGTAAGTTTCAGGTTCAGGTTCCTTTTTTCACAACATGAGGTAGAAGGTGATAGAGAGAGACACTCACTGTTAATTTCTGGACTTCACACCCCTGTGCACATATATACACCCTTTTCACACATAGATAAACACATACATGCACTTTTTAAACATAAGCAGGATTCAGTATAACAGTATCAGTGTCCACATGCCAGCAGGGTACAGTGTCATGACTTGCTAATGTTACCCTTCAGGGAAAGCAGGTTAGGATGCCACTGCTCCATAGTTTGAGCATCCTCTCCATGCCATTGACTTACCTGCTACAGTTCTTATAGTTACTTATAAGGAAAATAATAGTTTAGTAACATAAATCAAGAGAGTCATTGTGGTTTGAATTTGAAATGTCCTCCATAAGCTCATTATTTAAACATTTGGTTTCCAGCTAGTGGAACTGTTTTGGAAAGGTCTGGAACTTTAGGAGGTATGATTTAGATGTTGGAAATGAGTAACTATGAGGTAATATTCAACCTGAGCTGCTGTCATAAGCTGCCTCTTAGTCTACTGTGATGTGAATATCCTCTTCCACATACCCCAGCTGCCATAATGGGAGCACTCCAGCTACCTTCTCTTCTTCACCATGAAATACACTGAAATACAGTAAAAGTATAAGCCAAAGTAAATCATTCTTCTGTCAAGTTGTTTCTGTCAGGCACTTTGGTTACAGTAAAAAAAAATATGTTATACAGGAAATTAACATGGATGCAGTTATTGATCAAACTTCTATGTGCATTTGGCAATTCATATGTGGAAACTATAACCTCCAGCAAGACTCCATTGGGATAATGGGGTAATTAGTGTTAAACAGAGTAATAAATCCAGGACACTGTATTAGTTGGTTTTCTCTGGCTTGACAAAAAAACAAGTTGAAGAAGGAAGGTTTTTGTTTTGTTTTCAGTTACAGAGGGAGGTCTGTCATAACAGGGGGTGGGGGAGCATGTAGAAGCAGAAAATTGAAGTTATCTTGGCTGTCAAGAATCAGAAAGATTATATCTCATTCACACACAGGAACAGAGGGAGGGAACAGGAAGTGGGCAAGTCCATACAACTTCAAACCTTATCCCTAGTTGTTCAATTCATTCAGAAAGGCTCCATCTCCTGAAAGTTGCATAAACTCCTTGAACAGCACCATCTACTGAGATCCGGTGTTCAAACACATGAGGCTGTGGAGGACATTTCTCTCTAAACTACCACAGACCCATGCCCAACAGAAGTATCCTGACAAGAAAAAGTTGCAGAAACATAATTTTCTCTCTCTGATCATACATTAATTGATTTGTTTACTATTGCTCTGCTAAACAGCAAGACCCAAAGCTACTTGGGGAAGAAAGGGTTGATTTCAGCTTAAAAATTATTGTTCATTCTAGAGAGAAGTTAAGACAGGGACCCAAGGCAATAACCGAAGCAGAAGCCATGCAGGAACACTGATTATTTCCTTGCTATCCATGGCTGAATATATATATTCAAGCCACATTGACTGCCCAGGGATAGCACTATCCACAGTGGACTATTCCCTTCCATAATCATTAATCAAGAAAATGCTCCCATAGACTTGCCTAAATACCAGTCTGATGAAGGCAGTTTTCCAAGTGAGGTTCACTGTTCCCAGATGACCCTAGCTTGTGTCAAGTTGATAAAAACTAACCATCACAGTGCATAAAAGACAGAAAATGTGAGAACATAGTGAGAAAGCTACTGTCTAAAAAGCCAGGAAGAGAGTCATCAAAATCCTAACTGCCCAGACCTTCATCTGAGATTTCTAGCTTTCAGAACTATGAGGAGAAACATGCTGTTTATGCCACCCAGTTTAATTTGTAATGGCAGCCTATGCCGACTAATACTGTGTAGATGCCTTACTACACATCTATTCCCTGAAAACTGTGCCTCCTTAAATACTCCTTGAGTCTAGATATATTTATAGTGGCAATGCAGGAGTCACGTGCAAATCTTGAGGACCCAATTATAGTCTGGAAGTTTGGGGATGGTCTTTAGGTAGGCATGCCACTTGAATGTCAAATTCTCTCACCAGAAGTATGTTATGGGAAATTCATGGGGCCTTGAAAAAAAGTACTTCTAATTCAAAGACCTGAGATTCAAAGTGGGTATCTCTGTGAAGTTTCCTGTGATTGGATGCTCTCTGTTCAGGACCTTCTGTCCTAGAAATGGGAGGTGGATAGAATGTACAGATTAGTGTGGTTAAATACATGCTAATAAAAAAATGTGCCTTGGATGTATGTGTGATGTATACTTGTGATGTATATGGCTCATAGATCTTCACATGAACTACTTGATTATTTTTCTGAAAATGGCTTAAATCAAGTCATGTAATTAATAAGGCTGTTCTGAGGTTATAATGAATGAGTAAACAAAGATTATGTATGTACTGACACCTATTAAGGAAGCATTAGTACAAGTTGTGAAACATTCAGGTGTTTTTTGTTTGCTTATTGAATACTCCTGGGGTATAGGTGGAAGAAAACAACATGGTTATCAGATCAATTAGTATATTTTACAGTACTTAATACAAAAAGTTAAACCACTGTCCATTATAAAGTTTTGTAAAATCCAAGATCTTCTATGTGCTCTTTCTTTATTCACTATCTTTCTCTCATTAACTCTCATAATTGAAATGCGGTTAGAATCTGAAGTGAAATTGGGCTGCCAAAGGGGATAAAATTGTTGTCTCCACATAGTGGGAAAGCCATTCTGCCTGTGCTCTGAAAACTACAATTAGTAAAAGTCAAAGCCAAGATACACCTTAAAACATTTATCTTTTCCAGGATTTCCAAATCATTCTGGGGAGGGAAGCTCCCCAGCACACTAAATCTCTGGATGCTCCCTCCTTCCCATGGCAAAGACATGCTTATCCTTATAGACTAAGCAATGACTATTGAGAGCACCATGCCGAAAGAGCCTGCAGGCTAATGAAATAATATTTCAGATCTCACATTTCCATGTGGCAGAACAGGAATAGAAAGAAATCCTACTAAAGCTGGTACTGACATTCTCAGATGTGCAGCCATTAACACATGCTAAAACAGTCTCTTTGAAAAGTCTCTGCATTTTTTTTTCCTCCAAAGGAATATAAAGCACTGCTCTCAAAAGTAGCCTGCAATGTCCTGTACTCCTTAACATACAAGTCATCAAAACAGCAAGCAATGTTCTGGAACATTTCCACTGCCATGAACGCCATGAGGAGGGAAGGAAGAAGACAATGTAAATCAGCTGTGTATTTTTATTTCTTGTTGGTTTTTCTTTCAGTTGTTAGAGACTCATATGCTGTTGATTTAAGGTAGGATTAGTCTAAAGTAGTCTCTGAAACACTGAAGGGTCTCCTATTTTTCCATTATTGTTTACTGCCACCCAACATATGTTCTGGTGATGAGGAGGGACTCTGCCAAAAATCTAGGTGAGAGCAAGCAATATAAATCTACTCTCTAGCAGTACTAGCAAACTATTAAATGCAACCTCTACACAGACGGGAGGCTCAGGCTGCGTGTGCGATGCCTCCTTTGGGGTTATTAAAGAAAGTGATGTCATTATGCTCAAAATGTAGTAAAACAAGGTCCAGGCATTACCAAAAACACTTTACATCATGGAGAGCCAGAAGCCACTATTCGTAATGGAGCAAAGTTAAACATGTTGTCACATAAAGCCATAAGCCCCTGATATGTTTGTTACAGTTCTCATGAATGTTGAGTACAAAGGTACAGTTTGATCCTAACAAGTTATGAACAATCAGTGCAGACACAAAACAGTACTTTCACACAATCATCTTTGTCATGCTTTCAGAGTGCATAGTTCACTCTTCAAGTCCACTTGCAATTATGGGTAAATATGAAAATATGCAAATTTGTCATTGAATTGACACTGGCTTAAACACACACACACACACACCCCAGCATCATTGTACCCTTGGTGTAGTAGTTGATTTCTAACAGACTTCTAGTAAATATTGAACTTAAATATAATAAACATCTACTAAATAATAAAATTGGTTATATGTTTTAGGTTAGACTCTGGTTCTTACTGTGCATCTTAATTTGATCAAAACAGCTTTTCTGCAGGACACTGTCATTCTTCAAATGGAAAGTAGCTAGGAGGAGTGTAAGAGGGCGGTTATATTGATGCCCCCTAAATGTACCTCTTCTGTGTCTATTATTTTTTCATATTTTCTAATTTGAAAATTTAATTTCCCTTGCTCTGAGCCAGGGTTTGGCTTTGACTTGAATTAATTAATGTTTCTAGCACCAGTTCTATGGGATCGTCTGTGAGCATGAGCTACTTGACAAAGAGAAGTTTCACTTAAGCGGCATCTTCTGGAAAAACCTACCTTCTGTCTTTAAAATGGAAAGAATTGGTGTATAGTGCTTACTCTATTCAAATTATTCTAGCGTGGTGTTTTGCAAAGTTCTAATCTACCATGCCTTCTTTAAAAATCAGCATCATGATGTTTTATTTGACTGTAAAATATTTAATGATGCTGCAAAAATATACATTCAAGTATCCTACTACACAATGGGCATGTTGCACAAAATTCATGGGTTGGCAAATGAAGCCCCAGAACAGCAGTGCTGAAATGAAGATGCTAAGGGAAGTGTTGAAATAAGGAAGATCCAAGGTTCACCCTCATGAGTGGATCAATGTGATGAGAGATTATAGCAGTGAGTTTGGTTTCTTATGTTCTTCTTCCATGTGTCACCCTTTGGTATTTCCAGCTCTTCACCATGTAAACAGACAGTAAGAATGGCTTTTACCAGAACCAGGTCTTCCGGAGACTTCCTACTTTAGTCTCCAAACCTATGAAAATAGATTTTTTTGAAATAAGCCAGCCTCAAGCATTTTGTGCTGACAGTGTAAGGTAAGACAAACAGATATAGTTCTGCTTTTCTTTCCACTGTGGACACTTCCCAGAATGCAACTAGTCACTTATCACAATGAAAACCTGTGAAATGAAGCTCTACATAAACTGATGAAGCAGTTCTCACTGCTGCTGCAAGGACAGGATCCCGCTATTCTTTTCATAATTCCCACTGATCATACACCTCTGCCGGAGACATTTTCCCCACATTGAGCTGTTTTCCCTGCGGTGATTATGGAGTTTCCCCAAACAGTGCAGAAATGCCTTCTGCCAAGTGTCTGTTATTATAACAGATTTGGAGTTATAACCATAGAGTGGATTTTTATTTGATGCTGATCTCAAGCATTGGAAAGGCATTTGGTAGAATGGGTACTTAATATTTCTCAGAAGAATGACTAGAGGATTACATACACATTCTTCCCATGAGGTCCTCCTAAAATAACCTGCCTCACTATCATGAGACAGGTAAAATTAAAAGAGGCAAGTATTTAAAACTAGGTCCACCAGTTGAAGAGTTGGTATTCTGGCAGTGTGCTTTGCTCTTGACCCACCAATTTCAACAAAAAACCAGAGCCATTATAACTGGCCCAGTCCAACTGCATTTTGGCATGTTAGTGAACTATTTGTACCAGTTCTGGCCATCTTTATAAAAACATCAAAGTGTACCATTTATAATGCTGGGCTGTACAAGCAGGCCAGATTGTGGGTTTCTTATTCATTGATTAATTCATCTACTCATCTACTACCATGTTGAAAAACAGTTGTATTCTCCGAGAATTTCCCATAGCATACAGTATGGTATCTCCAAAGAAAAAATTTTAATTACACTAGTAAATGCAAGTCCAAAGAACAGTAGAAACATTCCATCTTCTCTAATTTCTCTTCTTTTGCAGTTGATAGTCTTTAAATAGAGTAAGAAACTCTGTTAAGACCTCAAGAGTGATGAAAAGTTAACTTACTTCCATATTGTTTCCTACTTATGTCTGTGTGAAAAGCGAAAGGACGAAACTGCTTCCCACGTGTGACTTGTCATCTCGTGATAGTGTGAAAGCCCAAACCATAATTACAAAACATTACCCAAAACGGTGTTAATAAAAAAAACCCAACATATAAAAATAACAAGAAAATAATATGGAAAGATAAAGGGGATTCTCTCTATTTAGCTTCCTGCCAGAAAACCAATGTTTTCTTGGAGCATAGTACAAATAAATTAAAACAGTACCTGGTAATAGAAAACTCTTCATTACAAAGACTGAGGGAAGGTTGTTGTATATTCTTAGCTGGCCCAGTTATTTAAAAAAATCCCTACAGTATAGAAAAAGAAGAGGGGGAGGTTGTAGGGAAGGAGATGGTAATAGAGCACTTGTTTTGCATGCATGAGCTACTAAATTCAATCCCCAATTCTACTGAAACAATGAGAAAGAGAAGTAAAATCTCTATTTATAGTGACTTCTTAACAATACAACTGTTAAGAGAATTTCCTTAGAGTTCAAGTATTCATAATACAGCCTATAAGACAACCAAATAGGTACTCTCATTACAGGCTTGCAGAGACTGAAGGGCAGAACATTCTGAAGTGGTAATAAATCCAATTTGAAAGTGGAAGCCATTCAGACAGTTAAAGGGAGAATTAATATAAGTGGTCATGTATATTAATACTTGAAGACTTGAAATGCTCAATGGGTTACAATGGAGTCACCTAACTGTCAGTAAATGTAGGATGCTTTCACCATTTCCAAAGGAAGCAATCTATATCCATGTAGTAAGAGATGGAACATCATTCCAAGAGCCTCTCTCTCCCTTTAGAGGTGCTAGGCAATTGCTAGGGAGACAGAAATTTATCAGTGATGGGGTGTGTTTTTTATCCAACTTGTCCCTACGAAGGAAACATTAAAACCCTAACACACAGTATTTGTCAATTTTAATGCTATAAATACTTCTAAACTTTTAGTTTCAAGGTTAGAATTAAAAAAAATACTTGAATGACGAGAGAATATTTTACAGCATTCCTTCATCAGTTAGCATGAATTGGCTTTAGCATAGTTTTCTTCTACTCAGTCTTTCTTCCAAAAAGCCAGAAGGAATTAAAATCCTGAGAAATGCATTCCTATATCATACAGGAGTGCAATAATAATCAAATGGACCAGAGAGTTAGCAGGTACATATCAGCACACAAGCTTTCTTACTATTTTCACAAACTCCTGCCTGATTGTCTTGTACATTTGAGCTAAAGATCAATGAGACACCCTGTCTGCCATTCTCTGTGACTAAGTCTAAAATATATAAAAAGCCCATGAAATGCAAAATATAATCTCAGGCACTAGAGACCAAGTAGTAAACAAAACAAGCATGTACCTTTACAGTGCTGACAATGTTGCTGCTTAGTACTGTTTGAGATTTTGAGGATCTATCATTGATTGAGGATTCTCATCTTGAATACCACATTTTACTCATAACTTCTGGTCTGTATAGTACCAGGATTCAGTTGTGACTTGAGATTTGGAAGGAGCAATTGTTCATATCTGAATGTTATCAAGAACAAAAGCAGGATACTCGCTGGTGTGCCTGGAATGACCTGCTTTCCCCATCTCCTTCCATCTAAATAATCATTCATGCTGTTATCCCTATGAAGCTTAGTACCATATGCATGCCTTTAGATTCAGGCAATCAATAGTACTGGAGACAGTGACCTTCTCTCTCTCTCTCTCTCTCTCTCTCTCTCTCTCTCTCTCTCTCTCTCTCTCTCTCTCTCTCTTGGTCTACCATTGTCATCAAGCTATGCCTGGCTTCTCAGATTGCTTATGACCACTCTGATTTCTAGTTCTCTGTTTCAGAGGTTCATTGCCCTTGAATTTCCCTCAACATCTTAATTCCTACTGTAAATCTGTTTTGCAGTAATAGTTACAGTTAATCTGATTCCCTGATGGAACTATCATCTGCAGGCCTTGTATGTACTGGGTAAGTAAAAATCTAGGCAGAAGGAATAAGGTTGACAAAACCTCCAGTAGAAAAAATCATCATATTTCCTTAAACAAGGACAGTGTCTTTGAGTTAGAGGCATGAGTCTACACTAAGGAGGTAATCAATGGATAGTACTTTTGAGACTGTACACATGGAGAGAGTTCTGGTTTGATTCTAAGGACATTGAGACAATCCTGAATGGTCTGAAGCAGACAAGTGATACACATGTTTTTTGAAAAGTACTAATTTTAATCGGGATTGGAGAAAGAGCTCAAGAGAAGGAAGAAGGAAGGTGAGTATCTGTGTGAGATAATTTTTCTTTAGTTAAAGTAAAGAAGGTGGAGAAACATAAATACATCATATCAAGATTAAGCTACCCATATTTAATCATTTCAGCATTGCAGTAGACCACTGATGTGTCCATAAACTTTAATGGAAAAGTTTATGATGCTAAGATTATTTTCACTAGGATTATAACCTGAATTTTTTTGAAAAGGAAAATAATTGTGCTAGAGAGACAGCTTACAGAGTAAAAGCACTTATCTCTAAACCATGGTGACATGAGTTCAATATCTAAAACCCACAGTGGAAAGAGAGGAATGACTCCCAAAAGTTGTCCTCTGACTTTCCCATATTTGCCATGGCACAGGCATACCTGCACACACACACACACACACACACACACACACACACACACACACACACACACACACACACACTACACAGAAATAATAAATAAGAGAAATATGCAGTAAAATTTTAAAGGAATTATTGATGATTTTGTACGCATTTAAGAAACAACAAATACAGTAGAGTAGAACCAGAGAATACTGGTGGATTACTATATAATGATGATAAAGCAGAGACAAGAATACTAATGGCAATGGAAAAAACTAAAACATTATCATTTTTCTTTTTATGTTAATTTAGTGTGTGTGTGTGTGTGTGTGTGTGTGTGTGTGTGTGTGTGTGTGTGTATACATGTGTATGCTGTGGCACATTTGTGTTAGCTGGAGGAATTAATAATCTCCTTTGATCAAATGGGTTCCAGGTACTGACCTAAAGTTGTCAGTTAGATAGAGAAAGCACATTTACCCTGATCCACCTTACTGATAAATAGTTCACTATAGCCATATATATTATTAGCATTTATATTTGAAATTTTAATATAACATCATGTACATTTTCCACTCTGAAGTTAGCATTCTTTTTGCTGGTGGTCTCATTACTTTTCAAGTTTTATTATTTGTTATTTTGCTGGTTTTTATTTGTAGGGGGAGCTTTGGAGCCGAGTTTTCAGTGTGAGAGTGTGTGTGTGTGTGTGTGTGTGTGTGTGTGTGTGTGTGTGTGTGTGTCTGTGTGTGTGTCTGTACCGGCTATTGAATCCAGACTTACACAAGCCAATCACAAGTTCTACAACTGATTTACACCCTTAGTCCTTAGGAATTACTTTAAATATTAAAGCAGATGGTCTCCAGAGATGATCATCTCATTTCTCTATTCTGTCTGCACATGAACCTATTCAAATCAAAAGATGATTTTTTTTTAATTCCTCTTGAACTTAATTTGTCCTAGTTTCTCCTTTGATTAGCAAATGTATCAGAAGTGAAGTACATCACTTCTGGGCAGAATCAGCATGGCAGCTTTATGGTATTAAAAGGCAGGTGCCATGTAAGAAGTCCAACTTTCATGAATCCCACTTAATATGGGGAATCTCAGGCTAGTGATATGAGGGAGGGTGGAAGAGAAAGAAGACAAAGATGAGAGGGGGGACTGAATCAGCTTAACTAGTCCCTGGTAATCCTGCCTCTAAAAGCGTGTGAGTGAAAAAATAATTCATCTCAGACACTCTAGGCTCAGCACACCTGCCTGACATAACCCAAAATATACACAGAATTAGAAAACAGGATAAACTAGTTGTGTTAAATAATGAATGTTAGTGACTGCTCTCTGTATAATGCTGAGAAACATGTGCCTACATAATGCAATTCAGGAAAGAGCTCCAAGAGCAGATCCTGGGATCCTCATTTGCACAGATAAGAAAACTGAGGCCCCGAGAAGTGAAAGGTACAAGTGTTGAGGAAGAATTGGAACCCAGGTTCAGTGGCTCTGGAGCCCGTGTACTTAATCTTTACATGCTGTCAACATCACATTCATGTGATAGGACAATTACAAAGCTAAGCTTCAGGATGGGCCCTTCAAGCCTTCCTCCTCGAACCGTGCAACTTTCCATGCTGTGCAGCACAAACATATAGCATGTTTTATGGATGGGAGGCTCTTGGAATATATGCAAATAAAAATAAAATGTAAAGAAAACCTTCACTCCGAGTCTAGAACCATGTGGTATTGGCCTTTAAGCTGTGTTAGTAAGGGTTCATTGGGGTTCGGACAGTGTAGATACAGTAATTTTTTTCAGTAACCAATAGGACTGTTAAAGTGGGGTTCTACTTTTATTCCCTAAGGGAAACACTTAGATTTTATAACCACAGACGCTGCTTAATGGTGTTACATATGGACCGTCAGGATGCCCATGATTTATGCACTGTAGGAAAGGCTTTTAAAATCTAAGCCAGATTCAAGTTATTCTTTCTACCAAAAGCAACAAGAGTATAAAACCAGCCTCACACTGTCACAGCATGGCAAGGAAATGTACTGAGTGAGTAAAGACATGAATCATCTTATTTCCAGCCTTTTGAAGCTAAAAGCTGGCCTTTGATTGCTGTTTGTGCCCATCCTGAACATTCCTCCAACATTCATCTACATCATGTATATTTGACCTCCCAAGATGTCTCATAATACATGCCAGTAGGACCAGTCCCTCATCTTCATTCAATTATCCTTGTTGTTAAATGTGGAATTTAGTCTAAAGTTTAAGAAGTGATGTGCTAAGTTTGGAGAGTAAGACTCCTCTTCAAACAGCTAGTATAGAAAAACAAGTCCCTCTATTGATTTGTTTTTAATACCCATCATTTCCCCATAATATCCTCTGGGAAAAGCTGTGAAATGAGCTGAAGTTTTCCACTTGCAGAGATTGAGCAGAGAATTGATTCAGTTCTGCTTTTATGTCTTAGAACTATCCAGGGAATCTCTTTAATGCTACCCTATGATGTTCAGTATTAAAACAAAGGGGTAGATGTTTGCTTTATCACAGGCATGCTATGTTTAATACATATTTATTAAAATTTTCATCTTAGGGAAATCTCAACATGTAAAAGCAAAGAACAGCTAGCTATACAAAGACTGCTCTGAAGTACTAGTTTGGTAAAAGTTGATTGTTATGGGATCTAAATGTCCCATGCATGACTAACAAATTCAATATTCACAACTGAAGTAACAGATACTGGAAAAGCAAAGCAAAAAGAAACTTCTGAAAACATAGACTATGAAAGTAAATAATGATGTAAAATGATACAACAATATTTGAGGATCTAGTATTTACAAATAACCAGTAATATGAGAATGTTAATTTTTAGTCCATAGACCTAAGCTAACCATCTGAAACTCTTTTTTTAAAGAGCTTATGGATTTAGTTGTTCAATTCACAATAGTAATAACTTCATTTTCTTTCTTAAATACACTTTTCCTACCTAATGAACCACTGTAGTTCCTGAATTGAGTAAAAAATGCCAACAATAGGCCTGTATTGGTGTGTGTCAGTGTGTGTGTGTGTGTGTGTGTGTGTGTGTGTGTGTGTGTGTGTCCCTAAGTGTTAGGCAATATATCTGGCAGTCGATGCTTCCTTTTCCTCTTCTAGAAAATGTTCCATTCTAGGTGTGATGGTCTAAGATTTTCCAAGAGTCTCCCTCTCTCTCTCTCTCTCTCTCTCTCTCTCTCTCTCTCTCTCTCTCTCTCTCTCTCTCTCTCTCTTATGAAACACCAAATAAGAAACGTAATATGGTTACATTTAGAAAGTGAAACAGGGCACTTGCTATGCAAGCATGAGAACCTCAGTTCTGACTCTCAACATCTAAGAAAGAAAGAAAAAAAAAAGCAGGAATGGCCATGCCTGGGTCTATGATTCCAGCATTAGGAGAAATAGGACAGAGACAATAGATGACTGGAGTTCACTGGTCACCCATCTCAGCCAAAACACAACAAACTTCAGGTTCAACGAGAGATTCTATGTGAAAGGAATAAGGCCAAGACTGATAGAACAGGCCAACATCCTTTTCTGTCACCTTATATCTGACCATGGGGATGTACATACACACACACACACACACACACACACACACACACACACACACACACACACACACCAAAACAAAACACACACAAAAAGATGGAAATACATTAATCCCAACAGCATTGGTTCTTATACACTTTATCGAAGAAATCATTTTCCACCAATTGCAAACTAAAAACCAAATTAATTCCCTATATAACAATATATTTTAGAAATGTTACTTTCAGAATATTTAATTCTCAGCCTGGTGGTGGTGACACATGTTTTTATTCACAGCACTCAGGAGGCAGAGGCAGGTGAATTTCTAAGTTCAAAGCCAGCCTGGTCTACAGAGTGAGTCTTAGGACACCCAGGGCTACACAGAGAAACTCTGTCTCAAAAATCAAAAATAAGAAAAAGAAAATAAACTAACAAAAAAGAATATTTAATTTTCTAGATGATGAAGCTGTAACTTAATCAATTTATAAAACTGATGCCATTTTAAAAATATTTTATCTCCACAATGCAACGTTGGTAATGGAAGTGATTTAATAACCATCAAATATAAAAACTAATTTGCTACTCTGGAAACTCATGGTAAATATAGCATTCAATCAAGTTATAAATCAGGGTATTTTTTATTTAAATTATACATTCCCATTTTTGTCTTTATTATAATTTCCCATTGTTTAATTCTTCCCATAGAGGAAATACATTCATGTTCACTCACAATTACCACTGGAAAGTAATTGCAACACAATTATTATGAAATTTAATCTTTAAATATGCAAAAGTAATATTTCATCCACTACTTACCAAATTAAACCAGATTTTCTGCTATATGACACGAGGCAAATCTCCTTTGTAAAGACATTCTCACAAGTCAAAATTGATGTTAGAAATTATCTGCTTTTTTAGTCAACACGTTTGCTATAAATCTTATTATACACTTCTTGGTTAAGAACAACTCTTTGATATTCTTTTTAACACATCCATATTATCTCAGGCTTTCCTTTAAAAACTGTGAGATCTCTTTTAGGGTCTATTCACAGTGCCAAACAGTAATTAAGCTTCACATACTTATATGAACACATAAGGTTGGGAATTATTCTCCTAGGTATGCTGAGTAGACTCCCAGCAGGGTTTCCTCTATTATTCTGCTGTTAATGAATAAATGGTGCAACAAGATCAAGAAAACCTTGAAATGTGTGCTGAAATAAGATGCCATAGAAAAATTACAGTGTGTGTGTGTGTGTGTGTGTGTGTGTGTGTGTGTGTGTGTGTGTGTAAAGCTAACTTCTAATTTGTATAGAAATCAGTGGAGTCCCAGAGGCTATGTGAAAATCCCCACAGTGCTTTCTGAGAGACTTAAGTATAGCAATTATTTAATTATTTGTGGTTACAGTGCAGTAAACCTCTCCTTGATGTATCCTTAGGCATGGACAGAAAGCCGATGTAAGAAAGATTTTAATGTTTTGCCTCCATTTTTATATAACATCTTTTCCTTGATCACCTTATCATATGGAAAGGACAGACATTTGTACTTTTGTTTCTTTGTTTGGGCATGCCCAGGTATCCAACACAGGGCCTTGCACACTTTAAGCAGGCAGTGCTACAGTTTGTTTTGTCTCAATACCAGAGAGAGAGAGATAATGTTAAACATATTCTACAACCTCTTCAGTATGAGTAACTTAACCAGAATGATGCCCAAATGAAGACAACTAATGAGAATCAATCAGACCTAGAAAAATCTCCTGCCCATCTTCTGATATCAGTCTTGCTATAGGTAAATATTGTTAAAGAGATTCCCAAAAACCCCACAGTTTTGCATTAAGTGGATTCAAGACCAAAGTTTTTATACTAAAGGTTTTTATGAAAATGTTAACAGACAAACTTTTTCACTATGCGGGGAACAAAGGAAACTTATTTCACCATAACAGGAAATGCAACTGTTAGTTGTTTTTTGTTTTGTTTTGTTTTGTTTTTTGAGATGCGAATCTACATTTTTTCTTTTATATAGTAATGTTTATTCATGCCAATTTAGAAACATAAACTTGGCTTAATACTAACAATATTTGACAGTAAAATTTTCCTCACCAATTAATTCATTTCTGCAATATCATTTCAGTGGCTTTATATTGTCTATAGTATGATTTGCTCATATTTTACATATTCTGAACAACACAGTTTTGTATATTCTTAATTTAAACACTTGTATATATATTTAACTATTCTCTTAGGATAAATTCTTAAGAATAAAGCTACTAAATTGCAATGGGTAATGGCATTTTCTTCATAAACAGCTTGATCACTACAAGTATTACATTCTCTGCCCAATGCCCTCATTTCCAATACTAATGGCATATATTGGTGATTTGTTAATACCTTTGTAGCTTAATTGGAAGTACATGAAAAACTTTAGTGTGTAGATGCTCCTTTCAGTGAGCAATGTTAAACAGCCTTTCAATTTACTCAGTCTAGCCAGAGCAAGTCAGAGCTTCACAAATGGTTTCAGCAATTAAACATGGCACGCTGATATGGGAGCAGTGGTAGGTTCCCATTATGAAGGGCTTTGAAATAAATCACAATTACATGGTGCTGTAAACGTATCCGCTAAGTGTAGGAGCACAATTAGGCATCTAATTATATGGGAAAACGCAATCACATCCCAAGTAGGATCCTAAGCCACAAAACCTGTTCTTACTTGAACCACTTTGCTGCACAAACCCTGGGGCTTGATGGTGGTTTCAATGCTTGCAGGACTTTCCACAAACTGGCCCCATTTTTACTTCACACTTCTTCCCATTGTGAGGGACTGTCTGATCCTGACACACTTCCTTCATCAGATCCCATTTACAAACTTTCCTGATTTGTTTCAGCCCCTATGTTCACCCATGTTGCTCACCCAACTTTTATCAGTCAAAATCTCCCAAATGTTATTCAAAGTTTTGCACCTACTCTAAGACAGTCACACTAATTAAGAAATGGTAGGTGGTTAGCAGAAGATTTGATATCAACCAGATCATCCTTCCGAAGGTCCTTTCCTCTACTTAACTGATACCAACAATGCTTAATTGTCTTTAAAGTTTTCATAAATACAGGGAAGACCTAGAAAACACAGATGTACACATTTCCTTCTCTATTTGTAGCCAATGTAAGAAGCTGTAGCCTGGCTTGCATCAGGGTTTAATTTCAGGATGTGACGCAGAGCCATAGGGCCTATGTGCAGATAATTACAAGTGCGCAATGCATATTATTCCCATACTCCAGTGAGCCTATGAGATCTTTTAAACATGGATTTTTGAACAAAGTGTGAAAGAAAGACTTGGAAGATCAAGAGAATTTAATAGCCAGTTTTGTCTATTAACCACAACCCTCTCCTTTCTCTTTTCATTATGATACTGCAGCAATTTAGCCAGTAGCAAAACCCAACCCTTCTGAGGCAGATCAGAGTGGTCCAACTCTTCCTACTGCACTTGGACAGGGGTTTGCCATCCTTAAGTATTATTATATACCATTAAGTACTGTTAAATGCTGTTGCAAATATTAGTCTGATGATGAGATTTCTTTTAAGTCTTTGTTATATGTTATACTATAGTGTTTTGATTCCTGTGAAGGAGTGAAGCTGCTGGTGGCAGGCCAGGCAAGCCTTTCTCCTCACACCTGTCATCTAAGTAGTCTCTTTCCCAACAACTGACTAGACTTTCACCTGGTTGCTTTAGACATTACAGCATCACTCAGAAAATATTCCCTACGGAAGTACCACCACAGCTGAAAATATGATTTAAAAAAAATTTTTATTAAGGGTCCTTGCTCTAGTCACAACTGCTCCAGACATGCTATATTGACTTTGGAAGGCAGCAATCAGGAAGGGCAAGTCTGGGCAAATATTATATAGCCTTGCATCTATGCTTGCTGCAGATGGGTTACAGGGAACCTCTTCAGTAACTCATGGTGATTGCTCACTAGAATTGGTTCCTACAAAGGGTCTGCACATGATAAAATTAGAAGCTGTGATATTACTGCTGCAAATGTAATTTTTTTTTTTTTGGTTTTTCAAGACAGGGTTTCTCTGTGTAGTTTTGGTGCCTGTCCTGGAACTTGCTCTGTAGACCAGGCTGGCCTCGAACTCACAGAGATCCCCCTGGCTCTGCCTCCTGAATGCTGGGATTAAAGGCATGTGCTACCACTGCCCGGCCTGCAAATGTATTATCCTTCACTTACATCCTGAAGCAGTGTCACAATGTCCTGGTCCCCTTCTAGCTATATCACCAGGCTATTTGGTTAACTTTTGAGCCCGGCAGGAGGTATTCTCATTTGTTTTTCCAACATTGCAACATCAGTCACCATAAAATACTTCTTTGGAACAGTCTTATTTTGCCTCTCTTTTATTTTTATCAGCGATAGAACTGGCAGAGTGCTGGTAAGAGAAGGGTCAGGAAAGGGTAGCTGAAGACAGCAGTAGCAGCAGCCAACTGAAGGGTTTCAGAAAGTGTCAAGGTGTGAAGATTGCAGAGCTCTGAAAACTCAAAGCTAGGTATGATCTCCAAAACTGGAAGAGTTCTAAAGAGCTGCCAAATTCTCAAAATCCCAACACCAACAGTTTAGGAACCATGGAGTCGGTGTTCAGGACTGCCACTTCCTGCTACTGTAATCCGGGCCACTGGCCTGGCAATAAGGGTCATAACAACAACCTTCTAACCTCGGCTCCCTCAGCTATAAGATTCTGTCTTCTAAATCTGTAGTCATAGTTCTCCAGCTCCCAGAACTTGGGTCTCCAAGACTCTGAATCTGTCGTGCTAGTCCATAAGCCTTTGACATCTCAAGGCTGAGGACTGTCAACATTGAAATTGTTACTCCTAGAATGCTATTTCCATCTCAGTAGAGCATAATAAAGCTCACTGGCACCAACACATTGTCCTCCCAGCATCTCTCAACAAATGGACTGCTTTATCTTTTATTCACTCAATGTAATTGTCATGTATTTCTTTTCCATCGAGATGTATACAAGCTATCAAAGTCTGCTACTTTCTACATGACAATCAAGCTTACCAAGTGTCTATCTAGTATGATTTTTAATCCCCATTTGTTTACTAAGATTTTCACATAAAATTACAACATCTGTTCTTTTAGACTAATGGTGGAATCTAACTAAGGTTGCTTTAAACTTAAATGAGTGCATATATAGTTGATACTTCCATCACCTTCTAGAAACTTACTAACATTAAAGAGTTTAATATAAAGCACTATGATTTAATAGAAAAGAAGGAAGAGGAGAAGGAGAAGGAGAGGAAAGGAGAGAGGGAGGAGACTTAGGTAAAAGAGAAGGGAGAAAAAGAAAAGGGAAGAGTCGGGTAAAAAAGGTGATGAAGAGGAGGAAAAGGGACATAGTATGGAATTTTTTTTTTAAAACAAGACTTTGGTTTAGGAGTAATAACTTTACTATAATCTATATTTTAAAAGATAAGAATACAACTTAGGGCTGAATTTTTGTCACGTGGGAGGATAAACCATTTTGATTGAACATATCAGGCTGTATAACTGAGTCCAAGAGTGGAACGTTTATTGAGGGAAAGGGCTACAAAAAAATTAAGAACGATAAAAGAAAATTCCAGGAGAAATTGACGGAAGACTTTGAAGGCACTTAGAAAGTGGTAAATTCTACTCTACTTTTCAGTAGAATTTTTGGAAGGAGTAGAGAATAATAGCAGAGAGATGATGTCAATAATATGATATTTTGGTGAAGATTCATGAAAAAGAGGCATAAAAACCTATGGCCCAAATAAAGACCTCATTTAAAAAATGTCACTGAAGCCCAAAATGTAGAAAGAAACATGGTTGTACCACACTTGAGCTTAACTAAGGCAAGAAGATATCAGAAAGATGCCAGTCATAGATGCTTTACCAGCATAAGTAACTAAGATAGAGAACATCAAAGACAAGAAGGATGAACCCATGTCAAGCACCCCTGAAAGCCAGGGAGCAGGCAGGGCACCTTAGACTTGAAAATGACTGTGTATCATTTGCTACAGTAATTTTAAGTCAACCTATATTCTTGCTCACTTTTAACTGGTATCTGTAATGTCCCTCTTACCGTTAAAGAATCATAAAATATGTTGTTTCCAGTGTATTATAAATATTGAATTTTAATATAAACCTGTTAAGTCATTCATTAAGATGTATTTAATGTAAATGCTGTACAGATTCTAAATCATACCATTTAAAACAAGATGAACTAATGAGCTGTTCATCAGTCAGTTTTTCTAGAATCAATCGTGTTTTTCTCATTTCTTTGATGTGAAATTTGTATTGTAAGGTCAATGTAGAATTTAATCTAGTTTAATTGAATTTTATGATTGATAGTATCTTCTAAGTCAACTTATAATTCTCCCTAATAAAAATCTGCAAAGGAAATACAATTCTAGTTTTTAGTCCTAATTTTAGTCCTAATTTTGAGATCAAAGAGCTCCAGGTTATAAAAACCAGAAGAAAAGGTGTTATCTTTGCGGAGTCCTGTTAAATTAGTAGGGAGCAGTACAGTGAAATACTATGTGCTATAAGAACTAACAATGGTTCTACTTTCACTTAATAATAGATATCATATGTATGTCACAGAGCAATCCCTCCAGACCCTAAATGTGCATTTGATTTTTTATAAGCAAAATAATTCTAAAAGATATTTACAGTGTTAGCAGTTATCACTTGAGAGGGATTCAATTGGATGCTAGACAAATAAGACACATTTGAAGAAAGAATGCTTATCAAACCTTATTGCCTACATCCTTAGATTTAAACCATGTGACTATTGAAATGTATGTGTCTATGTAATTGTAACTAACATCATGACAATATATGTTGCATATTATAAGCTGTCACTAATAAGTGATAACTGCAAAAGTGTATTTAAATAAAAATATATCACCCAATGAGATGAATGAGATGGGTTTTCCCCTGTGTGAATAAACATTATTTGCTAGAGCACACTATTATAATTACTTTCATGTTCTATTTTTCATGTTATCTGCTGAGAAATGTCCATGAACTACAAGTAAAAAGACAGAGAAAGGAGTGTTATCTGGTCATTTCTATCATCCTAATTGTTTTGTCTCTTTCCAATTATTTTGCCAACAATGCTTAATAATCATTATAAAATTTCACCTTAATTAGATAACATGAAACACAATCTTGTATTTTGCTTATAAAACAGACAAATGGACAGCATTCAGTTTATGAAATTACATTACGTGATTGGTTATTTGAGTCATTTACTTTTCAATTTTGTGGAAGTATTAAAAACACTGCAAAAGTACATAAAACAGTTATACTTTTCTTGGGGACATCTTACTTAACAGAAAAAAAATGAGAAATAACACTATTGTTAATGCCAATGTCTTCCCAGCTACCTTTGCATTGAAGTTGTTTCATCTCTTCAAAAATTGGAAATAAATTTTGTTTGCAATCCTGGAGTTGGTTTGTGTTTATTTAAATGTTCACCATATGTATACATAACCTAATTGGAAAAGACAATCTTTATTATCTGATTCACTAGTCCAGTATAACCACGTTCTGACAGAAATTACCTAAGGACATTTCCAGATATGCTTCCTGACTGTGGATGCAATGTGACCAGCAGCCACTCGGCCCAGCTGCAATGATTTCCCCATCATCATGGACTACATTACCCCCAAGCCATGAGCCTGAATAAAAGCTTTCTTCCTTAAAAAAATAAAATGAAATGCATGCTCTCATGAGCACAATCTACTTCCGACATCTGATTCTGAAACAGATAAAGCAGAGAGCCTGGTCTGGAGATTTTTGTGGAAATTGGGTGATTGAGAACCAGAGTCTTGTAGCAAAGTTTTCATTGTGTGACTTTTACTCAAGTCTCATTCATCATCAATTAATTATTCAGTAACAGATAGAGGGAGTTAAACCAACTGAAGCTCATCAATCTGTTGCCTCACAACATCCTTGTTTAAATCAAAGGACAGGATTCTCCTGTCATACTTTAGTATGTCATACACACAGGAAGGAAAGCATAGGAGTGTGTAACATGAATCTTTAAAGGTCTTATTAATAAAAAACAAACCCAGAGTCAGGTATTGGGGGTGAACGCTGAAAGATCGGAGAAACAGAACCAGCTACAGCTAACCTTACCTCTCCAATTCCTCAGCTGATCTCATTTCCTCAAACTGGAGGCCTCTGTGTCCTCATCTGAATGGATCTCAGCTGAACTGCTGCTCAAAAGCCTAAATGCTTAACCAACCCTAGTTCCTGGTTTTCATACCTTATATACCTTTCTGCTTCCTGTCATCACTTCCTGGGATTAAAGGTATGTGTCGCTGTGCCTGGCTGTTTCCAGTGTGGATGGATCTCTGCCTCCAGAATGCTAGGATTAAAGGTGTGTGTACCACCATTTTCTGGCTTCTATGTCTATTTAGTGGCACAATATATTCGGGGACATAATATCACTACATAGGAAACTATGGCACAAATATTCTCCTCTGTAAGAAGGAGGTGCCGTGGACATCACACAAAATGTCCCTCTGCCTGGTGCCTCTAGATTGCCCATAACCAGAAGCAAAGCACTAATGTAAGATCCAATATGAGTTATGTTTATAGAGTAGCCCAAATGTGAAAGGGCATTAGAGGCAGAGACACTTTCAGGAAAGCACCCAGATCAACTTTAGGAAAGAAAACTGGAAATCATTTCCTTAAAGCTTCCCTGTTTCTCCTCTGGAAGTCTTTCATTTCATTTTCTTTTATTTTAAATTACAATTTATCTATTCTGTGTCAGGGGTGGGGAAGAGGCATGGATATGTGTGTCTCAGCACCCATGTGGCGATAAGAGGACAACGTGCAGGAGTCAGGGGTCAGTTCTCATCATCCACCTGGTGAGTTCAGATGGCTGAACGTGGGTCTGCAGGCTTGGCAACGAGAACAAGCACGTTTACTCATCAGTCCCTCATGCCAGTCCCTTCTTTGAAAGCTTCAAAGTACCTTGAGTGGCACCTATTTTTGGAAGTTAACCCCAATTTACCATTCACTGTACCTGGGAACAGTATAAACCAGATAACCCTAGCCCCAAAGCATGACTAGTCAGAACCTTCCCTTTTAATCTTGCAGGGGGGGGGGGGGGAGAAAACTGAATATTTACACAAAAATCCATAAGGCTTTTCTAAAAGTGTTTTTGCTGTAGTCAGCAACTGGAGATAGCAGACAGATAAGCAAACGAAGTCAGGTTTCATTTCTCCACGTGCAAGTCATATAGAAGATGCCCACATAAACATATGTCAGAAAATATACGTGGGGGAGAATTTTGAGTCAGGGGCCTTTGTTTTATTTTGTGTTTACTTGTCGTTGTTCTCTGTAACTTTTGTCCAGTGCTGATAGGAACTCAAGGCTTTGAACTTGGTGATTCTGTACCTCTGAGCCACATCTTGCACCCACATTGACTCAGGACAAATTCAGGAAAACAAAGATGTCCAGTTCTATAACCTGCCATATTGAAGGGTGGGAAGAAGTAGAATCTCAATTATTATAATAACAGCTGCATTTATTTCCCAATGTGCCCCCCAAAAAATAAACTATGAAAAAGAAACACCCTTACAGGTGCCTGAGATGGGACATATCTCCTTATCCACCTGACTTCTTCCTTTCTATTCACAAATGCTCCTGTGGCTTAACAGAGTTTGGACTAAATGGGATACCATTTGGAAAACATAACACCATATCACAGTTATGAACCATGAAGCAGAACTTGCAAATCGTACAATTTAGAATAAAGTTAGGAACTTCAACAAAAACATAAACTCATTAACATAATCAATTCAGAACTGAAAGAGACTGTGATTCAGGTAGCCTAGGTTTGAATCCTAGGCTGGGTCCTAATGGGTCATATACATAATCTCTACAGTATACTAATGTTCTCTGAATATTGTTTAGGCCTCCAGGGAACATTTGGCTTAAAGGGTTGATTAAAAAAAAATAGTGACAATGCTTGTCCAGGCACTATTATGTACAATGTTTCTCGTCAGAGTAGGTGCTCAGCAAATAATAAATATATTTGTGGAGATTAATGGGACACAATCTTTTCATTACTTTTAGTAAGATTTTTCTCTGTATACCTGCTTACTTCTTTCTCTGCTAGTAAACAAACTGAACATCTTAAAGCTTATTTGAATATCTTTGTATTTGAGAGAAATGGAAAAACATGAAAAAAAAGAAAAACATGTAAATCTGTATTTTGGATATTCAAATGGAGAAAAAAATCCTATCATAGATAACACTGGTCTAGAAAGATGTGGTGGGGGGAGTATTGAATCAGCTTTATATTCTTTAGACATATCACCTACCATATAGTGTTGCTGGGTCCTAACAGGTGAGAAGGCACAGAGTCCGTGGTACAGACAATGAGAGTCAGGTAAAAGTCAAACAGCAGACTGGTTTACTCAGCAATGGGGAGAGTCTTATATACTCTCCTCCCGGCACCCAGACACTGCATGGTCACCCCTCACTGGCTGGGCACAATCAGAACCTCTGATGGCCTCTGTTGCTAGGCCCTCAAGCAGACTCCAGGTGGACTCATCTCTCAGCCTCATAGGTCTTTTCTTCCTACAATATAGGATCACAGTCAGCATCAGAGCTTCATATGAGGTAGAGTGGATGGCCAGAGTAGAGTCACATTGTTAGAAGTAAATTCTACAAGTTTAAAAAGAATGAAAAATAGTATGATATATAATAGCGTCATCATGTTTCAAATTATAAACAGAGATTCCAGTATTTTCAGCAATTTGTTTAAGGAAAAAAAAAGTAAATGATCTTATAAATGCTATAAACAAGAGTATGTCATTTCATCAAATTCTTTGACACTTTAGGAATTGAATTTACCTTTTCCAAAGAATCCAACTATGGACACTACATATTTACTTGAAAACATAAGGAGATATTATAACACGGTATTCCACAGAAGTTGCCTTATAGTCATATCTCTTAGTTTCACATGCAATCGAAGTAATAAGGATATGGCTGGTTTTAAGGACCAGTACACAAGTTGAAATTCATAGCTGGTCCTGGGACTGGGACTAAGAACCTATAGGTAGGTAGGTCATAGACCTTAGGGGAGAACCTGCTACTATTGCTCTGTTACATGGACATAATGTCATGCTAACTTCTAATGGCTAATTATTATACCCATACAACATTTCATTGGTTAGCTCTTGTTAGTGAAGCTCCTTTTTGCAGCAGATGATGATTTACAGACCCACAACTGAGCAAGGTGAAAAGAATCAGCCACTTGAAAGTTTAGCTTTAAACAGGGACATCTATGTCCAAATCCTTCCTTCCAAGGATTAGGAATCACTGTGGAAGAAGGAGCAGAAAGATCCAAAGAGCTGTTGGTGGAAATGATGCTTTTTGGACAAAACAGGGAAGTTGCAGATATGAATACATAGCAGTTGAGACAGCCCACATGAGACCTGTACAGGCTCAAGCAAAACAAAATTCTGGCTTAGAAACTTGAGGTGATCACAAAGTCTCAAACCTAGATAAGTGTCTATTGGCAGTTGAAGTCTATGGAGAGATGGAGAGTCGGCTTTCTTTAAGACTGAAGCATCAGGTGGGTAGACCACCCTCAAGTGAAGAAAAAGTACAGAACACACTAGATTTGATGTGCTTACAAAAGAAAGAAGACACAAAGCTGAATGAGTAAAAAACGGGGAGTGAGTCTGAGAGAAGGGAGGGGAGAGGATAAATATAACCAAAATAGAATGTTGAATGTTCAAAATTTAATTTAAAAAAATCGGGGAGTAAAGAATGATGAATGAGAAAATAAGGCATTCAAATCTTATTTCTTCTGCAGTATATAACTCTGGACAACTTACCCTTGATCCATCTAAAGCTGGCTTTACCCATCTTGATGATGGATTTTAATAAATTTTTAAGTTAGTTTGATGAAATGAGTGAGGTAACTCAGATAAAATGCTCAGTCAAAGAAATTCATGAAGACTCATCAAATACAGCATATTACTATTAGATTTAATACTATTGTTGCTGCCTCTGAACTGTAGGGATGGAATAGAAATCACATAAATAGTGGTATTACTCTTCTTATTAACAATACTATATGTAATTAATCTCAGCACCCACGGGGGTGGGGAGGCAGGCAGATTTCAGTGGGGTTGAGACCATTCTGGACTAGATAGTGAGAATGAAGTCAGGTAGGACTACACAATGAGATCTTGTCTCAAAACAACAACAAAAAAAGTTTTATATGTAAATATTTTAAAAGTCCAGTTCACTTTCCCCACTACATCAAAACCTCCTCATAAGTATTTAACATAATTCCTAACAAAGATGTGAATTGACAATATACACATATTCCATGATTAGTTATGCATGCATAATATAGATGGTAAATATACAATATTTCATTTCACCTTAAGAAATAAAAATTCAACTTAGCTGGCTTCACATTTTATAACTTGCTTCACTCAATTATATTCCAAACAACTTATTTTGGATTACAGAGAGATATTTTAGTTTTGGCAGACCACAGTGTGTAAGTTTTAATACAATCAACTTCCTAATTCATCTATGTTGGTTCACCTACCAGGAAAATATATGCAAATCAAAGAATACTATTTGATTAAAGAAAATCAAAAGAATCGACTTGCATTAGCATTGCTCATAAAGTCCAACTTTAGCTTAGAAAGCAGTAGTTTTATCTTTTCTTTAACTTTAACTGAGTGATCTTTTATTACAAATACTAAAGATATAGAATTTTGTCCCTAGGGATACTCACAGATAATTATTAGCCAAGTAAGCTGTCATTAACCCTCGTAATGCATTCAAAATGTTTCAAAGCAGTATATACCAGAAATATTTCCAAAACAGCAACAACAAAAATAGATTTTAATTCTGATGCCCATACAAATACTACTTGAAAACAGTAACAGGAAGTACAGTCTATGGAAAGTTTCAGAGTCATTGTTATGTTTACTAAATTTGATTTTTTATTTTTCAGCTAAACCATATATGTAAGCTGAAAGAAAAAAGCCACATGATCATCTCATTAGATGCCCAAAAAGCCTTTGACAAAATCCAACATCCCCTGATGATAAAAAGTCCTAGAGAGATTAGGATGCGAGGGACATAACTTAACTTAATAAAAAATGCACAACAAGCCTATAGCCAACATCAAATTAAATGAAAAGAAACTAATACAATTCCTCTGAAATCAGAAATAAGTCAAGGTTGTCCACTGTCTCAATATGTATTCAATATAGTACTTGAAGATTTAGCTAAAGCAATAAGACAACTGAAGGAAATCAAGGGGATACAGTTATGAAAAGAAGTCAAACTATTGATACTTATAGGTGATATGATAGCATACATAAGCTGCCCTAGAATTTCCACCAGGGAACTCCTACAGCTGAAAAACACTTTCAGAAAAGTGTCCAGATACAAGATTAACTCAAAATAACTCAGCATGTTTTTGAGTTTTATATATACACAAATGACAAATGGAAAAGAAATGACTGAGAAAGAAATCAGGGAAACAACACACTTCACCATAGCCTCAAATAATGTAAAAATCTTGGGATAACTCTAACCAAGCAATTGAAAGACTTGTATGATTAAAATCTTCAAGTCTTTGAAGAAAAAAAAAACTGAAGATGATATCAGAAGATAGAAAGATCTCCCATTGCCATGGATGGGTGGATTAACATAGTAAAAAATTCTCATCCAACCAGAAGCAACATACAGATTCAACTCAATCCCAAAAAAATTTCAATATAAGCCATTACAGAACATAAAAAGACAATTCTTCATATGAAAAAAATAGAAAAATACAGGATAGTTAAAATTATCTTGATCAATAAACGAATTGCTAGAGATATCACCATTCCCAATTTCAAGTTGTATTACAGAGCTATAATAATAAAAACTGCATGATATTGACTTAAAAATAGACCCAATAATTAATGAAATAAAATTGAAGACCGAGACATAAATCTACATGCCTATGGACACCTAATTTTTTTTATAAAGAGGCCAGAAATGCACTCTAGAATGTCTGCATTTAGATGAATGCAAATAGATCCATATTTATCACCCTGTACAAAATTCAAGTCAAAGTGGATCAAATACCTCAAATAAAAGCAGGATGCACTGAACCTGACAGAAGAGAAAGAGGCAGACTCCAGATTGGCTCATAAGAAAGTTTATTAGGTCCACATCATGAGCATGAGCTGTAGTTTGTTTTATTGACCTTATTCTCACAGGTGTAAGGTGGAATCTCAAAGTTGTTTTGATTGACATTTCCCTGGTGGCTAAGGATGATGAACATTTTGTTGGAATTTCTCTATTGAGAATTCTTTATTTAGATCTGTACCCCATTTTAAAATTAGATTGTTTGGTATTTATGATATCTAGTTTCTTGAGTTCTTTATATATGATTTTGGAAATCAGCCCTCTGTCAGATGAATGGATGGTGTGTAGTAGGACAGGCCCACAGGGTCTATCAACAACAACAAAATGAAAAAAAAATAGCAGGAATGAACAATCACCTGTCATTAATATCTCTTAATATCAATAAATTTGATTCAGCTATAAAAATACACAGGCTGACCGAATGGGTATAAAAGCAGGATCCATCTTTTTGCTGCAAATAAGAAGAAAGACACCTCAACATCAATGACAGACATTACCTCAGAATAAAGAGTTAGAAAACAATTTTCCAATCAAATGGACCAAACAAGCTGGTGCACCTATCCCAATATCTAACCAAAATAGGCTTCGAATTAAAATTAATCAGAGAGATGGAGAACAACATTTCATAGTCATCGCAGGAAAAATCCATCAAGATGAAGTCTCAATTTTGAATATTTATGCCCCAAATACAAGGGCACACACATCTGAGGAAGAAGCATTACTGAAACTTAAATCACACATCAAACCTCCCACACATAGTGGGAAACTTCAACACCACACTCTCACCAATGGATAGGCCTGCCAGACAGAAACTTAACAGAGAAATAAGGGAACTATCAGATGTTATGATTCAAGTGGACATAACAGTCATCTGCATAACATTTCACCCCAAACACAAAAGAATATACCTTCTTTGCAGCACCTCATAACCTTCTCTAAAATAGAACACATACTCTGCCACAAAAAAATCTCAATAGATACAAAAATTTGGAATAACCCTCTGTATCTTATCAGATCACATGGCTTAAAGTTAGAATTCAACAACAGCATAAATTACAGAAATCCTACAAACTCATGGAAAATGAGCAATGTTAAAACTGAATCACCACTAGGTCAAGGAAGAAATAAAGCAAGAAATTAAAGACTTCCTAGAATTCAATGAAAATAAATACACAACACACCCAAATTTATGGAACACTATAAAAGCAGTGCTAATTGGAAAGTTCACAGCCCTAAATGCCTACATAAAGAATTTAGAGAAATCTCACACTAGTGACTTAACAGCACATCTGAAAGCTCTAGAACAAAAAGAAGCAAGCTCATCCAGGAGGAGTAGATGCCAGGAAATAATTGAATTGAGGGCTGAAATCAATAATATAGAAACAAAGAGAACAATATAAAGAATCAATGAAACAAAGAGTTGGTTCTTTGAGAAAATCAACAAGATAGAAAAACCATTATCCAAACTAACCAAAAGGCAGAGAGATAATATCCAAATTGACAAAATCAGAAATTAAAAGGGGGACATAAAAACATATACTGAGGATATCCAGAAAATCATTAGGTCATACTTGGAAGACCTGTACTCCACAAAATCAGAAAATCTAAAAGAAATGGACAATTTTCTGGATAGGTACCACATACCAAAATTAAAGCAAGACCAGATAAACAATTTAAATAGATGTATAACCCCAAATGAAATAGAAATGGTCATTAAAAGTTTCTCAACCAAAAACAGCCCAGGGCCAAATGGTTTCAGCACAGAGTTCTACCAGAATTTCAAAGAAGAGCTAAGACCAATACTTCTCAAAATGTTCCACACAATAGAAACATAAGAAACACTATCAAATTCTTTTTTATGAGGTTACAATTACCCTGGTCAAGTAGGCTTCTTCCCAGAGATGCAAGGATGATTCAACATACAAAAAATCTGTCAATGTAATACACCATATAAACAAACTGAAAGAAAAAACTCATGTGAATATCTCATTTAGATGCTGAAAAAGCTTTCAATAAAATCCAACACCCCTTCATGATAAAGGTGTTGGAGAGATCAGTGATACAATGAACTTACCTAAACATAATGAAGGCAATATATAGCAAGCCAACAGTCAACAACAAACAAAATGGAGAGAAAATCAAAGCAATTCCACTAAAATCAGGAACAAGACAAGGCTGTCCACTCTCTATATCTATTCAATATAGTAAAAGAAGTTCTAGCTAGAGCAATAAGACAACAAAAGAGATTAAGGGGATACAAATTGGAAAGGAAGGAGTCAAACTTTTGCTATTTGCAGATGATATGATAGTATACATAAGTGACCTCAAAAATTCTACCAGAGAACTCCTACAGCTGATAAACACCTTCAGTAATGTAATAGTATAAAGCTTAACCCCCCCCCCCAAAAAAAATCAGTAGCCCTCCTATTTACAAATGATAAATGGGCTGAGAAAGAAATGAGAGAAACCTCACCCTTTATGATAGCCACAAATAACATAAAATATCTTGGGGTAACTCTAACCAAACAAGTGAAAGACCTGTATGACAAGAACTTTAAGTCTTTGAAGAAAGAAATTGAAGAAGATATCAGAAAATAGAAAGATCTCCCATGCTCTTGAATAGGTAGGATCAACACAGTAAAAATGGCAGTCTTACTGAAAGCAATACAGATTCGATACAATCCCCATTAAAATCCCAAAACAATTCTTCACAGATCTCAAAAGAACAATACTCAACTTCATATGGAAAAAAAAGAAACAGGATAGCCAAAACAATCCCATACAAAAAAGAACTTCCAGAGGTATTACCAGCCTTGACTTCAAGCTCTACTATAGAGCTATAAAAACAGGTTAGTATTGGCATAAAACAGACACATGACATGGATCAATAGAATTGAATTGAAGACCATGACATTAATCCACAAACCTATGGACACCTGATTTTTGACAAATAAGGCAAAATTGTATATGGAAAAAAGAAAGCATCTTTAACAAATGGTGCTGGCATAACTGGATATCAACATGTAGAAGATTGCAAATAGACCCATATCTGTCACCATACACAAAACTCAAGTCCAAGTGGATGAAAGACCTCAACATAAATCCAGTTACACTGAACCTGATCGAATGGAAAGTGGGAAGTACCTTTGAATGCACTGGCACATGAGATCACTTCTTAAATATAACATGAGTGCCACGGACACTGAGAGCAACAATTAATAAATAGGACCTCCTGAAACTGAGAAGGTTCTGTAAGGCAAAGTTCATGGTCAATAAGACAAAATGCCAGCCTAAAGAATTGGAAAAGATCTTCACTAACCCCACATCTGACAGAGTCTTGATCTCCAAAATATATAAAGAATTCAAGAAACTAGACATCAAAATACCAAATGATCCATTGAAAAAAGTGGGGTACATATCTAAACAGAGAATTCTCAACAGAAAATACTCAAATGGCCGAAAGACATTTAAGGAATTGCTCAACATTCTTATCCATCAGAGAAATGCAAATCAAAATGACTTTGAGATACCATCTTATACCTGTCAGAGTGGTAAGATCAAAAACAATGATGACAGCTTATGTTGGAAAAGATGTGAGGTAAGGGGAACACTCCTCCACTGCTAGTGGGAGTACAAACTTGTACAGCCACTTTGAAAATCAGTATGGCAGTTTCTCAGAAAATTTGGAATCAATCTACCTCAAAATACCAGCAATGCCACTCTCTGGCATATAACCAAAGGATGCTCCATCCTACCACAAGGATACTTGCTCAACTGTGTTAATAGCAGCATTATTCACAGTAGCCAGAAACTGGAAGCAACATAGATGTCCCTCAACAGAAGAAGAGAAAAATAAAATGTGGTACATTCACACAATGGTATATTACTTATATGTAATATATATATATATATATATATATATATATATATATATATATATGACATCATGAAATTTGCAAATGAGTGAAACTAGAAAAAAAAAGTCCTGGGTAAGGTAAAACAGACCCACAAAGACAAATATGGTATATATTCACTTATAGGTGGATATTATCTGTTAAGTAAATGATAAGCAAAGTACTATCTACAGACCCAGAGAGGTTAGATATAGACAAAGACTCTACCTGGTGATACATTGATCTCCATGAAGAAGTAGAAAAAGAATAGATTGTGTGGACTGGATTGGGGACAAGTGGGGACAGAAATGGGATGCATCAGGTTGGGGAGGGCAAATGATGCAGGAAGAGAGGACAGGGAGAGACAACTAGAATTGTGTGACTATGTGGAAACCTATTGCTGTGGAAACTTCCTGAAATCTATGAGAGTGACCTAGTGAAGACTCCTAGCAATGGACTAGCTGTCTTTGTAGTCAGGCAAGGCTCCCAGTGGTGGCAATGAGCTACGTTCAGTTGTGTTATTGGCTAAGGGGGTCCTATGGAGATCTCCAAATAAGCCCCTTTGTGGGCAGAAGAGAGAATTCTATTTAGCAAATTACCTGGATAATATGTGTATTCTCCAACCTACCCTCAAAAGAATAAAGCAAAACAAAAAATACAACAAAAACAAGAAGCCTGGCTCTTTCTTGAAATAAAAACAAACAAACAAACAGAATCTAAGAGCAAATAGAGTTTATGTTTCAGTGCTTTGTATGAAATACAATATGAACTAAAAATAAGAGCAAACATATGATGCTTGCCTTCTTCATCTGGGTTATCTCTCTCTGTATATTTCATAGTTCCAACCATTTATCTGTAAATTTCATGATTTCATTTTCTTAACAGCTGAATGTAATTCCATTGTTTACATGGACCACATTTTTATATTTTTATTTTCAGTTCATCAGTTGAAGGATGTTTAGGCTTTTTCCATTTCGGGAAATGAATGAGTAAATAGAGTGGCAATGAACATGACTGAGGAATATTTGTGGAGTAGAATGTCAAATCTCTTGGGCATATGTCAAAGAGTGGTATTGCTATATCATATTGTCAATCAGCACTTAACATTTTGAGTACTCTCCACATAGATTTTCATAGTGGATGCATCAGTTTGTAATTCCATCAACAGCAAATGAGGGTTTTCCCCACATTTATTTCCATAATCTTAGACGTTCTGGCTGAGAAAACAGGAAATCTTAAAGTTGTTATTTGGACTTCCTTAATTGTTATAGACATTGAACAGTTATTTTTTAATATTTCCTTTGAGAACTCTCTGTTCAGATCAACACCTTCTTAATTGCATCATTTGATTTCTTAATCATTTTTTACGTCTTTATTGTGGAAGCCCACATATATTCCAACTTGTGGTTTGACTCAAAGTCAGAGAGTCATAGTTTATGTGGCTCTCCAAGGCTGCATAATAGAATGAAAAGGCATGGCTACCAGGTGTCTTATACTTCAAGGCCTAATCACAAGATGCTTAGCTGTGGGGCATGGTTATCAGGTGTTTTGAAGGATCTGCACTTGGTTGTACATTGTGCTGTGATTTTGAAAGGGAGAAGTCTTTTGCCTCTTCCCTTGCTAATATATAAAAAGCCCATCAGAAATAAACTCAGAACTTCTGAATATTGACCCAGGGCCTTCATGAAGCTATCCTGTGTCTCCAACTTTTTTTCTCCATCTACTTCTGTATTTTCTATCCAGTATTTCTCAATTCCTCACTCCCTGCTTTTAGGGACCCTTGGAAAGGTCAGGGCTGGACCCCAACACTGGGAACCAACACTTTATATGGCCTGAATGTTAATTCTTCATCAGCTGTTTAGCTGGCAAATAATGTTTTCCACTCCATGGGATTCCTCTTCATTTGAGTGTTTCATTTGCTGTTCAGTTGTATGAACTCCCATTGTCATTTTTCTGGCTTTAGTTCCCAAGCAAATGGAGTCCTATGCAGAAGGTCCATCCCTACACCTGTATTTTGCAATGTATGCTTAAAATGTTAACCACTTTGGAGAGAGGACTTAGAGGAATCATGCTAGAACTGACCGGGAAGCCCCCTCGTTTTGGAGCTCTCATGGTATATGGATGCATAATCAAGCTTCAAAAGGAGAAAGCAACATAGTTGCACCCAGGTGTAAAGCCTGTGAACTACAACCATTATCAGAATGGTAAGATAGCCACAGAGGTCCAATAGTGCACTTAAATGATGAGGGTAACCAATATCTGTGTAATTAGACATAAGGTCACTCAATAGGAAGGAATTTATGCAAACAACTCAAAATATAGACGGTTATTCATGACTAATGATGGCATGGACCATAGAGAAGAATATACTACTACTTTAAAAAAAAACATACTGTAGCTAGAGTTTTCCTGCCTAGCCCACAGTCAGGACAAATCTCTCTCACCCGCCAGTCTCACAGCAGCTCAGACCCGACCAAGTTAACACAGAGACTTATATTGGTTACAAACTGTATGGCCGTGGCAGGCTTCTTGCTAACTGTTCTTATAGCTTAAATTAATCCATTTTTATTAAGCTATACCTTGCCACGTGGCTCGTGGCTTACCAGCATCTTTACATGCTGTTTGTCATCATGGCGGCTGGCAGTGTCTCTCTCACTCAGCCTTCCACTTCCCAGCTTTATTCTCCTCCTTGTCCTGCCTACACTTCCTGCCTAGCCAATGGCCAATCAGTGTTTTATTTATTGACTAATCCGCAACACATTTGCCATACAGAACATCCCACAGCAACATACTATTTCTAATTACATTTTAAATACCTATCCTTGTACCTACAGATTAGTGTAGCTCTTACTCCTCATAAAAGAAGTTTATTTTTGAAACAAATACAGACACTTTAAGAAATCAACTACTGAATAAAATACAGAGAACAACTAACCATGAGATTCATAACCTCAAGAAAAATACCTATAGCACAATTGCCTAAGACTCAGGGAACATCATGGAATAAGGGGCAGAAAGACTGTACGAGACAGAAGGCTAGGGTGTCCATGTGATATAGTGGTTCCTATATATGACAGGAAAGGTGAACCCATGAAATTACAACAATATGGTTGTAGCTGGAGTTTTCTGTGGTCCCACAGCTGCTCAGACCCAAATAAACACACAGAGGCTTTTATTATTTTTAAACTATATGGCCTAATGGCTTATTACTAGCTACCTCTTACATCTTAAATTAACCCATTTCTATAAATCTATACTTTGCCATGTGGCTTGTGGCCTACCAGTAGTTTACATCTTGCTTCTTCTGGAAGCAGCTAGCAGCTTCTCCTCAGCTCTGCCTTTCTCCTTCCTCTCTCTCTAGTTGTAATGTCCCACCTGACCTTATTCTGCCTCACCATTGGCCAGATTTATTTATCAACCAATCAGAGCAACACACATTCACAGCACACAGAACGACATTCCACAGCACTTCTCCTTTTCTGTCTAATCAAAAAGGATGGTTTTAACTTTAACATAGTAAAATTACATATAACAAAACAGTTATCAAGCAAGAATTACAGTTACAAAATCTAGTCTATCTCTATTTGGTAAAATTAAAGAAAATATTTTATCTATCCTATATTTGTGTGTCTAAGGTTTCATATCTAATTTATCTTTTATTATAACCAAGGAAAATTATAACTATCTAGTGTTCAACTACATCAAAGACCTCAGAAGGATATAATATTATCTAAGTAAACAGGAAGAGCATTGTAAGTACCTTCCAAAAATCTAGAATGACAGAGACAGCTGGCTACCTGGACAGTCACCCAAAGTTCTTTTGCAACATTGGATCATCCATTTTTCAGCCTATAGGCCTAGAGTCTCTCAGTCACTTTTCTCTGTGTCCTGTAGAATGTCTGGCAGTCTCTTCTGTTAGGCAGGAACCTGAAGGACCATTTCACCTTGCAAAGTTCAGTGGTCACCTTCCTATGGATCCTGCTTGTCCATTTTATACAACATACTGTCAAGCTGTTGAAGCAAGTATACTTTTTTGCTCAGTGGCTAACTTATGCCACAAAGAAAGTAAACTCCATAATGAGTTTCTTCAAGGCCCATTATCTTCTCTGCAGTAGAATGGTGCTGCCAGGAGCAGACATGTCTCAATGTTCAGTAAGTCAAGTCAAAGTTCTTAAAACATTTTAAATGCTACATTCTGTAGGTTTTTGAAGTGTCTGAAGATTACCTACCTAATTGAAATATATCTATGTATACCTACAAAACTAACATGACTATAAGTTTTAATATCATAGATGACTAATTATTAATCTGTATTTCTCAACTATACATTACAATTTCAAATGAGTTCTACAAACATAATACCTTAAACAAGAGTAGAAATATACATACACTATAACAAAACTAACTTTAAATTTGTGTCAATAAACTAAAATCTATAGCAATTTAAAACAATTTGTTCTTTAAAAGTAGATTCAATATCTACCATTTTATCCTATCATATACCCATTTTTTCTTTTAGAAAGACATTGACTATAAGCAACAACAATTTGTAACCAACAACCTTAATAAACACAATCATTTATAATCCATTTTTTTGAGAATGTGAGCATAGTGTTCTAGGCTACTTCCTGCTGATGGGGGCACTGGTAGTCTTACGGGGATCCTGAGAAAATGGTCAAGTCCTGGGAAGACTGACTATAACCTTTGTTGATAGGCACCATCTGTTAAGGTTCAGGAGGTCTGGCTTGATCAAATCTGATCCATCTTAACCTGGAACAAATCCAGAGCCTCTTGCTTCCTGTGGAAACAAAAGCAGAGCCTCCTTTCCAAAGCAACATATCCTTAGATCAAAATTTTGAAGTCAAGATAACTTTAAAACACATATATTGGTTTAATTTAGCAGTCTTTATAATCAAATGTCTCTCTCCAGTTAAAAATCCCAAAGACAATATAATCCAGACTCTCTGTGTGATTTCCAACTTTACATGACTTATTTTTATATTACTTTTATTCTTTAAAGACTTTATTTTTTTAAAACCTTTTCTTTATATAATTGTCTATATTCCTTTTCCTCTCTCTTCCAAGCCGATGTACATTTTTACACACATTGTATACTGTTTAGGGTTTATCCCATCTGAATCTGTCTTATTGTGTATCTATTGCTTTAAACTGCAGTGGCTAGTTCTAAAGTGGCAGCTTTGGCTACTGGCTCCACCCACCTCAACTTTTCTACATGGCAGAACAGCTCTGGGGGAACCAAGCTCATCATTGACTCTGTGAAGCAGTGGGTCTATGCTTCCATCCAGCAGCACGTAACCCAAAAACCTTTTCTTTCCTTGCTTTTTTTTTTTTTGGCTGTACTAGCAAAGGCTAACTCCACCACACACCACATTGCATGGCTTGGAGATGCCTCTGTGTACTGTGGCAGGAATCTGTAGCCATGCCACTTAGCTCATGGAGGCTGGCAGCCAGCTCCATCTTGCAGACAGCTGTTGGGAGTCAAGTCTGCACTGCTGCTGGCATGAGACTGTGAGACTAGGAAGTCTAGTGTGGCTCCATTTCTGTGCTTTCAGACTCTTTACACATTCTTAAGTCTATGTGGATCAATGCCCAATGGTGAGGTGCCAATTGTAGCTGGAATTTTCTCCTGTCCTTCCTGGGCCTGCAACTGCTCAGACCCAAATAAACACACAGAGGCTTATATTATTTTTCAAACTATATGTCCTAATGTCTCAGGCTTCTTGCTAGCTAGCTCTTACATCTTAAATTAACCCATTTCTACAAATCTATACTTTGCCATGTGGTTTGTGGCTTAATAGTACTTTATATTTGCTTCTCTTGGTAGCAGCTAGCAGTGTCTCCTGAACTCTGTCTTTCTCCTTCTTCTCTCTCTAGTTGTAATGTCCCACCTAACTTTATTCTGACTCATCATTGGCCAGCTATATTTATCAACCAATCAGAGTAACACACATTCACAGCATACGGAATGGCATTCCATAGCAAATGGTTGCCAAAATAAGACTAGCCCAATGCTAATGTGTATTATGGAATCTCAGAAGGCCTGACCCCTAAATGAGAAGCTACAGGCAAGTAAAGGCTCCTGAAAGAGGGAGATTAAGTCTTCTCCAGGGACAAATAACAAGGAGGTCATTAAATCTTAAGTGGTCAGCCCTAAACACACACACACACACACACACACACACACACACACACACACAACCACTCAACACACATAACACACACATACTCTTATGCTCACACACATCTGTTGGTTCCATTTAATGTTGTTTATATGTATCTGTGTATGTGTAACAATAATAATTAAAGAAAGAGAGGTCATGAAATAAAGAGTATTTGACAAATAAAGACCTAACTGGATGGGGAGAGCAGGGGGTAAAAAATCATGTAAATGCAGCACTCATATATGAACCTCTCCACAAATTAATTAAAAGTAAAATTTAAAAACAAATAAAAGGAAAAGCTAAATTGCATAGACAATTTTTAGTTGAAAATTATATAACCTACTTTGACGCAGGAAGAAATTATGTTAGTCCAGAATTAAATGCTAATACAATTGTCCAAGAGACTGAAGAAACAAAATATAATTAGAATTTTCAGAAATAACTTCATAACTACCTTGCAAATGCTGCCCCCCCTGTACATAATCAGGAAAGTTGTAGACACAAAACCTCAATACTATTGTATAACTAGAAAGATGATGCCATTGTTAGCTCCACCGAAGCTAGTGCTGACATGATCATAGGGACAACTGGTGCCCCTATACATGTCAGCAGGGTAGGCACTAATGGGAAAAGAAGACCTAAACAGAACTGAATGCCAGTCCATCACATCCACTGGAAGAGATACTAGTGTGAATGAACAGAGCACCAAGAAGCAAATACAAAAGCCACCCAGTCTTAGGGTTGTACATTTGCTCCTAAGTAAATACCTCCCTGAATTGGATGGTTTTTCCTGTACTTGGCATTTGCTGTTTATTGTCTACCATGTTTTGAAATGAAAATGACTGAGCACTTTGATCAGCTTTCATTGAGGGAACATGTGCAGTATGTATTATACGCTTCTTGCAGCCTGTACCACATTCCTTTAGCCCTTGCTTTTAGCTGTAGCCACTGTGAAAAATTCTATATGGCTTTCAACACTCATGAACCTGAAAGTTTCCCCAACTCGTGGAGTTGATGCTAGCTGTCGAAAAGCCACAGAGGCCAATAAAAGCAGCCTCTTGCGCACAGAGCTCATTATTCCAGGGGAATACTCTGCCCAATCGGAGAAGGAGCCAGCAGGCAATATTCCAGCCAAAGACTTATTGGGTTTCATGATGGAGAAAGAGTTCCCTTCCTCTCTGTTATGTTCTTTTCTTTCCTTTAAGTTGCTAGCCACAGAGACTAATACATACACTTTTATAATATCACAAACTCAAGCATTTCAGGAACCTTCTATAAGAGATTCTAAAACTGGACTCTAACTTTCTAAACTTGATCTTGTCACAGCCACTAAAAAGCATTCTGGGAACAGTCTTCTGAAGGCCATGTTTGACCTTCAGGAATTGCAAAGCCATTCTGAATACTTCAGTGTAGTCTTGTGGAATCCAACTGTGCTTCTCACAGCAGTGGAGTTAGTATCTGATTCTTCTGTGGACTTTCCTTACTTCTCTCTCTTACCCTTCCCTCTCTCAGCTCTCAGTACTGCTTCCTGTCTCACCCCCAACACAGATGGCCTGGCAAGACCTCATCCCATGATCTAAGTTCTTTGAACTCAAGTAACAACACTTGAATGACCTCGTGTCAAGACCTAAATATGGAGAAAAGGTTTGGAAATAGACTCTTGAGTAGAGAAAGACTGTTATGTTAGCCATTAGTTATATCTTACTATTATCTCTATTTCTGTATAAAGAATATTGGTTAAAAGAGTCTGGTTAGATGTAAGTACTACTACAAAATGAAAAAAAGTGAGTTTTTCAGGACAGGTTTCTCTGTGTAGCCTTGTCTCTCCTGGAACTAGTTCTGTAGACCAGGCTGGACTCAATCTCAGAGATCTGCCTGCCTCTGCTTCCTGAGTGCTGGGATTAAAGGTGTGTGCCACCAGCACCTACCTTGAAAATTTTTTACTAAAATATGAGGAGATTTTTAAAATTTCTAAATGTCCCTGTTTTCATTTTTTGTCTGTTAAAATGAGCTTGAAATTATGCACTCTATAGAGGACAATAGAATAAGGCATTTCCTAAATTGCTTATTAAATTTAGATATTTAATAATTATTATTTCATCTACAATCGCTTTTCTTTTTGCTCATTATCCTCCAGTTATACTAGTCTTCCTACTCATCACTGATCCAAACTTTTTTCTGGTTCTGTCAACCTGAGATATTCTCTACCTTCCTACAATGCATAAGCCCCATTAGTTCTATGTTAACTTTTATTTTCTTAAATAATATCTGTGACTTTCTGGAAAAAGGGTTTGTTACCTTATTCTAATTTTTGCATAATAGAATTTCATTCTTGCCCATATTTTTTCCACAACTCATTTCAACTTCAATTTAATTGCATTATTTTCTCTCAACCATTCTCCACCATATACATGGAGGAAGGGACTTGTTCAATACTCCCATTTTTATAATATAATGTGCACAACACAGGGTCTCACAAATATACATTATCAATACAAATGTCAGTGTTGTACTCTGTTTTATTTGAGGATACGTCGTACCCATGACAAAGCAAAAGGGATTGATATAAGAATGAGTCTTGCTAAGAATGGTCAAAGGGAAAGAGGTGAGTGCTGCCCATCCACTGTATGGGAAGTCAAAACAGGATATTGGAAGAAAAGAGCATCTGGGAAAGAGTTCTATCTTTAATTTTAAACTTGTGAGGACAAATCCATAAATACCTCAGTGTTTGAGGCATGAGCCTGTTTCCGAAAGCATATCACAGAAAGGGCATTGTAAGAAGCTGTGGCTAGCAACCTGAGCTGTGCTGTTGGGGTAAATTATGATTCCTTGAAGGTCAGAGGTAGGTTTATACAATGAGAACAAGGATGAGATACAGTCAATGGGAATTACCAAAAAAAGAAAATCATTATTTGATCACTCCAAAAGGATAGATCCCTGATGCATAGGCAATGATGTACAGAGCCAATCAGACTACATTACAGGAAGCTTTAATATAAATTCTAATGGGGCATGTATACAGAAGTCACAAGTGGTTTGTTGGAGAACAGTTCAAATGATATTTTCCTGTCTCTGACATCTCCATTCTTCATTGATGAATTTCTAATCCTAAGGAGAATGAGGCAGCAGTGTGGGTATACAAGAGGAAAGCAGTAAAGCGAAAATGGAAAAAAATAAATTCTCTCAATACATACTCTGTGTATTCTAGCCTGCCACAGAGGCAAGCTGAGCAAACATCCTTTCCCTATAAGTTTAGACTTCTAGTTTTCCATTATGCTGAAAACAGTAGTAATAAAATGAGACATTTTGTTGCTGAAAATGTCAAGAGGATTTTTATTATGCAGAAGTGGTGAGGCATGTCACAAATCCATCTCAAAATTTCCTTCGTGGTCTGAGATAGAATAGGGCCAGTTGGGAGGCTTTGGACCATCATGGTGGGAAGACGCAGAAAAATCATTTTCTGAGGAGGTTCTAAGAAGATACATTGTATAGAGATGTGGTCCTTCAACATGATGCTGGCTTTTGAATGAAAGGAAAAGGTAACATAAATAGTCCATTATTCATCCTAACCACTTTCTGCTGAATAGAGGTACTGCATGGGTTTTTACACAGCTAACAGTCCATCCTTTGTGTTTTAAAATTATGTGCAAAAATTAACAGACAGAATTTATCTTTTTTCTGATCTTATACAAAAAGACTTTTGTATTTGCTCCATTGTCTCTAAAAATTTGCAGGGAATTGAAACGTATGAGTCTGCGAAGAATTAATAATTTGACTAACTTATGTTTAGTTTATTTTCCACAGTACATTGTAGAGATCTAGAAAACTGTTCCAGTCTCCATTGAAGTTTTAAACAATTATGAAATAGCAATACCACCACAGTGCTTGAATATTTTATGCAGCATCTTTAATCACCTCTTGATAATTTACATTGGATTGTAAAATCATTACAGACATACATTAATAATTAATAGGCAGTATTATCTTCTTATAAATATGTTACTGATGCACTTAAATCCTTTGCCTGCAAGGTGAATAATAGATTTTATTTTATGACCAGTACCCATATTACAGTTTTATTGTAAACTTCTGTTTATGCTTATCTTTCCAAATCACATTACTGCTAACTCAATAATTTAAGAATGTGGTAACTACTCTTTGGATTACATAGATTATTTGTCTGCAGTGTTTTCTACAACTCTTCACAAATATTCAGGTTTTTCTTCTAGACAAGTGACTGGATTTCATTTTCCTTTTAGGCAGAAATAATGTCACAGTTTTGTGATTTGACTTTGAAGAAAAAAAATGATGAGCAGAATTGATGTGTCACTTCTCAGTGCTTTGAGTCCTGTGACCTTGGGGGAGTTAATTAAGAAGCAACCCCTTTCAACTGGGCTTCCTAACTATAGTGATTCCATCAGTACATATGAATCAGCATAAGTGAGAAACAGTAATTCTTAAATCATTGCTCTTGTGCGGTTTGAACATGGTTTGTGATTGTATTGTGGTTGACACCAGGCAAGGGCACACATGTTCTGAAAAGGAATATCAAGTGTCAGTCACACAACTTTGCTAATGTGATGTGAAAGCAACCATGGGAATATGAAAAAACATATTTATTCCAATAAATTTTTTTTGTAAAGCTGGTGGTAGTAGTTGAATGAGATCCCTGCTCTGGCATGTTCCAACTGAATGAGTGTGATAATAGAACAGGTAATATATAGATGAAATCAAACCATGAATTTTTATTGATTATTGTGATGTTTTATGTTTCAGGATTTAAATAAATAATTGCAAAGAACTTTACTGATTAGAGGTATTTATTTTTCATGTACGTTCTAAATAATACTCTCACAATATTTAAATTAAATAAAACATGCTTTATACAATTGGGTTGAAATATTCAAATACAACTCCTTTCTCTTGGCCTGATTATAAATATCTTGGTAATGTTTGGGCAATGTTGCTTTATATTTTTTATATTCAGTTGTAGATGTATCCAACCTTCTTATTAAATAATAAACACAGAACCAATGCAAAGAAGAAAGCCAAGAGGTCAGAGGTAAGAGCTAAAACCTTACCCTTCCTCCTGCGGTGGTCCTACCTCTCCGAATCAGAGCTACCCCCGTGTTAAAGTCTTTATATAGAGTTCCTGTCCTGCCTTTTCATTGGTTGTAAACCCAACCACATGACCGCCTCCTCACAGCCTGTCTGTACAGGCCTCCGGGTTTTCCATGATTGGTATTAAGATTAAAGGCATGTGTATCCAATAATGGCTGTATCCCTGAACACACAGAGACTTACCCAGCTCTGCCTACCAAGTGCTGGAATTACAAGCGTAAGCTACCACTGCCCTGCTTTCCTATGGCTTGCTAATAGCTCTGACCCCCGGGCAACTTTATTTATTAACATACAAATAACATTTTAATACAAATAAAATATCACCATATTCAGTTATAGAAAAATTAAATTATCACAATATGATGCCTTTTGTAGCTGCATAGATACAAATACATATTCTTCAGAATAAGACTAATAAAAAGTGTACAGTGCTCTCTTAATTCAACAGCAAGTTATTTACTTTAATATTCAAATGTACTATGGATAAAGAAATGGCCTATTAGATGCTTTTCTCATTACTATGGCCAAAATACCTAACAAGGAGCAACTTAAGGAAGAGTTTACTTTGTCTTAAAATATCAGAGGACACTAACCATCATGACAAGAAAGGCATGGCTGCCAGTCTGTGAGAGAGCTAGTCATGTAATGTCCAAAGTCAGGAAGTAGATATATATGAATACTGACGCTCAGCCCAATTTTTCCTTTTTATTCAGTTCAGAGCCCCAGCTCATGAGATAATGCATCCCATAGTTAGGGTGGATCTTTATTCTTCAGCTACTCTTTTCTGAAACAGCAACATAGTTACACCAGGAGATATGTTTACTTCAATAATAATAAACTCAGTCAAGTTGCCTAAAGATTATCCATCACACATGGAGAGCCGGAAGTGTTACAGTTTATGCATATTACAATTCCACACACCTTAGAAACAAAATTGAACCATGCAAATAAAGTATTTCTTTTCTTTAAGACCTCTTCAGACAGAAACTATTATATATGAATACATTAACACAATGCAGAGTCACACTTAAATACATCACTCGTCTGTGAAGATACACACAGGTATCTACAGTGAAAGTGCTTAAAAGGAAATATTCGAAATGCATAATTTCTCTTCTAGAGAAATATATCCTCAAAATGATTTTTCCAGTAAATAAAAATCTAAGTTATTCTTTGCAATTTTTAATATCATTATGTTCTCAATTTTTAATTGTTTGTATCAATATTTGAAATAAATAAGGTAAATTTTTAAATATATAAGAAGCATCTGTATGTTGATTTCATAAGTACTGTTTCAGTGAACATGTTACTAAAGCTCTTAGTTACTATGCATATAAAGAAGTCACTGTATTTCAATTGATACAATTTAATGTACACATTATTAACAAGACAAATTGTGTCACTTCCTTTTTACCACCATGATTTTTTTTAATTCACTACACAGCCTTTATTCTTTGGGGCTATGATTTTTCTAATGCTTCTTGATTAATTGATTTGTAAAAATATTCACATGCTTAAACTTTTTCCATTCTATACATGTGAACTACACATTTCTGACTGTTATGATTCCTCCTGAAAGGAATATTTGAATTTATAGAATTTATTATTAAACTACTCAGCATTGTGTGTTTTAATAAAAATGTTGCCTAGTCTTTCATGTACAAGCCTGCTCTAAGTATTTAAAGATTTAAGAATTCTTGATTTCTCTTTTACCATGCAGACACATTTATCTCATTCATTAGCAAAACATCATATAATGTAACACAAGTGAAAAAATGCAAAGAATGTCCCCCACCAGGAACACCAGGACACATACAGATCTCTCTCACAGACTTTTATTAGGGCTCATTTGGACTCTAAGTATGCTGTAACCTTGTATTTCTTGTCCAATTATTTGGCTTAATCAGATGCTTTTTCTATGTACCAAAGTAAACAGTCAGTCTGTGCCTGTAGATGATTATTGTTTTATTTTCCTTTGACATATTTCCCCCTCATAGGCATTATTTGTTATTAGGATAAAGTAACTTGCAGGGAGGTCTTGGGAATAGAAATCGTATAAGGGACAGACATTGGAGAGGAGTAGGGTGAAATGGTATATTCTGCATGTGACAGACAGACTGAGGCATTCATGAACTCAAAGGACCTGTGGTTGCCTGCACACAACTTACAGAAGATCAGCCAGTCAACATTTGAGCAGGAAAGGAAGAGGGACTCACCAGGCCCCTCCACTAGCTGGGGACACAGTGATAGTTGATGGCTGCTAGGGATATGAGAGTCAGCTTTCTTTAGGGATATGGTCCTCAATGAGACTCCATTACATAGTTCATCATATAAGTAGGCAGCACAAATTGAACATAGTGGGTTTTTTTCTTTTTTCTTTCTTTTTTTTTTTTTTTTTTTTTTTTGGTATTTTGAGACAGGGTTTCTCTGTGTAATTTTGGTGCCTGTCCTGGATCTTGCTCTGTATCCCAGGCTGCCCTCAAACTCACAGAGATCTACCTGCCTCTGCCTCCTGAGTTCAGGGATCATTGGTGTGCACCACCAGCGCCAGACTTTTCCTAGGGTCTTGACTTGGTTGAAAGATTTTGTTACTAAAAATTATGTTCAGGACTTGAGAAATGGTAAGGCACTTGCTGTGAAAGCCTGAGGACCAGAATTTGAATCCCCAGTGCCCAGTCACCTAAGTGCCATGCAAGAGTGGAAGTACTTGTGTAATATCAGCCCTGGGGTTGTGGGATGAGGTGGAGACAGCAGGTCTCATACATGCTGGCTAACTAGGCTAGACCAATTCAGTTAGGTCTGGATTGATGGGAGAGATCCTGTCTCTATACATAAGATGGAGAGGAGTCAAAACTCACAGTCATTCTCCATCCTCCACATTCACACATACCCAAGAGCAAGTCCATGTTAACAAACACAGACATGCAAGCCTATGCTTATAAGCAGACCAGTACACAGAAACAAAAGAAGTCTTGTCAGAAGGAGTACTTGAGTGTTTTCTAATTCCCACATTTGAAACTTGATTCTGCTTTAAAAGAGAAAACAAATGTTCAATGAAACTTTTTCTTCTGAAAATTTTTATGTTGTTTTTTGTGGTGCTGAGTATTGTGTCACAGTTTTGACAAGATTGTCCTACTTGCCTATTTTATACTTTTCTTTTTCAATCTCGGTCCTTCTTTACTGTTACATAACCTTCCTACATAGTACCCTTTATTGATCTGCTACTGCTTTGATCAGAGGCCTTCCTGCTATAGATGGAACAGCATTGCTTCTCCCACTATGGCTTCTTGAAAGTACTTTTGTTACCATGGCCTCTTGAATGTAGCCTTCATCACCGTGGCATCTTGCAAGCACCTTAATTTCAGGAAGACCCAGTAATATGTAAGATGCTATTTGCCTGCTTAAAAAAAAAAACTAATAGAAAAAAAATGACTCCTTTTTCTCCTTGCCTTTTCACCTTCTGTCAGTACATGCTACTGAAAGATCCTGGAAGGAAGCCAACAGAGATGGGAGACTATGGATTGCCATTATAGTGTGCCACTTCTTACGAATCTAGGAAAGAGTGTAGAAAGGAATACCAAGGTGGAATAATAAAATACAAACCTGGTAAAAGCAGCATCCATACACAATCCTAATGCTTGATCCTTTATAATAAATTTAAATAGGAAAATAAACTAGGGGTCAGGAAACTTAATTACGAAGAGCTTTTAAAAATCTAAAAGTAAATATAAATACAGTGCAAGTTATCAAAATTTTAAGTGAATAAATTTAATGATGTAAGAAAATATTTTAAATTTTAGCATAGAGATAATAGGAAAATAACTCACTATAATGTCTCCACTTGAATTGTGTTGATAACATGAGATATATGTGCAACCAAATACAAATATGTTGATATGTATACACAGAAATTATTTTTGTATTGTCTTACTGATGTAAAATTTGAAATTGGAAATTTTGTGTTTTATGTGTCCAGTAAAGTCTAATTGTGTTTTCTTTTATTAACTTAACCATTTGTTAAGGAATGCATCTTTAAATTCCAAACTTATCAGTAGACCTATACACTGTGGGATGTCTTTCTTTATGATGTGAATATGTGTTGCTCCCATTGGCTAATAAATAAAGCTGTTTTGGTTCATGCCAAGGCAGCTTAGAGGCAGGAAGGAAATCCAAGCAGAGAGACAAGAAGAAGAAAGGCAGAGGCGGAAGAGACACCAGGCACCACCAGGAGAAGCAAGATGTGACAGTACCGGTAAGCCACAGCCACGTGGCAACTTATAGATTAATAGAAATGGGTTAAGTTATCAAAGCCAGCTAGCAAGTAGCCTGCCATAGCCCATGCAATTGGTAATTAATAAAAGCCCGTGAATGATTATTTAATAAGCGACCGCAAGACCGAGGTGCTGGGCAGAAACCTTCCGGCTACACACGTACAGTATATGTGACATGGTGGACACAACTATACATATACATTAAACATTCTGATTGACTATTTCAGTAACATTCAGAGTAGAAAAGCACCTGGAACTCATCATTGTTAAGTAACAGCTTGTGCCTACTCTAGCTTTTCCCATTGCTGAATTATATAAATAAACATTTGACATTGAACATTAAGCTTTTATTTCCCCAAAGATAAATATTATGCAATGTATCTATATTTATATCAAACTGTGGTAACCTATTGATCAGAACATAATGTTAAAAATTATAGCCTGCACATGGGCATGGAGTGATGAGTAGGATCAACCCCATTGTATATGACTTATTAAACTATAGAAGCAAAACTAGAAAAAAAATAAAGATTTTACCTTGAAATACATTTGCTATTTTCCCAGCAAAATAATACTGCATATCTTTGAACAAAGGGGAAACAATGGAAGAAGTAATAAGTAAGTTGAAAGTTGTGTTATATCACTGATGGAAAATTCCAGAAGTTGACTGTTTCTTTTACTCCTTGTCTTCCATTTGATTTGTATTTTCTGCACAGGGTTTTATGTATCTAAGTTAGAACACGTAGGCTCAACACTCTTCATTTAAATTTGCCAATAACTCTCCATTCTTCCTTTTTCCACCCCTTTTTCCACTCCATTCCTCTTAAGGTTGCCATATGACAGGAAAAAATATTGCTCACTAAATATCTACATTGCCCTGTACCCAAGCCTTCTTTTTGGACAAGATGGAAATCATGAAAGTGCCATATGCTATTTTCTTCAGAGGACTCATTCATAATGAAAGAGGAAATCAGAAAAGAATTGTGTTGAACTTGATGTAAGCAGCAATAACTGTTAATTCACAAAGAGTTGTGGGTTTTCCTATGTTGGTGACTAGTAAAAGTCAGTCTAATGTCTTGTCTAGTCAAAGATAACAGAAATGGCTGGTTGGGTCCACATCATAGTCAATCTTCAGCTCCATCATGTTTTTTGCATTCCAAGGGTTCCAACTGGGTTTTATAAGAACAGTTTTCACTTATCATGCAAGTTAATCATATGCCTTGGTTTCATTGTTCTAATACATGGAATCTCATAAATATATTTCATACCATAGCTTTCAAAAAAAAAAACGTTCTTTGCTCATAGTATCTCCTTGTCTTTGAATTTAAGTCAAATGATAACAACATTATTCAGCTTCACACCCATGATTTTATTCTATTATTTGAGCTGGCTGTGTACATCACTGAATAAATTATTTTATCTTTCCTTATCTCTTTTGAATTTTTTTGTTTGTTGTTTTCTGTAAAGATTATTAGTGAGTTTAAAATACATTTTTCCTTCACCAACAGTAGCTTTTTTCCGGTTTTATATTAAATCTCTGTATGTTTCATAATGTATAATGGACCACGTCTGTTTGCATAAGTGCCTTGCCCTTTGCCTTTCTGCACACACACAAAACCAATTCATAAATAAATGAGTTCTAGGAACATGGAGATGCCATTTACCTCACAATTACAATTAATTATGTATAAGAGAAGCATTGGGTCAATTATATAAGCAAATAAAATATATACCTAATAACTTGAATAAAACATATTTTGATAATTTTCACTTCCATACAGTTTTTATAGCTTGCAAGTACAGTGTTCATAAACACTTAAGATGATGTGTGTCTGCTGTCCAGAGGCTAAGCCTTCTTTTAGTTCCTATTTTTAAAAAATTCTCTCATGTGAACATCAATTTGGTAGCTTTTACAAAATATTCAATAAGAGAAGAAATGGAGTTAGTTCTCAGTGGGCAGTTTAACACGGCAGAACTTCTATAAATAGGTGAGAATTGTTAGCAACGCAATTATCCACAAAATAACGAGTCTGTTTTAATCTAATTATGACTGGGAGCATAATTTTTCCTGTGCTGACAAAACCTCAATAGTTTGATTGCATTGTGTTTCTTTATGTTTTTTTTTCAGTCTTTATATAAATAAGAAAATGTATTGAAAGCAGGTGAGAAACATACTATCTTATTAAGAACATTGTACTGAAAAATTTGCTTTGGGTTTTCTGTATCTTAATTCATATTTTGAGTGTTTCACAATAAAGGTAATTTCAAACCATTAAACTATCAACAGCATGCTTCTGCATTATTTTATACTTACCTAAAACCATTCCTAGCCACACTGCCACCAGCAACCACTACTGAGACTGCCCTGATGCCACTGGCAAGATTGGGACTTCAGAGGCAGTTCCCCATATTACTAGAGAAGTCAGTCATTATTATTATTCTTTAATAAAAGAATGGACCCAAGAAGAGGATCAGCCGTCTTTTGAGGTAGAATTTAAATGAAAAAACTCCAAGACTGCAAGCTGTAAATTGTGGCAACATCCTATAAGAGAAAGACAGAAAGGGAGCAAAGCCATGCCACCTTAGTTGAGCTGGCATGTAGGCCTCCACATGGTAGGCACATAGGCAGCTGCATGGCAGAAAGCTGAGTATTAGACAAAGAGTTAAAAAACCCAAGTACCAGAGATAAGTAACTTTGACCCCGACCTGCCTCTGAATGAAAAGTGCAGGTTATGCCATTCTGCATCATGAGCCTGGCTACACTAACAGTGAAGCTATCTTTCAACATGTTTACTTCCTCTTTCTCCAAATTTGCTTGTCATTTGTAAGTCCTGCTACTTCTGACATCATTGTTGCTACTTGTACTATTGCATTACTATTGCTGCTGCTTCCAATGCCTTAAAGAGGTTAGCAAAGTCATTGTGGTAAAATGATGGAGTTGAATTCAATTCATATAGGATTGAAATGAAAGTTAAAATTGGAAAACAGGAACACAGTAGAAATTATTTTCCCCTTTTGTGTGTACTGTGTGGATGCATGTGTATGTGTGTGGATACCCAACATTTATATCTGGAGCCTTCTTTATTGCTCTCCATGTTGTTCATTGAGTAATGATGTTTCAATTGAAACCAGAGATCTTAGAAATAGTAGCTTATGCTGGGAATCCTCTCTCTCTGCCTTCCCAACACCAGAATTACATGTGAGCATCACACTGCCTGATGTTCATGTGGGCTACAGGGATCTGAACTCTAGTCCTCAGGCTGGCATAGCAAGCGTGTTAACCACTGAGATAACTTCTCAGTCCCACAAATCATTATTTGGTTTTAGAAGATTGGCCAAAAAGACTATATCATGGAGAGTGGTAAAGAGTCCTGTGTGAGTTATCTATGATTGCTACATTAAGAGTGGGATATCTTTGAGTGCCTTAAAATTATATGGAGCATCTTAAGAAAGGAAGAGGAAAAGGTACAGAAGAGAGGAGAGAAAAGAAGACTTAAAGGAGTTCTGAAAATTCGGGTATAAGATGGACCAAAAGCCCAGAAAAAAAAATGAGTTATCATTAAAAAGAAACACAGCCAGAAGTTCTCTGTTTTTCATAGTGAGGAAGACAGGATCATGAATTCACATACACACGTATGGTATCTAACTGGGAAGTGTTGAGTGGAAGGGTTTTCTATAGGGATTATCTGCTCAGGGCAACATGATGATGGCAGTGCTTATATTAGCTAAAAAAGATAGAAAAGATGCAAATGTGGTCACACCATAGAGTTGGGCAGATACTTCACCAGGTAAAAGTAAGCAAACAAGCTGTCTGTCACACATTTGAATGCTGTGACTGAACGTTTACAGCAACCAAGATGGCCTCTCTTTTGACCTCCTTCTGAGTCTTTCAGGTGTTCTCTGTGGTACGGATACTGATCACTTGGTATTGCAGGAATGGGTTAAGCTGAGCAGTGTTAGATTTTACCTTTCCAGACAGACTCTAATTCACATCATCCTTCCAGGCAAAAAGATCTTTAACAATACTAGCCTTACAATAGGGTTTGAAGTTGAGAGTTTAGGCCCAAGAAACAGAGCAAGGTGGTGTCTTCTATTTAAGAAGAAGCAAGAAAAGCGAAGGCTAACCCCCAAAGAAGCAGGCTTAGTTAATGTGTGGCAGGGGTCAGATTTTCTGTGTATAGGTGAGTGGAGATTGTTAGTATGAGATGCTTCCTGGGACCTAAGGTGATGGGAGGTTGTGTCTACCCAGCTCACAACCCTCTTTTCTTCAGCTCAGAAGGGTCTGATGCTCCAATGGGGGTGGGGAGGTGGCTTATGTAATTGCATAAAGTTTTTAAAATGTGAGCATCTAAAATCTGAGCTAGGTGAAGAGAAAGGAAAAATAGCTGAGAAAACTGGAGACATTAACACGCTGCCATCTTTAAAAGGACTGGTGTAACTCAAGTTGTAGAATAGTTCATCCTTGATTAAAATGAAAGTTGGATTGAGGATAAAGTATCAGATGGGAGATTTAACTTGAACCATTTTAAAAGGTGGGGGCTAGTCCTTTAAGTTTATGAATTATTTCTTTTGGAATTCAAAATGTCATGCTAAATTTTTCAATTGCTTTCATAAGAAGAGTGCATTTAAGAATTACGACTTTTGAGACCATTGATGTTGAGAGCTATCAATGAGTGCTATTTGTTGATTCCCATTATTTTGTTATTGTGATATGTTTTCCCCTACTGCTGAAGACAACATTTACACTACTCATTTAACACAGAGAATCAAGCTGGTACCTACCTAAAGCCACTACTGATGAGTGCTCAAAGTAATAGAAGGTATTTGCCCACTACCAAAGGGAGAAGGTCAACACTAACCCAGCTACAAACACTTTGATTTACAATGGTGACCTACCTGTGAGAAGCAGTCATGCAAAGTGGCACAAAATTTGTGGGATGAATTGACCAATGTCTCATTGGTTTTAAGGCTCACTGCCTGAGAGAGAACCCACCCTTGATACTGCTCAGGTGTTCAAAACCTGAGACTGGACAGCCATGGGCCTAAGGGAAAACAAACACTACTGTTCTGGTAAAGAAACATAGACATACAATGGCTGCTAATGACATTCTGCTATATTCAGAGATTGGCACCTTGCTCAGCCATCATCAGAGACTCTACCTCCCGCAGCAGATGGAAACAAATACAGAGACCCACAGCCAGACAATATGTAGAAAGTAAAAGCTTTGGAATACTCAGTCCTAAAAGGGATGTCTCCAAGAAATCCCTCCCCTTGGGAACCAGGGAACCTTGCATAAAAAGATGTGAAAGAATGTAGGAGCCAAAGGGAATGGAGGACACCAAGGAAAGAAGGATTTTCTAAACACATCAGGACTAATACACTTATAAACTCCCAGAAACTATGGCACATACTGAGGGTCTGTGCAGTTCTTGCCCAGATGGTATCCCAGCATCAAGAACGGAAGTGGACACAAGCCTCCATCTCTAACACAGAAATTATCTCTAATTGATAAACACTCACAAATGAAAAATTAGTGTGTTCTTTAATTGGGTATCACTGTGTACACAAACCACTATTGAGGGCAGGTACTATGCCAATCAATATAAGGCCAACACAAGACAAACTCAATGAAATTTTTGCAGATTCTTTGTCTCATAATGATTTGTCAGGGTTTTTTTCTTTTTCTTTAACCTTATAGGTCCTTTGCATATATATGTATTCTAGTTTTGTGTTTTTATTGGATTTTTATGTGTGTGAATGTGTATATCTCTGTGTCTATAAGTGTTTCTGAGTTTTTTCTTTGGCTGTTATGTGTGTTTGTTTGGCCCTATTTATTTATTTTATATTTTATAGTAATAATAATTATTATTATTTTAGATGCTTATTTTTACTTTAACAAGATAAAGAAATGAATGGTGTGGAATTGGGTGGGCAGGTAAGTTGGAAGGACCTGGGAGGAATTTGAGAAGGGGAAACTATCATCAGAATACAATGTGTGAAAACATATTTTCAATGAAAAAAATAGAACCAACAAAAAAGAAATTTTCGTTTCCAAAGGTCTCAAAACAAAAATTCTTAAATGCACTTTTCCTAAACAAAAGCATACAGTGATTTTTTGAAGTAATTAGTAGTTCAAGTTGGGTGGTCTTAAGCTTTTCATGTCAAAGTTACAACCAGTTCTGACTTTGTACATCAAAAAACGTTTGGTGTGGTACACACACACACACACACACACACACACACACACACACACACATATATATATGGATAACTAATTAACATTATATGTTAAGCCACAATAGTGTGCATTCCCTTATAATGAAAGGCACAATTCAATGTTTTAAAAGGGAACAAAAATAAACAAACACAATAAAGTCACATGCCCTAGTGCAACTTCTTTGTGGAATTTGACTGAAGTCCAAGATGACTTCTGTTTTGTTCTGAAATGCCCTCAGGCTTCTTCAATAAGGTTAATAATAGGTTTTGGGGAGAAAAATATTTAGTTTCTTTATAGCAATACATGGAGGTTGTACACATATATTCGTGAGCAGATAAAAATATTTCAAACAGTTTGATGGTTTAATAAACACTTTTCAAAATGACTAAGATGCATTTTAATCTGAAGATTTTGAGATGGCTTGATGAGTCATTTTCCATATATCTTATGGAAATAACTTATTCCTATTCTTGTCAATCATATAACTCCTTATTCATTACACATAGGAGACATCCTTGAGAATTCTTTGTCTATTAATTTCTGAATTGATTTTGATACCTCTGGAATTTATGAAAGTAGCAATACATGAGGCAAAAGAATGAAGTCATAGACACATATAAAATATTTGCTGGGCCAGTTTGTTTTCTTACAACTTACTAACATCTGAGAATGCTCAGAAAATGTATAATGTTGCCTCTGTTCAATAAACTGATCCTCATTTAATGATGTGTTTATTTAATGGAAGCTTATTGTTCTGTCTGGCAAATGTAATACATCAAAATAATATTTGTTGAGTCTAGAAAAGCCTTGACCCTTTCTGGACATAAGCCATTTAGCAATAATACATGCAACAAGCAAATGGATAAAATCACACACTCAAACCATTACTATTGGAAGGAAGCATAGATATGTGGGGTTCAATTCTCTCATTTTAGAAGAGGCTTGCCAAAGTTTACACAAGTAGTTTTAAGCTAGACCAGCACTAAATCTCATGTGTTGAACTTTATATCTTAATAATCTTTCCTCCAAATGATGACTACATCAGAAGAGAGATACTATTTTTGCTACATATTAGTTCTAGAAAGTCTAAAAGATAAGTATATTACCTCAACAGCTTGCCCAAAAGTAGCATTATAAATGCAGTTGTTAGTTTCCCATTTTTAAAGATACTACAGGTGTTATAAAGACTATAAACTTATAAATAAATTATTGTGTAACTATTATTTAGTCCTTGACTATCTAAGTCACTAGGGCTACTGAGATTATGAACAAAAATTGCTGCAAATTATGATCAATTTTGATAGCTCTAAACTATTATGTATGTATAAGACTGATTCATTTTCATCTGTTAGCTTGAAAAGTACGTAATATTATACTAATTTTACTGACTACATAACATCCATTAGGTATTGAGATGAATTTATCATGTGCTATATATCCTAGAAGTAGAATAGACAGGCAAGACTTGAATTTTACAATCCACAGATGTGTGTCTTTAGGATATGAAACACAAAACAATACTCAAATGTTTATGTAGACCCTATATGCCTTACTTCTTCAATTTTTTGTCACAATAAGGTCTTGTGTTATCTAATACTTAAATCAAAAGAACTAATATACCACAACAGATATCTATTGATTTTTCCTATTGCTATCCTTATTGTCATGAGTCCAACAAATACCTAGCAATAATTAGGGGGAAAAAGGAAAGTCTGATCTATTCACAAAAGGCTTCCTCTATGTGTACTATTGTTGCTGTCTGGTTGAGCTACTATGCCCTTCCATCTTACTATCAAGGGAGGGTATGCTAAAATTACAGCTGTAGTGGAATACAACCTCTGTCCTCTCTTAGAAGACTTAATATTCCTAAGTATAAATAATCACTCAAGTCTAATGGACTAGTAAAATATTCTTCTAAAAAGTCACCAGTTTGAGGAGTGAGGATGTGCATGTCAGAGGTTGGAGGGAGGAAAGAAAAGTGGGAAATGTAATTGTATTTTAATTTAAAAATACATTAATAAAGTTTTTAAGAAAAATATTTTAGAAGGAAGTAAAAGCCACTTGAAAAAGTGAAGGAAACACCATGGTCGTCATGTTTTTCATGTATATAACTGTCTATGTATGATCCTGTCAATAGGTGAATGAATACAATGGGCAGGTGCATCTTGAGGACAGGAAGCAGCACTGAGTATTTCCATCCAGAACACCATCTCCTTTGAGATGAGGTCTCTCACTGATCTCAAGTTTATGAATTAGACTAGACTGGCTGGCCAACAGGTCAGAGATCCTCCCAGTTGCAACTCACCAACAGACACAGAGATTGCAAGCAAGTGCCACCAACTCCAGAATTTTTGCATGGGTTCTTGTAATATAATCAAGTCATCATGTGTGCAAGGAAGGTGTAGCTGGAGAGAAATTCTCCAGCTACAGGAAGGTGCTTTACAATTATGCCATCACCCAAGCTCCATACCGATCTATTTTTATTTTAATGGTAGATTCTCAATACAGTCTTTCAGGATGTAGGCAGTAGAGCCTCTATGTCACTAACTGAAGATTATTTGAATAGTTCTACTTATCTATAGCAAAAGGTAATAAGTCATGTGTTCCACAGACTTATGGGGATGAACACCACTCTGCATCTAGTGGCACTGTTTTGAAAGGTTGCAGCACTTTTTGGATATGAATATTGAGGAAGATGTGCATTGGGAGAGGCCTTGAAATTTATATACAAGTCCCAATTCCTATGCAATCTCTGCTTATTGGTCTGTAAGATATGAGGAGTTCCAACCACAGGCTTTTTTTTTTACCAGGCAATCAGCCAGGGCTTTCACTCTATGGTAAACTATATCCCCTCAAATCATGATCTACAACAAATTCTTCCCCCTTTCTGTTGTGTCTTGTCAAGTACTTAGTCACAGCAATGAGAAAAGACACTAATATAGAAAACTAGTACAAATAGACAAATGGAGTTGTTGTAGTAATTAAACCAGACCACATGGATCATAAGTCTTTAATTTCTTTAAGGAAAGAGCATGGAGTGATTTGAGAGTTGTATTCTAGAAGTGTCATAGAATCACAGCTTAATGGGTAATTCTGGGCAGAGTGTGGAAAACCAGAATGATAGTATAAATAAATGCAGACAGTAACAATCAGACTATGAGATTCCCCCAAAGCAACAAAGCCTCTATTAGAAATTAGGCTACAAAGCTCTCATGTTATATTCTGTGAAGACTCAAGCTGCATTCTGGCTCTGTCCTGAAATTTGAATGAGACTGAACTCAAAAACAATGGACTAAGTTGTTTGATGAAGGAAATTTCACAATAACATAACATTCAGGCTCTGAGATGCTTATTGCTTATTTCATTTGCCCAAATTTACAGTAAAGTAGAATGGTAGAGCAGGATGGAACATAAGGATGTGGAAATGTATGAACCTGGTTAAAGTGGTTGACAGAAATGTGCAGTGTGGTGAGGATAGGAGCTTGAGACTCTGGTGACATTGAGGTCACTGCATATTGGGACAAATTAGCTCTGATTATTAAGGAGAAACCTCAGAAATGTTGTCCTTTGCAGTGGGATAACATAAAGAGTGCCTTGAGGTTAATATCCCACTCATCAAGAGTACTAAGTATAATAACACAAATACATTTGAAAGCAAGTATCTGAGAAGATAGATACATCCAGGTATCCTACTGGAAAATAACTGCCCATGGAAATGTTTACCCAGGCTCACACAAAAATGTTCAAAGAGGCAACTGTGACTGTGGTGCAAAGGAGACAGGCTATGTTTCAGAAGAACTTGGTATATCATTCATGAGGTACTGGGTTCTGCAGTAATGCAAATTCAAGAGTAAAGTGTCATGGAGGCTTACAAAATTGTTCAAGAATCTGTTATAATCATAGAACCTAGAGAGGGATCATGTTTCCTACACGAAGCTCTAGTTTGCTGTCTATGGAGCTGTGTTATAGTCTAAATTGTACTTGAAATGACAGGCTATTGGAAATGCTAGTAATGTGGGAAATTAGCTAAAGAAAAAGGAAGGCACTGTGTAGAGATGGTCCAAGAGAAAGAAAAATGTATGTTATAGGCCACAGAGTTGGAGAGTCAGGGCTGTCAAAGTCCGTTGGAACCCAGGTGATGTCACCATGAGCTCTGGATGTGGGACACAGACTGGCAGGGATTCCTGTTTGCCCTGAAGGTTGTTGGCTTTGCTTCAACCAGCTTTTCCTTACTATAATTCTGCTATTCTTTTAGGAATAGGAATGTTTACTCTGTGTCATAGTATGTGGGAAATATATAACTTGGTTTTATTTATATGAGCTTACAGTGAAGAGTTTGCATTGAACTCAAAAGAAACTTTGGAGATTGGACATTTGATCCACAAGAACTTTAAGATCACAGAGACTTTGGAAGGTGTGTGTGTCTGTCTGTCTGTCTGTGTCTGTGTGTGGAGAGAGAAGGAAAGAGTGAGAGTGAGAGAGAGAGAGAGAGAGAGAGAGAGAGAGAGAGAGAGACTTTATACATATGTAAACACACACACGTATTATGTGTTGTACTGAATACTTTTATACATTATATATATATATATATATATATATATATATATGCAATGAGTCCATGGGACCAATGACAGAAATGTTATGGTTTAAGTATGAAATTAGCCCCATATGTGCAGCATTGCTCATGTGTGTGACCACTTGTACTTAGCTGGTGATACTTTCTTCAAGAGTTTGGGCATCTTTAGGAGGTAGAGCCCCATTGAAGAAGTGATTCACCATAGGTAAGCCTTAAGGCTTATTGTCCAGCCCTATTTCTGTTCTACTTTCTGCTTGTTGAGCTGCCAAGGTGTGAGGCTACAAATCCCTGCTACTGTGATTTCTATCATGATTTTCCTGCCATAATGAACTGTATCCTCACAGGGTGGGCCATAGTAAGTCCTCCCTAACTTAAGTAATTAATACAAAGTACTTCAAGTTTATTTCAAGTCTGTTCACAAAGTCAGTGCAGTTGTGACAGGCCGGGTCTTAATTTCAAGTTTATGACATTGCTAGAATAGCATCTGTTCACAGTGAGTTAGTTTTTAGGGTGAGTCACTGGCCATCACTATTTGTGTGCCAATTCTCCTTCCTTACATATACCTTGTTATTTCTTTTTCTCCCCTCACATAGTTCAAGATGACATTCCTATGCTTTTGCTCGACCCTCTCTTGCCCTCTTATTTTTCTTTCCATATAGAATTTCTATAAAAAAATGCAAATACAATATTTGAGTTATTTGTCTTCTATTTACCTTAATTCCCCTTCCAGTTATATTTCAAGTTGTTCATTCTTCTTGTTAGCCTAAGAGTTATAGATGAGACAGTGCAAAGCAAAGTCTTCTGTAAGAAGGATTGAGATCAACATTAATAATTGTATATGTTTATATGGTTACCATTATAATAAGAATTTTGTCTTCTTATTAAAAGATAAAAAATCCAGATAAATTGTAACATATTTTATTATCCTATATATAATAACACATATTACTTTTATATATTATAATATATCACACAATGCACATATATGTTTATATATATATATATATATATATATATATATATATATAAAACTTTTGGTATTAAATGATTAAATTTATTCCACACAGATTTATGCCATGATTCTTTAAAATCTGGTTTGAGTTTAAAAATGTTCATGAATTTTGTTTCTGAAGCATTATTGGAAACAAAATGAACAACAGATACAGCTTATAAAACATAATCTCTATTCCTTATTTTCTTTATTCAGTATTAACAAATACTTATTTTTAACTGACTATATACTAGACCTTATAATGTACCTTGGCAATAAAAAATGGCATTGCTCCTGTCTTGAAAAATCTCTTAACTTAGACAAAATAAACTTGAAAATAATGCGGATAGTTACTTTCATACAGCATATTATAAGAACAAGCATCTAATGGCTACAAGATCAAAGATAATAACTTAGAAATGTAGAAGAAAAAAATAAATGTTCCAAAATGGACTGAGGCATTGCAAATAGAAAGCATGTAATCTGTTTACTATTTCTGCAGCATAGAGTTTGGAGCAGAAATAGGTACACAGAATAAGAAAAGCATGAAGCACACTTTTACAGCTTTCCGTACTCTGCTTTGAGCTTACTCTGTAAACCAGGCATTCATAAATGGACAAAGATTCAGTGGAGAAAACATAAGAATCACATGGCAACCTTCTCCAAATACACGTGGTTACCACATGTGTTTTGAAAAATGTCACAGATGATTGATATAGCATCTTCTCCTTTCCAACTGACTTGAAAATCCCTTTATGGATTAAGGATAGCCACTGAAAAATCTTGAACAAGAAAGTGAATAAAGAGATTTGTCTAAAATTCAGAGGTAGAGGACCTCAATGTACATGGTATCACTTCTAATTAATATCTAAACTTTAACCTAATTTACAACTTTGACTGATAACCAGCCCAGATCCTGATTCCACAACATACTAAACCCTAAACAACTATTTGACAGAAAAATATTTAGGAACTACAGAAAACAATTTCCTCTCAGAACAGAACTCAAAAAAATTTTCACGTTAGGTATCTATGGTTCTTGAATTACCAGTTTCTCATACTTCATTTCTTTTCTGATAGTTTTTAATCTCCTCTCTAACACCCTAAATAACTAATTTGTTATTCTTGTCTTACAGACTTTACTACAAAACCAAGAGCTCCACAGTCAGTCTGTATTTTTCCTTAGTCTCTTCCTGCATTAAGTCTTTCATTAGGTTCCAAGCTGTTTACTAAATTACTAAATTTTTGTAAATAATATGTTCTAAGTGGTAAAAATTTTGCTACATTAACCCTTAAAATTACCAGCATACTCATCTGTTCATTTCAGGGCTGTGTCCAGTACCTACTGCAGAGTAGGCTGTGCTATTTCAGAGCTATTTACAAATGACACATATTCTCATAGTTATTCTCCAAGTCATAAGAATGGCCTCACATAAATGAAAAATAATTATAAACACACATTAATATATTTTTGACTAGAAACTCACTGTAATATGAGCTATTGGCCTTTGTTCTTTTTCTTCTTAGGTTAAATTTTGAGACCTTATTTTCTGACAGTCTTCCTGTCTGTCAGCCTAGAAATGAGAAATGGGAGAAATAGAATTTACCCTTCTGCCATATAAACAACAGATTTCCCCATTAATTATGTACAGGCTAACTGTAATTTACAAACATTTTGATTCCCTTTTACATGGAAGATGATTTGTCAAACAGAAAGAGATTTTATTTTCATACATTTTATTTCACATGCTCAAAGTTTGGCAACTCTGTAAGGAGAGCAAGGCACAGGAATGTACCTTGATGTGACCATTTCCCTATGAACTGAAGGTGGTTGAAATTCTCCTCGTGTCCTGTCTTGAACTGTTACACTGCCATTTTTAAAGCTAATTTGATGAACTTGGTGTATGACATAGAGAGAAATCGCATTTAGTCCCAACTGTTTCCTGGCGAAATTGTTTAGCTCTCCAACAATAAAAAATTACAGGAGGACATTGAATTACTTGCTAACCAAATCTGAAGTTCCAGGGTAGAACTTTTTTTTTAAAGAAATGTATCAGCATGAAGAATTTCACATGTATTTTTTTATTTACCTCAGTTGCATCTTAGAATAATAAATCCAAACCATCTTTAACACAAAGCATTATTTAAAAAAAAACTCTCTGCAGATCACGTATTTTAAAGTAGTTTTCGTGTTATTCAATTCTATTTGGAGATAGTGGCTTCAAATAATAGCAATATTTCAATATTTCAGCGATGTTAGTTACTGAAAACTAGGTTTGAGTGTCCCATCTCTTACATGGTTCTTATTGACAATATTTTACATAGAATGAAGACCCTAAAAATATAAATTAATTCAGTGCCAATAAAGAAAACAAGGAATTAATGCAAAAAAACTGAACATCTTTTCTAAGCCTTTTAGATATCAATGTGGACTTTCCAACCTTGATCAAAACTATGAAAAGTATGGACAAGAGAGTATTCAAAAATTTGTTTTAAAGTCCAAAATCTAACCCGACATATAATTGCTTTATCTAGTGTTATATAAGTTTTTACCTCTGTTTATGAATTATAAGGCCTAGTATATGGGAGGCCTCCAGACTTAGAACATAAAAGTATACAATGCCCACCTGATTTTAAATTTCAGATAAGTAGCAGATATTTGTCTAAGTATATTTTTTGAAATATTTGCAACACACATTTTAAAAAATTACTGTGACAGACTCTATTTTCTCTGACTCTGTGCATACAGAAGCAAAAAGAATAAAGCCACGGGACTTTAAAAAGAATTGTTTGGCTAAAATATAAACTTTAGACTACTTTGATGTTTGCTGAATCATTTACAAATAGAAAAGCCATTCTGCTCAGATCATTTAAAAAGGTATTTATGACTGATTTAAAAACTTTGTACCTAGATACCTGACTGTTCTCATGATTCATGGAATTTGATGCGTTAGTATTCTATACCTGTTTTAGATGCAAAATATTAACTAAATTTCTACCATGGGAAACCTGGTAGCTCTGAATTCATGGTCTTCATTCTCTGTGAAGGATATATATAAAAAACCAGATTTGCCTTTGAGTATTAAACTCTTTGGGGCCTTTTGTTGTTGTTTTTTTAAGACAGGACTTCTCTGTGTATCCCTGGCTGTCCTGGAACTCGCTCTGTAGACCAGACTGGCCTCAAACTCAGAGATCTGCCTGCCTCTGCTTCCAGAGTACTGCGATTAAAGGCATGCACCACCATTACACATGAATATTAAACTCATTACATTTCATTTATTGTGCATATATGTGTGTGCTGGGGGTGTTCATGTTAGGGTGCATGTGTGGAGGTCACAGGACTACCTGTAGAAATCACTTCTCTTACCATGCATGAGTTCTGAGGGTTAAACTCAGGTTGTCAGACTTGGCAGCAAACACTATCACCTGAGGAGCCACCTCATGGTCCTGAGTGCAATTTTGGGCACTAGTTTAACTAGTGGTGGTGGTACTTCACTTTCCCAGTCTTTCATATGTTGTCTCTTACACATTTGTGTCCTGTTCTTTAACACAGTCCATTTCTGTTTCTCTCACCTGCACTGTCCTGCATTTGTTTGCATAACAAATAATTGCTGAGTTAAGGCTCAATCAGTGAAGCCGTTTTCAATTACTTTTGCTATCAATATTATTCCTTCTTCTTACTTTTTGCCTAGAGAATTATTATAATCATATAAAAATTACAGTCTTGTGAAACTGTAGATACATGTGAATGCATCCACAAATTTAACCATTCTGCTACAAATGTTTTAATGTCCTGCTTTCCTTTTTCTTATTCTATGATAGTTTGTAGAAAGATGCTTTATGAGGAATCTGAGTTTTCAACATATTGTAGTACATAAAATCTGGGTCTATCCCCATTTAAGGTACCTTTACATAGGATATGCAAATCAACTGGAAAATAATAAGTTATGTTTGCTGTAACACTACTCCAAGATTGTAGCAAATAACTGTGTACATTTATAAGAATTTGAGTTTGGTTAATTTTTTAATAACCTAGGTAAATAGTCCTGCAATTACTTCTGTGTAAATAAACAGCACTCTATACATTCTACATATGAAATCTCATTCCATAGCCAATGTGTTGTAGGAAGTTCACTGTAACTCCATTACCAAAAACTGTTTCAAAGATTATTCCTGATTTTTCCAGAATCTAACTTTCTGAAAGTATGTTGTAAACAAAAAACAAATGAACAAACTCCACAAAAAAAAAAAAAGGCCAAGAAGCAAAATCTCCCTTGCTCCTCTTTCTGAGAATTGTCTAGTTGCTCATCTTACCATGCATTCTTCAGAGGATTATGGGGTAGTCCTTAGCATAACATCCATAAACACTGTTATATCCCCAGTTAGCTAAAAACTGCAAGCTGCACTCAAAAGCAGAGTAATGATTGTGAGGTTTAGAACTATGAGATGGTTCCTGTGTTCCAACGGTACTATAAACATAGCAGGGGCTTCACAGGTTCTCAAGGAAGCAATGGACAGAAGCATCCCGCCGATCAGATTACAGTTAAAATGATTGTATGTACTAAAATACTGAATGATCACTAATTCTTTAAAACCAAACACTATAGTCACTTGAAAACATTTCTTGGGCATAGAAAATTAGTTAATACACTTCCTTAAACAGCTCATATGTCAGATAGATGTCTCATTATCAACCCTAGCCTTGTCACAAAGGAGAGTTAATGACATCCGTTGACATAAATAGGCCATGAAGATAAATTAACTTTGAATCATTAAGGTTATTAGTAATCGAACTGGGACCTCTATAAAATTGTACCTGGGGCAATAGGATGCTAGAGATGCCACCAAGTTGGCCTTTAGGTAACAGAGGGATAATCAGATGTAGACAACGTTCTGAACTTTAAATGACACCAGAGATCCACAGAGATCAGTAATCGTTGAAAGTTAACAGTACTGAGGTAAATATTCCCTTATCTCTTTAAGATTTTCTGAAGCACTCTGAGCCCTGTTCCTACTAGTTGAATATAGTAATTATTTCTAATGGTCTGTAAATAATAAAAGCAGCCAATGTTAACTTTTATTTAACTTTAAACTGAGATTATTAATCCCTTTTGAACTTCAGGTTTTCATCTCTTTACATATAAATTCACTTATTCATTCATCTGTTCAATGGGTGCTGTGTAGCTATAGTATGCTAGGAAAGTAAGTGCGACAATAAATGAATAGTATGTACGTATATTTTGCTCTCAGCAAGCTTAACTCAAACAGCAAAAACAGACACGGGACTGTTGCAAATGTGATGAAAACTCCTGAATGAGTAGGCTTGGGTACGTTTGAGCATTGTGATCCACTCTTAGACTTGATTCGATTACAGAGCAACAAAATGGGATGGGTGTTGGTGGAAAACAGCTGACCCATCACAATAAGTGGAGAGGAAACTATACTGATTCCATACTACCTTCCTGTCTTCAAGTCTAAAGGTTTAAAACAGAAGAAACAGACTTCTCACCACTGTCATATGGATAACTTAATCTTAAGATGTTTAGGAACAAAGGAATAAACAGGTTGCCTGTCAGAGGCTCTAACCAGTGTGTAGCAGCTGAGGCAGTGAAGGCACTGTGTGGTCTTGAAATGGGCCACAAGATCACACAGTACAGAAACAGAAGAGGTAGGACACATCTCCAAGTGTGAAGTCCTGTAATAGACTTCATCCCCATGCTTCTATGTTGTACTCTGCAACCAAGAGGAAAGGCATATCATTCCTTCATTTACTCCCTTGGTTTTTAGCTCACTATAAATTATCTTATTATTCTAGTAGGGAGGCTACATCATGATTGTTCATTTACAGAATGCAAAAAAAAAAAAAAATTGGAGGTGAGGTTCTGAGCCAAAGGACTTCAGAAGCAAGAAGACAATGCATGAAAAACAGGGCTGTGAGGAGAAGCAGCCCTGCTTCAGAGAGAGACACTACAAATCAAGCCTGTTTTATTCTTCCCAACTTCTCTAACCACTGGTGGCAGAGAATGGAGACAGAGGAGGAGATAGGAAGTTCTCTCATCTTTTCCACCCACCCCTGGTGTGACTTTAATATAGAAATCTAGTCTTTGTGACCAAAATGAGAAGTTCTCTGCCACCATCCCCTTCCTGCAAGATGCATGTCCACTCCACAGCTTTCTTAGGATGGACACCTCTGTCTGGAAATTCTGGGGGCGTTAGGCCTGTGCCAGAGGGGTGAGAGCTGGCTCACCGGCTGGCCTATGCCATTATTCACCTTGCATTCTGCCTCAGTGGAGGTCTTCCTTTTATTGACCCGCTCAGTCACTGCCTACTTAATTCCTCACCCTGGATGACCCGCATTGGTGACCCAGACTCCACTTCCCAGAACAAAAGGAAACAAAAAGCTGCCAGTTTAAAGAGGAGACGTATAATATAAAAAATTGTGTTCAGCCCATGGGCAAGTGGGGGAAGTCTAGGAGTCTTTTGTCCCTTGGTTTAAAGTTTAACCTTTTCCCTGGTATCACTTCCTTTAATGATCTTAAACATCTCCCCTTTGATCTTTCTGTTTCCTTTTGTGCGAAGAGCAGCCCCGCCTCTCCCTGGCCAGGTCACCGCCCCTTTTCAGCAACTTTTAGCTATGGGCCTTCGCAGCTGCTCTTTACAGCATTGGCACCTCTTCAGCAAAGTGCCTCCGAGACTGTCCCCATTACGCTTGTCACCTTCCTGATTAACACCTCCAGCATTCATGCCCAGTTTTAAGCACTTGGGCGAGCTTTGTTCCAAAAGAAAGGAGTTATGCTTTCATGAAATTTCTCCCCGATGTATACTTGACGGACAAATCTTTCACCACATTTCCTTCAACAGCAAACGCCCTTTACCCAATAGCGGTTCAGATGTGAAAAATCATAGGAAACCTCCATGTTAGGCACTTTGGGAAACTACCTTATTTCAGACCATAAAGCGTTACTTGGTAACATTGAGGTAAAATTGTAAAAACCTGGACCTGCGTTGATTGCTACTTGTTTTTGTACAAAGTGTTTTCACAGACGTTGTTTTATAGCCCCTGAGGTAGACAGACCTGAAAGAAGGGGGATCCTAAGATTGAGAATGGTCCACTGACAGGCTAAAGCTAATCTCCCCATGCCACTCTTTAAAAAGCTAAAAGACAGCAACGCTCGTTGGGAGATAGCAACAGCCTTTAGACCACAGAGGGATGTGCTTACCTGTTGGCCTTGGCTCTCCTCTGGTACAATCCATCCTTCCATGGACCCAGTAAAATGGCAGACATCCAATATACATGGAATGCTCAGCACCAGTATAGGGCCACCAGAAGCTAGTTTATAAGGCGGGGAGGGGGAGGGAAAGAGGTGGAAGTCACTTACAAGCCAAGATTTCAGCTGAAATCTGTTTATATGAAAACCTGTTGTTAGGAGGCGTCAACAGGTACCATAGCCCGTGTACCTACCAAGAGGCAAGTACTGAGATAGATGACCTTGATAAATGACTAGAAACACAGACCTTCTAGTATATGAAGATATTTTCCCTTGAGAGGATACTAGTCTTTGGCACCCAAGTTTTAAGGAAGATTTGCCTTGTTAGCTCCCTCTCCATTGAACGCTCGTATTCATGTTCTGTATACTGAAAATGTAAACCTATTACATTTCATAATCTAAACATTCAGCCATTGGGATTGCCATCAAGTGTGTACCAGAGGTAGCACTTGCAAACACATCTTCATTTGAACATTTCTGGCCGTTGATCATTTCCATTCCTTGTATCATGCTTTTAATATACATAAGTATTTAATCCAGCAGGTTTCGGGTGTGTGTGCTACACTGAAAGGAGTTTCATTGTAGAGGGTATCTGGCTCTCTGTAATGCCAGGAACAGAAGTCTTTGACCCATGATTTGCGATTTTCTTCTTTGCCACCTATCAGAGACACCATACACAAATCTCAAGGAAAAGTGAACTTGCAAAATTGATATAGAAAAGGGCAGGTACATTTCAATGTGGTACAAGGAAATGGGTCTTGGGGGCAGGGGGAAAGGAGTCGCAGAAAGCAGTGAATTCCCTGAGATTACTATCATCTGGAAGAGATATTGTGCTCTGTATTGGAAACATGGGTCTGAGAAAAAGCCAGTTTACACATTTATTAACTAAGGCTCTCTTTAGGGGAGAATTCTTTTTAAAAGTTAGAACAGCAGCTACCATGGGAATTCTAGTAAAAGGACGTTGCAGCAAAGGGGGGCGTTGGTGGGATTCAAGCCCAAAAAGATTTCGAGCCACAAATCTGGAGGGAAAAGTGTCCTCATCTCAGGTAGAAGAATGGGCCCATTTTCTTTTTCTTTTTTTGTGCCAGAGAATACATGTGTCCTCAGGGGCCAAAGGAGAGGCATTTTTTTTTTTTTCAGATCCATCCACAGCCACCTCCTCTCCAACAGATTTATTCTCAGCCATAGGGAAGGAGCCAGCTCCAGCTGCAAGGACCACAGTTTGCCTCCTGGCTAAAGATTCATTGTTATTGTTAAACTACACTTTCATACTGTTTATGACTGGGGAAATATTCTAAAGAACATAGCAGGGTAATGTTATAGAGGATACATTCCAAATTCAAATAGGATATAAAATATACTGTGAACGACAAACAATACAAAAATATAAGGAATCCATTTGCACAAAAATCCAGTAAAATACACATACATGTATATGAATGCTATGGTGTGCTTGAGTCCTTGAAAGTATAAAGAAATAATAGGCCTAAAGATAACAGAACGTACACTGCCTATCATCAACCAAATTCTCATGCACCAGGAGACATAAACTCACAGTAACTCATTCATCCAAAAATATTTATTGAGCTCCTGAGATGTGCCAGGGACTGCTCTAACAAATTCTTCAGTGACCAAAACACACATTACTATAGTTGATAAGTAATGTGTTTTAATACAGACCTCTGAGGTTTTCTGTTCACTTTCCTCCTCCTCCACTTTACCACTTTCCCTTCTGGGGTTTCCTGGGGCTTTAAAAACCTTTCTCTGCTCTGGATATATGTGCACTCTTGTGGGTTATTTGGTCGAAATATTTGACAGGATGCTTCATCCTATATGTAACTGTATGGAAAAGAAAGGCCCAAATCCAGCACACATGGGTGGGCCTTTGTGCCTGTGAGCTTACATTCTCCCCAAAATGATGATCCAGGAGAATGATTCTGCCACATTATCTCATTAGACATCCTGATACTAAATGAAGAAGGCAGTTGAGAAATAACTCTCCATTTCACAAGAGAGAAAGCTGGGGCAGGCAGAGGTTAAATAACTTCTCTAAATCAAACAGCCAGCAGTCGGGCTGGGACAAGGGCAAAGATCTTTAAAATTCATATCACGTTCTCACAGACTTTAGATTAAGTTTAAAGAATTCTGACTGAAACAAAAAGATATAAAAGAGGATAATATAAACGTTACATGGGATTTGTTTTAGAATATTATTAAAATTTGAATGTTGTCAACACTAATCTGAGCTTGCAAAAAAGAAGTCAATTATACAATTAATTTTTGTTTTCTTTGATTAGATGGGGCTGCTGAATCATATTTTTAAATGTTTACCTTCTGGATAGCTCTTTTACTCATAATACCAATCACACACACACACACACACACACACACACACACACACACACACACACACACACACACCATTCCAGAAGCAAGTTTCACAATATTTTGTTGCTATCTGAGGTTTTTAAAACACAAACTCAGGAAAATAAAATGCATAGAGGAAAAAGCAGAGAGAAACACATTTGTAAATAACCTGGAAACATGAAGAAAAGAGATCAAGCTGAAACGGAATATCCAGCTGTGTAAACACATTTAGATACTTTAAAAAAAATCTCAAATTGATGGTATTCAAAGGGCCTTCCCACTGCCAAAATCATATACTTCACATTAATTCTTCAGTGATCCCACATCCTTTCCACACGGCATCAGTCTAAACTGTCTGGTTCAGATGGAACCACTTGAATTCCATGAATGTTTTTGTTTAATCAACTGAACACTGTAAACTGTTGTTCTTGGTCATACATGCTACTCTTAAGTAAAAATAAGATTTGGAAGATGAAAGATTGAGGTGCAGGTGCTAAAGATTTGCAAATACTCTGGTGACTCCCAGACATCTGAATTAAAAGTTGAGAAGTGGAGTCTTCATGGAATTCACTCCATGAAAATGGCTCAGTTTTGCTACTTAAAAGAGAAATGGTTATATATACAATATTTATATTTATGAAAGATAAGGTCTCTCAAAGTCTGGTACTACACTGCAGATTAATTAAAACCTTTCTCACAAATCTTCACAATAACAATGAAAATACTCACTTAAATAAAATTGATTACAAAGACAATTCTCACTGAGCTCAAAAGGTTTAACTACTGTCATCCAAACACCCCCTCATCTCCCACCCCACTGTATTCAACAAGAAAATTCCCTGTAGATGCTAGCTCATCATTAGTCTTATTTGAAAACTGTATACTTTCTATTTCATGCATTAATTAAGTTGAGTTAGAGCTTCACTTCTGCTGATAAATCTAGCTCAAATCACAGTCCCAATTTGCCACAATTGCTATAATGATGAGGCTTGTGTTTGACTGAGATGGAAGGCTTCCTAAGTAATGTTTTAAAAATGCAGGTAATAGCAGTGTTCACTTTACTAACACATAAAGATAGGAATGCAAGGTTGAGCAAACAGAACTGCATAATTCCTGATTCCATCTGAATTTCAGATAGAGTCCAATAATCTTCTAAAATTTCTCATAAATATTTTTGTTGAAAATCCAAACATGTTGACAGCATTTTATCTGACAAGGCTGCTCAAAACCATGTGGTCAACAACTGTACTTGTACCTATAGACAGTATGAAATTCTGGGTGAAGTCACCAATTCCAGAAGTGTATTTTCTTAATTATCAATTGAACAAAACTTTACTCCTTCCCTTTCAGATCTGTGATCACTGTGGAGTGTGTGTGTGCATGTGTGTGTGTGTGTGTGTGTGTGTGTGTGTGTGTGTGTGTGTGTGTGTGTGTATGTGTGTGTATGTTCACATGCTAAAAGTGGGAGGGGTATTCACAATGAAGAAGTAGACATAGCAGGGTAGGGAGATGTGATCAAAGTATGTTAGATAGTTGAATGAAATGTCATCATGAAACTAATGATGACATAAATTTATAAAATCATGTTCTTGGCCTTCAGATACACATTTACATTTATTTCTGTTGAGACGAATTTTGCCTAGTAAAATGAGTTTTAGAGAAGTCTCCAATAATGACTTCATAGCAAATGCATAAATAGTGGGTTCATCTGAGGAATAAGGAAAACTGTAATTGAGTGATTTTTTTCCATTCATGAACAATGGTCAAATTGGCTTAAAATAAACTCTTTAACATTGAGAATATGGAATCTAAAATAGCATAAAGTAGAAAGTATGTTTTCAAAATCACAGAAACTACAACTTTAATAATTGATATTATTGATCTCTTCAGCCATTTTCTAATTATAAGATGCATTGTTTCTAGATTAGAATTTAAATCTTAACTGTTTTGGTAAAGCCTGCTCAGTGGACACACCTAGAGTAAAATTTGTGCTCACCAGTAAGGTGATGGAATATATAGTAGCAGGTGCAGATAGAGAAGGAACAGCATCCATTCACAGTTCCAAAGCTTTTTAGGAGCTGATCTGACACAAGAGACATAAAATTCCAAGTCTGAGTTCACAGTGACTGCTCATAGGCAAAGCAGAGACACACTTAAAATTTTTGTATAAAAGTGCCGTCAGGTTAAAAGTATAGGTATATATTCGCATACCAGAATTTCATGATAAGACTTGATTCCCACTCCCAAGCTATCTCATTAAGTGTGCAGAGATATTCCAAACCCCAATGAAATTACAAATCTAAAACGTTGTTAGTCTCTAACTCTGATAAGCATTCTCTGACTATGAAGACCTTTTCTTTTCTAATTTTAATTGCGTTAAAAAGTAATCCAGGCCAACAATACTAAATACTTGCTGGCTGCCAAATGTTTTAAAATATGCAGTGACTCTTCATAGCAGATTATCTTTAATCTATTTTTCACCTGAGGATGTTGAAATTATAGAGTGTATCAGACTTTTATTGAACAATTCCAAATCTTCTCCCATCTCATTTCTACCACGTCTCCCCAGTCTCCATATTTCTTCTCCTTCTCCCTTCTCTCTAGAGTGCCCAGTTCTAGGAAGGCATCAACCAGCTTAATCCACCATCTCCTTTCTGGCCTCTAACTTCTGAGCTCCTCCAGGACTGTAATAGGGCCCACCAGAACCAATTGTGTTCATATTATGGCAGCCCATATGCACGTGGAATCCATGTCCTTATGGCCACACCTGACAGACCATGTGGAAAAGGGGCTGGTAAGTAAACGCTGCCCCTTTCCACTCCCCAGAGGATATGGGTCAGACATGCATTGCACAAGACTCCATTGAAGAATCAAGCATTAAGCACTATACTGCAGGCTACTCAATAACATGTATTTTATTTGATTTGCCTTCCTTTTCATTTTTTATTCTTTTCCGTGACTACTTTCTCTCAATTCATATTCTCAAATGAAATACCATGTACAAGACTTTGTCCCCAGTATACTTAGGCTGTAATATAAATGAAAACAAAATGCCAAACAATATTATCCTGGCTACTGAGCTAATAAATAGATTTGTATTTGAACTATGTTGCTCCAAAAACATAAAGAAGTAGAATTAAAAACCAAGTAATTCTTGTCCTTATTGGTAGAATTTTGATTTCTACTACCTGTTGTATTTATTTGCTATAAATTCTCATAAGACATATATGGAGTTATCATATATAATAGCAAATTTTAGTTAGTATTACATATGTTCACTATCCCCAACCTGACTTCTGCAGAGAAATCGGCTCTTTACATACATGTCTTTCTCTAAAGAGAACACTTGAGAGTAGGGATGTATAGACAAAGGACTATATGGCATGACTTCTTGGGTCACACTGCAGCTTCCATAATGAGATATTTAATTTATTCCCTTTTTTCTCACTTCATTGTTTTTTCCTTTTGTTCTCTTGGATTTTGTTTTATTCATGTGGGGTGAGAAGGAGTGAAGGGACAGAAGGTGGATGCGAAGTGATGGGGAATGAATGACATCAAGATACATGATGTGAAAAACACGAAGAATAAATAGATAGATGATAGATAGATAGATAAATAGATAGATGAGAGAGAGAGAGAGAGAGAGAGAGAGAGAGAGAGAGAGAGAGAGAGAATAACCTCTCATACCAGCCCACCTCTGTTTCTGACTCCCAGCCTTGAGCTGCTTTGGAATGCTAACAACAAAGAAGACTTACGAATTTTGCATCTTAACACATCAGAATTTATTTTAAACATGTGCATAATTTCACTTCTTCCACATCTCTCTCAGCCCTTCCCTCAATTACTTTCTTAGTAATGCGTTGTTTCACATAATGGCAAGCACAACTCCCAGAGGAGTGATACCCCTCTAAACAGCATTCCTTAACACTTCAGGAAGCAAAATAGCATAGTGAGCAAAGCCATTAACTAGGAGTTCATGCAGCTGAGTTGTAGTTCTTGATCTGCTTCTAACTACATGTTTGACTTTGGGTAAGTCAACTAAACTCTAAGCTGCTATGACTTGTTCACTCTGATGCAGCATCTCTTTGGAAACAGTAGAATATTCTGTAAGTTGCTGTAGAAAGAAACAGATTAGTAGATTCTTTCTCTCTCTGACTTATTAGCCCCAACGCAAAACTTATAATAATAAATACTAAAAAAAAGAAGAAAAAATGAACTTATGTAACTTACTGTGATTTTTAGACTATCTGAAGGCAAAAAGTATGTTTAGAGAAATATTTTTAAAGTTGAAAATTTCATCTAAAAATCTTATGAAATTTTCTCAAAACTACACATCAAAGATTTCATAAATTTTATATATCTTCTAAATTACCCATTTAGCAATTTCATCTACAAATGATATATTCAACCTGATCCAGTGAGAAAGAATTCTCAATGACAAAACATTGAAAGCATGTTTTGTGCTTAATGTATTACTGAAATGTTATATAGTTGATTTTAAAACGACACAATGCATCAGCATGGGTTCTTTTAAATTCAAATTCTTGTGCTATTAAATTATTTTTAAGTAATCTGTTAAATTACACAAAACCAATAAATCAAATATTTCTAATTTCATAACTTTAAAAAATATTCTTTGTTGTATAACTGTAGATGAATTTCTAAATGCTCTTATTAAATTTAAAAAAAACCACGGAGCTAGAAATAGGGGTGAAAACCTGAGAGATCAGGGAAATAAGGAAAGCCACAGCTAACTTTACCTCACCAACTCTGCAGTTTCCAAATGCAAGATACTTCCTCTCTACCCACGCCTGTATGCCCTGCTGTTCTGCCATCTGTCCAGCTATATCACTCCGTCTTCCTGCCCAGCTCTGTCACTTCCTGTCTGTCTATACAGACCTCCAGACCTCCATGGTTAACTAGTGTCAGAATTTAAGGCATGTGCCACCACACCTGGCTCCGTTTCCAGTGTGGCCTTGAACTCACAGAGATCCAGACAGATCCTTGCCTGATAAGTGATAGGATTAAAGGCATGTGCTACCATTGCCTGACTTCTTTGTTTACTTATAATGGCTGGTCTTTTTCCTCTGATCTCCAGGCAAGCTTTATTTATTAAAGCACAAAGAAAATAACACCATATTTCAGCACAAAGAAAATATCACCACATATAACCTTCTAAAATAATCTAGGTCTCTTTTACTGCTTTAGCAAATGGTCCTGCTATTGCACACATATTACTGCACGTGTGCCTTAAATAGAAGCATGATGAGACTGACTTTAAGCAATATATAATTAGTGTTGAAATATGATAAAGCAATAATACCCAAAGCCTGGATGTCTACAACATCAAGTCATGTGACAAATACTCACTGAACGCCCAAGTGCTAAAGAAATCTGTCTTCAGGGACCAGACATCTCTATGTAGGGTATCCAAGTTTGCTTTCTATCACTGTGATGAATGGCATCACCAAATGCAACTCAAGAAAGTAAGGGTTTATTTCAGCTTACAGACTACAGTCCATAATGGAGGGAAGCCAAAACAGGAACTCATGCAGGACCCTGGAGGCAGACACTGAAAAAGAAACCAGGGAGAAATGCTCTTTACAGGCTTTCTCTCCATGGGTTGCTCAGCTTGCTTTCTAAAATGACTTACAACTACCTGCCCAGGGGTGACACCACCCACAGTGAGCTGGGCCCTCGTCACATCAATCATTAACCAAAAACTGTCCCCATAAAGTTGCCCAGAAGAAACCTGGTGGAGGCAATTCCTAGTTGAGGGCCTCTCTTCCCATGTGACAATTACAATAACAAAACAAACAAAGCAAAGCATAACTTATTTTAAATATGAATAAATTTCACAGAGAAAAACAAAATATAAGGAAATAAGCAGAGGTTATGGTGTCAAGGAGAACACTGAATGTGTCCCTTTGGAACAAAAACCTGAGATGGACGGGGAGATGTCAAGAGCCAGAAGCAGAAGCATCTATTGTTTAAAGGTGAAGACTATATGGGTGGAGTGAAGAAGTGCATGACGAAACATGAAGCCAGTGAGGAACTGGAAGATTATATTGAACAGGCTTTTTGGTGATGCTAAGTGTATTATTTATTTATTGCTGAGTAACTAAGCATCCATAAATTTAGAAACGTTTATAAAAAGTGCTTCTCATGAAGATTCTGTGGATCAGAAATCTAGGATCAATCAGCGGATGCCTTATTCCCAATTCTTATTATCAGATGTTGGCTATAACTACAGTCATTTGGAGGCTTGACTAGAACTAGAGGATATATTTCCAAGTGGGTCACTTATATGTCTAGATACTTTATGGAAATTCCTCTCAAGAGCCCTCAGGTCCTCATTAAATGGACCTTTCCATAGAGATGCTTGAATGGTCTCACAACCTGGAAGTTGGCTTCCCCAGAGAGAAGGAGGGAGTTAAGAAGGAACAAGGCAGAAGCCATTGTCTTTTATAACCTGTCTCAAGAGTCACATGCTGTCATTACTACATTGTTCTAGATCTATAAGTAAGTCCTGTTTGATGTAGGAGGAAATTATACAAGATCACACACACCACAGAGAAGAAGAAACATGTAGGACTGGATTGTACACACTCTTCCAAAAGGGTGTTTGGATTTCTTCTGGATTAGAAAAGTGATTATTAAAAGGTTATTAGCATGATATTAATGTGACTTAAGTTCTTAAAGTATCACAGTGGCTGCTGAGCTGAGCCAAAAAAGAAGCCATGATGTCAGTTCAGAAGCTGTGACAACATTATCAGCAGGAAAGCAATCTATACAGAGAGGAGGGATTGGGAGGTTGGAGTGAGACATAGTTAGCTTTGGAATGTGGAGATGTTTAAAGAACAATATAAGAGGGCTCTTTGGTGAATTTCATGTTGACTTTTAAAAAATGTGGAGTCAAGGAAGAGCTAAGACTGCTAGGAATAATCACAGCATTTGGGAGACGGAGAAAGCAGACTTGCTGTGCAAGTTCAAGGCTATCCTTGTCTACATAGTAGGTTCCAGACCTGCCCTAACTACAGAGTGGACCATGTCAAGAGAAAGCCAGGGGCATGAAGATGGAAATAAGGGAAGAAGGGAAGAAAGCAGGGAGGGAGGATAATAAAAAATATTAACTAAGAATTTTAACCTTATCAACTAGGGATACATTTATTATACAGAAGGATTTATTGAATATTCATAGAATACATGGATGGACACACTGTCCTGTCTAGGAGAGTCAGAGAAATTCTCCATGGGGAGGTAAGTTTAAATGTAATGAATAAATCAGTTAGGCATTCCAAGAGAAGAAAACTGGCAGCAAAAGAACATCCTGAAGCTTGTCAAAGAAGCCAAAATTGCTAAGGAGTGAATGCAAGGACAACAAGTAATTCTTGGTTGTTTATTGAAATATATTTGGTGGTAAGAAATTTTGATATGATGTGTTTCTTTACTAGTTGTCCAACTTAGGTAGGAACTCTGTTGGCTACCAAAGATATACTGATGAACAATAATGTTTAGGAACAGGATTCGACAATATATGTGGGATGAGTCAACCTAATAGTAATAATGTAAAGGATTTTTTTAAACAATTAGATGAAATAAATTTATATATAGGTCCATAGTTTCTTTGAAAATATAGAACCATGAATAGGGAAAACCAAAACCAAAACAAGACAACAACAACACTTGCTGGGAGCATTGTTGACTAATTAGCATTTCATCTGTGTTTAAATGGTATGCCTATGTCGATGTGTGACATAGGAAAAGCATGGCTGACCTTATAGAGAAGCTAAATGACCTGTTAGTTAATTGTAGAGCCAATATTAGCTGCTTCCTGGCTTACGCAGCTGGGCTGGAGCATATGGCATTTCTTGAGACAGTACATCTTGGAAAAGGCCCAAGTTGGGGTTAAGTTAGAGATCATGAGTTTGATTTGGCAGAGTGAAGGTCAATATGTAGCCTTTTTAATCCTTTGTAAATAATTACTAATTAAATAAAAAGGAACCTACAATAGCTTAATGTCTTATAAACACACTTAGTGCCTGATAAAAATAACCCTGTATAATACCACTGTTTCGATGAATGCAGGATAATAATCATGATGAAGAGAAAGAAAGTTGACCCAAGCTTTACAAATGAGTTATGTGCTCAGTGCCTCAGTTTAATCCTGATGTAACTGACCTACAGTCTCTAAAGCATGCAGTTCTCATGTACCAGCATCAACTTTAGACCTGCACAAGTGCACTCACACTTTCTCTTAGCTATAGATGGGAATTTTATGTGTGGTGGTATTTCAGATCAAGTCTGTGGTTGAGATCCTTCATTCACATGCCTCCTTTTAGTAATCCTGATCTGTAGACCTAAAGCCACTGAGGATTGGCCTCACCTCTAACAGGAATATATAAAAGCCACCTTGCAAAGACAATAATATAGCACATGTTACTATAATACTGACAGGAAAAGTAAGTGTGGATATTCAAAATAAATCATGTGTCCTTCTATCTGATAAAGAAGTTAATGTTATATCCTGGAGACTCATTGACTGACTGAAGTATTGAGTGATGAGTGTGGTATAACACATTAAAGACAACCTATAAAATGAAGTTCTTTTACATAAAGAAAAAGAAGCATGAATGAAAGAGTATAGAGGGGCTAAGTGTAGGAAGTCTTCCTCTGTCACTCCAGCTGGCTCCCAAATAATGACAGAGAGACTTATTATTAATTGTGAAAGCTTGGCCTTAGCTTAGACTTGTCCCACTAGCTCTTATAACTTAAATTATAAGTTTTTATATATAACCCATTTATATTAATCTACATTTTGCCTCATGGCTTTTTGCATTATATCTGTACTACCCACCCTGCTTCTTCCATGCATCTTGCTTCTCCTCAGTGCCTAGATTTCTCCTCTTCTTTTTCTCTCTGCCTGAAAGTCCTGCCTAAACCTCCTGCCCAGCTATTGACCATTCAGCTCTTTATTAAACCAATCACAGCAATATATCTACACACAGTGTACAAATATCCCACAACAGCTAAGAAGACAGCTCGATGGATAAAGTGCGTGATGTATAAGCCTGATGACTCAAGTTCAATTAAGTTTATTCCCAGAGACCCATATAAAATATAAGGAGACCACCAACTCCACGGAGTGGATTTCTGGTATCTACACCTATACTGTGGCATGTACATGCATGCACACACATAATAATAAATGAAATAAAATTAAATATAAAAATTAAGAAGTGCCACAACAGATACTAGTAGGCTTTCATAGATTATGTGAAAAGACAGGAAGGCCAAGGTAAAACTTGACATTGGTTCTCTCAGTGCAGAGTGGAAAAGATTTTAGGAATGAATTTCTACACACAAGGTGATAAAAAGCGTACTTGGTATTTTCTACACACTTGTCTAAAGCATTAATCTAACTAATCTTATCAATAAAAAATCAGGAGTCAGATATCAGGATAAAAACTGAAAGGTCAGAGGAGCATGGTACCAGCCACAATCACTTCCTACCCCTCCGGTTCCTCCATCCCAAAAGGCCCAGATCCTGTCTCAGCCCCACCTTACCACTTCCAGTCTCCTCTCTGTCTTCAGTACTCTAAACTTCTGTGGTCAGCGAGCACTTAACTACTCCCTCTGACTTCAAGCAAGATTTATTTGTCAGGACACAATCAAAATATCACACAACATTTCCCCTTTTTTGTCTAAATAAAAGTGAAGATTTTAGCTAGCATAGTAAAACTATATACAATAAGTGCAATAACTATATAAAAGTATATACAGGCAATAATTACATTAACAATGTTCAGTCTATTTGCATTTGACAAATTCAGAGAAAATACTCCATTATCTATCATATCTTGGTAAATCCAAAGTTTTGTATCTAATTCATTTTCTATGCTAACTTGTATTATCAACCCAAAACTACCTTTTTATGTCTCTTAACCTTATACAATTTATATCTCTTTTATGAATGTCTTTTCTGAATTTGGTAACAAGGAAGGCTATAACTATAACTATCTAGACTTCAACTTCATTAGAGACCTGAGAAGGATATACTATTTCCTGAGTAAATAGGAAGTACAGAGTACACAACTTCCAAAACCAAGAAATGACAGAAATATTTGGCTTCCTGGACAGTCACCAAGGGTTTCTCTATAATGTTGGGTTATTTATTTTGGGCCTACAGGCCTAGAATATTTGACAGACTTTTCTGTGAAGCAGGAATTTTGAAGGACTGTCCCTCCTTATCTTGGCAAAGATTGTCAGTCACTTTCTTTTGTGTTCTGCTAACCCAATTGGACAGCAACTGTCAGCAATCAAGGTCAGAACAGTTTCTCACTCAGAGGCTAACTTGTAGTAGGACAGGCCCATAGGGTCAAGGAAATTGGCTCAGACCAGTAGCCAAGGCATGCCATAACATACTCCTTAAGAGCCAACCCGGAGTCTGTCTGCCTGAGGGCCTAGCTACAGTTGCTGTTAGAGTTCCTGATCGTGCCCAGCCAATGAGGAACAGGACGACCACACAGACTGGGTGCTGGGAGGAGGGCACATAGGCCTTCCCTGTTACTGAATAAATGAGTTCATTATTTGCTTTCAATGGACTTCCAGTGTCTGTGTTGTTTATGCCTTGCCTTCTCACCCCCCTCCCCCGAAGGACCGTTAGAATCCAAGCAATGCTAACTTTTGCCACAAAGAAAGTAAACTCCATATAGAGGTTCTACAGTGCCCATCATCTTCTATGAAGTAGATTGGTGCTGTCAGGATAAGATATGTCTCATATTCATAAAACAAGCAAACCAATAACCTTATGTTATTAAAACATAAATGCCATATTCTGTAGATCTCTGAAGTGTTTGAAGACCATCTGTCTATCTAAAGTATATCTCTGTTTGACCTTGAAAGTATACCTAACATGACTTAAAGTTTGACCTGCATTTCTTTATTATCATAGTTTTCAATAATAATTTTCAAGGACTAGAAATTTATATTACCTTGTTAAATGAGCTCTATAGCTACAATACCTTAACAAGAGTAGAAGCATATATACAGTATGTTCTAACACAAATAACTTTAAATATATATCAATATACAAAAATATTTTAAACAGGAGTAGAAACATAAATATAGTATAACAAAAATAATCTCAAATTTGTATCAACATATGAAAATCCATAGCAAAGTAAAATTTTTAAGACTAGTAGTTGCTCTTTGGTTTAAAAGTAGATTCAATAATCTATCTTTTTTTTTTTTTTTTTTTTTTGGTTTTTCGAGACAGGGTTTCTCTGTGTAGCTTTGCGCCTTTCCTGGGACTCACGTGGTAGCCCAGGCTGGCCTCGAACTCACAGAGATCCGCCTGGCTCTGCCTCCCGAGTGCTGGGATTAAAGGTGTACGCCACCACCGCCCGGCTCAATAATCTATCTTTTTATCTTAGTAATAAGTTAGTAATAAGCCTGAGCTACTGGTTGATCATTTATAAGTAATATTAAGCCTCAGAGTCAATTATTTAAGAAGCGACTGGTGTGTATTTGGGAGTTGCTGGTGGAACAGAAACTTCTGCCTACAAATGGCTCACAACATTTGGCAACTATATCCACATAAAACCTGACAGAGCTTGGGAAAGGATTATAAACACATAAAGCAGAGTCAAATGCTGCTTCTTGACAACTGCCTTTTCTCTGGTGGGCTCTGTTTGCTGGTAGCAAGCAGAGGCATGGCTCCTTTAAGAGATGGTTTTTCAACTCAGCATTAGAGGCAAAAACCACATGGCTCATTTAAGAGGCCCTGCTGCCAAACACTTAAATGGAGTTTATGAGCAGAAAGTGGTAACACACTACTTGGTGGCAGCATGAATGCAAAAACTACTAAGAGTTGGAGCGGTAAACATGGCTTTCAGAGCTAGCAGTAAACATGCCTCCACTATGAGACTAGCTTCTCAAGGGACCAAAGATTGGGTTGGAGTCAGCTGCCAAAACCGCAACTTTAATCCTAGCCACACCTGATTAGCAGATTAAATGCTCATGTAGTCAGAAAAAGATAGAGATATGCAGTAAAGACAGATTCAGACCAAAAGAAAAAGCAAACCTCCCCCCCCACACACACACAAAAAAATCCTCTAAAGAGTTCACAGTATGTTTAAAAATATACATAGGCTTGGGAGAGAAAAGAGAAGGTATAGATAGTCATGAAAAAAGAAATATATAGCTTTAAAATACTAAAGTCCTTAAAAAGGTAAAAAAGTAATATAAAAAAGCCACCTAAAGATAGAAAATACACGAAGAGTCTGGATACTGTATGTTATTGTGCTGTCTTTGAATTGTTTGATAGCTGAAGAAGGAGCAACAGCTGCTAAGAGACATTTGATTATAAATGTTGTTGGGTTAATCCAATCTATATATTTTGAAAAGTTCCTTGACATGAAAATTTAAGTCAAAGGATATGTTAGTTTGGAGAAGAGGTAATGTTTTTATTTCTACAGGAAATGAGAGGCTGTGAATTCATTCTGGGTTAAGAAAATTCAGATTTGATGAAGAAAGACCCCCTGAAAAATCTCCAACAGGAACAAATAGCCCAGATGATCCAACATTTCAGAGTGCCTCTGTTGAAGTTTCCTTTGAGTTCTGTATCCAGAAAGGCTTCATGGCTGCTGGCTGAGATGATACAGCCTCACAGATTACTTCAGTCAGGAATTGGCCATAATCCTAAATTTTCTCAGGGTCCCCATAAGATTAACATTGCCCCCAATCATCAGGAAGTAGCCTAGAAAAGTATGCCCACATTCTCCAAAAAATGGATTATGGATGTTTGTTTATAGGGTTTGGTTACAAATTGTTATTGGTCATAGCCAATCCTTTTATCCAAAAAAACCACTGCTAATCTTACATATTTTACATCAGTATGGATTTTAGCTTAATGATACAAATTTAAAGTTAATTTTGTTACACTGTGTGTATATTTCTACTCTTGTTTATGGTATTATGTTTATGTAGCTCATTAAAAATGTAATATATAATTAAGAAATACAGATTAATAGTTATCTATAACATTTCACCCTTCTGCGGTCTTTCATGGAGTTGATGAATAAATAGCTATGATTATAATTTTCCTTAGTTAAAATAGAAATTAAATTGGATACAAAATTCACCAATATAAGATAGATAATTAAGTATTTTCTCTGATTTTGTCAAATGCAAATTTATTGGATATTGTTACTGTAATTCTTACTTAACTATTTTTGTTGTGTATACTTTTACCGTGTTCATGTTAAAACCTTCGTTTTTAATTAGAGAAAAAGGGGAAATGCTGTGGGATAATCTTTTTGTACACTATAAAGATTTGTCACTTGAATTGTTTTAATAAAACACTGATTGGCCTGTAGCCAGGCAGGAAGTATAGGTAGGACGAACAGACTAGGAGAATTCTGAGAAGACAAAGGGCAGAGTCAGGAGTTGCCAGACAGATGCAGGGGAAGAAAGATGAGAATTCAATTTTGACAAAAAGTACCGAGTCATGTAGTTAAACATAGATAAGAATTATGGGTTGATTTAAGTGTAAGAGCTAATTAGTAATAAGCCTGACCTGCAAGCTGAACATTTATAAGTAATATTAAGCCTCAGAGTCAATTTTTTAAGAAGCAGCTACAGGGTATGTGGGAGTTGTTGACAGAACAGAAACTTCTGCCTACAATGACAAATATTCATAGCCTACTGAATGATCAATATCTACCCATCCCAACTCTTGGGAATGTGGGCATTGTGTTCTCAAAATTACTTCCTCTTTTCTGGGGGTGATGGATCTTTAGGGGATCCTGAAAAAACAAATTGATGTAATTATCAAGTCCTGGGAGAACTAGTTGTTTCATTTGTTTCCAGTCTGTATAATGGGAAAGTATGGGGCTTATCTCAAGTCCTGACTAGAGTAGTCTGAGAGGCTGGATCATTTCAGCTCACCACATTGAAAGTGTTCTGAGCAGTTTGTAGTCAAAAGCTGATCTTTGGGTGGTGTTTGTCAGTTTAGAGGTGTTACCATAGTCCCAGTAGAATCATTGTTGTGGGGCTCCATCTTCCTTTTGGAGACTTCAAAAGTCATTATTAGGCATGGTCATGGTTCACTACAGAAAACTTAAATCATTATAAATGTCATAGCCAGCAGATCATGAGGAGGTTAAAGGATCATAGTTTGTTATGTACATCCAGAGTAAAAAACTTAATTCCTTGTTACCTGATAGAGACTCAAACCAGAAATCATGTACAGGAAGCTAGATGAACCCTTTTTCTAGAATTAGTTAGTACTCTAAGTGGCCATTAATATCATGACAAAGTTTAAATATATAGATTAATTTTATAAATTTTGAGATAATAGTTATACCTTAAAAAAGTGTTAAAGAGTCAAAGTAAAACCAAAGGATTATGAGATTAAAGGTAATATAATAGTCTCTTAATTTTGGTTTCTATTCTGTCCCATATCAGGTGGCTCTTCTGACATGAGACACAGATTTTGAATTTTCCTTTAACAAGCATGCTTGGGTTTAGAGAAGGAAAGAGCAGTGCTCTCTTGTTGGATTTTTTTTTTCTCTTTGGGGTCCTGCCATCCAGCTCCTAAATACATCCCACATGGAGGCTCATTCTTAACTATAAATTCTAAGCCTTAGCTTGGCCTGTTTCCTGCCAACTTTTCTTAACTTTTATTATCCAGTCTATTTTTTGCCTCTGGGCTTTTCCCTTTTCTTATTTCTATACATCTAACTTTCATTCTTATTCTATGACTTGCTGTTTGGCTGGGTGGCTGGCCCCTGATGTCCTCACCTCCTTGTTCTCTTGCTAATTCTTTGTTTTCTCCCAGATTTCTCTTACTATTTATTCCCTCTGCCTGCCAGCCCCACCTATCCTTTTTCCCGCCTCGCTATCAGCAGTTCTGCTCTTTACTAAACCATCAGGTGTTTTAGACAGGCAAAGTAACACAGCTTCACAGAGTTAAGCAAATGCAACATAAAAGAATGCAACACATCTTTGAAGCATTAAACAAATGCTCCAGAGTGTAAACAAAAGTAACACATTTTAAAATAATATTTTACAATAACACTCCAACTCCAAAGCCAACTTTAATTTTTAATTGAACTGGAACTACAAAAAATTTTGCATTATATGTTTGTAGAGAACAGCAGAAACAAACATTCAGGAAGATTTATGAAATTTTATCCTGTTGGAAATGGGATATACCAATAGGCAAATTTACTCTTTTTCTTAGGACATTGTTTCTGGATGATTTGTCCCTTTTCTTTAGTTGTCTCATTTGTCCAGTGGTCTTCAGATTCCTTAGTTGAATGCCTTCATTCTCCTGGAAAGACAAAAAAAAATCTCAACCCTAACTTTGGGGAGTTTCCCTTTTGGCAAGATATATCTGATCAAATGGAAAGCATTTGTTAGTCTTATAAAGTAGTTTAGATTGAATGGTTACACTGTTTGATGAACTATTTCCTCTTCTAATCAATAAATCTCTCTTGTTCAAATAAAATCTTTATCAGTTTTGATGGTATCAAGAGCTTTTCTTCTCCTGTGGAAATTAAAGCGAAACCTCTTCCCCAACATAATACATATCCTGGTTTCCATTTTGAGGTTGACATATCTTTAAAGTATACAGGCTAATTTAATTCAGCAGTTTTTTTTCTATTATCCAATGTCTCTTTGCAGATGTTGTTCCTTTCTCATTAGCATTCAGAAAATTTACAGTTAATAAAGCATTGTACAATCTATCTGTTAGGGGTCTTTATTACTCTTTTCTGTTTATTAAGCATATCTTTTAGAGTTTGAGTAGATCTTTGTATAACCGCTTGTCCTGTGGGTTTTGCAGTATACCTGTAATATGCTTTATGTTGCAATATGAAAGAAACACTGTTTCATTTTCTGGGGACATAGACTGGAACACTGTCAGTCTTAATTTGTACAGGTATCTCCATGATGGCCATAGCTAATTATTATTATAAATTATTATTATAATTATTATTATATTTATTATTATAATTACTATAAATTAATTGGTATGTTAGCCATATATGGCTTTAATTTTCCTCTCTGTCCTTCTGGCCATATATACATTCCACCCATCTTGTGCTTTGTTTTGCCTGAGATAAAGTTCCAATCCCTAAAAGCTGAACATTTACTCCTGAAGGGGCTAATTTGGATGCCAAGATTCTGGTGCAATTAATGTTACACCTGCCCCTGTTTCTACAAAATCCTCAATTAAAATGTCATTTACTCATATTTTTAACTTTGGTCTTTGATCTTCTTAGAAGTTTGTCAAAATATTTGCTTTATGGTTTCTCCTGAAATTTTTGTTTCATCTTCTAATAGTGTTCTATCATCCATAGTAGTGTTTTTTTGTTTTTGTTGTTGTTGTTGTTGTTTTTTGTTTTGTTTTACAATAGACATTAGGTTCTTTAATTGCTCTGGGGAGGAATTTCCCCCGTAGTGTCAGTAAATGAACGAACCAAATTTGGTTATGGAGCCTGCAATGCCCCCCCACCCCAAGGTGTTTCCCTATTGTAAAGGGTTACTGTTTCTGTCCCATGTCGATCTGCATTCATTGGTGCAATGTCAGCTTTTGCCGTACCTTCTGTATATTCTAGAGGGTGGGGTCCTACTCTTTGAATTATTCCCAGAAAAAAATAATGTTTCTAGGAATTCATTGCCTACCCTTTTTAGGTGACTTTGTTTGCCATAGTTAAAAAAAGCTGACATTTTAATTTTTCTTCAAGAACTTGGAATCACTTCTCCTATCCAAGCATCATCATGGTTATGATATTCAATATTGACTGTATCTCAGATTCATTCCTCTATAGGTGCTCATCTTGTCTTTAAAGCTGAATTACCCTTTTGTACTGTGAATTTGCATTTTCAAAAGCCAAAGATTCAATTATTATTTATATAGATTCTGGATTTGGTATCATTCTATTTATAGCTGTAGTCGAACTTTGTGAAAAAACAGTGAAGGTTTCTTTTGGGACATGTATAACTTTAATTCTCTTTCCAACTTCTTCAGCTCTGTCCCAGGCATTCAAAGCTGATGCATGGCATAGACAACAACCAAGTTGTTGTCATCATATACAGATTGTCTTTGTACAACAGCATAACCTCCCTCTCCAAGAAGTTGTTCTTGGGAAATTTCCATATTTCTAGCACTACTCCACTGTTCATTGGTCTTAGCCTCATCTATCCAGATACTCCACTGTAATTGAGGACCACATTCCAATACTGCATTAACCAAGTCTTTCCAAGTCTTGTGGGATAATTCTGTTAGTAGTTGACCATGAATTTAATATCTGCCTCACAAAAGGTGAATGCATACCACAGGAGTCTATTGCTTCCTTAAATCTTCTGAATCTAACATTTCCATGGGAATTCTGTCAGCTCCTACATAGCCATGGGGATACCTGTCATTTAGCATTTGTTCCTGTATGGTGATTGGATAAATTAAGGTAGGTTTGTTTTTGTTTTTGTTTTTTTTTATAACTTTGGGCTGTTCCTTTCTAATATCATAATGTAATGATGAGGTTGGTTCTCCCTTAAATTCCTCCGTCTTTGTCTGAATATCTCTATTACCTGTTTTAACAAGTTTTTCTAATGCTTCTAACTTATCAGTCAAAATTTCATTATTTTCTTTAGTAATTAGTTATAGGGCTTGCACATTATCAGTATATTTCTCATATTTGGCATTGATATCAACCAAATTTATAGTGATAAAATAAGAATTACTAAACCAGTGATGATTATAATTAACATTATGTAAATCACAGCTAGGTTAATTATCCCCCCATTTAATTGTTCTATTTTTAAATCATCCATTGTGGAATCATACAGAGACCTAACTCCCTCCATCGTAATAATGTTACCCATTTTTTAATGTGGGATAAAACTCTTTCTCTCTGTTTTTTAAAACTAATTCTCACCTTTAAATAGATCCAATTGTCTCACCAAATCTGGTGACAATGATGGTGAAGTGTGAGGCTGTCTGTGGTTGTATAGCACATCTGGGCAGAGAATAGAGGTGGCGCACAACCTTGCTGAGGACAGCTGCCACTGATTGTGTATCAGCAGCCTGAGGAGGGGGTCCAGGGAAAGCCCACAACCTATAGGGAAAATGAGCCAAAGAGCAAGCTGTCTAAAGGTAGACACAGAAAACACATGAAAGCAGCATATGTGATAGGCAGGGAGTGAAATCAGAGCTGCCTGAAGGCAGAGCTGGCTTGAGGTGAAGGACTAACTACGGTAGTATTTGGAGCCCTAGCACTTGTGGAGTTTGGGGCTTGTGGAGATTGCTGTAGGGAGGCTACAACAGGAAAATCCTAGACTTGAGCAGAGGGCTTGGGGAAGAAAAGAAAACGCCAACCTCTGATGTGATGACTCTGGTGGATGCAGCTCCCACATGCAGCTCTGGTGGATGCTGGTAGCTGCAAATCCACTGGCGAGCAGCTAATTCATGAATTCTTGCCACACGTTGGGCATCAAATGAAGCATTAATCTAATTAATCTTACCAATAAATAATCTGGAGTCAGATATGAGGGTAAAAACCTGAAAGATCAGAGAAGCAGGGGAGTAGCCACAGTTGCTTCCTACATCTCCCATTCCTCCATCCAAAATGGCCAACATCCTCTCTCAGCCCCACCTTACCACTTCCTGTCTTCTCCCTGTCTACAGTCCTCTAAACCTCTATGGTCAGCTAATGACTAGCTCTGCCCTCTGACTCCAACAAAGCTTTATTTCTCAGAACACAATCAAAATATCACACAACACTTGTCTTTAACACCCTTAGCTTAAGTATTGTGAGGAAAGTTTTTTTTTTTCATTTTAGTTTTTTTTTTTTTTTTTTGAAGTAGTGAAACAAATACAGAGTAAGCAAGATGTCCCTGAGGTGCTGCTGACCAGCATGCATAAGTTCATATCTTACTTTCCATGGAAAACATTTTCCTGTTTTCCAGTCTCCCTGCTTAAATTCAATTCCTCTAACTGCAGTTCATTTCTAGAGTTCCTGATCAAACAATTCAAACTTAAGGAGACAATAACCTTGAGAGGTGAAATAATGAGCCTGAATTTACAGAGACAAAGAAGTATTCTGGCACAGGCACCTCCATGTCAGATGGCAGTGAATCACCACCTATATTTAGCCCAATTGAAAATTTCAAATTTTGAATAAAATAATAATATATTCATAAAGGTAAAAATTCTAAGATGTTTGTTTTAGTGAGGTACAATGAATAACATATAAAAAGGATGGCAGATACCTGGGCTACTTTAAGAAGAATTTCTCAAAAAAAAAAAAATGGAAAAATAAACTCACATGCTGTTCTTGCAGAAAAATCCAAAGAGTTAAAGCTAAAACACACAAGTAAAGGTAGAAAGTTAAAAACAGGCATTCATAATTCAGGTTGCCAGCTTTCAAAAATTTCACCTTAGATTGGGTATTGTAAACTATACTGTGTTTTGTTCTAAGAACTTAAATTCATTTTGATGACCTGGGAAAATTGAAGAAACTTTGCATATCATCAGGAGAATGAAGAAAACTAAAACCAGAAATAAAAAGGAGGAGCAGGAGGAGTTTTTTCTAGAAGCTTTTAAGTTCAGAAAAGTCCGGGGAAAGTGACAGGGGGAGCATTATTAACTGTGACAAATTGACATCATTGATTATGAAATTAATGAAAGCAGGAAGAACCTGTCTTTGAGCTTTTATCCAAAGATTTCAAATGCTTTAAGAGTTCCATGGTCAATTCTTTCAAAGGAGACTGATAAATTGAACATTATAAAAGCACAGGTCAAGACACTGTCATCCAACTTTCTGGAATCGTTATGCTTCTCCCTAAGGATGCCCTTTCCACCATGATAGAAGCCTAAAGGCTGACAGCCATAAAATATTGCATGGTCTCTAATGATCCAGAAGATAGGGCAGCTCAGCTTCCAACCAACCTTTCCAGTGATTTCCTGTGCAAAGAGAAAGCTAACTTGGCAATAAATAACTTATTTGTCCATAGTCATGGAGGACTGTTAGACAACCAGATGAATTGAGATCATTTTGAAAATAGAAAAAATTACCCTTCTCTAAGAAAAGACATACTGATAAATGAGACGCTCATACTAGCCCCAGTTACCAATTTAAAAAATAAAAATATCAGGGCTAGATCAATTGGTAGCTAGGCATAGTTTTCAAAACCTTTGCAGTGTCAGGCAATGAAAAATCCATTAATAGAGTGTACAGAGGATTTGTGTGGTATAAGTGATTAACATAGCTGAGTACAGTTTTGTATATTGGGATTCTAAAGTAAGGAACCCAGAAGAATTGCCGCATTTCCACTGGAGACAGTACAATGGTGGCCTTGTCCTAATCCTTCTTAATTCTCTAAAAGCCTGATTCCTTAAAAGAATAGATTAGTGAATCTACTTTTAAACTAAAATACAACTATTAGTCTCAAATATTTTACATTGGTATGGATTTTTGTATATTGATACAAATTTAAGGTTATTTTTATTATAACATACTGTATATGTGTTTCTACTCATTTAAGTTATTGTACCTATGTAGGTCATTTAAAAATGTAATGTAAAATTCTAGTCCTTGAAAGCTGTTATTACAAACTATTTAGGATAATTAAGAAATGCAGGTTTGTAGCTAGTCATCTATTACAATCAAACTTGTAGTCATGTTAGATATGTTTTCAAGGTCATATTCTGTAGATCTCTAAAAGGCTTGAAGACCACCAGAAATCTACCGAACATGACATTTAAGATGTTTTAATAAAATATGAATTTTCATGACAGTGAGATACATCTGCTCCTGTCAGAATCCATCTACTTCAGAGAAGATGGACAAAAATCAAAAAGGAAACTCACAAAAAAGATGTAAAGTTTATAAAGGTTGAGAGACATAAAAGGTTAAGTTATTTACTCTAAGAAAATGTTTTAAGGTCTAAAAAGATGTTTTTAGGTTGGTAGCACAAGTTTGATAGAAAGTGATTTATGTACAAAACTTTTGAATCACCAAGGTAGGATAAATAATAGAATACATTCCCCAAAGTTGTCAAATAGAGATAGACTGGACATTGTGAATGTAATTATTACTTGATAATTGTTCTTACTGTGTAGAGTTTTACTATGTTAGAGTTAGAACCTTTCCTTTTTATTTGGAAAAAATGGGGGGGGGAACCCTGAAGAAATCTGTGAACCCTAAATTTGTGTTTGCATTAATTAAATAAAATCAACCTTGGGCCAGGAGGTGGAGCTAGTAACTAGTTGACAGAAAGTGATCATGGAGAGTCAGAGGGCACCTAGGAAACAGAGAGATGCACAGGAAGTAGTAGGGAGGGAATTTGAGTGTGGCAGTTTGAAGACTCTGGTGAAGAGGGAAGGTCATCTAGTTGCTCCTCAACCTCTCTGAGCTAGCAGGTTTTCACCCCAGCCTTTGATTCCTGAGTCTTATTGAATAATAGAATGATAGAAATTTAGTTAAAACTACCTTTGGTGGCAGTAGCAGGAGTGGACCAATGGGACATAGCAGTCTCACTGGTCACTACCCAAGAAGTGGACCAGTAACTGCAGAGCCACAATTATTGGCTGAAACAGCAGTAGATTCAGGTGAAACTGCTGTACCAGAAGAAAAAGAGTTTCCTCTGTTGAGAAATCTCTGTTTAGTTCTATAGCCCATTTCTTAATTGGACTGTCGGGCATTTTGATGTCTAATTTCTTGAGTTCCTTATATATTCTGGATATCAGTCCTCTGTCAGATGTGGGGTTGGTGAAGATCTTTTCCCATTTTGTAGGCTGTCGCTTTGCCTTGTTGACCGTATCCTTTGCTCTAAAAAAGCTTCTCAGTTTCAAGAGGTCCCATTGATTGATTGTTTCTCTCAGTGTCTGAGCTACTGGTGTTATATTTAGGAAGTGATCTCCTATACCAATGCGTTCAAGACTACTTCCTACTTTCTCTTCTAGCAGGTTCAGAGTAGCTGGATTTATGTTGAGGTCTTTGATCCACTTGGACTTAAGTTTTGTGCATGGTGATAGATATGGGTCTATTTGCAGCCTTCTACACGTTGATATCCAGTTATGCCAACACCATTTGTTGAAGATGCTTTCTTTTTTCCATTGTACACTTTTGGCTTCTTTGTCAAAAATTATATGTTCATAGGTGTGTGGATTAATGTCAGGGTCTTCAATTCAATTCCATTGGTCCACATGTCAGTTTTTATGCCAGTACCAAGCTGTTTTTATTACTGTAGCTCTATAGTAGAGCTTGAAGTCAGGGATCTTGATGCCTCCAGAGGTTGTTTTATTGTACAGGATTCTTTTGGCTATCCTGGGTTTTTTGTTTTTCCATATGAAGTTGAGGATTATTCTTAGGGAAAGGCTAAATAACATTCCTTAGATGAGAAGAAAGATTAGCCTGAGAGCATATGTAGAAATATCATGGCTAGAAAGCCAAAATATTGAAAAATCTCTAAGCAATCCTTAAATAAGGAACCCAGATGAATTGCCTGATTTCTACTTGGACTAGTACAACAATAACCTTGTCCTCATCCATCTCTATTCTCTCCTCATCTCCTACATAATTACAATAACACCTTCCCATCTAAAACAGTTTATGTTGAGTTATAATAGAGCATTTCCTGAAGTTTGTCTCAAAGTGCTCAAGAAACAACAGAAAATTCACAGGGGCTGTAAGATATTGTCAAATTGCTGGAGAAATATAGGGATACAAGGCACCTACCAGATTCTCTGTGATTTGGCAATTCTACAGTCTACACATCAACAGATAAACATTTTTCAGGATTCCTATCTAAAGTGGTTGTGGTGTAGTTCCTTTGATAACAAGCAAATAACCTGAATGACTAAGTTGGGACAGAAAATGGGGTTGTTGATGTCTGATATGATTTCACTGTTTCAAAAGCTGTAATTGTGCACAGCCATCTCACCAGCAGTACTAATGGTTGGTGAAGAATGAAAATATTTTATAAACATTTTAAATTTGGGAATGTTTCTAAACATTTTAAATACATAGATATTGAATTTCTTGGAGAATAATTTAATGAGCAACTGCTTTACTTTGGTCTAGCAATACTCTAAAAATGCCTCATATATGGCATGTTAGACTACAAAATTTGGGCATGTCTGAGTTAGTGCCATCTCTAACACCTACAGTCTATGTGTATTTACCCCAAATATTTGGTACCAAGGTTCTCTGAATCTTTTTTTTGAAAGCTTATTTTTAAGGTGCATTTAGGTATATAGATACACTAAGCCAACAACTCAGATCCATCAATTTCCTTTCCATATAAATATGTGTACAGCATCCTCCATCTTGCGACACATTTGTCATAATGGATGCATTGACATGAGTGATCATTACTATCCAGGGCCAATAGTTCACATTAGGATTTACTCAGTGTTGCACATTCTATAAATTTGGACACATATGTCTATGACAGGCTATATCTGTCAGTATACTCAGTCATGCCCTAAAAATCCTGTGTTCTACCTGTTTGTCCATATCTACCTCCTAGCCTCTGAATATTGACTTTTTTCTTTACTCTCTCAATGACTTTGCTTTTTCAGAGTTTCCTGTAGTTGGGATCATGAAGTATGTAGCCTTTGAAGCTCAGTTGTTTTTTTTTTTAAACTTCGTATAAGAATGTAAAATTCCTCCATATGCTTTCATGTCTTGATGGTTCATTTTTTCAGTAATATTGTCCTTTTTAGAAACAATATTCCATTGTCTGGAGGTGCCCAGAGTTCATCCACATGCTAAAGAAGGGCATCTTGATTACTTAAGGGTGTTTATGATTAATAATACATTTGCTAAACATATCCAAACAAATATTTCATTTGGACTTGTGTTTTCAATTCACTTAAGTAAATAACAAGTAAGAAAATAGCTCATCTCTCCCTGCCATGTCTGTGAGGATTTTAGAGATTAGGCTAGTTAATTGAGTTAGGAGCCATTCTCAAAGTGGACAGCACCATTCTGTGATCTGGGGGATACCTGAACAAATAAAATAGAGAATTCAAACTGAACAGCAACATGCAACTCTTTCTGTTTTCTTACTGCAAATAAGACTGCTGCTTCAAGCTCCTATCACCATTACTTGCCCTGCCACCATGAGGTCTGTAGGGTACACTTCAATGGCGATGCACAATAAACCCTTTTTTCCTTCAGTCACATATGCCAGAGATTTGGGGGCAGTAACCAGGAAATTATTAATCCTTTTATAATCAACAATAATAACTTTCAAAAGACTCCAGGCAAGTTGGTTTGTGTTAACATGCCTTTGTGTTTCTGGATTTTTCTGTTATGTTTTGGTATAGTTTAAATTACAAATTGGAAACTAGGTGTAAACGTTTAGTTAGATTCATCTATTCCATTCTCTTATGGTCTCTCAGTGGGATATAGATACTGCCATCTACAAATAGCTTTACTTTCCCATGATTCCCTTTCTCCTACTACCCTACTGTGTGTCAGTCTGAAATTATTTGGCTGGTGTACATTTAATTCTGATTTGTTTACTAGAATAGAAACTCCATAAGATCTGGGAACCCTGTCTGTCTTCTTCACTACATTATCCATTGCTTGGAGAATGTCCAGAACATGATGAATGACTGTTGTCAATCAAATGAATTATGGTTAATATTGGGTTGGGAGTTGCTGAGATTGGGAGAAGGCTAGTAATTATGTTAAATGTTGGTCTCTGTGGCTTTGTCATATAAAAGAATCCTGAAGAGGCTTAAATCCAGTACAAAAAAAAAAAAACCCAACCAATCAAGATTCATGATCACAAATATTTTCTTCATTACTGTAGGATGACTTGGAGTCCCCCTCTCAATACTTATTATTTCCCCTCTCCCTCAGTCTCTTCCTTCATTCATCCCTTCCCTTGTTTTATTCTCTCTCTCCCTTTGTCTCTCCTCTCTCTCCATTTCTCAATTTCAATTTTAAAAACAGATCTCTATTATGTAGCTGTGACTAGCCTAGAACTTGTGCTCATCCCACTCTGCCCTATCCAATGCTATGATTACAAGCACGCAATTATGCCCGGCCAGTTACTTTTTGAAGATATTTTGTGAAGTAACAACCGATTTAAATTATTTGCATGAAACTGTCCACTTACCCCGGCATTATTTATTGCAAAGAATATCAATTATTCTGGCACTATTGTTGAAGACCAGTTGATCATCAGTGTAAGGGTTTTGTCCATACATTCCTTTGTCTTGTCTATCCATGCCGACCATTGTCTATCCTTATGGCAGCATGCTATTATCTTGCTCTCTATCTTTGCAAAAAGTTTCAACATTAGAAATGGCGATCTTCAACACTTCTTCTTAGTGATCATTTTTATTATACACTGGCATATGAACTTTAGGATCAGTCTGTGATTTTCTTCAAAGGTTTCAGCTTGCATTTTGCTAGGTACTACACTGAGTTATAGATCAAAACTTGTAAATATTGTCATCATAACAGTATTAAGTCTTTCACATAAACACCATAAGCTATCTTTTTTTTTCAATCTATTTATGTCTTTATTTTCTTTGATAATGAATTTTAACTTCAGAGGAAAAAATTGTGCTTTTATTATTAATTTTTTTATAGATGTCCTATTTGATATATTTTAAATGGAATAGTTTTTTATAGATCATTACTAATGTTTGAAGGCAATTGACTTTACATTTTATAGTTTCACAATTCTTTTAGAGTATGCATTCATTATGATGATTTCAATATTCTTCATGATTTTATATATAAAAGGTAGTACATCTATTTCAGTGTGAATGCTTTGCTTCACTTATAATTGACCTTGCTGAAACTTAAGTACAAAGATGAATAAAAGTACCATGAGTGGATATCATTATCTTGTTCTTGATATGAGAAGGAAACCACTCAGTCTCCCATTTGGAATATGGGAGAGTCACAAGTTTGAAGCCAATCTTAGCTACATGGTAAAGATCTGTTTCAAAAACTAAAATGGAGAAATGTGTGTGTGTGTGTGTGTGTGTGTGTGTGTGTGTGTGTGTGTGTGAGAGAGAGAGAGAGAGAGAGAGAGAGAGAGAGAGAGAGAGAGAGAGAGAGAGAGGAGGGAGAAAAGAAAGAGAATGATATAAAGGGGCAAAACGGGAGGGGATAAATGAAGGAAAAAATGGAGGGAGAGAGGCAAGAATAAATATACTTAAAATCATTAGGTACAACAGTAGCTGTGATTTTTTTGTAGATGTCCATCATGAGGTTGCTAGTTATTTTTCTCAGTTTGCTGAGTGTTTTTATTCTTAAGAAATGTTAAAATCTTGTCAAATGCTATTTTTGCTATCTATTTGTCATACAGCTCTTGCCCTATTCTGTTGCCCTAGTACATTACATAGGCCTGTTTTTGTATAGTGATTCACCCTTGCAGTTCTGAAATACATCACACTTGGGTTTTATTACAATAGATCCTCAGCTGGATTCCTCCTTCTCTCGTGTCTCACTCATTGTTATAAAATATAAATGTGATTCAGTCACAGCTTTTGCTTAAGATTTTTGTCGGTGTTGCTTTATTGAGTATTACATTGGGTGTTTCTTGACTTGGCCTACCCGTATCACTAAACTTCTTAATCACTCATAAGTCTACACATATGAAATAGTAACTTAGCTTCACATCTCTGTGACTTTTCCAGTTGGAGTATTTTTTTGCGTTTTTTTTTTTTTTTTTTCTGTTTTCTCTAGTTAATACCAACTGATTTGCCCAACCTGATTTGATACTCTTTCAGGAAGCGTTTAACTTCCCCAATATCAAGTAGGCACTTGGTGTCGGTCCTCCATTTGTACAAAGCACAGCATTTATTGTAAATTATTAAGACGATGTGTATAAAGAAAAGAAAAAAGTAGAAGACTGTGAGTTCTCTGAAGAAGATATTCGGCTCATATGATAGATAATCTTGATTGGATCTGAAACCAAGGAAGGCATAATTTAGGGCGCATCTATGAGGACATTTCCAATAAGAATTATTTGTTGACGTGAGTGAAAGTAGACTAGATATAAAGAGGGAGAACAGCGATGCTTTGTCTAATCACCCTTGCAAGTGAGTGCAACTCTTCTGTTGTTGCTGTCTCTGCTGCTGCCACCATTTTTTTGCTGAACTTAAACCAAAACTTCTTAGCCTTCCAACATAGACTAAAAGGCCATATCTCCCCAGGAGTTCTCCAGGTCTATAGTACCAAATTTGCACTTCTGAGGCATCTAATCTCATGGATTAAGCAGCTACCAGGATCTCAGTTTATCCAGCATGCAGAAAGCCGCTGAGGCCCAACCCAGTTCCTACCATGCAAGCCAGTTTTGCTGGATAGTTTCATGTTAACTTGACACAAAATTACAGTCATCTGAGAAGAGGGAACCTTAACTAAGAAAGTGCTTCCAAAAGCTGTGTGCGAGGCTGTGAGAATTTATTTTTTGATTGGTTGTTGATGGGAAGGACCCAACCCATTATGTACGGGTGGTGCCATCTTTGATGTGGTAGTCTTCAGTTCTGTTGGTGGGCAGGCAGAGAAACCCAATAAGCAGCACCCTCCATATCTTCTCCACCAGTTCCTGCCTTTAGGTTCCTTCCCTGTTTGTTGTGGGATATTTATATGCTGTGTGAAGATGTATTACCGGTATTGGTATAATAAAAAGCTGAATGGTCAATAGCTAGGCAGGAAGTATAAGTGGAATTTCCAGGAAGAGAAAGGAAAAGGAGGAAGAACTAGGAGTGCAGGAAACACCAGGATGCAACAGAGAAGAAACAGGAGGTACGAAATGGAAGAGAAGTAACACCACATGATAGAACAGCTTAATATACATGGGTTAATTTAAGTTATAAGAGCTAGTTAAGAATGCCGGGCAGTGGTGGCGCACGCCTTTAATCCCAGCACTCGGGAGGCAGAGCCAGGCGGATCTCTGTGAGTTCGAGGCCAGCCTGGACTACCAAGTGAGTTCCAGGAAAGGCGCAAAGCTACACAGAGAAACCCTGTCTCGAAAAACCAAAAAAAAAAAAAAAAAAAAAAGAGCTAGTTAGGAACAAACCTAAGCTGTAGGCAGAGCTTTCATAATAAAATGTCTCCATGTCATTATTTGGGAGCTGGATGGTAGGACAGAGAAAGACTCATTACACTGTTTGAGTTTCTGTCCTAACTTCCTTCAATGTTGAACAGTGGTGTGGAAGTGTAAGCCAAACAAGTTGCTTATTGGCCATGGTGCTTCATCACAGGAATAGTAATCCTAAGACATCAGGATAATAAATCTCCTTTCATACTATATATCCATTCTATCAGTTATATTCATCTAGTGAATTGCAATGTACCCACAAATTTCTGTATTCCTTGTGAATCAGCTAGGATTATACCATAAAAGTCACAGATTTTTCACCCTACTGCCTGCATGATGGATGAGTATTTAGATGAAATTTTTAAGAATTTATAAACTACACCAATATTTATCATTAATCTCATCACTTTTCTATGATATTTATCCCAATGATAAGTGGCTATTGACAGACAATACATTTAACATCATTAAAACATTCATAAAGGGAGTAGGCATCTTTCAGAATACATACTATATCTGAAGATAGTACAGTCCCTGTCTATATAAGAAATCCTCAATAAATATTTATTGAATGTACAAATAAACCAATAGATGACTACTATTCTGCAAGAAGAAGTTATAATATAAGCATAATATCTATCACAACTCACTAGTATTCTTCCCTTCTCAAATCAATTGGCCTTAGAAAACTTAGAGTCCCCAAACCTTTTATCTTGACATGAAATTGGAATTATTTAAGATCCATGCATGTCACGTTTATCTTCTTAAATAATAATGATACATTACTATGTACCCTGTTCCAAAACATTTCTCTACAATAACTATCAAGGTGATCGGTATAATTATTATAGAAGCCCCTACAGCCTTGCAATTAAATATTTCTGATTGTCCACCTTTTGACCACTATCTAGGACTGCATTTTTTTACTTTGGACCACCATCTGAACAGTGACTGGTGAGTGTCAGTGATATAGTCAGTTTTGCTTAAGTAAGTACTTGTGCTGAAGAGAGATGGTACATTGCTCTTTCTCCTCTGAAGTCATGTATTAATCTCAGATGCAAAATATATGAGAAACAGAATGAAAATAGAGGTGGAGAAGTTTCACAGGCTCATGATTTCAGATGTTTCACTCCTGGTCACCTGACTCTGCCTTCTAGGCCTGTGGTAAAGGAGAATTTGTATTACAAGTGTGTAATGTATGTCACAGAACATAGCTTTTCACTTTACAGAAAAGAGGGGAGAGAGACAGAGACAGACAACAGACAGACAGACCAACAGAAAGACCCACACATGCACACAGGGAGGAGAGAGAGAGAGAAAGAGAGGGAGGGAGAGGGAGGGAGATGGAGGGAGATGGAGAAGGAAAGGAAGACGAAGAGAGAGAGAGAGAAACTACCTTCAAAGTTATGTCTTAAGTAACCTACTTTCTCCAACTAGATTTTACCTCCTTTTAGCCCATTCACCATGAACTCATGGATGATTATCCATTGATAAAGTTACATCCTCATTTTGAAATTACTACTCAATAGTGTAAAGATATTAGATCAAAGCTTCAACATGTAGCTTTTACCAGCGTTTCCCATTTCAACCACAAAGCCTGGCAACTGGCAATATTCTATGTAGTTACCACAGTGCTTAAGTCCTCAAGTAAGAGTATGAACCCAAGACTCTGGCTGCTGTGAATGAGCATGCAGTGTCACTAAGAAAAATTATCTGTTGCTTCATAAAGTTAGAACTGGGAGGTATTTACTGTGCCTTAATGAAGACCTATAGAATGGGTCAAATTCTCATCCTCAATTAGATATGAGGAAACTGGGGTAAAATGTAGGCAACTGAACCCATCTTCACCCACCAGTAAGCAACAGTCAGCCTGCTACAGAATCTGGAGTCTCAGCAGGCTATTACACTTCTCTGTGCTGGTGGTAGCCATCTCCAGCCTGGGACACATTTGCTCACACACAGAAACACACAGCTGTGTTCGTTCAAAATGTGAGCTGAGTAATAATATAAAGAACCTGTTTAATAAGGCCAAACATCAGAGAATCATTTTTCTCTCCTGATTGAGTACTCTGTCATTTTAATGGGACAATCACAGTTTCACAAATCATTTAGTTAAGACAATTTCTGGGATAATTACCCTGTCAGATAAATTTAAAAATACTGAAATTAAAGTTGAAATTTGAAAATTACGCAAGCCTTTCCTTTCTTCTTCTTTCATAAAATCACCAATAAAGCCCAGAAGTACATGAATACTCTGATACTGTAAACCTGAGATCAAATGAAGTGTAATCAATTTTTCACAGTGGTTTAAAAGGTCCATAGAGAGAAGCATGTTTCAGCTGGATACAGAGCCAGGGACTTATTATTATAATGTAAAGTAACTTTAGTATGTTTGCCAAAGTAAATTATTTAAGAGATTACAAAAACTAATATATTTTTCAATGACCTTTTTAATGTTCATAGCATCAATGTACACGAATATATGTGTTTATGATTAAACTGAGCTCTTAACCATAGAGCCAAAGGACAAGAAGTGATGGTAAGATGTTGGTGGGTGTACTTACGCTGTAGGGAGAGCAATGTGATAGGTCAGTCATTTCAGGAACAGACTAGGGCTATGCTGTCCGATATCCTAGCAGTTAGAAGCATGTGTTTATTTAATTTAAATAGTAGAAAAGAAGTAAAGGAAAGTGACAGAGAGGGTAAAGGAGAGAGGAAAGGGAAGTGTGGAGAGGGAAAGGAATAGGGAAGGAGACTAGGAGAGGGGAAGGGAGAGGAAAGGAAGGGAGGAGGGAAGGAAGTGAGCAGAGGGAAGGAAAGGGGAAGAAAGGACGGAAGAAAAGAAGGGAAGGGAAGGGAAAGGAAGGGGCACAGAAAGAAAGGAAAGGAAAGGGCTAGTCTTACTCCCACATTTCACCTGTCATTCATATAGGGAGTCAGGCTATTCCAAAATGATGTGAACAAGATAAGCATGCGCGAGAAAGGCCACAAAAGAGGAATTTCAGGCCTTTGTTCAGAGAAGTCATTCAAGGAGATAATTTCAGACATGAATCTTGATGGTTCAGCGATGAGAAAGATAAGGATATAGGTGCAGGAAGGGCAAAAATTCATAACCAAGGGAAATGGTAGATGAACGAGAGAGGAGATGTGCTTGTGATATTAGAAACAGTTTGAATTTTAACAAAGGAAAAAGAAGCTATCAAGGAGCTCGGTGCTGGTGGCATGCATCTTTAATCCCAGCACTCAGGAGGCAAAAGGCAAGCAGATCTCTGTATGTTCGAGGCCAGCCTAGTAATAGAGTGAGTTCTAGGACAGCCAGGGGCACACAGAGAAGCCTTACCTAAAAAAAAAAAAAAATCAAAAAACAAAGAAGAAGGTGGAGGAGGAGAAAGAAAGAAGGAATAAGGAGGAGGAAGAAGAAGAGAAGAAGGAGGAGGAGGAGGAAGGAAGGAAGAAGAAAGAAAGAAAGAAAGAAAGAAAGAAAGAAAGAAAGAAAGAAAGAAAGAAAGAAAAAGAAAGAAGGAAGGAAAGAAAGAAAGAAAGAAAGAAAGAAAGAAAGAAAGAAAGAAAGAAAGAAGTAGCTGCCATGAAGGTTTACGGGATGGCCATTGGAAGCTTTACAGTACAATCCACTTCCATTCTATTCTTTAAACTGATTAGAAAGCACAAAAGTCTTAATGTAGGTCAATAATGAGGTTACATTCGCATGTTAGCAATTGTGTGGAAATGATATACAAGTAGGAGGCCATATTTGTAGGTTATGGGCTTGTTCCTGAGGAAAGATGCCACAACTAGGGCAAGCATAGGGAAGGGTAATAGTAGGTTTCAGATTCCATAGTTTATATGGGGTGAAATGAACAGGAGTCATACAAAGGCTGCTCATGCGGTTGGTAGAAAGGCTAACAGCACCTTAGTGCCTAGGTTTTTATCATGAGGCTGTCAGCTATGGGTATGCGTATTGCAGGGGAAAATAGACAATTCTCATAACATAAATGATCAATAAATTTTAGATACAAATCATAGAAAATTGACAAATAGAAAATATTTGCCAATTAATAAAGGTGGAAATTTGCCCAAAGTTTTTGCTACTGCCCACATCCAAATCCTGGGAATACATCACAAGAGACTTTGTTTAAAAAATTATTCCTGTAGCTGAGCATTTGTTGATTCTATAGGCCCATGTCTTTGTGTTGCCATAGCTTACAAACAACAATCAGTTATTGCTCACAGTTCTGGACAGCAGGATGTTAAATGCCAAGGAACTGACAAATTCAGTTTCTGATAAGGACTCTCTCCATAGTTCATAGATATCTGTTTTCTGTGTCATCACATGGAGCAAAGGACACAGCATAGTATCTCAGGTCTTTTTTTTTTTATATATAAACTAACTGGTCCCATTTGTAGGTTCAACTCTGGTGACCCAATCATACCCCAAGCATCCGACCATGTAATACTTCTGTCTTGCAGACTAGGATTTCAGCAAAGAAATTTTGAAGGTGATTTTGAAGGTCACAAAAGTGACAAATAAAGAATCCTACAGACATTGTAGTACCAGATGTTGTCCATTTGGACGTCATGATCTAATCAATAAATATTTGGTGGATAGAAAATGGTTTCAATGAGTACTAAGTGTTGAAAACTGAAATTCTAGAGAACTATATCCTAAGATAATTCTCAAATGCTGCTTCCATGTTTTTTTTTTGGGGGGGGGAGGGGATATTAACAAATAATTTTTTGATTCAAAAAGGTATTTGTGATATTTCTATTACAATTGGACACGGTGTTAGAAATTTAAAACACAAAAGGAAGTGCCATCTTTCCTGATGTAATATCACAAATTTGCATCAATATACATTTTACATTCTCTTCCCTTTGCTGCCTGTTTCTTATGTTTAAATCAATGTTCTCTGAATTAGAAGCATGCATGCAGCTGGGGAATAAAGATATCTGCAATTTGTATCTTCTCTCTGTAACGTTACAAGTCCAATGAGTGGACTGGGAAGATAGATATAAGTACTGATGAGTAGAAGTGTCCTTTTGTTATGCTTCTCTACACAGAAATCTCGTGAAGATCTCCCACCTGCTGGGAATTTTTGACTTGTTCTTCCATGTTTTGGGAAAGAAGGAAGCTATAATGATTCATAAAATCTTGAGTGAAAGTGGAAGGGGTTTTGTCTGGGCTCTAGAGACTTTCAGGAGACATCACTCATTTTGAAATGTAAAAATGATATGTTTATTTTTCCTCGTAAATGTACTTTGTGTACTCCAGTGTTTAATCTTTGTGTTTTTCCTTTTGTGGCATTTCTTACTCAGTACAAACTGGAAGTAGGTTTCTTCCCTGAGATATCTGATATTTATATTGTGGTGAATTTGATTTCAAGTGTAAGTCTGAAAACCAAAAATCACTCATTGTGTTCCATAAAAAAAGTGCATTGGTGCTGTTTTATATCAGTAACTCAAACAGGACTTACAGAAGTAACTTTCATTTTCAGAATGTATATACTGTGGAAAGATAAAACACTTTAACATTTGCTTCAGTTTCATCTATGATTCTACATTTTATTAAGAAATGATTAGCAAATATAGAAATGCAAAAAAAGATGACTGTTTGACTTTTAGTGTCCTGCTAAGCAAGATCTAAGATTTACTTTATTTTAAGGGTCACTCTATATGCCCAGAGAATATAATGATCATTTTATATATTTAAGAAGTTACCCAGAGGACTCTGATATGTTACAAAACGTAGTTTGCCTAAAAGAAGTGAAAACATATATTGTGCAAATATATTGTTTATTTATATATATTGTTTATATATATGTAATAACTAAAATACCATTTTCATTATTGCTTAGTAGGCTATGAAGTGTGTTGTATCTAATTGAGTGATCTAATTTCAGGGTTTTTTTGTGGGATAGGAGATTGAATCTACTAAATCCACTATACTAAGCCCATTGTAATAGTAAACCATGCATAAGGAGTCCAAATCTGAATAAATTATGTATGGCCCATGTAATCTGAAGAAATGTCTATGGCTGAGGCCAGTTGATTTAGCCATCCTGGAAGACATTGGAAGACCCACAACTCAAGTACTTAAGTCTGAATGTGGGCTATGGTCTTTCAGACTTAGATATTTAACTTAATGGTATGAAGATGTAGATAGTATCATTTACTATAAAATCTGCATATTTAGTAAAATGTACAGGAATAAAAACATGTAAACTTACTTAGTAAAAATGAAAAATCTCACCATGTGCTAATTTCTCATAATATTATATAAAATAAGGACTTTTAAAGAGTTAAGATTAAAACAGGAAAATGAGGCTGGGCAGTGGTGGCTCATACATTGAATCCCAGCACTTGGGAGGCAGAGGCAAGCAGATCTCTGTGAGTATGAGGCTAACCTGGTCTGCGGAGCAAGTTCCAGGACAGCTAGAGCTGTTACACAAACCAAACCAAAACAAAAAAAAAAACAAAAAACAAAAACAAAAAAACAAACCCAAAAAACAAAACAAAGCAAAAAAAACAGGAAAATGAACAGCCTCTCTAGTGGCTGATTGGATTCTAAGCATTCATTAGTCATGCTCACAATTATGTGTCATGAGACATATGTATGAAACAACAAGGCTTTTCTTCAAATTAGAAACCAACATATTAAAACAACTTTTAAGATTGTGGCTTTCCCTGTTCTTTTCATTTTTTTCCTTGTTTTTCTCATAGAATAGAAAAATCTAAAACATATTCTAATATCTTAATGTTTATATCATGCTGATTTTCATTAATTTAATTTTAATTGATTTGTTTCTTGAGACCATCCTGGACAATGTTGTGTACAAATAGCCCTCATTCCTTTGGTGTATACATTTTTTTTTGTTTGAAAACGGGTTCCTATAGCCCTATCTTTCAGAGGATGGAATGAGGAGTGGGTTGGGAGAGAAGGCTGGAGGAGGGGGGAGTGGGAGCAAGGATGAGAAGGGGATCTGTGGTTGGTATGTAAAATGGATAAAAAAATTCTTAATAAACAAAAAAAGAAGAAAATGTGCTCCTATAACTGAGTTTGACAGAGCATCATATCGGCATTTGTCATGAAAAGTGCAGTTCTTGTGAATTGTGAGATATGTTAGTGTTTGTTTTTGAGGTTAACTTGTTTAGTTAACCAAGACAAGGATGTCAAAGGAAATTAAGTTTCAGTGGCTTCTAGGCTTCAGCTCATGCGTGGAGTTAGAGAAGTGGACATGAAGTTGTCTTGGCGAGAACAAAATAGTCTATTTTCAACTTAGTCCACAGTTGATGCCTGTTCTCAGGACACTGATTTATAGTAAAGAGTATGCTCTTGGAAGTTATGCCTACAACACATTTTAATAAAACAATATTTAAAATACCCTCTCTGAAACACTCCATTAGCAAGAATCAAATGTCTTCAAAATCAAATAACAACCCATTTCCTTTTGAACCATAAAATGTTAGTCAGGTGTTTAAAAGGGAATGAACTGGCCTAGGGCCCAAAGACATCACTTGACACAGGATCCCTATGTTTTCCTTGTGGACAACATTAATTGAAGGTAAAGCTTACATGCAGTTTTTAAAATACGAGACTGTCATGGAAATCAAGGCCAGCTGGCACCAATTCATAAAAAGGAAAAAAAAAAAGAATTTCCACTATATTTGAGAACACCAAAGCCTCATTTGCTACCACTGGGCACTGGAGTAACAATACCCACTGTAATTGTGTTTTACAATCATGGAAAACATGTGTCGCTGACTTTGAGCCTTTCCATAATTTAATGTTTCCTTTCATACTGCAAGTATAATTTTAAGAAGCATAACATGAAGATTTCAGCAATTTTATTCTAAAACTTGGGTGAATGTTGTGAAAATCCCTTAGAATTTCAAGTTTTGTTTGCACTTTATTTTTATTTTTTATTTTTTTTTTGGTTTTTCGAGACAGGGTTTCTCTGTGTAGCTTTGCGCCTTTCCTGGAACTCGCTTTGGAGACCAGGCTGGCCTCGAACTCACAGAGATCCGCCTGGCTCTGCCTCCCGAGTGCTGGGATTAAAGGCGTGCGCCACCACCGCCCGGCTTGTTTGCACTTTATTAACTATGGGAGGTAAGACTTGTTTCAGTGTTCCTTGGGGATTATTGCTACTGTTAAACAAAAGCAAAACCTTTCTATTTAATATAACATTTTTTTTCATTTAAGAAGGCATAACAGTCATGTAATTTCAAATTTTCAATAAAATGTTATTATAAGAATGAGGATGATTGTTTTTGTTGTTCAAGAATATTAAAAGATATGAGGAAGTTAAAGTTTCGGGACATATAAGTGCAGACGTAGAGTGCAGAGACTTTACACTTAATTACACCTCTGTGGAAATATGGAAGATGTGCCACATCTTAACATTGTGTGTGTGTGTGTGTGTGTGTGTGTGTGTGTGTGTGTGTGTGTGTGTGTGTATGTGTTCTACTGCCCCCTTTCCAGTTCTGAGTTCGTAGTCAGGACTCATCAAACAAAAAACATCAAAAACCAAAACCCAACGATCCCTCACCATAACTGTAAGAAAAACAATGGAAACTTGCATTTGGGTGTTGCTTTTTTTTTTTTTTTTCAGATAGGGTTTCTCTATGTAGTTTTGGTGCCTGTCCTGATTCTCGCTCTGTAGATCAGGCTGGCCTCAAACTCACAGAGATCTGCCTGGCTCTGCCTCCCCAGTGCTGGGATTAAAGGCATGTGCTACCACTGCCTGGCTGGGTGGTGCATTTTCTATTAGATACATTAAGGTAGAATAAATTTGTTATACTCCCTGTGGTTTTTATTGGTATAACAATAGTGAATACTACTTAAAAATATGATTAAGATAATTAGAAATAACATTCACATCTAAGTCTTCAAAATAAGTTTGTTGGGGCTGGTTTTGTTATTTGGTTTGTTTGTTTATTTATTGGTTCATTGGTTTTTCGAGACAGTTTTTTTCTGTGTAGCTGACTGTCCTGGAACTTGTCCTGTAGACCATGCTGGCCTCAAACTTGGAAATCTGCATGCCTTTCCCTCAGGAATGCTGGGATTAAAGGCATACACTACCACTGCTCAGCAGCGGGAGGTTTTTATATTAAGCCTTCTGAGCATGAAAATAATTTTAGAAGTTTCTATTGTGTTTTCTTTTTTATAACCTACACTAGCCTGTGCTTTGTTACTTATCTGAAGAAAAACAGGAAGTCAGAAGAACCACTTGTTGCTTCATGTAATATATATATAATATTATATTATGTTTATTGATGATGATTTTTGAGTAGAGATATCCCAATCGAACACTGGCAAAACTGTAAATGGGATTTCACTACAAGTACTTTTGTTCAGAAATAAAAACAAATTTAATTATTTATGTGATAAATTATAACACAAAATATCCCTTTTACTGGTAGGCTTTGTTTTCTCACTCTTGTGACTTTCATTCTAAAATACGACATGGAAAGGGTACAAGAGCATTTTAGGCATCCCTAGGCATGACTTGTTTATCTACTTTTGACACTTCTGTAAATGAAAATGGAGATGTGTTCATACCACTGTGTTAAACACAGGCAGGTAGACAGAAAGACAGAGAGCAAAAGTATAAAGTGATCTGCAGTATGCTTCAAAACCCAGGATTTACTTGTGTTCTGTGCATTTTCCCCCATCAGCCAGTCTAGCAGGCGTTTGCAGCCACAGATCTTTTTGAGTTTCCCGGTGGAGCTTCTGATTCACTGGTACCCGGGACACACCCTAGGAAGAGAGCTTGCCCAACTCTTTGTCTAGCTTCATTCCTGCCCGTTATCAGAGGTCACTGTGGTCCAGCTTCCAGAAATCTCACTCTGGCAACCTAGAGTTGTCCAGTTTTCCTTTTCGTTAAATACTGAAAATCTGGGAACTCAAGTTAGCACTCTCCTTTGGCAATGTTAAAGTCAGGAAAAAGTTCCTTTACCCACAGAAAGGCACTCTCCCATTCACAGTCTCCTTCTGCCACTGCCTTTATCAGAGCAGGCTAATTCTTTCTTTGCTCCTTCTAACCTTACCCAACCCCCCACCCCCATCCCCAGTCCCACGCCCCTCAACCCCCACCCCCCCATCCAGGGGCTGGAGACTAGATGTGACAGAAGGGAGACAGGGATGTTGACTCCTCTACTTTTCTATATTCTAACAATGTTGAAGACCGGCATATTTCTCTTCACTGGGATTCTGACAGTCCTGGTGAGAATCAAGCGCTTTCCACTTCATCTGAAAAGTGTTCCCTAATGGAAGAATGAAGTTCCATATGAGGAGAAGAAATCTGAAGTGCTGTTTCTGCACTCATCTAGAGAACACTGCCTACAGCTGCGAACCAAACTGTTACCCTCAGGAAAGCCCCTCAAAGAGATTCTACTGTTGTTTCCAAAACAAAAGACAAGGGAAAGAATGAAGGAGAAGAAACAAATAAATAAATGAAAGATTCATTCATTAATTGGAGCAAAACGAGCAATAAAGATTGCACAAGGAAGGTAGACACCAACGATTTTGGAATGTTTGAAACATTCTCCCAAAGCAGTCAGTTACTCATTTATTTTATGACCTGCTTTGCAACGATTTTTCTTTCTGGTTGAAAATGTAGGTGAGTCTTCCCACATCCTTTCCCTATCTGGATTTCACCTGTCTTTCCTCTCTTTCAAAATTGTCCTTTGGGGAATCTTCTCTGATTAATACTACTGTAAGCAAACAATGTTTTTAAAATATTAATTTAATTGTGAGATATTTATCAGGATCTTCACATCACATGCATATGGATATACTGAATAGAATCAAAGTTCTATTTCTTTAAAAGGAGTATTTACATACTGAAAGATAATTATTAGCAGATCAATACTCAACACTCAATGTCTGATACTTAATAAGTCTTTCAAATAAACAAAAAGTATCATTAATCTTCCTAAAAATCTAGTATAATTTTTTTAGCAGAAAAATCTACCTATAACAGATTGGTTAAAGAAAAAACAAGTAGAAAGAATCTAATTTAATAAATCTTAGTAATATTGTTTTAAATGGTGACCAGGTTTCAGTTTCATAATTTAAATTCAGAGCCCATCTATATGTTACATTGACCTGTAGCTCCTATTGCTTCATGGATGAAAGTAAATCCATATAAACCATACCAAAGCCATCATGGATAACTGGTGGTAAAACTTTATTATTCAAGTTTAGATGTAACAGACATCTTTGCTGCCTGAAGATTGTTTGCATAAGAAATACACCAAGAACATGTTGTGAGTAGAAATGAACATGCACTATGAAAACAAAATAAAATAAAAGGAAAAAAAAAATTCCACGTGTTGTAAGAACAGAACTATTATACCCCACAGTCTGATGTTCAAATCAGGACTACAAATTGAATGCTTTTTCTTATCAACATGAAATCATTCCATATGAAAGACATTTTCTGCTGGTGAATATTGCTGTTAGTTTTACATTGGCATTTTGAGATGCTTTCCGTCCCCATCCCACCCCCCAGATCAATCATGTTGTCAAATATTACACCCTAAAGAATTCAGCATTTGTTATTGTGACACGTGCCTTATTGGTAGCCATTAAGAAACTATGGTCTTATCAGCCTTGTTATAGTCTTGCCTCTTCATAGTCAACACTATAGGCTGCTTAGTTAAGATATTTACAGCTCATCTTTAATAAGAATGATGCCAAACTTTCTTGGCCCTCGGGAACCAGAGTTTTAAATAACCCCCTTGGCCACATAATAATACTTGACACCCCTATGGTGCCCTCCAACCAAGGATCTCAAAGTGCTTTACAAACAAGTACTACATTACCATTATTATTTTTAATATTAATATTATTATTATTAATATACTTTTCCATTTTACAGCTGAGGAACCTGAGGCACAGAAAGAAAGAATGATATTTAGCAGTCATTGTATTGAAGAAATAATGGGGTAAAACCAGGATCCAGTTTTGGGACTTGTGGGTCTGAGGAAGGCTGAACATTCTTTTTATGGTAGTTACTCTTGCTTTGCTCTGGTGCAGGACAGTGTAACCTTAACCACACTAAGTTTTCTTTCAAAAGAAACATGCTTTTCAAGAGAACATGTGAGCATACTTTATCCATTTCTGTGTGTGGATTACTGTTGATTTTCACATTTTCTTCATCCCTGCCTTGGCACATTTATGCCCTAGCATTCTCCAGAGGGTCCAACGACTCTGAGTAAGTGGAAATGCTTTAGAAACTGCTGCAGTGTGATCAGAAACACATGAGAACACTATGAACCAGCAATCGACAACCAAAAGTAAGCACTCTACAGAGAAACGAATATCTTGCCCTTGGCCAAATCTATGAGAATGCTGCTCTCCATGGGTCTATTTCTAACCACTGTTAGTTAATCATGGCCTGGTCAACCTAACAGTACCTACCTTTGGTTAGAACATTTAGTTTCATATTCATGGTGTACAGTTCCTCAGCTCTCCTTGTCTAGCAAAGTCAGCAAGCCTTCATCTACCAGCTAACCAAAGATGCCATGTGGTATTTTTTGTCATGCTCCTCCTCCCAAAGGCAGACAGTGTAATCCATCTCAACTATGGGCAAGAGGCTGGCATATGGCCCAGAGGCAGCATGCAGCATGGACACCTGACCACCAGCATATTCACTCCATGATTCCACCTCCAGATGGCAGATATCTCCATTTTCTAGAAAGGTGTTAATATTTGTTAACTAAGTAGGCAGGCAGTACATGAATCTCATGACAGGTCACTTTGTGATGTTTGCAGCCACATGGCAAGAGGGTAATAATTATTTTGATAGCAATATGGATCATCTTCAATTTATTAAGAAAAACATTTCCCCAGGCATTTAAAAATATATATACATTTTAATGTTTTTGGAGCTGTATTTGCATTAAATCGTAACAGATTATGTGCACATGTGCAATCATAAACAAGATGTGCTACCACAGGCTTCCACAAAAAGCTCTTGAAGATAATCACTGGTTCCCTCTTCTCACTATTACCTTAGGAAAGAATCCCCATGCTTGTTTCCTAAAATCTACCTTTACTAAAAGAGAACAGTTTAGAACAGAACATTACTATCTTAAAAGTGGATTTAACAAAACAAAACAAAACAAAAAACCATCTCAATATGACATGTAGAGAGAACTGGGCAACTCATTGCCATTTGAACAACAGAGAGAGTGTTAACTCCGTGAGCTCCATCCCTTTCTCATGTACTTAGAGGCATGTAGTGTCTCTCTCAATCCACAATCTTCTGAGGTGGGCTGGCTGGCTCTTTATGGTTTTATATCCCAAACAACAGTACTTTCTTAGGGGTGAGTGAAGATGAGAAAAATGTAAGAAAAGGAAGAGTGTGCATGAACTGGTTCTGGCCCAATGTTGGAGTCAAAGCTCAATTTAGAATTGACAAATGTTTGAAAAGAATTGCAGGTTTGAAATGGCATACTGCTTTAGATGGTATATCCATGAAGACTTCTCCAAGAGAGAAAAGTTCCAAAATCATCTTGAAAGTCCTTCAAAAAAAGGTTAAGTACCTAAATAGCTCACTTAAAATCCTTCACAATTTAAGACAAAACAATTCAATGCCTTTAAAAATAAAAGCCATTTTTCTAATACATTTAGAAACATGGAATCAAAACTTTAGGTTTCATCAAAAAATAAGGAGTATTTTAGTGTTATTATAAAGTTCCATCTTTTTTAAGCCCCACCTTTTTCTCTACCAAAATATGAATAACATAAACAAACATGAAAATAAAATAATTCATAATAAAGGAATACGGAGTAAGATCTAACATACCGATGCTATCCAAAAACAAACTACTGAAAGTAGACTGACCATAGATATTCCAAGCACAGTGATATGTATTTTCCAATGCTAGCCATTGCTACTATGTCTGACTGAGAAAAAAAATGGAATGAAAAACAACAGGCATACATGCCAACAATGAAAAGTCGACTTGTGTCTAACACACTGAAGAAATTGCATAAGGATATCAAAGATGTAATGTGCAATATTGCCCAAGTTGACCAAATTTCTGGTATATTGCTGATTTGGGCAGTCCACATATAATGAGCCTTGAGGATTGGTACAGTGCATTTTAATATTCTTTTACTAAGGAAATTAAATATTGTTGCTTGGGAAATCTCCTTTTTAGATCTTTGTCACCTCTCAGATATGATACTATAGTCTGAGATGCATCCACCAAAATTCCTAAGAAAGATAAATTAGATCAAGTCATTTGAATGTCAAAGCTCCTCATTCCACCTCTTTATTTCAGTTCTTGTGAATATTAGAGCTATGCCACAGACAGGTGAGATCAGAATAGGGTCCTTTAACAATGAAACCAGAGCAGAGGACTTAGTCCTGATTTTCTTTCTCTCCATCTTCTTTTTTTTTCCTTTTTTTCTTTTTTTTAAAACATGAAAACGAACAAAAAATGCAAGAATGTAGATGAGAACACAACATCAGAAAAGTATTTTTAACTTCATTCACTACAACAGTCACGGACTGGTTAACTCTACCTGCCATCCAACCCTAAAAATGAGACTCCTGCATTGTGAGAAAGAAGCCAAACCCAATGAAACAAAACAATACAAAGCCACTGCGAATTAATGTAAAAATGGAGTGCAAATGCAACTACAGAATGCAATAAAAACATCAGTGCTGCAGATTTCAGCAACACTTATCAAAATAATTTCTGAAATGTTTCCTCTGAAACACAGACAAAGCAATAAAAAGAGGATATATGTTTATCATCTTAAGCATAACAATGGGAGTTAAGAACTTAAAATTAAGGAAAAAAAAGTACTTGGAATGAATAGTGCTACCCTTGTATCCTAAGTAGGCATAAAAATATTTTCATTTCCTTCTGGTTTTCCACACCATTACATTGAGAACTTCCTTTGTTTCATGTTACCGTTTACAACTTGAACACACACATACACACACGCGCACACACATACACACTAAAGATACCTACTGCAATAGAAATAGTTGCTTCATTACCTTGTTTGCTACATTTGCAAATGTAAACAGCTAGGCAGAGCCAGAACTGACTCTAATGCGTGATGGAATATCTTTGTTGCATACGTACACTGTAGAAAATAATTATTCAATATGTCAGGCACCATTATTTGAAATGTAATACATTAATATTTACTAGAAAAATAAGTTTTTTTTCCTATTTGTTCTCCCAACTTCTTTAATGAAATAAGTTAATCTGACAGTGCATCCAGTAGCTTGTAATATCTTCTACATCTCCGTGGCAAAAAATAAACTACTGGTTGGGACAATATAATGCAAATTATTAAAGTCAGTCCTTGTACATACATCCTTGTAGCAAGCATTGATGCTCGACTAACAGCACCTTATACCAATTATTTAATGTTCAATTATTTAGCCCTATTTCCCTGAGCAGTTATGCTGAGGAGCTCTCCCTTCATGGATAGTTTGTTTTTTTCTTTTTACAAAGCCTTAAGTATTAAAAGTACTATGAAGACATACTTCTAAGAATCCTATTTAATGCTACTTAACTAAACCTGTATAAATCTAATGAAGGGATTGATTGGTACATACACCAACTGTCAGTCTGTGGTAACGTAACCTCGCATGCTGCCTGACCACAAAGTTTGGAAATTATATTTAACCAAAAGAAAATAAATAAATACAACAGGTTACCTTGCGGAGAAATACCATGTGTCCTGAACAAATTAAACCCATGGCCTGACATTTATGTTTATCTAGTCTTTGAATTGAGGGGGTTCCTTTAGTTACAATGTGCCAAGTGAGATTAGTGACCAACAGGAGGCTTGAAAAATTCCAAACCAGTTCATCATAAACAAGAAAGAAATATTTGGCTAAAATAAAATTACTACATAAGCACTGAGGACATTGTTTTTAAGAATGGATATATTTGGACAGAATGAGTCTACACTGCAAACAAAATGACTACCAAGTACTGGAACATCTAAAGGACAAAAAATATCAAAGAGGATGTGTATGTGTATGTACAGGCAGGGCTGGCCAGAAAAACATTGTACCACCAACTGTCACGATTCTTACTGCTCTCTCAACAAGCCTAACCACACTTCACATTTCGAGGTCTAAATCTGAAACATGGTCAATGAGAGGAGACTAATTTGAGAGGGTGCTGTTTTCCATTGCCCTGGAGATTCATTTTCTCCTCATCTGGCTTTCATGATGTTTTTAAATTTAGGCAACCTCTTACAGACTTTCGAATGAAGGGGCCAATAGCCAGCCTAACACTGCTTTCATATGATAGTATGTAAACTCAAATTCTAGACAGCATTTGTATCTTTACCAACAAAACAGCTATAATTTGGTGGGCTTTTGTAAGGAGATTCCCCAGTATACATTAGGCAAGATATTTTTGACTCACTAGGCTTTTTTTTTTTTAATTCATGTTTATCATTTCCCATTCTTTCTCACTGACCATATGTTTCATTTTAAAATCTTGGTAACCTACTCATCAAAAGAAAGAATTTTTTTTTAAAAGAGGGAATTTCATGTTGGATAAGGCAGGCTCTATGAAGTATTTTTAATAGGTCTTCATAAGACATTACAAGCTATTGAATTCCCATCAAGAAAACCTATTTCTATTTAATTGTGCTAAGTGCTAAGGTTTCACTCTTTAGATTTTCCGTTTTTTTCCACTTGTGCATTGTTCCTATGCAGGCCCCTCTGGATATGCGTTGTGAAGTCATATTTGTCCGTGCAAAGATGCTGGCATATGCTGCACTGGAAAGGTCCGCTGTCGCCATGGCAACTCATATGCAAAGCATACATCACTTCATCCAGAAAGACAATGCCACAGTGCACACATTTTGTTGAAAGTTCATCTTGAGTGCTTCTGTCAACTTTCTCCGTTTTAACTACATTCAAGGGACCTTCATTTTTTACATTTGTGGGTGCCTTTGTTTTCTCCTTGGAGGCACCGTTTGCAGTTGGCCCAGGTCTGGAATGCTTGATCGCCAAATCTAGAGGAATGTCATTGTCTGATCCAACAGCTGAAAAATGAGGAGGCAGATTAAAGGTGGGATAAGGCACATAGTTTTGGCAAGGATTTGGTAAGCCAGGCACGTGACTCAAGTAGTGTGGATTCCCAGGAACAGAGAGCTTATATTTACTCCAGAACCGTAGCCAATCAGCTTCACTCTGGAAGTCATTATGTACAAAAGGAAGTCCAAAAAGTGGATACTGGTACTTTTCAATAGGGCTGCCTGGCGGAGAATAGTTGGGGTGTTTTGCAGGTCTCATGTATTTTTCTATGGGACTGCCTCTTTCAGAACTTCCTTTCCCTTCAGATACAGATGAACTGTTTCCTGGATCTCCAGTACTTTCCTGAGGACTTTTTATCTGAATGTGCAAAGGCTGCATCCTTTTGTGAATATCCAGGGTTTGGCCGACCAGGACCGGCTGCTGAGCAGGATGGCTTTTAGTCAATGAACCCTGGGCTTCATATTTACTTAGGCTTGGAAGTGGAATTTCTCTCTGGTGACTTTCATTTAAGTGATCTTCGGACCTCCTCTCTAAGGGGCTTCCATTGACCTGCTCTTCTCCACTTCCCCTCTGCTGCTTGTTGAGCTGCTCAGCCTGAAGTGCCTCCGGGTTAAGGCGCTTTCTCGTTCGTCTCCTAATAATCTGCTCACCGTTGTTTTGTTTAATGATGTTTAGAGGCCTGGGAGTCTGTTGGGAGCACACACACAATACATAAAAGAGAAACATTAAAAAAAATGCATTAAAAATTCCTCACAGCTATAGACCACACACTTAAGTTCAAAGTTTTTATGCTACCGACTCACAAATTCTCTTTTCTGCCCTAAGCAGGATCAGAGGAAGTAACCAAAACGTAGTGTTTTAACCTCAGTAAATAATGTCCATCTTTGAAGGGGTGGGGGAGGGGACGGCAAACTTGAATTTGCTTGAAAGCAGCTTTTTTCTGACTCAGAAGACGAGGACTTTCACCACCGATAAAAAAGTTGTGGGGAGAAAATCATTTGAAGAAATGATTTTTCTAAAATATAATCAGTTCTTGAGTTATACACAGATATGTAAAAAAAAAAGTAATTTGGGAGGTAAGTATTAGCAGTAATGAAAAACAAAACAAGAAAAGTATGCATTGCTACACACTAGCTACTAAAACATGTTTCTTCCCTGGCTTAGTTCTTCTATAGAAGATCTAACATGATCATGTCTACAACTGTCTCTTTAAGAGGAAATTAAGGTTTAATAAAACCAAAATAAAAATACAGCCCTAATACAATAAGATGTTGAATGCAGGTTAAAACAATTCATCATGGAAACCATTTCCAGACTGGTGCCTTTTTGTATGTCATTCATACAACAGAAGTACTAAGTGAATAATAGAAGACAGCCCATTCTGGTATTTTCCTTCCCTAAGATGTAAGAAGAAGAAGAAGTGAGCTCTCCTCAGAGCATGGAGACACAGCAAAGAAGGCGGCTAAGTAGGGAAGAGCCCTCACCGGACTCCAGTCAGCCTGGCACTTCTGTCACAACTGTAAGAAAATCACTTTCTGTCTCTTTCAGGCACCCACTCGGCCTCTGGGAGTCTGTCATGATGTTTTAAACTGACTAATATATACATCTTCCTAAAGAATTGCAAAAGTAGTGTATGATATTCATATCAGAGTCTAGATAATCAAAGACAAACTGTTATCAAAACTATAAAGAAAAATTCAGGTAATTATCACATGGAATTTTTAGCCTTAATTTGATTCTTCTGTTTGAATGATCTCTATATATTCTGTACTGGTTCACAAGTGAAGCATTTAGCTGTATATTGGAAATGTAAATTCCTTTGCAGCTTTGGTTCAAATATCTGATCTGTCATTTCATTCTACTTAAAATGAATGTTGACTTCCATTCAGCTTAAGTATTTTATTCAGCTTAGATATTACATGATTGGTGCTCATGTTCATGTTCAATAAGTATTTCTATTATATGACTAAAATTTGTAGATAAGATTATAACAAAAACTAAAGGGCTCTAATTTTGATTCATAAAACGAAATGAGGAAGTATAATAAATCAATGTATATTTATAGACTAAATTTTAGGAGAATGTTCAAATGTTCTGATTTTTTCCAAAGGATAATTGATCATTTCTGCATATATATATATATATATATATATATATGTATATATATATGTATATATATAAAAAATTGTGAATCATTCCTGAAATATTTAAACTTCAGTACAAAAAGGATTTTTTTGTATTAGATACAAATTTATTTGTATTAGATATTAAAACAATACAAATAAGAAACATTTGGGAGACTATTTCTGTTGTCACTGGGTAGACGGAAGTAAAGAGAGTAACACACTTGTTACTGGTGATTTAGTTATTAGCTTCAGGATGAAATCCCTACCTGGGCTGGACATACTACAAACATTTATGGTGTACAGAACGTTCCAGTTTATAAATACTTCTGCTCATATCATAAAAATACAGTCTTTAATCTATATACTGCAAAGAAGCTTGGAAGTGAATTAATTCTTAAAATTTTATCATTGTTCTCTAATTTTTTTGTGTTCACATAATTTTTATGTATTATCATTTATGGTAAATTGAAAAAAAAAAAAAAAACCTCAAAGCCGAGACCATCTTGCCTCTGGACAGATGAGCATTAAAATCATTTTTAGAAAAGTTTGGATTATTTCACAGTGGTTAAATTTTCATAATTTGGCTAAGCAGCAATTTAATTACTACTTGGCCTGTTGATTGGCCAAAGTTCAATTAAGACCATTAATGTCAGTACTCATTAAACAGAGGCTTGTTGCTGAGCTTAAAAAACAACTATGTAAAGTGTTAGGAAGGGTCTGTCTACCAGCCCCATACTACTGGCTAGGGGCCGTACAGTATTCTCAATTAGCACCATCGCTGGCAGCGGGCATGTTTTTCAAAAGTGTTTTCGGTGTCCACTTAGGAAGATGTTTTGTCTCAAAATGTTTTCCCTGCAATTCTTGTCTTTTCACTAGCCTGTGCTAAGAGCTGTGGTCCAGTGCCAAGTAAAATGAAAACAGGCACAGGGAAAAGGATTTCTACTTACTAAGTAGGATACTGCCATTTCAAAGGCAGTGCTTGTCAGCAAATGTACTGTCTAAACTATAGAAAAAGTCCTTCAGAAAAGTAAGATTTCCTGTTCAGATGGAGGGATTGGTCAGGTTGCATTCTATTACACATTTAGAAGTAAAATTTTGAATAAAATTAGTTCAAATACCAACCCCCCATGAACTAAAGCCAGATGGAGATCGCAGACATGGGGTACCTGTGCCCCTTCTACCATGCCTCTGTGCTTGTCACTCAGGATGTCACACACCTCAGCCGAGGAGCCCCACATTCATGTGGCATTGTCCTATGCTGGTGCTTGGCCAGCTCTCAAACAGTCAAAATGGCTCTTTAAATTCCAGAAGGTAAACTGGAAAGTGAACATCCAGAGTGCTTCTATTTCTCTCTTGAACTTCTGTTTTTGCTGTTTCTCTTCCTAATTAAATTAATTCCAATCAATTTGGTTAACTATTAGTTCAACTATCTGTTATGTGATGTGACATTCCCAGAATAATCATTTTCCCCTTCTAAATCAAAGATGCACAAACATTACTAATTATTTCAAATGTATCTCCCTGTAACATGGAAGCACTTTTTAATAATAAATCATATGTACACCCAAAATGACTGTATAAAACAACCCTGCAAAGATAGACAGAACAAACTGTGAAAGGGGACATATTAACCATAAGCAAGGCCAGCTCATCTGTGTAAGCATCTCTTGAAGTGCTGGGATGTGTTCTTACCGAGTGAAGTTTCTGGTAGAGACCACATGCATTGCATACATATCCGCCATTTGCATTCTTTCGCCAAAGAGAGGTCTTTGTGGTCAGGCAATTGGCACAAAAAACACCAGAGCCTCTTCGCCTCTGAAATAGGAGGAAAAAAAAAAAAGAAATCCAAGGTCAGAGGTGAGTCACACGATCCAGGGAGTTAGACCAAATCAACCCAGGAGTTTTGTCTTTAGACTCACAACAATGACAGTATAAAACCACACTGCCCATAATGAGGTCAGGTTCAATTGTGTTTAATAGGCACCCCTGATTTTCATTATAATTAACCCTACAGTGATGGATGAGGTGTGGGGAACACCAAAGGCTTTCCACAGAAACAGCTTTAACTTTTTGAACTTTGAGTTGCATGCCTTTAATGATGGCTCCTAAATGCTCAACCCTAAAACATACCTTTTAAAAGTGTCAAAACAAAAGTGTCTTTTTAAAGACAGCACATGGCAATATGCTTAAAGTCATTTGGAATATGCTACCTGAGCCTTCGAATACAGGTTAAAACAATTCATCATGGAAACCATTTAACATTAAACCAGATTGGTGCCTTTTTGTATGTCATTCATACAACAGAAGTACTAAAAGAATAATAGAAGACAGCCCATTCTGGTATTTCCCTTGTTGTTATGAAATCAGAAAGAGAACACCTTCTATTCTCCAAAGCTGAGAGGACCTTTAGACACTGCTGCCTAGAAGTACAATATTGCTAATTCCAACCCTTAGGAGGTGTCTGCTGAAGCTAGACAACCCAGTCCCATCACTGGGTCACTGGTTCTTTACTTAATCTGACCTTAAAGTTGGAAATCCAGAGGGTTTGTTCAATACAGTGTTGATCTGAGAGATCTGAATTGTGTAATCACCGAATTCAAAGACTAGCTAAGAATATTTAAAAGTTGCTAATTAGTACCGTTGGTTGCATTTTTGTGACCAAGTAGTGATTCTGCTGAACTTCTCATTTAAACAAAAGTCAGGCAGTGTGTAGGCACAAATAGGAACAGGCAGGAAATGGAATACTCTTGCAAAGAAAAAAAAAAAACTAAGAAATGCTCAAATTGTGGCTCAGCTCTCTCCTTTTTGCTAGGAAGCAAAGCCTTTAATGATAAAATAGGCATATGAGATAAGGAGTGGAAAAAGTCTTGCTGTAACCTAATTTTATTATAAATTAAATATTACAAACACCATAAGTCAAAATTTCAGGGATTCATAAAATTTAGGCAATTTATTTAACTAGAGTCTATACTGTAGAGGAGTGGTGTGCTTGCCAAAAAAATACAATGGTTATAATTGTACTCTGATACATTTCAAATGGAAAGCTTTCTGCAGACATAATTTTGGCTTCGAGACTGGAACACTTTCTTGGCATTGAAAGGGCATTTGATTCATCGGGTGTTTCACAATCTATCACTAAAAAGACCTGGTGAGCAGCCAGCTCCCTATAGGGTAATTTTTCCATCCAGATGCAAGTGCTATCAGAGGCCCTCGTCAGCTAAACTAATTATGATCTTGCAATTGCTGATGCCTGCTCACTCTAACATTCGACATCCTCCATTAATCATCAATACAAGGAAAATGAATGAAACGTAAAGAAATGAAGGCTGCTAAGCTGCACAGCTATAAAAATCCGAAATGAGAGCAATAACTTAACAAGATTGGGGAAATGTTTTTAGTGAGCACAAAAGTCAGGCTAACAATTGCCCTTTTAAACCAAGAACACGATTTCATTAGTGTAGCAGTTTGTGCCACTTTAGGTGATGTAATAAAAGCTAGATTTTCCCTAAAGATAATCTCCAGCTCCCCTTTCCTGCCTTCCCCAAACCCACTCAGATCCAGGAATGCAATTCGAGTTTCCAAATCCCCCACAACAGCAACATCAAACACTGGAGTCAGAGGTCTGGAGGTCCTGACTGGTGTCTGCTGCTGAAGTAGGGAACCTGCTGCCTCCCAGAAACCAACAAGCAATTCTAAGTTGCACTTGTCAAACAGTCCCAACACCATTTATCCAAAGTAAGCTGTGGAGGCTGGTTCGATTTAAACTGTTAACGTTGCAGTTGTATCCTGGCATACTGTCATTTTCCCAGATCGAAATAACTCAACGGTAAATCAACCCCAACATGAGCCACACAATCTGTGTCAATGTCCGTATGGAAACCAACCCACATATATGGCTGAGGCTGCTCAGCTTTGAATGTGAAATGATTCACTACAGCTTGCTTTCCTTTTCTTATGCCCTGGGTGCCTGACACAGCATGCCAAAGTGGGCGTAATGCTGATTTCAGTGAGCATTTCAGTCCTTGCACAATTTGATGCCTAATTCTCTTGCCCTGTATTAGGACGGGGGGATCTTGAAGTGACCACACTGGTTTCCATAGGTGTACCTTGCACATAGCCATTGCAAGTAGTTCAATAAAGGTCACTGTGTTTTAGGATAAACCATCTTTCATTTAAAATATATCAGGTCTACTTTAAATTCTCAAACTCAAAATCAAGAGGCCTTGGAGGTCACAAGTCAGACTGAGAGTGAGGCTACAGTATTTAAACCTGTTTTTGTCATTTACTAGAAGCTACTCTGGGAAATGCTACAGAATCTCTCAGCAATGAAAACTCCCCTTGCTTTACAAGGTAAGATGTATGCTGATGAGAGAATCAGTGTATTCATAGTATATAACAGATGCTATTCAAACATGGCAGTGATGAAATAACATGACTAGAAAATGCTCAGTGAGGCTCACTATTGGTCAAAGGAATTTGATTGTGGCTACATTTTTATGAGAAAAATTCTTAGTTTTGTTTTCATTACCTTAAATGCCATTATTGGGCACTTAAGACATGCTTAACATATCCAGTTATGTATCATCAATTGTACTTCACGTCACTTGTATATGTCTAATCGATCGTGAGAATGGAAAGCTGAGTCAGAGTGGAATACCTAGGTGTTCACACCTCCAATTCAATAGGAGCCTGCTTGTGTTTGGGTGGAGAGTGGGAGGGAGGTGAGAAGTATTTTACACAGAAAATGTTAACTCTTATCTCAACAAACTTAGCACTTTGGAAACTTTTGCAGAACCCGATCTTGGAGGTACTGAAACTTCTTGAAGCAGCAGAGAAGGCAGAAAAGTTGGACAGTGATGCAAGTTTAGTAACCACAGTACCTCACCTCTCAAAAGCACAGTATAGATGCTAACCATGACTGGATCCAGGAAGGTATTTCCTTGAGGTATGCATCCCCTGACTTTATTCTGGGGCATAGAAGCAATCTGCTACCAAAGAAGGGTAAAGGAAGTTTCTCTGCCTCACTTTGAAAACAAGCTTTGCTCTAACTTAAAGAAAATCTCCATGAATTGATGAAAGGCTACCCTGCATACCCAGATTTTAGACATTTTAAGTTTTCTCCTTTACAGTGAGCTTCTTAGAAATAGAAACCATGTTTTCCAACAGTCATTGAATATTTTAAATGGTAGATAGCAAGGACAGTGCTGGAAATGTCACTGCTTATTTTTATTTTCACCAATAATATTCACATTTATTTTTCAAAAAAAAAAGAAGCATGTTTCCTTCAGAGTTAATCTGAGTTAGGAAGAAACAATAGATTATACTATAAAGAATAAAATCAAGAAAATAATATGCTATCTAGTCTTTTCTCCACACTTTTCTTTGGGAAGTAGTGATGCCAGTTTATGGTAGATGCTGGAGTTACTAGATCAGGCAAGGCTAAAGCCCAACATCTCCATTATTATACATAGCCATACATTACTGATGGTTCTGCATGTCCAAGTTTGGTTTAAATCACAAGTTTCACCATTTCCTACAAGCTGTTCTTAAGAGATAGTAATAATATGTGCTGCTTGGACTCTGTGCTGTGGAGAGTGGAGAATTACAGGGCTGCAATAAGGGCAGTGCTGGGGGGGAATGATAGACAGAGTAGCTAGTGGATTACACCACCTGCCATTCCGGAGGGATGTATTTAGTACTAATCTTTTCTCTCTGAATGAAGGAAAGCTAGCTGCTTAAAGACATACACAGGAGATGTAGTCTCAGTCCAAGCACATCTTCTGCCTCTACTGAGTTTGCTGGATGCTACAGCGATGGGAGATTGTGCTCTAACGACAAATCTACATAAAGTCAACTCAGCTATAAAGTTCTACAGAAGAAACAACCCAACATATGTAGTCAACAATTCAAGGAAGGGAAGCATCTTTAGTCTTTAAGTTCACACCAAACTACTGTAGGAGTGTCATTACAGTTAAGTGTTTTTCCAAATATGCCATCAAGCTTGCTCATACAGTAAGCTCTGGATCTTTCTATGCTGAGATTTGGCACGCCTGCTGATTAATCCAGATATGACAAGGGGAAAAAAAAACCTAAATTGTTGCAGCTGCTTTTATTGCTTATTTTATTTTATTACTTGAGAATCATTCAGTAACGAAAATTTTAGGGTTTTCATGTTTCATTATTAAGAAGAACTGAATTTACCTGGTTAATAAAAAGAAAATTTGATTGAATTGTTTATTCAAGTGGCTTAGCACTGAGAGACATGACTATTCATTTCTAAAATATTAAAAGTCTCCATTGGCAAAGACATTTCTGCAAAAATGATCTTTTATGATAGTTTTCTATGAATAAGAACCATTCTGAGACCATGTAATTATATAACAAGCCTTGATAGGGAGAGTATTTACTCACATTTTTTATGGTTTTATATCTTAGCCATTTTAAATCGAATCAATCTGAAATTTGATATACATGCTGTGAGCCTGGATGTTCCTCAAATATTTTTTAACTCTTTAAATATTTTCTGTGTTTATTTGATTATATCAAGAATTCTTTGCAAATTTCATTTTAGGGAAATACACAGATGGCTATGATAGAACCTTCTGGTTCAATTTTGCAGTAATAAAATTTCAGTGGTAAGTTTAATTCAATTCAGTTCTGGGAATAATTATTGAGTGTCCAGTTTGTGCCCGGCACTGTGCTACAAGCTGGGGTATAAGCAATACACAGTTTCCCATGGTCTGCAATTTGCAGATTTTCCGGTGGACACACAGCTGAAGTGCTTAGGCCATTCATGAGTACCAGGAGCAAATTAAATGGAAAGGTTTTCAAAGCATTTCCCTTAAACACAACTATTTTAGGGGATAAAAATTTTCTAACCACCAGAAGATTGTCTACTGGTTTGCCTTTGTCAAAATATGTGATAGTCTAGGATTTCAGAAACAAGTCAATATTTTCTTATTGCCCATTAGTAAGAATATCCTATCCTTAACTCCAAATGGATAGGACTAACTACAACTTAATAATGTGCACCTATCAGATCCATTTAACAATTGTTGAACAACTACTGAATACTGTTTTTAGGCATGATTACTTTCATTTACCACAACAAGATACAGAATGTCATATTTGCATTACTCTTTTCTAGAAATAGAAGTGTCCTATTATACATGACCACACAGAACACCCAGAATAAAAGAGCGAGGCAGGTAGAAGAAAATAAAAATAGTGGATGTCTTACAGTGATCAGTTTTAGAGTAACAGCCAGAAGTATTCCAGAAGAACAGGCTGGCCAATAATTTAATGAGAATAAGGCAAAAATTCTGCCAAGAGAAAGCAACAGTCACCGATATTCTGGCTGACTTTTGTTCCAAATAAAATTATGAAGAATCAGTTGAAATGGGCTGTACAACATGACTACGCCTGCTTTAAAACAGCCTTAGCTATCCTCAGATTTCTTGCCAGAAAACCAAAGAGACTCTGTAAAGTTTAGCCAAGCACCCATTCTACAATCACCTATTTCAGAGCTTGGAAAGAAAACCCATTTACCCTGCTTATTCAAGGCACAGACTCAGCCTATCAGGGATGACAGCAGACACGAGTAGAAACTGAACAGCTATCCCAGGAGCACAACTCCTGCTCTAGAACACGAGCCAATTCAAGTTCTGGTCATCACACATGGTACTTGGGATGTTTTTCCATGATGGCCAGTTACAGTGGACCAGTCATTGAGAGGGCACTGAAACATTTGTTCTACTATGAAATAGGCAACTCCAGCAGCAACACGCAGAAAATCAAGATTTTCCAATGTATGCCTCCCACAGACAACCCAGACAGACTTCAAACATGAAGTTTTAGAAGTTCATTGCATAGATAGAAAACCTCTTTCACAGGTCTGAAGGTGACATCACCTTTCTTTGACATACCCTATATTTGGCAAATGGGCTAACCAGCTATCCACAATACATACAAATTATGCCACAGAATCAGAACTGGAAAAGGCCAGATCTTTAGACTTCTGGCCCATGCTGTTTCTGTAATAACACTCTGCTGTCACAGCAAGTATGCATTTGGACAGCTAAAAATATGGTTGAAAATTTATGTCTGCACTGCCGTCTTTCATTCCACGTGAAAGTCATTATTGTCAAAAGATCTACTGAAGTTTCTCTCTGCTGACATTTCTGCCACCACAAAACTGTTTTTACCTTTCCTTCAGCTACAATCACCAGACAGTTGTTTTACAGGGACCTTTTCTTCAATGTCAGTGACAAAATCTGACACTGGAAAATGTGTATATATATATATATATATATATATATATATATATATATATATATAAGACTTTTGGGAGAGACTGTTAAACAATTTAGCATCTTCTAATAAAACTGCTGCCTAATTGCATAAATAAAATATACAATAAACTAATGGAATCAATTCATGATTTACATTTTTATTTATGCAATATAGTTTATAAGCACATTCATCATGAGAATGATTCACAATATAAATTCTCAGTGACTACACCAGAGTAAGTGTATAATACAAAGTTTTCATCTTCTCAACATTTATATGAAGAAACAAACCACGGCCTTAACTGTTGATCTGCCTATACAGTGATGGTTGTGATTTTGAAAGAAACAAAAACATCAATAATTTTTATACATTAGTAACCCAGATGATAACAACTAGACCAAAGAGCCACTGTCCTCAAGATAGTTATTAAAGCATAAATGGTACTTAAATGACTTCTAACATTATTAGAAATTATAAATTAAGAAAAAAAATCCATATTTTCCACTGGAAGTAATAATCATGCAAAATACTTTACAATTAACTTCAAAATGCTGTTCAGTGTTCAAAAAGCTGTCCTTTACAAGATGAATCCACTGAGTATACAGGATTCAAAGTTCCCTGGATTCCAGGGGTAATAATTATCATATATGTTATTCTAGTGTAGGTTTGAAGTGAATAATTAGGTATTATCCTCTATTTTTTTAATAAGGCAAAAGACTTACAATAGTTCTTCATCTTATATGCTATAAAAAATAATACTTATTTCAGAGCAGGTGGGATGGCATCATGTATAAATGCTTGCCATGCAAATGTGAAAACCTGAGTTCAGATCCTCATCACCCTCTTAAAAAGCCAGATGCAGTAGTGCACATCTTGAGTCTCAACACTGTGGAATCAAAGAAAGCTAGACCCATGGAGTTCCCTAGCTGATCAGCTTGGAGGAATTGGTGAGTGCCAGAATCAGTGAAAGATCCTGTCTCAAAAACTAAGTTGGAGATCCACTAAGTAACATACCCACTGTGGACTACTGGCTTCAACATGTGCACATACCCCTGAATGAACATGTTCACACCCATGTGAACCGACACACCCTCACACACCTTAGACATACACCCCCAAAACACACACACACACACACACACACACACACACACACACACACACACACACTCTGCATCAAATCATCCTGGTCTCAAAGTCTAGGCAAAAAAAGGACGCAATCAGTTTCCACAGAATATTTTTGAATAATTATCTGATACAGGCTTCTTTGATTACTTTTAAGCTCTTCCTTAATATTCACCATTGTGTACCTAATATGTGTAAGATAATAAACTACAGACTTTGTCTCACCTGACAACTTCAAAGTGATCTTAAGAGGCACGTATAATTAGCCTTCCATCCACTTTAAGGATGTGAAAGCTGAGGCTCAGCCATACTTCACAAGTATCAATTAATATGCACAGGATAAAAGAAGGACTGCCTCACTTCAAAATCACAGTCCCTAATGGAGTTTTATGTCTTATTACTGTGTAAGAGACTTGAGGAAATCATATCAAAAGCATTTCACCATAGCGTAGCTTCGAAAAACTCTTACCTCTTCTTCCTATCGTAGCCAATTGAGATTGTTAAGTTTAGGGTAACAGAAAGAAATGACTCATCCTTGATCAGATATTCCAATAACATGCTCCAAGGTTGACAGAAAGAGGAACAGAGCATGTGGCTTAATGTGGGACAGGGATGGGGACCTGGGGTGGATGTAATACATGTTTTTTGATCCTGATACATCTGCCCCCACAAAGTATCTGAACTGAGTTTCTACTTGCAAGTAAATTTGGTGATATGAGTGACAGACCCTAATAATGCCTACTACATGTAAAGGATACTGTAAACTACGATTTCTGATTTTGTACATGACTTGGCTGGAGATGAGATAGAAAATATGATCCTGGTATTTTGACATGTTATGTAAACAAATATGTCAGGTACCAATTTATTAGCTTTACTTTTCAAATGTGTATGCATAAACCTTGCACAATATTAGATGACATTAGTACAAAAGATCATTTACTGCCCAAATTCAGGACAGTTTTTTTAACCAAATTTCTCAAGATGCAGATAATTTGAAAATATTATTTTTCATCACTCCTATCCCATTAGTGTATACATGTTTATGCTTTTGTCTATTGATGGAACGTACATTTATAGATTTCATAAGTCAGATACTTTCCATATAATCAAGGAGAAAATACCCTCTACTCTAAACACTTTGCAGTTTCTCCAGTCTAGAGAATATGACACAAATAAAATGTTGAAAAAAAGCATGATTCCTCTTATCCCAAAGATGGTAACTATTGTTTTTATCCATTTGAAACACCAAGAGGAACACCCCCAATACACACACACACACACACACACACACAAACATACAAACATACACATACATATACTCACAAACACATACACACACCCACTCTTTCTCTCTGTCTCTCTGTCTCTGTCTCTCTCTCTCTCTCTCACACACACACACACACACACACACACACACACACACAAACTCCTGGAGGGAATACAAGCATAAACTATATAGGAGTCCAGAAAAATTGACAGTGATATTTGAAAACTGTATTTGTGTCCATGACGAAATGCTGGTATCAAACACACATTACAGTCTCTCAGATATTTAGTTCAAACTGTGAGTTTTAAAAACATTAGTGAACGTGTGTATGTATGTGTACATATGTGTGTTATCTACAACTAGGAAAACAATGTTTAATTTTACTCAGATTTTTGAATCTTCAAGCTATTTTAAAGTATTATTGCATTTTTATGCAGCCTTGTATTTCTTAAGGACACACGAAATGGTAGTTATTTAGAGATGATTCCAGTGGCTGAGATGGGTACCTGGTACACTATGTCATTCTTCAGACTGAAGCCCTGTCTTTATTGAGAACTCTGCGACTACTATAGGTAAATAGAATACCAGCAGAAAACTTCATTACCAAAGCACCATGCAGACAGAGAACTCAAAGCTGATTTGTCAAGGTTGATTAACACGATTTTTAAAAGGACTACTTGGAATTTCCTTAACAATAATGATGTTTTTGTAATAACTGAAATCTTTCATGGGAAACTGCCTCTTCAATAACTGTCCCAGTAAATTACACACAAAAGTCCTATAATAGACTACCCCCACCCCCCCAGCAAATACCTCACGTACAATACTTCCTTTTCAATTACCGACTTGTCTGCAGTACCATCTGTAAAAACGAACACATACCTTAGGCTGTCCCTCTCTGCTTCTGCACATCCATTAGTGTGGCTGGCTGCAGCTGCTCCAAAAGAAAGCAGTGATTGTCTGCTTTGGTGTGTGTGTGTGTGTGTGTGTGTGTGTGTGTGTGTGTGTGTGTGTGTGTGTGTGTGTACCACACACATATATTTATGTTTCACTCATAGCCTCTCTTGTATCTGGCCGTCTTTGTGATCTGAACTTTGTGAATCACACCATGTCACATACCACAGCAAGAACTACCTCACTGCACCATGGGTTTTCAGGATATCCACTCAGTCATCAGTACCAGAAGGAACAGTTAAAATCCTCTCCAATTTTTAACATTTTCTACATTAAGCATACTATCAGAAAACCCAACCCAAGGCCCGGCAGTGCAAATGCAGACACAAAGATTCCAGCCAAGTGAGGTGTATTTCAGAAGAAGGGCTCTGAAAACAAAATACAGTCACTTTTGGAAAACTTCATTTCTTCCCCTCATGAACATATTTTTTTTCTGTAACGATCAGTTTTTCTCCATATATACACTACTACACTGCCAATAATATGTGCCAAAGACATAGATAAGCTATAACTAGGAATTACTGACCATTTCTCCAAGTAATCTCTCCACAAAATCATGCCTCCCTATTGTGAAGAAAAAAATGAACTGTGAAAAGAATAGAAAAAAACCATCATGTTCTAAAAAGAAAAAAATATTTGGAAAAAAATTCACTGAGAAGTTGAAATTCAAAGCCCAATATATAAATCAAAATCGAAAGAACAAATAATAGCTTACTTCTGATCTATCTTGAGCATTCGATATTTAAAATATTTACTACACATATATCGAACTATTCCTCATATGCAATTCTTCTTTTGCTTAGGGCATTTTGAAATGCCAGCAGACTGACTTTACCCAGCTTTTTATACACTACATTGTTTTAAAACACTAAATAGTTTTAAATTCTGGACCTTTCGAGTAAGAGACATAGAACAGAGGTCTAATATTGTTTCTGAAAGTTGAATTTAAGGGCCTGGGGAAGTCTGAAAGATGGACCTATATCTACATTCATATTGTGGTAGCATTGCATATAATAGACACATGTAATTGCTGACAACTCAGTTGAAAAGAACTCTGTCCAAAGAGACAATGTTGACTTTCAGTTATCCCTTTAAAACTTCTGTGTGCCCATGTGCCCATGAACAAATGATGTGAGTGGAAGAATCATACATACTTCAAGTGTAGCTTTTTCATGAAACACAAATTGCCTCATGTATGGAGGACAAAGTTAGATTTACAAACAATTTCAGTTTGCTGAAATTCCAAACAAAAATTCTGCACCTTACTCACAGTACATATTCTCTGCTATCAGGAAGAGGTTTTATTGGTTCAAGCCTCTACACAATTTACAAAACATACGAAAATAGCACATGTTGACATATGCATTTGAGTATGTGTGCATATTGCAAACATATATGTACATGCACATACACTGTTATAAATAAAGCCATCCATTGGAACACTTTCAGCACTAACTTGGAGTGAAATGACAAAGCTTGATTTTATTTTCATTAAAACAATATCATATTTTATAAGTGGGACTCATGTACTAAGGTGGTCTTAAGAGGTTCTATGGGTTTTTTAAAGAGTTAAAAATAAATATAACCACCCAAGAATATTTAATAATTAATGATACAGCTTAAATTTGTATATAAAAGATATAAAAGAGCATGATATTTGTGTATTTTACTCCAGATTAAGGATGATTTACTTTAGTAAGTGGAAATAGATTTTAGATTATATTTGCATAGCTGAATAGCTTGAGTATATGATATAGCTCAAAAACTATGGCAACTTGCTCATTGGCATGTACTGACTTACACAAGGAAACAAATTCATTCATATTTGTTTTCTCAATAAGAAAATACATATGGATGGTGACCTAAGACTCTTTCATAGAAGTCACTACTTTAAAAAGGTTACCATTACTAATTACTCACTTTAAAGTATGAATACCCTTTTCCTGTTTTGATTGTATTTTCTCCTACAGTGTCTCTATTTCCCATCTCAGTCTTTTTTTTTTTTTTTTTCAGTGTATATCAAAAGATCTTAAGGATTTCAGCGCATAAATCCACCTTGGTAATGAATTCACTGTGATGAGACCCATGAGCCTATTGAAGATACACATTTCATTTTTGTTTGTCTGTTTGGAGACAGGGTCTCCTTGCTGTCCTGGAACTTACTGTGTGGAGCAACAAGGCTGGCCTCAAACTCGCTGAGGTCTGCTTACCTCTGCTTCCCAAGTGCTGGGATTAAAGCCATGCACCACCACATCCAGTAAGATATACATTTCTTATATTTTAAAGAAAAGTGGAAATTTGTGGAAAGAATCAATGCCTTCTGGAATTTTCTAGAATATAAAGGATTGGTTTATGGACCACATTGCTTTATGCTTATGTTACTCACATACAATTACAGAAAGTTTCTTTTATACAATGAAGCTACAGAAAAATATACACAGGAAGCATAACAACGAATATTTAACTCACAGGAAACAAAAAGTTGATAAGCTTATATTTGTGTAGATTCATGCCTAGAAAAACTTGTAAAATAATTTTAGGTGATAGCTATAAATTTATAGTTTTGTAATCTGACCATTATTCTCAGTTAAACACACACATATATACATGCCAATATACAGTTAAATCCATACACATATATCCATAGTTACTTTTAAAATGTGGCTTGAAAGCCTTCCCTAAAGGTCAAGGACATTACCTTTTAATATACATATTAAAATTAAAATCTGTTTGTTTCTAAATTTAGAAGATTCTTTCTGACCTAGAAAATAAACTATCTCTTTAATGAAAAAGTGGATGTGAAGAATGGAAGGGTAGAATGTGAGACTCAGTGGTTCATATTACACCAGCAGACATTTGTAGATATTCTATGTTCTAAATGGTTGTATACTTATTGATTTTAAAATGGCTTAAGCCATTCTTTTATTCTACCTAACATCTAAGATTTTTTTTTGCAATTTGGAAACATGAATATGCATATGAGTTTAGACAGAAAACTTGACTTATTAAATTTAATATACAGTCAAATTTAGTATATATATATATATATATATATATATATATATATATATATATATATATGGCAAAATAAAAGAAGAAATGACCATCTTCTTTTAAATCCACTCCAAAGAAGTAAGTAAAAGTTAATCATCACCAACTGATTGGTAATAGGTTAAAATCTAAGTAATTCACCTTTTCAAAAAATGAAGTATTTCTTAAAGAAAAAAGTCAAAATTTTAAAGAGGAAAATAATTACTAGAGGTATGGTTAGTTAGTCAGTCCAACAGAGGGCTTTTATGTGCCTAGTTTTACAAATTTCAGAAAATGACCAAATTATTCCACTTATATCATTAACTTGACCCCTTCTAGGATTTGACCTCCTTAATAGATTTGTTTTATAAGGTACGGCATTGTGAGCAGCTGTGCTAGTCTTCCTTGAACTTGACTATTTTTTTTTATAGGATGAAAATAGTCAGGATTTACTAAAGCATGTGTACTCCTTGGTAACAGTGGCGAAAGGGAGGGATCACATATGGAAAAATAATGTGAGTTCCTATCTGAACGTGTCATTTTAAAATACAAGGAAGACACTCATGCAATTATGAACATTTTGACTAGTTAAAGAAATGATGCAGAATGGATTTGAAATTATCTCCACAAATTATGTCTATTAATATAAAGGGGTTTGATTGTTGAAATGGAAAAAAACACATCTGGAATGTTCTACTCTTGAAAGCTCCCAACACAAGTGTATATTATTGAATGCTCACCATACAATGTGCTGTGTTTAGTCAGTTAGTCCAAGATGTTATGTTTGAAAACCAAATATAAACCAGGAATAAGGCAGACAATTTTAGAGTAATTCTCTAGGTTTTATACAGGACAAAATTTGCAGCTGTGATAAGAGCTTTATTTATCATAAAAATAACTAATGAAGATAATATTTAATGAAGCATTAAATAAGTAATTCAACTTATTCTGAATTCTGGTTTTACTCTGAATTCTCTTAATGGTAAGAAGCCATGGTGGATTTACAGATGTATTATCACGGAGGAAAATAAATTTTAAATAGTTCTATTTCTATTTTTACTTAACAGTGTACAAGTTTAATTTTGTAGAGGTAGTTATAACTTAACTATTATTTTTCTACTTTGGCTCTACATAGCAACTTGACCTATAATTCAAAATAGCATTCAGTCAGGTAATAAATTGTAGCAGAGAAGGAAAAGCACATATGAAAGTTATTCTTTATTTCAATTACACTATTAATAAACTAATTATCTTCTTATTTGGTGATGCTGAGAGGTCCACCACTGTCCAACACCCCATGTGCACTGTGCTTTTCACAAGAAGTAGAAACATTTGAGGGGGAAAAAAGTCAGACAACTCTGCTTTTAGAGTCCTGAGGATAACGGTTACCTATTTTTCTCTTCAACCTTAAAAACAAGCAGTGTCTGTTTTGCTCAGGGCAGCTGTTTCAGGCTCATGCTGCCAAAATGCTTTCAGCTTGTGTAGGTTTCGGGTTGTTTAAAAATAATTATTGCATGTCACCAAGACTGCCTTTGCTTTGCTGTAAATGTCCATACACTGAATGACAATCAACAGAGGACTTGTGTTCAGACTGACCTTCATGTGAACATAAACACATTGTTTACAAGGGTGTGTCTACTGGCTTATTTAGACTAAAAACACTAGAGAAAATTTATATAGAGAATGTAGAATTGGTAGTCTGCGTCATAATAATTATTAAAAAGATAGTCATATAGATTTGAAATCAATATTCAAACAAATTCTGAAAACAATTTTCACTAAAAATAGACTTCTGGAAACAAATCCATTCTTTTACTTTTAATGCAATCTACTATGGTAATATAATCTCCACTTGCAGAGAGACTTTGCTTTTACAATTTAAAAAGCAATTTCACAATAAAATATTACAAAAGTTCTTAATATTTTTGTTGAAAATTACTTTTCCCATTGAATCGAAGCTCATAAAATGAACTAAAATCTATCTTTGTAAAACACGTCTTTGAGTTCAAAGTTCCAAGTGTTAGATGCACTTGCTTTCCTAAAGTGGAATTTTTAATATGATACTATTGGTGCAATTTTGTACTAGAACTACAATTAAAATGCATTTCAGTCCTCATCATAAACACTGGTTTCCTTCACCTGCCTTCTCAGTTGATTTAGATTTTCCTTAGCAACCAATGCAGAGCCCTCTCCACCCCTTTATTTCTTTGAATGTTTATTACCTGTTGAAATCTTCTTGGCTTGCAAAAGTAGCAGCCAGGAAAGTTAAAAACTTACAACTTAAATGTTTGCTGTTTAATCAGTTAGCAGAGGATTTTAGAAAAAGTAATGAAAAGACGGAGCTTTCCACCAAATCAAAACTCTTGAGTCATTATAACACACAGAAAAGAGACACGATCTTTACTACTTATTTATTACAAATTATTAATATAGCGTCTTTGAACACGATTACAGATTAGGTTCTGCTACAAAGCCTGGGCCCTGTGGTACAGCCCTGTAATCCTAGCTACTCAGGAAGCCAAACCAGGAGGATTGTATGTTGAAGGCCTGCCTGAACAATTTAGGAAAATCTTGTCTGCAAATAAAAGCAAACAAACAACACTGGCTGGGATGTTACTTAGTGGTACAGAGATACCAAGTGGGAAGTCCTAGGGTCAATACCAGTACTGTAAGAGAAAAAACAGGAATAAAATATTGAGAATTGGAAGATCTCAAGGCCTCTCCTTGCAAACTCATATTTTTACTTACAAAGTTTCTCAAAGGTAAATGTTTGAGAATATGCACTAAATTGATTCCATCTGTGATATAACATCATTCTCTTGAGGAATCAATATGATTTCTGGAATGAAGAGCTCAGAGTGTAAAACTAATGATTTAGAAGACAGAACTTGCTTTACTTTGTGATTGCAAAGACCTTCAGAGCTGCTCTCTACCAGGTATTCAAAGCCACTACAGTAGCTGGGAACTCAGATCAGTTTTAGAGTAGGTGGTGATTAACAGAGACCCACAACTGGACATTGTACAGAGTGGGAGACTTTGAAACACTCATTCCGAAATGGAATGTCTTCATCAAATCCCTCCCTGACGGTTCAGTGATCTATAGAGAAGAGGAGGTGGGAACATTTTAAGAGTCAGAGGCAGTGAATGTCGTCAAGGAAACAGCATCTTATAGAAACAACAGGGCTGATACACACAGGAACTCACAGAGATGTGACAGTATGTAAAATACCTACACAGATTTCAACCAGACAAAATCCCAGCCACGACAAAGGGAAGTGGACACAAAATCTCACACCTAACCAAAAAGCTATTTGTAATTGGTACTTGATGGGAAGTAAAATTTCTTTTCTCCATGGAGTGTCACTGGGTATATAAACCATACGCCACTGTGGGGCTATGTCCAAGAGCAGTTGGCCAACACAAAAGAGACTCCATGCTCTTTTGTATGCTTTTCTTTTTGCCTTGACTTTGTTTTTTTTTATCTTTGTTATTTATTTATTGTTTGTTTTTAGAGAGAGAACTTGAAATTGGGTAGGTAGAAAGGTAGGAAGATCTGGGAGGAGTTGGGGAGGGGAAAGAATATGATCATTTTATATACACACACATATATATATATATAAAATGTATATATATATGTATATAAAATGTAAACAACAATTAAGAAAAACAACTACCTTGACAGTAGCATTAAAATATAAAACCACTGGTAAGACAGGAGACTAAGTGCTGCTGGCTGAAGAATAGTAACAGCATTCTTGACACATCAGTAAGGCCTTTCTCTCTGGATGAAGTTAGCTTGCAGAGATTCCTCAGGAGGAAGCTTGGCTATGAGGGCATCTAGGATCTTTAGGAAAACCAGTTGGGAGATGCTGTTCCTCCTGGGCAGCATATTATACCCAGCAGTGTCAACATCACTTTCAGTCAAAATCAGAAGGGACTAAGAAAACACCAATAGACTCTCAGGGCTCAGTTACTGGTGCTGATCCTTATTCTGAAGAGTTACAACAATGTTCTCTCCAAAGTCAGCAAAACCTGAATAAATTGGCAGCTTCATCAGGTGGTGGTTTTGAAAGTCTACACTCTTTCTGTAAGTTCTACTGTGTTTATTTATAAACGTCTTATTACTTTAAATTATCGCCTCATGTACAAAAAGTCCAGTACTTTTGAAGTGTTTATAATTTTGAGGGGAGGTAAGGTAAATACACATGAAGCAATTAAAAGGAACGAAGCAAGAGAGCAGACATTTCTCAATCCTAGGATTTTTTAAAAATGATTCTTATGTTTCTAGATGCTATAATTAATGAGAAAGGGAAGCACACATGCTTGTCTTCTCCTAAGAAGCCCAATACACGTAGGTGGAGAGACGTGAATAAGGAATTAATCATTAATCACCTTTATATCCTTTACTTTCTTTTAGTCACTTATGGCAAAAATAGAACACAAACTGGATTCACATGAAGGAAATCCTTTGACTCATGCAATTGAACATCTGGGAAAGACTCCGACTGGAAGCAAGCATAGTTTAACCAGGATTCCAGTGGTATCTTAAGATCAGTTTCCGTCCCTCTGGAATATGCTTCCTGTACACAGACAAGGTGGGAGCTGAACCTCTAGTGCCTTTCATGATGTATGCACTACTTATTGTAAAAAATCTCCAGGGAACTGCTAAGTCCAATCTCCATTAGCCCAACTCAATATTCTCAAATAAGGCCTTGTTGGCCAAACTTAAACCATGCCTCCCTATGGCCATGTAGACATAATGCATACATTCATTGTTCAGACTTTAATATACAGAACAAATTATCTGATGATCTTGTTAAAGTAATGATTTTTATTTAGTAGGTCTGGAATGGGATACAATTTCTAATAGGTTATATTTGAATAAAACTATAAGGCACATATTTTGGCCCTGAACCTATGGCATAAAAATCAGTTGCATTTGAACCATAATAAATGGAAATAAGAAATATATGGATTGTCAATAGAAAATTAAAGACTATTACTAGAAGTAAAACATTAAAAATGAAATAAGGTTAATGTTTGCAATGTGTCTAATTTGAATTTTTGTATTTTATATATCTACATATGCATGTATTTATATGTATATGTGTGTGATCTTTTACACACTATCTTTCTTTAAAAAGGTACCTTTCACTAAATAAAACATCTGATAGCACCATGGAACACATTTGAACACTCCATCCAAGCCAGCTGGTATTCTCTTTAGTTTGAATAATACTTAAAAGAGTCCATCATTATCTACACTTCTCAAGTAACTGTTTGGACAACACTGATCCACACCATTTTCTCTTTCCTACAAAAGCTGTATGGGGAGGAAGTAGCATAATGTGCACCATTCTGTTGAAGAACCTGTTTGGAAGAACTTGTCAGAAAGGCACTGGCACAATGAACAGGGCTGCTCTGAAGACAGGTGCCATGATCAACTATTTGACATTCAATCAGTGTCATTTCCTCAGTTCTCAATGAACACACAGGGGAGGTTTGGAAGGTTCACAATAAAAGCCCTGTGGCCAGCTGACAGGAGAACTCCCTTGAAGGTTTATCTAAACTCAAAGGCCAAGGGAGCTTTTCATTTGACACAATGCTAACATCAGATTTGTTATCTGAATGCATGTGTTTACTGTCCTTTGTCAAACATCAATAGTATTTAATGGGTCAAATATTGTCTCTACTGGCATATATGTTAGGACACTAAAACTTCAACAAAAGTACTCTCCTTATTCTCTAGAAAGGCTTAATATCTAAATGAACAAAAAGAAGGTGACCTTCTTTTATATGAGATACCTAAACAGGATAGGGGAAATGTAAGTAGCCTTCCTAGCTCTGTGTCCAATCCTAGATCATATTTACTCAGTAAATATTAGATTAACAACTATCAATTTCAACTATGACTCTCTTCACATCCTACAGAAGCCAGCACACCCTTTTGTTTGAATTATGGACTGCACTGCATGTGTATGCTTTGGTTACAGATCACAGTCAGAGAAAACATGAGAGTACTTTCTCTGTTGCTTCTCCAACAAAGAAACAGTCTTTGGGTTCCGTTTTCTTCTATGGGTTACATGCATTCTATAATTTACTACACGAACTTTAAGCAAAATTTTGAGCTTACTAAGGTTAAGATATCAAAACATAGTATATTTTTTCTAATCCAAGCAAGTGCTAGCTAATATCCTAAGCCAAAAGATACACAGGAGTTAAGTAAATGGTCAGGAAACAGTAAAATACCCACTTATAACACAAAGAATATGAGTCTGGCACAATATATGGTACTATATACAGGATAATACAATTGCAGAGCATGAAACCCTACTAAAAGGTGGCAGTTATCTGTAATTTATCCATTCAGTCACTCGTTTCAAATACCCTTGAGTGTGTGTCGTATCCAGCACCATGCTGGAGATTCCACCTGTAGAGACTTAACATTTAGCTGTAAAGATTTAATGTAAGGCTCAAATTCCCAGGGAATCCACATAAACAGAGACTTCATCAGCTCATAAGTGCCCTGGGTTTTGCTCTAAATAAACGATGAAGAGCAAGGGACAAGCTGTTTAGAACCATCACAACTGTGATGTGCACAGAATCCATTCCTTCATCAGTTTCACAGCGAGCGTTCAGAACCTTAGTTTCTTTCTCTTCTCTGGATGTATTTATAGATACCATAGAGGAGTAGAAAGTGAAAAACAAATTAGCTCCACTGTCTCTGCCAGTCGTCGAATTCTCTCTTTTGGGCTTTGAAACTTCTCCCTGTCATGCATGTCAGTACCTCCTCCACCCCTTAGTTCCCACTTCTTCATTCATCTTTCTTCACTTATCCTTTAGAAGCTATCCAAGTTCTAGCCACAATAGCCTGGAAATTTAAGGAAAACACCACACATGTATCACAGTAATGCACTTGCTCCAAGATTCACTTTTTCTACTGTGACAGAAACAGGGGGGAAATAAACAATGACCAGTGGCTGATCCATCCGAACGTCACTAGCTGAAGGGGTGCCGGGAAGTGGTGTGAATTCAAATCTCTGATCACACACGTGTAACACATATGAAAAGATGTACAACGGTCTAGGTTTGTCTTTCAGTGCTGTTGGGAGTCGATAGTTTCAAATACATGGATTGGTTATTGTTTTTTGTTTGTTTGTTTGTTTGTTTGTTTGTTCGGCTGAGCTTTGACAGAAAAGAAAAGCCCAAGAAAAGGGGTTAAAGCCTGGAATCTTACTGACCACATATTTTTCTATAGACTAGGAATGTATTTGCTCACCTGTCTTATTCCTAGGATACACAGGAGAGGCCATGGTGTCTGTGGGACAATGCTGTAATTTTTCATTTCCTGGAGTGACACAGTCATGAGTGTAGGACCCGAGAGTTTGGAGTTACAGACTCTAACACAGAGCCATCATGGACTATTCTTCTTATCTACAACAGGATAATGTATTCCTCTTTTATGGAGAAGTATGATCTGAGTACTGCCATTTATAGTGATACTAAAATGATGAAGTCCATTAGAACTTGTGGAAGGGACATGAAGGTAAAAAGCAGAACACAAAGTTGAGGGATTTCAAAGAGGATTAAAAGGACAGAAACTGAACTAGTTGAAAAGGCAGAGAGAACAGAGTATATTTGTAGTCACTGGTTTTTCAATGGGCTTCTGAGCTCTTTACCCTACCATCTCAAGGACAAATTGAGAGACGTATGCAGGCAGGCTTCTTCAAACTCTATACAAAGTTGGATTTTTGAACACAACTTAGGTAAAACTGAAATTTATTTCTATAGCAAAAATATTAGACTGAGGAACACTGTTTAGCCATGGGGGACAATTGTAGCCTGTTATATCACCACTTTGCAGATAACAAGCAACTTTTAAACACGGCTCAGCAACAGCTGTGAGACCAAACCCTCCAGTCCCTCTTCTCCTCTGCTGAACGTCCAGAAATGCAGTGTTATGACATGTGAGAACATCACCCCCCCCCCCCCCCACTCCCTTGAAACTGAGAAAGCTCAGCACGGCAGAGAACAGATCGAATCAAAAGGGATCCGTTCCCTCACTGTATACAGTATCCCACTCTGATTAGAGAGGCCCCTGGAACGCTGGCAGCAAGTAACAGCTGCTTTCTGTCTTCTCATTCCCTGCTCCTATTAATGTTATTTCATTTGTGTTATGGGCTGCACTTCAGATCTAAAAAGAAACATTTAGTTTTATTTGAATGTTTCAATGATGAATGACTCTCTAGTGCCGTTGTCCTTGCATAATTGTCATAGGGCAAGCTGCAATTTACTTTAAAAATCCAGACCTCTGCATACTTATGGAGAGCGAATGATAGCTCAGGCATTGGCCACTATTGATTTTTTTTTTAATGTTTAAACATTATTTTTTTTAAAAAAAATTCTAATTGGGCAATTTTGTAAAACTTTTCTGTCTAATAAGTCAGGTAAGAGTCTGGAACCATCAGGGTAGAGCTATCCCACTGGTTCAGGGTTCGTTGTGTGCCGAGGGAGTTGAAGATGTAAGGACAGGAGGGCTGTGGTCAATAGGAAGGCTGCGTGGACCAAGTGAGTGTCCTTGTTCTTCAAAAGGAATGGCTGCCTTTTGTCTGCGAGCAGTGCACAGCTGTGCAGCCAAGGGAAGGAAGTAGTTACGTGCTGCTATCCTGTAATCAGGAAAAGGTGCCTGTAAGTTGTAACAGGGCCATGCTAGTCTTACATTCTTCTGTTTTATACAGCTAAACCTTCACAGCCCGATGAGAGTCGCCGCAGCAGCTTGCATAAAACACACAGCTCCTAAAAATATAGATGTTTACATTTTTATAATGGAAAAAGACATGGGGCTTTCCTTTCCAAGGTTCCAGCAATAAGTCTTCCACTGCGTTTGTGTCTCTCCCCTTCCTTTTTAGGTAAATATAATATAAATTAAAAAAGAAAAGGGCTAAGTCTTTCTTGTCTATACAATAAGATAAATGAAAGAATGGACTGTGAGATAAAAACTAACATTATCAAACCAAAGTGCCTAGAGTCCGTGAGATATCGCTGTCAGCTCAGAGTGTTTTCCTTTTTCAGTCTTCTGGCTAAAATGTTTTCTGACTTCTCTTGGCCAATTTTGGTTCACACTGAATGTTAAATAAACTATTATTTAATCAAATACAGGCATATTACTCTCACTCCTGCTGACAACTTCAATTAGAATATTTTTGCTTTGTTAAAAAAGAAAAGAAAAAAGAAAACCCTCCTGATCTTTGAACTATTAAGGCCTCACTCGGAACAACCATCTGCTAACAATTTTTGATATAGCGAACCATCAAACTTCTATCTCCGTGAAGTGGTTTATCCAAGATTTGTTTTAATTAGGCTGGCTCTCTAACTTCACATGGCTTTCAAGAGGCAGGCTCACTCAGATGTTTTAAGCTGTAAAGGCACTGAACATTCAGAGCTGTAATTAGACCTTCAGCAAGGTAGACTTTCTGTTTATTAGCCACAGAGCTGAGTTAATTCACTTGGCCCTTAAATGAGGACAAAAAATGATCTCTTCACATGGGTTTTTAGTTTTATCAAAGCTTATCATTGCTCCTTAACACTTTAACTGTTCTTGTTGATGTTCAACTCAAAAGCAGTGGGGGTTCAGCCTTGGCTGGGGAGTCTCACATACAAAATGCATATTCCTGGGCTTGCCTAGCCCCCGTGCAGTTTTGAAAGATGCCTGTTTAAACTACATTCATGTTTGAAAAACCCATGCCTGGGAAGACACGACTGTATAGAGCAGCACCTAACTGAGCGAAGAACATGAAAATAACTGGACCTGTAGATTCCTTTGCATACTTGGTTTTTCCCTCCATGAACCCCAGTATTGTGTAAGATGCTGTCTTAGCATTGGGAGCACAAAAGTCTCCATGCATTCATTTGCAACAGAGGCACAGATTAAAGGCAAAATGTAATGTGGAAATTTAAACTATTTATTTTATGAGGTAACTATTTTAAAATCCCCCAGGAAAATAATGAAAACTGACCTTATTATCCCCCTTTTTTTGTGAGCCTGGCTTTATTCTACCAAGATAGGCATTCCAAACACATGTACTCCTCACCCCCTATGTGCGTATGTGTTTGCATGTATGTGTGCATGTGTGAATGTGTTTGTTTGTTAGGTGGATGGTATCCTATGGTTTTTATCCACAAGTTACTGATGTTATTTTTTTCCTTTAAGCACTTTATAGCTTTTTATTATCATAAAACTTTTCTTTTTTATTTTACAAATACTGAGGCTCACCAAGCCAATGAATGGAGCCGCAATTTCACTAATATTTTAACTTTTCTGGGTAGAAATGATAGCAGTGAAGCTTATTATTTAGTCTGCATGATGTGGGGCATGTGCTGTTTGGAAGCAGATGGAGGCTGACTTCAAATGTCACATTTGGCCGCATTGGTATTATATAAACAGTCAGCTCTTCTGACTCAATGACACACTGTGGGCAGAAACAAAGACTTTCCCTATTGATTTTCAGAGGGGAAAAAAGAATCTAAATTTATTTTCGCTTAAAAAAATCAAGAGAAACTTAGCACACAAATTTCACATTTCACATAAAATTTAAAACGATATAGTGATTTATACTATATCTGAAAATTCCCTAATTTTGTCCATGGTAAAAGAAAATATAGGGTCTGAGTAGTATAGCTGCAAAATATATTAAGAGATAATGTTCTTCTTATTGTAAATTATATTTTCCTACCAGTGAACATAGGGTAAAGCCTACAGGTTTTGTGTGTACATGTGTGCATGCTTGTGTGTGTATGTGTGTGTGTGTGTGTGTGTGTGTGTGTGTGTGTGTGTGTGTGTGTGTGTGAGTGTGTGTGTGTGTGTTAGATGGGCTATACAATACAGAAAAAAAAATCCTACTTGTCAACATTGAAAATGGGGTAGTCTCATATAAAACCCTAGGCTTTTTCTGGTGTTAGCTGTACAATCTATTATTGCCAGGTTCCTTTTCTAAGTGAGACTTAGAGAGATTGGCTGTCCTTTTCAGATGGATTTGCCACAGTACAGACATCTTAACCTTGACATTTACACAACCTGTGTGGCTCCCATGAGCACTTAATTGTGACACCAAGATTTTCAGATCCTTTGATACTAACTACCCCAAGCCTTTTTTGTCTGCACAGCTGTGGTGGCCTGGAGCTACTGGACCCCATCGTCCTGGGTTAAATCCCTGCTACGGAAGCTAACTCACTGAGTAAGTAAACTTGAGTAAGTTACCTCATTTGTTCCCCATACAACTGTTTCATCTGAAAAAGCAGATAATGGTGGTTACCTTTAGGGTGTGAGCAGCACAGGAATTAATTTAGTGTTTGGATCATACTAAGCAGGCAATAGAGGTCAATGATTAGAGTTCCTATTTCAGACCTCAGGCTCAAACTCAGCAACCTTAAACCTACCCTAGTTGCCTGATATGACCATGTGGATGACAATCTGGAAGAATTCCTGTGCCCAATATATCAGTAAATAATATTTCACAGTCATTTGCTTTTTAAATATAAATTCCCAGTATCTTCAATATTGTTCTCCATTTCCTTCAACTGCTTAAAGCTCCCATTATTCAGAAAACAGCAAAATGTTCCCTTTCCTTCTCATTTGTGTGTCTAACTTATCTTGATGATTATATTTCCTAATGAGCTCCTTCATTCTCCAATGCTGAAATCATATGGGGGTCACTTGCTGAATTCACAAAAGGGATCAATCAGCTTTTTATGATCTTTGATGACAAGAGTGATTTCTTATCACAGTGCCTAATAGGCAACACAGTGCATTATTTAGACCATGTGTTGAGTTGACTTGTTGAACACAGAACGAATGCAAATACACACACCTGTCATGTGTGTGTGCTCCCCATGCTTTACTTAGGGCCAGCTTAAAGTATTTAAATTATTTCTATTTATGTTTTAGGGTATTGTTGTCCCTTCTGTATACTCTTGTTCCATTGTGTATTTGGTGGTGGTAGATTTTTTTGGGGTGGGGAGGGTTGGTTGTTTTTACCCTTTTCATAGTTTATCCCTTTCAGCAGTGTTTGTGATCACAGCTCTATCCTTAGCCAAACTATGACTTTATAAAAAAAACAGCAAACATGTTTTACATTTTTTCTTTGATTTTCTAAAATGCCTTCACACCAGCAGTACTGAAGTATTCAGTGGAGAGATACTTCATCATCTCAGAAGAAAACCACTGGTTCAAGAAAATCATCTTTTTTCTATAACTGGGTCCTTTCCTCATTCATCCTTGCCTCAGTGCTCTAAAACTGGCAACTACTAAAAGGACTTCCCTATCATGTCCCCTCAGTCATTCAGGCCTACAGTCTTGTTAGGATCAATGTTTTTATTTCCTTAGGATTGGCTTCTAGACTTGGGTCTTTGCATTCTGTTCCATTGAGCCATTTCTAGGTTAAATCTATACAGACAATCTTACACCATTTTCTTGTTCACAGATTTCTTCTTTTTACAACTCAGTGGACAAAGTCAAACATCTTTTGACCTCCAGAATGTTCTTCCAGTCTAGAGTCCTCTGGCAGTACCAGTCAAAATTCCCTTAATTTCCCACACTGGATCAACCCCATCTCAGGTCCTTCAGACATTGTTCTTTTCTCTTCATGACTGGAGACACTTGCATCCTTCAGAACCCAGTACAATCTTCAGAGCCCAGCTCATGATCACAGACTCTGTGAAGCCCTGCATGATAACATTTTGTTTCCAGTCAGGACTGTTTGTTTCACAGAGTGCCCTAGGTAAATTAACTCATTTCTACTGCAAAGTTCATGCCCATCTTGTCAACTAAATAAATACCTTAGCTTCTCTTCCTGCTTCTGCCTTTCTTCAAGGTCCCAGAAAACCACCCTCCCCTAAGTCTAACTGATTTTTCCTTAGTCCTTATCAATTTTCTTTGTGTCTAGACTTCTTTAAATTGGCCCCAGGGATGTTGAAAGTAAATGACACTGAATTTATGCCTCTAAAAAATGAAGGAGACAAGAAAAAGCATGGGTAAAAAAACTGAGTGTTGTTACAATGTGAGATTTCAAACTCCAGCAAACAGAAAACCATGACATTAAATTGCTCAGCAAAATACTGTTTGTGGATCAATTATAAATTTAAGAAAGGGACACATCCACTAAACCTAAAAGTAATTTTCTTCCAAACATTGTTTAATGAAAAGCCAGAAAGAAGGATCTAATGAAAGATTAAATAACTAGAAGAAAATACTGAAAAGTATCTATTGCTGTAGTATCACCATAAATACAGGTAAAATTTATAAACCTCAGTTTTAGGGCTTTAACATAAAATATAATACTATTAGCCACAAATTCATAGGTGGCTATATTCCTGAAAGACAAATATATAAACATTTGGGTTCTACATTCATCATGATGTTTCCTAATAAGCAAATTCAATTATTTTCCTGCAAAAATATTTTCTTTTTTCCAACACATTTTAAAAACATTTAAACTCTGAATGTGGATAAAACTACAGCGAAACACACCTTTCTGGCTTGCCAAACAAATGTTACAGCATCTATAGTTTGTTTTGGCTGGGAAGGGCATCTCTTTATCCAGGTCATTAAGAGTGAAAGGCTGTATTTCACAGGAATATTTAAAATGCTCCAGTAACTGTTTTCAAGACATTTCAGAAACTTCATTCAACTCAAAAAGAAGTTACCTCTGTTTACTTATTACTCTGCTTCTGCCACAGGAAAAGATTCCTTTCCTATAAGGCGGAAAAAAAGAACAACAAAATGCTGTTACCCCTACGCATTTCCCCATTTTCACCTGTCCCAGATGTTTCCAATCACCTGCTTCCACCTGCAGGACCTTGTCCAGTTGTAACAAGATTGGTTCCTGTTTCCAAACAAACAGGAGAGATTCCAGGGCCGGAGGCGAAGGCTGCTTCAATGGGGGATACTGCAAACCTGTTTATTTTTCTCCTGTGAAAATAACTGAATTCCCTGCTCTTGGTGTACTTTCTGATCACTCATCATTTCCGCTTCTTGATATTGCCATTGTCCTCACTTGGCTACCTTGTTTAGCCGTGGCTGTTCTGGAATCTTGAAATGCTTGACCAAAGGGTTTGTTGAAGGCAATCACGAACCACTAAGAGTATTTCAAAATATTGTAGCCAAGAATTATAGATTGGGAGTTATCTGGCTGTTCACTGTAGTTTAATTTTATACAGTTCAGCCTAATTAGATCTAGTTTCTGAGGCTCACAATTCAATCTATAGCTCTTATCGGCATTCTGTTAAAGGCAAAACTTTGGTCTTTACTTTTGCTCTTAAGTTAGCCTTCTTTTAAAGCCTAGAGTTTGGTTTTTCCACATGACTTCAGTACTCAGCATCACTCTGATCTGATACTTGGTTTGGCATAGTTCTTGATCCACAACAGTGTTTCTCAAAAAATGATTCAATACTACCCTCATTAGAAACATCAGGAATTCTGTCTTCAAATGTGGTTTTTATCTCACTCCCATCAAAAACCAAATCTGAGTCATTGTTTTTGATACAGGTAGCTTCATTTTGATCAAGAGTTGCTCAGACAGGTGAGGTATGAAAATCACGTCAAACCTCTTAGTTTCAGCTCGACTGTGACTTTCTAACTTCTGCTACTAGTTTCTTAGCAAACAAACCAACAGCATCTTTGCCCAAATTTATTTCCAGGAATCTGCCACAGAAATATAATGCAGCAAAGTTTCTCGAGTCACCTATTGGATACAGTTGAAAGAATAGACTCCATGTGTAAGAATAGTGGTTAGCAACTGAGATTTTCTGCCTGGTATGTTTCGCTTGGCTTATTTGAGTTTTGCATTAATCTCATTCCTATCTTTTTAAAAAAAAACCTAACAACATAATAAACTTCTGAGGACAAGACAGATGAAATTAAAATTATAATAAAATATGTAAGAAGCAATAAAAGTTTATGCCCAGGTATAACAGTGAGCACAAACATTTGCTAATTAGACCCACATGGAGGTCCTTGCTGATATAAACTAGTCTAGTTTAACTTTTATTTTAATATTATATGTTTCTATATTTTTAGGGGAAAAATTAAAATTAATCTTCAGAAAGTTTGGTGTTCTTATACATCATACTCTACATATATCAGAAGAAATGTCAGCGCCATTCAAAAGTAATTCAGATTTTAAGACAAACATATGTTATTTTACTGTTAGCTTTTCTGATTAAATACCCCCCAAAAGAGAAACTTATGTTCAGTGTCACCTACTATGAAGTCAATGTGCAGAGATCTGAGTCCCGCTGTTTACTTTCATAATTGTTGTCAAAGTCAAAATGGACTAAACCTTTGAAAACAGAAACTAAAATGTCTCAACTTTCTAAATCACATAAAAGGGAATACATTTTATGCTTGCCTTGCAGGCCTCTGATGTCTTTGCCTTTCAAGTATGCTAAATTACTGCCTTGCCACGATGCCTAACATGAAAGAGCCATGCAAAAATGCTGCTCATTTACCAAAGAAGATATATGGGCTCATCGTAATAAAGCACAATTAATTTTCATTCATGTTGGCCAAACAATACCAGTAAACACTACCGCAGCCATGGGCCAGATCTTTGTTTAGGGAGATTCCAAAGAGAAGGCAGGTAAAGGGAATTTCATTGGTGTCCTCTGTCGTTTGCTACCGACCACGTCACTCGTGTTATGCTAGAAGATCTCGTTAGTCTTGTGATGCTTGAGAAAGGACAAAATTAGAGGAGAGGAATCCAAGAAAGATACAACGTGGCACAAAAGCTACAGGGAAAATTGCCCTCACCATTGCAGTTCAGCTCTCGTCTCTCTTAATTAGCCCCATTACCATACTTTAAGACAGACTAGCAGTCACTCAAGACTCCTTTTCTTTTCTGTCACAACAAGTGCTGACAGCCAAATGGACAACATATGGAAACGTACCCTCTTCCCCGCCTTTCTGTGTTCTCGAAGCTTTTGGTGGAGGCCAGAGTTATCAGTGCTCAGGCAGGTGTCTTTAAATCACACTGTTGAAATGCTCTTCTCACAACCACCTTGCCACAGCTTTGGGGTTTATGACATGCATTTCAAGTGATGCTTGTAAGATTTCAAAATTCTCCAAAAGGATTCTAATTATGCAAGGTGTTATTTTTGTGCATAGCTTTACCATGCAGCACTGATAATGAAACTCTTAACACCCAGAGTGCTACAATTAGTTTGTCCTCGACATAGTTATAAAGTGTACTTAAAGTCCGCCACTTAGGCCAAATATAAGGACATCACTGATCACCCTCCGAGGGAGAGTGTTAAATACTAATCAAAAAAATACCCAACCATTTTCAAGTTATCAGTAGCTAAAATACAACTATCACTGCCCAGTCATTTGCTACAGGAAAAGCGCTGTGGACTATAAAAGCCAAGAAATTAAATATCCAAGGACAAAACTGAAATTCTTATACCAGAGAGGTCAACCATAAATGATCTCCTTTCCTAGTAACTTTGCAAAAATCAATTTGGGAAAAATTAAAAGATGCATTGAATTTATTGTATCAGAAAGTACAATTAGTTGATTATTCAAGTCGTGATTATTCCATGATCAATTTAGTTAATTTTTAAAGAAGTCGAAATGTTTTAGTTTAGTCTAATAACTTAATGATTAGCTAATTTCATGGACCCCCTTTAGGCTCTCTTGTTTATATAATGACAGGTATTAATATCATTATTTCTCCTGATCACTTTTCCAGTTCTCTGAAAAAGCTTAGGCCAGATTTTATTTTTGTTCTTGTCCAAGGAGCCTATGATGCAACCCCAGCGGCCACAGAATCAGGGAAATGGATTTTCTGCACTTTGTAGTTTGGGGAAACTAACGGTCCATTCAGCGTGACTGAAAAATACCCTGAAGGCCAATATTTACTAAGCACGGCACACACACAGGAGCCTTGTTAAAAAATCCACAACAAATCTCTCATTGCAAACAAATCCAACGGCTTCAGCGCCTCTGCGAGTGTCTGAGTAATGTTGACTCTGACAGCAGCAAGTTGCTTTCTTACTAATCCATGAACTTGCTAGAGGTCTGTTGGCTCCACACCAGGGGTTCTTGATTTCTTTTCTGTACCCTTTGTTACATTTTCCTCTTGAAACCCTCAGCCAGAGATGAGGAATATAGAATTAAGGTGAGAGTTTTGTTGTTGTTGTTGTTGACCTGTTTAAACACCAGCTAGCTGAATAACTTCAACAGGCCAATAAAGGCATGAATTCCTATCAGATTTTTTTTCCCTTTGGTGGGGGTGGGGTGGGGGGCATTCCTAAATAACAAGAAACACTTTGAGCTTCACATGTAACTATAAAAATCCATAGTCTTTCCTCTGAGAAGTCAAAGTAATAAATGGCTTGAAGAAAACAACAATAACAACAACAACAACAACAACAACAACACACACACACACACACATACACACACACACACACACACAGATACATGGTAGGGGAAGGAGGCGCAGACATCACTTGCATGAAAGAGCAAACAAGTGTATTAGAGAGAAGTAATTGGACATCCTCAGACATATCCTGGCCTAAGACACTAGCTTTGTGTGAGGGAGACTTGGGTAATGTAACGTGTGAAGACAAAATGTCTTACAAAAGTCTGATTGTACATGTAGTGAGTTAATTTTGAAATCTATGCTCACTCCCACCTATGGAGCCTGGGAAACATCTGTTCCGTTGGTGATGTGGATCTAGAAAATGAATCTCAAACTGGATAACATTAGATGCTCAGTTTTGAGAATCCTCTGTGTCCACAGGAACTGCTCGGAATGGGGCAGATCTCTCCTAACTCTCTTCTGTGAATGCTTTGAAGATGCTTTTCATTCTTCACGGTATTGAACTCTCAGATGCCTTACATTCCATTTCCAAAAACTAGATAATACAATTAAGTGCCAATGATTTTGTGTGAGGAACACTTAAACAAAAGTCATGAATGCTATGCCTCTTTTTGCTTTTTTTTTTTTTAATGTTTTAATACTGAACAGAAAGTAGCCGTCCATGTGCTGTTCAGTCATTTTACAACTTCAGAGTCTGGTGACCTGGGAAGATCTGTGGCAGGAGCCTCTCTTGTCTCCAGACTTACGAACTGTAACTTACACGTCACCCATGCATCTTAGAACACCACACACACAGGAGAAAACAGAGCAGTGAGGAGGACTGTGCACACATGTGCCCCATTCTTGCCTTCCCTTCAATAAAAACAAATTAACAGCAGAGCCTTGGGACAGCTTTTTAGTGTTCACACCTTACAAAAATTTCATAGATCCATAACACATCCTTTTGGGAACACAGCAGTTATGTACGCTCATGACCGTAATGAAAACCCACAGAATAACAAGGACAGCAACCAGAATTCTGATAGCACATGACAGATGAAATGTTTCCTGTTAGCCCAAAAGTGTGCAAAAGTGAGATTGAATGGGGAATTAATAACTCCTGGTGTTCAGCAAATTCACCCTCTAGCTTATTTCCACATCATCATTTTTTACTTATAAGAAATACAGGATGTAATATAATATAATTACACATGGAAGTTTAAAATCTGCGTATTGTATTGGATGTGGGCTGAAGCTGGGTAGTTGAGCACCTCTTTAGCATAAACATGGCTCTTTGTTTGATTCCCAGTACTTTCTTAAGCCCAGGAATGTATGCATGTTGTTAATAGACACGTTGCATGTGCAGTGCTCTATGTGGGTGAACAATGCTCAGCAGACAGATGTGTGATGTGCTGTTAATCAAAACAAGTGATCCTCCTCCTTCTGTACAGCATCAAATCAAACTTGGTTCCCACAAAGGCAGTCTCATTCACTACTCATTCTCTTTCATTCAACATTTATTTATTTATTTATTTATTTAATTCAGACACTCAACGTCCCTTCTGTTACTTGTGCCAGGTTGCGTTTTAAATGTGGGTTAAAAGGAAGACACTCAGCCTCCTGCACAGAACTCATCTCAAACAGGAGTGGAACTGATGAACACATGAAAGAGACAGACAGCCCAAACTACAACCACTTTCACCAATAAAACACTAGATCATTTAAGGGAAGTCCCTCAAGAGTGCCTGCTTCCTGATTGATGAAATCCTAACCACAGCCTGTGGTCCAAAAATGGCCAATCAATCATGTATACATTACAGGAAAAATTGGGTGAACATATCTTCATACGGGCGCTTCAATGATGCTCTGTTCCACCAGGGCACAAGACACCCTCTGCAGAACACAGTCTGCTGGTGTAGCTCTCCTTTGTTTTTACCTCACCATTTTGTTATGATGTATAGGCAATGAGCCTCATGTGGCCTTCCTAATCTGAAAATGAGCCAAGAGAAAGAACGTGCTCAGAAGTGTTGAAAGAAAGGCCCATTCTCTGCCCAGGGAACTGCATCTAATACAGGAAATGAACACAAGTTTGCTGTAAGCTGTCCAGCTTCAGAATCAGCTGCTCCACTCAGAATCCTTCACCCTCCCCCACCCCATCCTGAAAAGCCCGCGCTAAAAGCCAATCCGAAAGTTCTGAAAAATGTGTTTTCCCCTTCTTCTCCCGTGTTCTCCCAAAGCTGTGTAAATCTAACTTGAATGGTAAGCAGCTTTATTTTAACAAGTGTGAGTTATCAGAGTTCGCATATCAAATTAAACCCAATGAATTCTGGTCTTGTTTTAAATTTCAAGCCAGAGGCCCTAACTCCCTGCATTTCAGTTGGCAGCTGGCCAGACTTAGTAATAAAGTGCTAAGCAGAAGACAGGAAATACTAGAGAAGTCGAACAATGTTATGACAATGTTTATAACTTTTACAGTCAGGCCTGGCTGCACATCTGCACAGCATCAGGGGCTGGTTAGAGCCGCAGAGAGGAAACCATTCCTTAGCTGGCAGCTCTTTACTCCAGCCAGATGTTATCATTTTACCGGTATCTTTTCACCAAACTGAAAAAAATATATATTATATATTACATATTTACATTTCAGAGAAGGAAATGGGGGAGGGAATGTCTCTTTTAGAAAAAAATGATACGTCAAATTAATGCTGTACCATAATTGATTTATTCAGAAAGATCTAAGACAGATTACAGATCATGGCATCTCTCCCTTTGATGTGATAACGTTCAAACTGCTTTTTTTATGTGTGGTGTGGGGCAAGCTTTGTTACCATAGACTGAAACATAAAGAAAGTCCCAAATGCCACAACTATGGGATGCTCAGATGAAATCAGATGCCTGTAAAATCAAGCAGTCACCTGACCAGCACATATATACATATACATACACACACACACACACACACACACACACACACACACACACACACACATATATATATATGAGATGATGTTACTGGGGCTTCCTATGTAACATGAAAACTTATCATTTAGTTAAAATTGAAGAAACTAATATCTCTTTTACCTAAATCATTTTAAGAGCCTGACATACAAAACATCGAGTCATTATTAGTAACCCTCTTTGACATATTGGTATGGAAACTGATGTTTAACAAGCCTAGTATAACATAAAACAAAGTCAAGCCAAGAAGCACGATCAGTATTTGGATACTATTATTTGAAATTATGTTACTTTTTCTGCTATCTATGTCCTAAATCTAAAGTTGGATATGTCACATCAGTCCAGTGTTAACTGGCAACACACACACACACACACACACACACACACACACACACACACACACACACACACGAACTCGCTCCACAATTCTGAACTCATTTTAACTTTTGCTAAATGTCTGCTTCTGCATTTGTATGTGAGAGAGTATGTGTGTTTCTGTGCACGTGCAGATATCTCCATGCACCTGTTCTACCCCTGCCTTTAGATAACTTACCCTAAGTCTTAGATAAAAAAGAATGAAAGCTTATTAAAATGTTAATCACAATGTTAGTTTACCAACCTGGGAAAGCTACATTTAGAGACACATTCAAATGAAAGTAGTTTTCAAAACACCTGTCAAAGGTCATGTATCTTCGGCAATGTGAGTGACAAAACCTGAGACTTTCTAAAGTACCCACACTGTAAAGAGGCCAGTACCCATTACAGAGCCAAAGATCTGACCCAGGATACAACTTCCGTGGGGGAGGGTTAGACCCTAAATTAACCTGTAAGCCTCACCTACCCAAGGACCAGGTAACTTCCTGGGATTCTGGGAGTTGTATTTCCTGGAAAATAACAACAGAGCCTCATGGGAAAGTATGGTGGCCTATGGGTTTTGTCAGTATAAGCCTGCCAACAGGTCTCAGGACTACTCATCTGGAAAGTTTCCAGGTGATGGTCCTGACCAAATTCCACCTAATATCTAATATCAATATCTATTAGATATTTCAGTATCTAATATTTTAATAAAAACTTGCTTTAATTAGGCCAAAAAAGAAAAAGAGGCTTTGTTTGTGAGAATCGGATAAGAATATGATCTATGATAAAATCATTTTTGTCAGGATATATAAATATATATATATGGTATGAAGTAAGTTGAGAAATTTAATATCTTTGGTTCAGAAACATTTACTTATAAGAGAAATTGTTTACTTGCTATTCAACCTGATTTAAGCTTAAATAGGCCATCTCTTTTAGGGATTTCCACCCTTTTCTTTATTAACATCAGATTCCCCCCCACACCCCCCCCCAAAAAAAAATAAATGCTTGCTTTTACTCCTAGGCAAGTTCTATGACAACTTCATTAGAAACTTTAAAATTTGGGGGTTTACATCTGTAGTTCTTTATTTTGTTTCGAGACAGCTCTTGCTGTGTGGCTCTAGCTTACCTTAAGTGTGTGGCCTAGGCTGGCCTCAAATTGCAATTTTACTACTGCAGATTTCTGAGTTCTGTGATAACTGATGTAAACACCTAGGCCAGCTTGCTTACCAACTCTTAAAGCTCTCCACACCCAAGAACTTAGCAGTGACATGTGAACTCTCGTGTCAGCCATAGGTGCGTTACACACCATGGCTTGCTCAGGCCTGTCAGCATCTGCCATGCCGGCTACTCAATATTTTGAATATCACCCTGGATACGGGCATTCAAATCGGCTGGTCTAAGAAAATTCAAATAATTTCCTAGGAATGTTTTAAACTATTCCAGTTGTGCCACTGTGTTTTTATGATGCGGCTGTTTGTCTTTTAAGATTTCCAAACTTTGGGCTTTTATGAACAATATGCTCCCTTGTGTATAAGTTGTTTCGACATATATAATTTGTCAAGAGACTTTGAACCAGCAGTTCTTCCATCAAGGTTCACATACTGAAATGATAATATACTTTACTATATAATACTCTACACAGAGCAAAAGACAGTGATACTTGTTTAATCTCAATGATAGTCAACAATGATATCATCACCATTGATTTTGATGGAATGATTTGTTCGTAAGTCTTATGAAATACTTCTATTAATTCTATTGATTGGGAGCTTGTTGTGTTAAATTTCATATAATCTTGATTAAATTTTCAGAATTATTGAAACGAGAGAGAGAGAGGGTGGGGGATATTGTCAGATCTACATCTCATTATGTAACCCTGGTTATCTTAGAGCTCACTTCAATGTGTAGATGAAAATATTAAAGGCATATGCCATCACTCCTGGCTTGGAGGAGCCTTTCAAATAAGTGTTCCAATATATCAAAGGTCATTAAAAGATCTAGCATTCCATATTTTAGAACAATATATGAAATACAAGACTATCATTTTAAACTTTTATTTATTATCTTAAGAGCATATATTTCAAAGTTTATTATAATATACACATTCTTTATATTCCCAACAGGATGGCTAGTGGAGATGAAAGTGATGTGTTCTATGTGAGCCTTAGATGTCCACATGCTCTGTGGGTTCTGTTTTTCTTTTAAATTGTTTTATTACATTTTATTTATTATTTTTAATTTATTAGATTCAAGTAGGCTTGTGAGGGTACACATGCCTTGGCTCATGTATGAATGTCAGAGAACTGTTTTCAGGAGCCATTTTCCTTTTCTAGCATGTAGGTCCTAGGGATCAAACCCAGGTCACCAGCCCTGATTTTTCCTTATAAAAACTATAGCATCTTGTCAAATAAAACATGATCATGTTTTCATATTTTTTGTTGTGCTTTAAAATACTCAAGAATTTATTTTGGAGGTCAAGGTACCCTCTTTATTATACTGTGTGTGTGTGTGTGTGTGTGTGTGTGTGTGTGTGTGTGTGTGTGTAATATATATGCATATGTATTTGAGTCATTTAACATGCATAAAACTGTTCTTCCATTTTTACAAGGTACCTATCTTTTAAAAACATTATAAGCACATTTTTTTGTTTTTGTTTTTTGTAACTTAATGAAAAATATCCATTGGTGTGCTGTTCTACTACAAAGGGGTCATTATTGCCTACTACTAGAAATAACTTCAATGGGTTCCAAAGGCAGAACAGAGATAAATAACTGTGTGAGGTCTCAGGGAACAGTACTGTCTATACTGGGCTTTAATTCCATATGGAATGTCTAATGTTACCTCTTCAAGGCCTTTTATCCAGATTGCCTGGGAAGCTGCCATTTAGTTGCAAGAGATTATTCATGTTTTTGATGTGCTGAGTTTAGTATGTATTTCAATAATGGAAGTTACAATTTATGAGTACATGCCAATTCCTAGTTTATCTGTTTCATTTCTACATATTCCAAATTATCAAAACCACCAAAACTGTTTGTTAAAACATCACATGACTCTCTGAGGTTTACAGCTGACTATAAATAAAACTGCTGTGGTGGTCTGATGCGAGACATCTCAGTGTTCTACTGGACTCATGCAAATAGTATAGTTTAGAAGACTTACTGAACAACATCAATGACTTATTTACAAACTTAAATAGGAGATATGAACTAACTTCCCAGGTTTTAATATAAAGCTGAAATACTAAGTAAAATACCAAGTAAGAGACCATGCCATCGTTAAACCTGAACCTTTCTGTTTTCTCTAAAGCCAGATTTTTTTTTTTTTGCCTATGCCATATAGCTTCTCTCTGAAAGAGGAAATTATTTTCTTATACAGATCATCATACATGGCAAAGATATTTTTATAAATAATTAGAATTTTTCAAGGTTAAAAATCTGGCACCTTATGGAGAACCTTGGAAAACATGTAATTGATCCTTGAGGACTTTGACCTATGTTTTCTAGTTCTCTACCCCTTTAAGATTCAGAATTTTAGCCCATTTATTTATTGATGGTTTAGATTAGATATTTCTGTGTAAAAAAACAGTGCATTCATAAATAACTCATTATCTTTCAGATGAGTTAGAAACTGAACAAGCAACAAGATGGTCAAAATATCGTGGTTCAGTTCTAGTGTGAAAAAAATAAATCAATAGTTGAAATAGTGTAAAGAACACAAAAACACTACTGTCCTGAGACTTAGCAAAATATATATGCCAGAATGAGGATAGATTTTAGAAGAGACTGATTGAGTAAATGACAGGCATGTTTGTCTATCCATAGATGGATGGATGAGCAAATTATTGTATGCATATCACAGACTATTATTCATCTTTTAAAGGGGAAGGGAGTTCTAATTCATGCTACAACATGAAAAAACATGGACACCATGATATAAAATGACCTAAGTTAATCGTGAAAAGAAAAATACCTTTAAAAATATTCTTATTTTTCTTTTAGTGAAAATGGATTTTCACACACTATATTCTGATTATGGTGGTTCCAATCCCTTAACTCCTATCTGAATCCACACCCAGGAAGATACCTTATAATTATCCTTCTGTGAAATGGTCAGTAGTTATAAACAAAGAAGCATGGAATAGGATGATAAATATTGGCATCTGGGACAAGAAGTCGGACTTATTATTTAATCATGAACAAGGTTCTCACTTTAACAAGATAAAACAAGTCATAGAGGAGAGTTGATGTTTATTTAAAACAATTTATTACATTTTCTTTATTTATTTTGTGTGTGTTTGTGAATGTTCACACATGCCACTGTGAGGGTCAGAGGACACCTTGAGGGCCTGTGTTCACTCCATCCATCACAATGGATCCCAGGGGTAAGACTCAAGGGATCATGCTTGGTAGTAAGTACATTTCTGGTTGAGTCATATTGCCTGTCTTGGTACTGATTCTTAAAACAAGGTGGACAACCACAGAGCTTGAGCTAGGTATTTTGTTTGTGTGTTGGGCATGTGAATCCGTGGTTACGTGTGGACTATGAATTGAAGAAGTACAAACCACAGTCCCTCGGGAAAGTCCTGGAGAATGACTAGGCAGAAGCAATGAAATGGCTGAGAGGAAAGGCTCAGCGGAAGGGGAATTTGGCAGGATATTAATTCATATGACTCTGAAGTTCCTCTTCAACCCTGATATGCAATGACTGCGTGTGAGGAAACTGAAGAGCCAGTCAAAGCTGAGATTCCCTCGGGATATAGATATCTGGTAGATAAAAGAATGACTCACAGGAGGCTGTGTTCTCAGATTGTTTAGAGTGTGCCTGAAATAGAAGCTCTGCTGGTTTGCTCAGAGAAACTGCTTTCTAAATGGTGCATTGTATATTTGGATATGGATCTCTCTTTCAGGAGATCTAATGTGAAGGAGGTACATTGGTGTAATGTTCTTCACTAACATAAATCTACTTGTTGTCACTAATAATTTGAAGTGATGAAATCAATTAATGGGTAACTCAGCCTAGAGGAGAGCTGGTGTTAGTCAATCAGTGTACCACCATGATGGTGTCTGTTTCCTGCTGCTGAGCCCATCCCTGTCAGCTATGAATTTAGTGAGTATTAGTGTTACTCTTTAACTGAAGCATAACAGCATTATTGGAGAAAAATCAGAGGTGACTAAGAAGAATAATGGTTTTTTTTTTTTTTTTTTTTTTTTTTTTTTTTTTTTTTTTTGGTTTTTCGAGACAGGGTTTCTCTGTGTAGCTTTGCGCCTTTCCTGGAACTCACTTGGTAGTCCAGGCTTAATGGGTTATTTTCAGAGCACAAATCACATCTAATATGGCATCCATCACAGCAAACTAATCTATAACAGAACACTCAGAACCAGCATAGACCCAGCATGAGAGATCACTGTAAGCTGCAGACCTCTGCCACAAGTCACTTTGCGGACCAACAGAATTAACTAAGCAGGACTCATGGGGCCTGACAGAGACGGAAGCAACCCTGTATGGGTCTGAGCTAGGTCCTCTGCATATACCTCATGGTTGTGTAGCTTGGTCTTCTTGTGTGACTCTTAACAGTGGGAATAGAGGGAATCTCTGCCTCTTTTGCCTGCACTTGGGACCCCTTTCCTCCTACTGTGTTGCCTCATCCAGCCTTAATGTGAGAGTTTGTGCTCAGTCTTATTGTAACTTTTTATGCCATATTCTGTTGATGATATCCCTGGTGGGGGGGGGTCTGGTTTTTTTCTTTCTTTTTCCCAAAAGGAAAGAGAGGAGTGGATCTGGAGGAGAGGAGAGGTGGTGGTGGGGATTGGTAAAGGTGGAGGGAGGGGAAACTTTGGATGTAATATGTGAGAATAAAAAAAAAAGAAAGAAAGAAAGAGAAATGAGAGGCTGAATCTATCTTGGTACATAGAAGGGAAAACAGCAATTCTCCCAACCACTAAATTTTGAATATTTTAAAAATGTAAATAGTTTTCAAACCCACACATAAAAAAAAAAAGCCTAAGAGTCAGATAGCAAAGATGAAATTGCAGTGAAGTTATTTTAGAAGAACAGCAACATTAATCTGATATGGTGAAACATGGTTGTTAATCTCATCATCCCAGATACAGAATCAGAAAGATGAACCAAAAAGACAGCTTGGTTAAAACAGTGAGACTCTGGATAAAAGGCAAGCTTGGGCTGGAGGGAGAGGGCTCAGCAGTTAACAGAACTTCCTGTTCTTTCAGAGAGCAGGAGTTTGGTTCAAGCATCCATGGCTGGCAGCTCACAAATATCTCCAAGGAATCCAATACCCATTTCTAGCCTCCAAAGGCAACCATATTATGTGGCATACACACACAGATACACATGCATTAAAAAAACAAGGAAACAAAACTTAACACACAAGGCTGAGTATTATTAACTAAGACAGATATTTGTCATTTTGTATAAAATTCAAAATCATTTATGAAAGATTAAAAACTTCCTTCCAACAAAAATAAATACTTTCAAAATATTAAAAAATATGTTATCACAGAGCAAAAACATTAAATACTAAGTCCAATTTTTATAACTTGTAACTTGTAAATGCATGTTTATATTTTTTTGCATTTCAACATATATTCAAGCTTACACTCCAAAGCATTAGTCTACTTTGAGTGGACTGGACTAACATGCAATTCATAGAAAATAAATGGTTAATAAGATTATGTCCCCAGAACTTCTTTTTTTTTTTTTTTTTTGGTTTTTTCGAGACAGGGTTTCTCTGTGTAGCTTTGCGCCTTTCCTGGATCTCGCTCTGTAGCCCAGGCTGGCCTCGAACTCACAGAGATCCGCCTGCCTCTGCCTCCCGAGTGCTGGGATTAAAGGCATGCGCCACCACCGCCCGGCTCCCCAGAACTTCTTAAATACACATCTTTTGACTTATTAGCATGGTCTCTGTACTAAAATTCCTTCCTATATCCTAGAACATAAAATTTTAGAGTACTATAACAGAATATCTAAATTATGAAGAGTTCAAAGACTAATTTTGTTTGTTTTTTGTTTTTTTGGTTTTTCGAGACAGGGTTTCTCTGTGTAGCTTTGCGCCTTTCCTGGAACTCACTTGGTAGCCCAGGCTGGCCTCGAACTCACAGAGATCCGCCTGGCTCTGCCTCCCGAGTGCTGGGATTAAGACTAATTTTAAGGACTGAATAAAAATATACATAGAAATATTGGAATGTAGATATAAAATCCAAATCTATAAAAAAGATAAAACAACAATGCCAGTGTTTACAATATGGCTTGAATATACCCAAGCCTAGACATTGCAACCCAAGGCATTTAAAATTCTGTCAATACAAGCCAAAGACTATGCTGAGTATGTATGGATATCACAACAAAGTTTACCTGAAAAGTGTATTTTATGATGTTATGTTATTTTACGGATTATACAGAGGAGAAACAAGAATCAAACACTGAAGTTTCAGAGAGAGAGAGGGCTACATCAAATTCAACTTTCAAAGATCACATTATGATTTGTTTGTATAAAAAACTTACATCAACTTTGTGAGTAGGATTGTGCTCTATGTACTTTCTTCTTTTTAAATATTATGATAGAGGGGGAAAGGAAATCCCAAAGTCTTGCAAACATGGCCTCCAATACTTAGTTCTTTATGTTTTGGCCTCAAACTTAAGCTCCAAGAAAGTAAGAGTCTTACAACATTGCTCCAAATGATACCCTATTAATTTCTTGACATTGATATTTTTTAATAGCTTTCAAGTCTTTACAAGATTTTTTTTTTGTCCAAATCAGTACCTACTCAGAGCTTTAAAATATTTTTTGTTCACATGACTTGGATGTTTTTTACACTAAACTAACTCATATCTGAAGACAGTGTTTTCTGTACCACTAATAGTTTCAAATTGTTTCCAAAGTTCTAAGCCATTGCATTTGGAAGATGTTCCCTGGTAACCTAAATTTTTAACCTGTCTTGCAATATGGAAGACCACTGCAGGCTGAAAGAATTCTTACCATAATACTGAGTCCTGGAGTCACGGAGATAGGTGAGAAAGTTAGGCAATAAAACTCTGGTCCTTAAAGATCATTAGAGCACCAACCTAGAGAGCTTTAAGTGGAGGTTCCATTGCTGAACTCAGTTAAGCATGGGTGTTTAGTTGTGTAGAATTCTCACCAATTTTACTGTAGTTCTGCTATGAAATCCTATGTGTTACCTTGACTAATTTTATATGTAAAAAAAACATAATCAAGTTCAGACTGCAAAAGCTACCCATGGGCCTCTAAGTCTAGGACCTTCACCAAAGTCTTATAAATTAATATAGTCCTTTCTATGTAGGGTAGTAGACTCAATGAAAAATTACTAAAAGAGTGACCAATCATATACAGATATATTTTAATATGATATATGTATTATAAAATCATATACATAATTGATATATAAAAATGAACTACATCCATACCAATGATTTCTTGTTCAGGAGAACATTTGCCTCACATTAATTATCAGACTTTTCCAGTTTGGTAATAAATTACCAGGATACTACTGAACAATGGAGGACTTTAAGATTTTACTCACTGATACATCTCAAATATCCTAAATACTGTCAGACTAGATATTGCCATTCAATAAAGAGGTGGTAAATGAATAAAATGCCTACCAGTTAGGAGTGCTGATATTCAGTTAAACGCAGTTAAATTTATGAGACAAAAATATTTTCCTTTTGTAAGATATAATTCTCATTCATAGTTTATTCAGTACAAAAATACCATACATACATGTGCATACACAACACAACACACAACACACACACACACACACACACACACACACACACACACACACACACACACACACACACACACACATTCCTCCGTGAGAAGCCAACATTTCAGATTACAGTTATTACCTGGAAACTAACTTAAAGTTTCTTACTAGTTGAAATAAAAGTGTCAGGGGGGAAGGCATGCTTGTAATCCTAGCACTTAGGAGGAAGAGGGAGAGATATCACTGCTAGATTGAGGCTAACCTGGTCTATAGAAAATTCCAGGCTAGGCAGGGATACATAGTGAGAACGAATCTCAAAACATGCATGCACACAGACACTCCCCACTCCCCTCTCCCACAAATACATAGAGGTTTCATATACAACTTCAGATTTTGAAATATCTGAGTAATAAATGAGTATTTTAATTATATTTTCATATATTGAACATATTACAAAATTATATTTACTATATATAAATGATTATTTTAGAATTTTGTTGCTAGGTTATAGCAATATTACTTGTGCATGAGAATCATCAAATCAGTCCCTCATATGACTTAGTTACTTGAATATTTTTTCTCTTTTCCTATTAGAGTTTAGATTTACAAGCATATCAGCTTTTAACTAAGCCTATAACACTCAACATTTGCAATCACCCAACTTGGTTTTATTCAAAGGGCGATCTAAGAAGCAGTGAGGAAAATTAGCCTTTCCTTGACAACAATCTTTGCAAGATCCACTAATTTAAACCATAACCAACTCCTTCTACACAATCTGCTATATTCTAAGGCTTGTGTATTCACATAAGAGTAAGAGACATAAATGAGCTCATCTAAAGTTGATGCCCAATAATACCACATATAAGAGAAAATAATTGAAATGTGGTCAAAGGTTATAGCAATTTACAAGAACTTACCTGTCACCCCAGTAGTACAGTGATCAATAATTTTGCCTAGGACCTTCAAGGAAAGTTTCACAGTCTGAGTCACATAAAGCATGATGAGGATGCAAACGGAATGGGGATAAAACCCTCCCTTTGTGTTTAAATGCAAGAAAATGCCTGGAACTATAGGTTCAAATAATTATCTTAAATATAGAATTTATTGAGAATGCTATAAAACAGAGTTTTATATACATATACAAATGCTTTATATGTACAAAGGATAAACAGGAGATAGAAGATGTGTAGGTATACAGATGGAGAGGTGCTACACATAACACAGACATACAGATAACTAAGTATGCAGAGAGATAGACAAATGATAGATAAATAGAAAAGATGATAGCCCATTAGTTATACTTCTAGGCAGGCAATAATCCATATTATAATTATTTGTTTACCACAGTATCCTTCCTCTAAAGACTAGGTGTCCATTGTGGAACTGTATTTTTCATGTATGTGTCCTCACCTGAAACACCTGAAACAATTTTTTTTTTATGGCATCACTCACCTCAGTTAGTATTTGTATGCTTTAGACAATTTCAGTCTTGCTGTTTTCTACAGGCCTCAGTCACTCTAATACTTGCCTTGCCTCTAAGTACTGTTATGAGTACATGGCTTCCATAGACTTCAAGTGAAGGAGTGAATCTCACAGCACAGCTGTTTCACTCCACAATTAAAACCACCTGCCCATTCTGTATTCTGGAACTCATGATTTTGAAGGTCAGAAAATGCTTACTTATTGCCTATAGATTGTGATTTGTTTCATGTCTGCTAAATCCATTAAATTATGAATTGTTTTTGAAATAAAGTAATAGAAATAATTATAAACAAAAACAAACAACATGAATAGAAATAAACAAACCAAACCTAGCAAATAAACTAGAATTTCCCTATTTACCTGTCCCTAATATCTCCCCTCTTCCTCCTTTCCAAGAAACAATTATTATCCTAAACTTAATGTGCATCCTTGCTTCCCCAAAAGAACAAAATTTTATGGCCATACGTGAGTGAATTTCATAATGAGGTTATTTGAGGAAATATGATCTCACACTCAGAGTCTCAACAATGTCAAGGTAATATCTAATAATTCCTATGGAAGAAGACATTTCTAAAGCTACTCCTGTACTCAGAGAGGAGGAAGAGATCTTCTCAGACAATCTACTGGTTACTGAAAGAGACAAATCATTGGGACCAGTTATCACTCATTTAAATGACTTTATTCCAATAGACTAAGAATTTATAGTCTAGGAATGGACAGTCTAATACAACCGTTTCTAAATGGGGCTCGGTGTTTTGGGGCCTTAGGCCATTAGTTGACATAAATCATAAATCAAGTCTTCTCACCTACAAATGGAGCTAAGACAATCATATCTATTTCAGACTTGTGCAGCTAAAGTACATTCATTTCTGGAAGTTACCCAGAAGAGTATCTTGGACATAGTGTGTTCTCAATCAATGTTAGTGTTTATTCAAGTGCAGGCTCACAAACAATTTTATAAAAGGCAGGGTTCATCATCGCTAACAATTGTTCAGTCACACAACTTTAAGAAAAGAAGCAAATGCTGAAACTTCTGGTTACCAAGGCTGTGTGTTCTTTAGCAGCTACCTGGAGCGCTAAATGAAGAAGTCAGGCAATCTGGTTTTCAGACGCTGTTCATAGATGGTGCCTTCCTAAGCACCTAATATCTTTCTGTTGGTGTTGTAGAAACTGGAAATACAGTGGGATGGAGCCAGAGAAGAACTGTAAAAGGTCACAGAAAGCACTAGGCTCACAACTGGATGAACATTTAACCAAATATGGAATTCTTCCTTAAATATCTAATTTTTCCATCACTCTAAGACTCAACTTTCTTACCTAACTTCTAAGGGAAGTGACAATTGCCTTTTCCTCATCATGTGGTGAGGAGGAATAAAATTATTTCCCTAACAACTTTGTGAAAGCTGAAGTAGCACCTGAATATAAATATTTTCAAGATACCAGCACTTCTAAATGGCTGCACAGACATGCTCTATTAAGGAAAGGGATGGATCACTGAAGACTTGAAACGCCAATGTTAGGTAGAGAAGTATTTAATTGCCATCATTTCCCCCACGTGCACTGAATACAGGCCCCTGAATTTACCATGATGAATTTGAAAAAGAGGACATGAAGTGTTCCTTCTTTTTAGAAGATTTTCATTCTTTTCAGAGGAGCACTGAGTGAAACAGAGTGTCACAAATTCTCTGTCTAAATTCCTAGACACAACAATGACAGAACTCACGTAAATATTTCTAACCTTAGAGGGCAGATCTGGGGAATTCATAGAGTGATGTAAGGGAGTTTGGCTAGCTGCTGACCACACTCAGTGCGTGAAATCAAATGTCCGTCTCCGACACATCAGCATGAAAACCCCTTTAGAAGAACTAACTGCTAAAGTGTTTCACAGATTTCAGGTTCTCAATTTTCAAAACAACATTTAATAAATTAATACTAGAAAAGACAATGTTCCCAGACTGAACATTCAGTTTGAATTGTCCTTCTATGAAAGCACATTCCCTTAGGAGCATTGCTGTGTTTATAATAGCTTTGCACATTTTCATTTTCATCTCAAACCTAATATTTCTATAAAGTACAAAAGAAATACAACTCTAAAATAAATTACACTTATCTTCCTAAAATTACAAGTCTATCAACTAGTGTCCAGTGTCCTCCCTTGTAGTATTTTCCATGCTGAGATTGCCGGCCCATGATCAATACTTCCCCTTCTAATTCTGTGAAGTTGGTGCCAGCAACCGTTTATTGTGAAATGGAAAATAAGCAAATAGCTTCTTGATATATGTATGTATTTTTTGTTGTTCTCCTGTGTAGCTGAAAGTTTTCTGGACATTCCAACTGGAGAGAGAGGAAGGAGAAAAGGAGAACAGAGCAGCTGCCATGAGAAGCAAGATGTAAAGGTACCGGTAAGCCACGGGCCACGTGGTAAAGTATAGTTTTATAGAATTGGGTTAATTTAAGATATAAGAGCTAGCCAGCAAGAAGCCTGCCATGGTCATAGTTTAAAAGTAATATAAGCCTGTGTGTGTTTATTTTGGTCTGAGTGGCTGTAGACCAGGCAGGACACAGAAAAACTTCAGCTACCCTCCTGAGTTCAGAAATGCATTAATTTCCAGGTAAAGTAACAGTGAAATCTAGTAGTAGATTGTATATTTTCCACAGGTGAACTTCTTGCTTTTGGATGCATCAATGATTTTGTTAACCCTGGCAATTAATGATGATATTATTTATTACTTATAACTTTATAAAATGTTAGGCTCTTCAGTAAAGTATTCTATAACTAGATTAGCACAGATTATTTCTTGGTAGAATTCATTAGAAAATTCTGAAAGTGTAAGTAATGGATTCATATCACACTTGCAATGTAATTACTCTAAAGCGTTTGGGAACCCATTTCAAACTTGATTGAGTGATTCTTGATCTGTGCTTATCTCACATAGGCCCAGAATTTTAAGCATTTTTTTTTTATGTGATGTAAAAGGTTAAGTTTGAAAAAAAATTCCTATTACAAATGTCACATTCACTTCCAGAAGGAAATGTGCAACAGTATGTGACAATAGCGGATGAAATGTTGAAACATGTTTTTCTTTTGTTTTCCTCTACTCGTTTCTGTAAGACAACACTGCTTACTGGAAAATGCCTTACAGCTTTATTCAAAACACATGTTCAAAGATTTGAATGAAAAAACTCCGACTCTCTCTGGAACATCTAACCGATATATCATTGGTGTACTTTAATTTTTTTTCCCCTTACTGTCAAGAACACTTTTATGTCTTTAAGATTTATTTAAACTAGTTTATTATATAATGAAGCTTGTCAGATCATAGGAACAAAGTCAAACAAGATGTGCTATATCAAAGTATAACACTGAACATATAGATTTAAGTATACATATCAAGTACAATGCAATCAAGAGAAGTTTAATCTGAAAATGCAAATGTTTCAGATTATTAAATCCACATCTGCCCTTTGAAGCACAATTTAGACTGTTTATCAAAAAGCTATGTGTAATTATTCTCTCCCACCCTAGACTTTGTAACAACAGCATTCTTCTCAGAATAACTTTTCAATTTCACTTTAGAGCTGAGATTTTAAATAACTTAACCACCAAAGAATATAGGAGCACAAATGGAAATTTAAAAATTTTTACAATGTATCATGTTATAATTGCTATGTTTTGTTGGTAAATCAGGATAGTATTTCAAAAGGCATTTTTTTTCCAGGGTTTAAAGAAAAATTCTAAATGCCTTTGAAAATCAATTCAGCATAGTTCTAGAATTAAAAACGTGTGCTTAAGCACAATATTAAAACATTTTTAATATAATGCTTCAGAATACATCTGGAAATCTCTGGTTTATCCAACAGAAGCCATTAAAAGGAACATGTTAGCTAGTACAGGGCAATCATTAAGCTCTTGGGGAGAGAAGACAGGGATTTGAGTTTTAAATATTTGAAAATCTCAAAGTTTGACGTTCGTATACATCATAAGTCTCTTTGTACATCTTTGATCCTTCTTTTAATTTGCATGTGTGTGTGGACTTATACACACAAGTGCTTGTTTGTGTTTGAGTGTACAAGCACATGGGTACTCTTGTGTATAGAGGCCAGAGGAAAACGTCAAGAGTCCTTCTCATCAAGAACATCTGTCCCATCTTTTGAGAGTGTCTCTCACTGGCTTGGAGCTTATGAATTAGGACAGCCAGCGAGCCAAGGATCCTCCCAGTGTCACCGTCACATCCCAGGATTACATGAATGAACTACCGTGCCTGATATGTTTACTTGGGTCCTGGGAATCAATCTGAGGTCCTCATGTTTGTGTGACAAGTGTTTAAATGCGTGAGCCATGTTCTCACTCCATCTGATATATATCCAATGTTCTCTTAAGTATATTATCAGAAAAAGCATTTAAGCTTCCCTGGGAAATATCAGGCCTGGGTACCTAAGAATGAAATGGTTTCCTGTATTATAGGACATATTGAATTTTTGTCCAGGATAAGTATTTTACTTTACTCATAATAACTGAATATGGCATAGAAGCTTTAGGCTATAATTAAGAAAATCTACTCAAGATGAGAACCCATTTAATGTTAAATTACAAATTTTCATATCTACTATATTCTCATTATAAAACAGCAGGGCTTTATATATAAATTAATTGGACCCTGATCCCTACAGTGAACCTTAAATCTTAAAATATGTATTTTAAAACCATTAACAGTGGAGAAGCATCTTGTACCCAAGAGTGAAGATTCATTGCTTGTGACCTTGGATTCCTACACAAACATAGATAGTTATCGCCACAGTAGCAGAGCCTCTATTATGCATGTAAAATTCAATACAGAACTCATAACACCCTGAAAAAAAGCATAAGCTACACATTATCTTCTCAATATTTAGCTTGTTATAAATTATAAATATACCTTCAGTAATCAATATGGGGCAATGGAAAATGGGTTTCTAAGAGAATTTCTGCTTGAGGTATTATAGCACATCCCAAGTGGTAGAGCATTTGCCAAGTATGTGTGATACCCTGAGTTCAACATCAAGGGTGCCAAAAGAGAAGGTTCAGTTTGACTGGATAACAGCATCAATTTTAATACATTTTAGAAAATGATTCCCACAAGCTGGTTAAAGAAAAAACATGATTCCATAATATTATAAAACTCTCATATCACTTATTTGACCGAGAAACTGTAGACAAATATAATGCAGGTGAGTGTTCCATTTCCTTTCTCTCAATATGTAGGAAGTCTGAAGTATTTCTGACTCCTTAAGCAAACTCTTCAGCAATGTCAAGGAAGGCTTCAAATGAAATACTACTGAGCTTCAACATAAAGAAAATTCAATATACAGAGAGCTTCTGTCCTCAGAAAATATCTGCAAAAATCAAAACCCAGGCTTATGGACCCATAACAGCTCCCACTAAAGCAGGCAACCTACGGAAGGAGCAGCATGAAAATGAACGGGGCCGGAGAGCTGAATGGGTAGACAGGCGTCTTGGCAGTTACTGCTCTTTTCATTTCACAAATACCCGGAGGCCCTTCTTTGCAAATTCTAAAAATAAAGCAATAAACTTGAATTCATCAACTTTCATAATATTTTGACAGATTCTTCCAACTTTAATTTCCTTTTGTAATGGTAGTGTGATTAGCATTATGTTACATTGCATGGTTTTGCCATAAAACGTTCTCCAGAGAACCATTCTGAAATTATGCACTATTTTAATAGACCTCCCCTCAGAATTGAATAAAATCATTTACCCATTGTAATCACATCCTCTAATGGTTAGTGAGATCTCACGCAGATCTGTATTGGAAGCCAGGTTTAAATATTTTAAAGAAAATTTGAAAGGTATTCCCATAACAAGTTTGAATTTCTCAACCAAAGTTATTCCTTGAAAGGAACCATCCAGAACTGATTGACTTAAAACTTAGGAAAATCAAAAGGTGAAAACAAATAATGCAAAGTCACATGAGCACCACATCTAGAGAAGAAATGTCCTTTGACCCTTTTTCTTATGAAAAATAACTCTGGCCCACAGAAAGCAAAATTAGGAAGAGAAGAGTCAAGAAAGAGCCCGCTCCAGGACGAGGCTTGTTTATGGACCCTGAACTGGTTTATACTTGTTAATGGAGAAAGCGCTTCAAAGTAGGGAATTTGTTTGTTGTTATTGTTTAAATGTCAGTATCTCCAATTTGACTTTCACCCCAAATACAATGCAGTCGCTCTGAACTGTTCCGTGGAACTATTTTCTTCCTGTCAGGCTCTCACGTATCTGAGTGTCTTCAAGCCACAGTAGAGAATAAGAGATCTTAAGAGAATGGGCCAGAGGAAGCACTCGACTGGAAATAAAGGTAGCAGATAAAAAGAGAACAAAGCAGAGAATGATAGTGGGAAAGCTATGAAGTCACTGAGAGAAACAGTATCTGTTAATATTATTTCTATATATTTTATATCTTTTTCTATATATCCTATATATTATTTCTCTATATAATAATAAACAGCTTTTATAAGGATAAATAATTTATCTCAGACATGAAATTTCTTTCTGTTCTCACCTCATGTAGATATGTCATCCCCCCCAACTTCTAGAAACATAAATATTGTCTATTATCTAAATACAGAGCTTTGTTAATCCTTTCCTCCCTGGGCTAAGCATAACTGAGGTTCTTCTTTTGCAGGCAAGACAATATCCTCAGGCTTGGGTCTATACTTGGGTACCACAGCGATGCATGCAAAACAAGAAGACATTTCTAACACTGTTCTCCATAGCCGGTGTATTCTGGAGCCTTTAAGTTTATGGAAATTCTCTGTGGTGGTATTGTATTCCCCAAAATATTGTGTACCTTAATAAACTTATCTGGGGTCAGAAAACAGAAAAGCCACTAGATACTAAAGATAGGCAGGATAGCACACGCCTTTAATCCTAGCATTTCAGAGGTAGAAATTCATTTGTTCAAGGATACACCCAAGCATGGTGACTCACGCCTTTAATCTCAGAAAGTGAGCCTTTAATCCCAGGGAGTGGTGGTAGAAAGCAGAAAGGTATATAAGGCGTGAGGACCAGATACTAGAAGCATTTGGCTGGTTAAGCTTTCAGGCTTCTAGCAGCAGTTCGGCTGAGACCCATTCTGGATGAGGACACAGAAGCTTCCAGTCTGAGGAAACAAGATCAGCTGAGAAGTTGGCCAGGTGAGGTTAGCTGTGGCTTGTTCTGTCTCTTTGATTTTCCAGCGTTCACCCCAATACCTGCCTGGGTTTGATTTTATTGATAAGACCTTCTAAGATTCCCTCTACAATTCTCAATGAAGAGCGCTATTCCTTGTTGTCCAGTATTCACTGGACAAAGTAGACATGGGGGAGGGGCACAGTTTTTGTTGTGGAGTTTAAATTTCCAAAATAATAATAGCACAGTCATTATTGTCACTGTGAATCATCAAGAGCCCTGTACAGACACACTGTATTTTGATTCATGTTTCTGAATACTAAACTTCCAATTACATTCAAAGGATCAGATGCCCTGCAGTTTATTTCTGACAAATCATCCGTTTTATTGTTTTTGACATAGTTACCGACTCTGCTTAATTAAAAAAGTTTATTTATATAAATGGGGCATTTGCTTAATCTAATCCAGGATTTTTGGAGGGAGAAATGCTTTGGGAATAAAACCAATTCCCTTTGAATATATGAACAAATGAATGGGGTCCACATGAACATTCATTAAAAAAAAAATAACTCCCAGAATTAAAGGAAGTAAGGATGAAAATAAACAAAGGGCTGTTGGAAAACTGGGCAGCTTCCAAACTCTTGGTGAGTCCCTTGTTAAGTTGTGGTGACTGTGTCTGGTTAGACACAGTCTCTTATAGACAGTTAAACTATAAGCTAAGCAAAATAAAAGGGTCCTTGAAAGAGTTCTATAATCCCAATAGCACAGAAACTGAAGAGTAGGGTAGAGGAGTTAACCTTACCAGATCATTGTATTCAGATGCAAAAGGAAAGGACATGTTACACTGGTGTGGGTGGATTTTCCCTACAAGAGAAGTATATGTGTACACGGGAGACACGAGAGACCATAATACTCATAATTAAAGGGACACAAACTATTACTTATTGAAAAGTTATCAGACTTCAGTTAACATACACATGCACACACTGAACCAAACAAAAACTCACAATTTGCAAGATGAAACAGTATGACCCAGCCCAAAGTTCTGCATCACAAGTGTCTTAAGGGGCTCCTTGAACTGCAATATGCTTGATAATGACAACACCAGGAGATTTTGTGAAGATTAAACATTAACTAGGCCTGCGTCAACTGGTTGGAAGAAAGCAGTATTTGGGGGTGGCTCCAGTAAATTGGCTAAATAAGAGTAAATGATTTTCTAGTTATGGTTTTATCCATATTTCCTAACTGAATACAGCTATAATCCTAATGTCATTTCTTATGCAAAGGCCATCAATGGTTGACACTCATTTTTTTTCCCCTAAACTAACCACTGAAACACAAAATAATATATTTCTGGAGTTCTACTTGAATTATTTTTAAAGTCTTTGGAAGTATACATCTCTCAGTTGGTTTTGAAAGGCCGAAGCCAGACTGTTCCCAGGCAAAACCTGCACATGCCTGATCTTTGATAGATCAACTATCTCTATAAGTAAAAAAGGACAGAACTTCAAAAGATGGCCTCTTGACTCTCTAGACTACTCTAACAATGAGGTATATTCATTTCCAGAGCTTTCTAGGTACTTGTAATTGGTATTCATATTTCATTTCTTTTTAGTTTACTAGTAATATTACTTAGCATTTCTACTCTTCTTAAATATAATGCATATATACTGTACAAGGCCTGCAAAAAATCCATTTTTTTTATCATTAAGACAGGATGGGCTCAGTCGGGCGGTGGTGATGCATGCCTTTAATCCCAGCACTCTGGAGGCAGAGGCAGGAGGATCTCTGTGAGTTCGAGGCCAGCCTGGTCTACAAAGTGAATTCCAGGAAAGGCGCAAAACTACACAGAGAAACACTGTCTCGAAAAACAAAAAGCAAAAAAAAAAAACAAACCAAAACAACAACAAAAAAGAGGATGGGCTCACAAACTCTGACCCCTAACTGAGGAGCTACTGACAGTTGATTGCTCCTGGAGGAGGGAAAATCAGTTTTCTTTCAGAGCGTGGCCACTGGTAGGGCTACCATGCTTCAGTGGATGGAATCTACAGCCATGAATATATGGGCAGCACAAACTGAAATTGCTACATATTAAAAACAAAACAAAAGAACAGAAAGTCGGTATGGTACTGGAGTTGTGAGAGATGATCTCTGAAAAGATGGGAGAAGAGTGTAGGTGATTACGATCAAAGAACATTTCTGATCTTAGAAGAGAATGTTCTATGCATCATGGATCTTAAATTACACTCACTTTAAACTCAGTGTCCTTCCCAGTCTTTGACTAATGTATGCAAATAAGAAGTTATCAAATATACAGTTTAAATAACTCCATGGAAGAACGGATACCCTACAAAATTTGACAAAATAGAATTCTGTATACTGAAACTTGCATTCTATTTATTTAAACACTTTAACACAAGCTTTTACATTTTAAGAATATAATTAATAGACTGGTATACAATTTAATAAACAATTATTGCTTAACTATAGTTAAAATATTATTGATCAATATCACATATGTAATACAGCAAGAACAGCAAGTACTTATATATTATTATCAGACTTTATTTGTTTCATTCAGTTACCATAATTTTCTGAAAAACAGCCAATTAAAAACCAGTATTTTAACACTGCTTACTAAATTAGAGATGCTTTCTATTAATTACAAAGTCAGTATACATCACTTAAGGAAAAATTTCAAAAAATGTAATCAGAAGTTGACATGTAGCTGCCAAATTATGTTGATGACTAATTTACCTGAAGTTCAAATTTGCTACATTATAGGACAGGAAAATGTGTTAGGTTTCAATACTCTGCAGTCTGGAGAAGTTAGTTTCCCATTTTCCAGACTACTAGTTCTGTATATTCAGCACTCTCAGAGATGAAGTTAGTCTTCATCCTATTCTGTATCTTGTAATATGTATTTCTAGAATTCATGTATATCATGGCAAGCAATGATAGGCACAAGGACTTTCTCCTGTGTTCAATGATGGTATTACCTAAAGATTTTTCCAAGCTGAACTAACTGTCTACAGAATCAGAAAGCACTAGGACATTTATGTGGACATGAGGCAACTTCATCAGGAGAGAGGTCATTTTTTTTTCAATATGTATCTAACTTGCCCTCAGATGGGAGAGTTTATTCTGCCTATTTCACTTCTAGTTATGGAGATTCTTTTCTTCTGTGCTTCCCCCAATGCTGCCAAAGGCAGCAATGAAAGGCAGAGGCAGGGGGAGCAGAAGGCATCCTTAATTAAAGCATTCAGGATGAGAGCTGACCTTTCATTCATGTTGACCAAACCCAATGGTTTATGCTTATTTCAATCACTGACATATATAATCCTTAATTAGCATGTAACCAATAAAACAACTCACATCCAAAGGCTATTAATTACTACTTTATGACTTTGATTCCTATTATTCTAGCTGCACAGCAACAACCGTAAAAAGCATGATATTTTCAGCACAAAGAAGCAGTATATGTTACCCGTGATTCATGTAAGCTGTCTTAATATTTAGGACGTGACTCCACATAAATTGCGCACTCTGACTATGTGGCCTCAGGCACCAGTTCAATCTTCAGCACTGAGAGAAACAAGGAAGTAACATTTCTGCCATGGAAATATCAAAATCATGCACAGTGTGAGTAGGAAACCCAAACATAGAAGAGAATTCTAGGTCTACACAAAATACTTGGCTTCTAAACACAATTGAGGCCCAGAATGTAGGGGATATTTCCCTTTGTGATATTTGTACATAATGCATAGAATAAAGGAATTTTCCACTGAAATAGACAATAATCAATTACTTTAATGATTTGTTATTCATGTAGACTGCTGTAGAGTTTGGCTGCGTTTTACTTTTTTGATACTAGATTTGATTATTTTCTTCTGTCATTAAAGAAAAGAGAAAACTGTCCACTCTTTTAGTATCTGTGGTCCATTTGTGGTCCATAAGAATACAACATACAACAGTGTTGCAAACATATTCTGCTGCTAAATTGCATTTATTGAAATGCAAAAAAGTGTTAAAGTATTAATATTAACTACATAAGCAAAGTCAAGGCAAAATATTAATTTTAAGTAAAATAAAATATCTAGTCTTTATTAATTTAAATAAATAAGAAGCAGAACTGTAAGAGACATGTGGGAGTATTTTAAACAATTTTGTCTGTGAGTATAGTGCTTGGGTTTGAACCCATGACCTTCCACATGCGCTCTACTGCTTAAATACCTCCTAGCCAGAGGAATAAATACCTTGTTTTATTATTGTTAAAAAAGTAGTAAACCACACGATGCCACAAACTTTTCCAGTCAATAAGCAAGCAACCAGGACAACCTTAAATGCCCTTTCATAAAGAAATTGATGCACAGAATTAATTTGTTTTCTTCCTAAGTTAAAATATAGAGGGGAAAATGCAAAAGCTTACATAGGAAGACTTCTTAAGATCTAAGTGTATAAGCAGAACATTAGGCAAAAACTCAGGTTCAGATCAAGGCATAAACGGTATATAAATGTGGTCATAACAAAAGGCATTAGGCATTATTTTATGAAATTTTGTCATAAAGCAAATAGAATCATACACTGGTTATGAAATTAGCAGCAGCATGAATAACTTCTAAGGAAAATGAAAGATGATTTTGATAAAATGTTTGAATTACAATATTATGTAAATTTCTAATAATGAATGAATTATACGCAAACCTCTCCAAATTTCCCTTCCATGTGAAACCTGCCCTCCTTTCCTTTTATAGCTACTTGGTGCCACTTTAAAAAATCTTCTTGGGCCGGGCGGTGGTGGCGCACGCCTTTAATCCCAGCACTCGGGAGGCAGAGCCAGGCGGATCTCTGTGAGTTCGAGGCCAGCCTGGGCTACCAAGTGAGTTCCAGGAAAGGCGCAAAGCTACACGGAGAAACCCTGTCTCGAAAAACCAAAAAAAAAAAAAAAAAAAAAAAAAAAAAATCTTCTTGGAAACTCTCCTAGCTGTATAAAATGCAGAGGCTTGTCAGGGTTCATCAAGACTGTAGAGAAGGCAGCTTAGGCACCATGATGCATGGAACACAGCAAATAACCACTTTCTCAAACAGCATTCCAGATTTCCCTATTTCTAGTTTAGTAATATAGGAAGATTATGGAACAGAGATATAAAGGTTATCCTGAGTTGTGGACATACTTTAGCACTGCTGTCTCAACTGTTACATTTTAATGCTGTGAGTAACTAATTAAAGCACGTCAATGCTTCAAATAATACTTCATATTAGAAGTCTTGGTTCAGAAATATTCAGTATTTTACTCCTATGATTGGTTCTACAGGCTTAATAACCCTTCTTGACACAGTTCCCCTTTATGACACAAACTAGATCACTTACATAAATAAATTTGAAGGATATAGAATAATCAACATGATGAAAATAAATGGCACAACAAAATTACATACTTGAAAATATAAAAAAATGTTAATCACAAAAGGATACTCAGAATAAATATTTTTACTTATATAAAGGCAAATAAATAGCATGTTAAGTGCTGAATTTTATTCACAAGGTACTGGAAAACAAGAGTTGTCAATATTGAGCTCAAATTTGGACTACTTATTAGCAGATGAAAATATTAGATTAGGATCTGCTTCTAGATGAAGCATGACAGGCTTTGACTCCTGAGGAATGGCCAATGAATCAACTTCCTATTCAACATATAGCCTGTGTGTGGCTCCTCTTTTGCCCTACAGCATCTATTTTTGACAAAAACCATATTGTTACAAACAAGTAATTCTAATTGAAAATGGGAGGGAGAGCCAGGCTAAAATTTAGTTTCTGCCAAGCCAGCAAGCAGTTTTTGTTTTATCCTGATTTTGCGATTTTAGGTCCTCAATATTTGCAAAAAAATTATCAGTTTTTATAAATGTCTGAGTTTCTAAAGGACCAACACAATCATGAAAAGACGTCTCCATAGCTGACATAATAATGCTTTTGATTTCCATTCAAAGGCTTAACAAGATCAAACTATACCATCTATACTCTTAGAATAAAGTTTAAAAAACAACCAACACACTTGTATCTCACATGTTGCCTAATTAATAAACATACGGGATATATAATTTTTCATGTGTTATTTTCTCAAAAACACGATAATTAGAGCCATCATGGAAAAAATATCACACCGTATACTAATATTTACAGTTTCCATTACAGAAATACAGTGACAACACTGGATACTGTTATCCTGGTGTCCATAAAAGACTGAAAAAGCAGTTCAATGAATTAAAAAAAAAACAACTAAGATTCAGAAAAACATAATGTTCTTTATCACATCTAGTTTTGAAATTATAACAAAACAAAGTTATTAATGCAACTGAGATGAAACTTGGACTAATGTGTCTATATTAAACAAACATACTGTAGAGCAGTGCCAGAGAAGAGGAGACAGCATTTTCTGAGCACAAAACAGAGAGGTTAGAGAGGACAATATCTTACTATAATATGCAAGTGGGATTTGCACCACAAGCTCTGCACTAAGGATGAGCATTCCTGGGCAGCCTAGAGATGCTCACAAGTTGTTTCAAGCTTATCTACCTATGCCTTTCCAAAAACCGTGCGGTTTGTAAGGAGCCTCTCTACTAATGTGTCTACTTCTTCAGGACAGATTAGAAGACTGGAGTACAGATTCTCACAGACAAATATCCATCTTCAGCACAGCTCATTGTGGGAGACATTTTGGTACTTCGCTATCTTAATAAATGTATAACCCTGGACGCAAGCTGTACTTTGAGTTCACATAAGCACTGTCAGCTCCCTCCCCCAGGTACCCAGTTATCAATATCAATACCAATATCAATATCAACTGAATATGCCATTTTTCCCTATCTGTACATCCTTACTCACCTACATTCCTTTTTTTTTTTTAACATCATCTACTGTCAATAAAGACAAATTTCTACATAGTGTTTCTCATCCACTTTATAATTGTACATTTAGTTAAACTTATGCTATCAAGTTTCTGTTTCTCTTAATCTTCCTCCCTATTTTCTTTGCTTTGCATAAGAAATATATGATGAACATCCACATGTTTCATATTTCTCTTGAATAAATTACTGGACATTGATATCCTAAATATCCAGAAAACTATGCCAAGATGAAATTGTGAACGTTATAAATAGACATCTAAAAGATTCATCAATTTATATTGAACTGCTACTTTTTCCCCACTTACTATGAAAAAAGCAAAATTTCACTTTTACTTAAATTTACATTGTTTGTAATCAGCAATGAGGTTAGAATTCAATTAACCTTCACAACAACAAACTATATTATTTTTAAATCTTAAGTGTGAGGGCACATGCACATGTGTGTTTGGAGGCCAGAGAACAGTGTCCCATGAAGTTCATTAGATACCACTCTAATTTTCTTTGCAATGGGTCTCTTGGGAGCCAAGCTGGCTGGCCAGTGAGTACAGGGTTTCTGTCTGTCTCTCCCTCACAGTGTTAGGATTGAGAGTACCACCATACATTTCTCTTTCTTTGTTTCTTTTATTTTTCCCCTTAGATATATATTCTTAGAATTGATTTTCATATCTTCATGCTTACATAGAAAACACAGTACCAACTGAGTTCTCATCCCAATATTTAATTTTTGAAAATTAATGGCTTAGTTTTTTTTTCATCATATTGCTTGTCTTCATAGTCTTTAAACAACCATAAATTAAATCATAATGGTGGTGAATATCACTAACCTTTTATATTGTTTGGTTCTCAGATGCTTATATTAGATTTTCAATATAAGAACAAAGTATAAATTTGAAAAATTTACTTTAAAAATGCCATGGAGCTCAACTTCAACAATCCTTGAATTCATATATGAACAGATAAGCCATGGTTTTCTGACCTGGTTTAATGTTTCTAAGCTACCTAAAAACACTTAAAATCAATTCCAACATTGCCCATATCCTACACATTTATCTCTAACTAATGAATATCTAGCAATTCAACTGATATTATTGGATCACTCAAGCAAACAGAGACTGTGGAGAAATTACATATAGATCCTTAGCTAATATACCTTACAGTTTGTTTAGGAAGCACAGCAAATACATATGAATATAATTCAAGTGAGTTAAAGGTTCTTTGAGTTGGTAATATCCTAGACAATAAATGGTATCAAATCTGTAGCTGGTAGAAGCTACAGTGCTTTGTTTACTAATAAATAAATAAATGAACCTCAGAAAATATATTGACATTTATCTGTGATTTAATCCCCAAACTAATCCTCATCCATAGAGAAAACACAGAAACTAACAAAACCCCAGTCAAGCCTGTAGCTCCATAAAATCTAACAAATAAGATCTATGTTTATCAGTTTTACATTTTAAAGAAATATTATAATGAAATTCTCCCCTTTCATGTGCAAATGTCTACATTCAATGTCATGTCAGTGTCAGCTAGGATATCTTTATACACATATATGTGTGTGTGTATAAGTTTGTATGACTAAACAGAAGGTTAAAAAATCTCTTTTATATAAAGAAAGCAACAAGAAGTACACTTGCTTTTTAACTTTGCTTTGTGTTTGTTTTATGTGGCTGACAGATCTGCTATCAAACATGCTAGGGCCTCAAACATGTTAACCATGTGCTCTCTCAACTCTAGCTCTTAGCCAGAAAATGTACAAGGACAACATGGTATCAATCCCCAATGTACATCTTGGAAGGTTCTTTCCAAAGCAAACCTTCCCCATTTGCTCAAAGCATAAGGAAGTCCCCAATATGGTGTTATGTGCCCAGAGACTAATGTCTTTACAGTATGTATGACACATTTTCACTCTTCTATGACATGCAGACTGGACATAGCTGAGAAGAATAAAAGAACAATGTGTACAGCTGCATCTTTATACTCAGATTGTACGATATCAGCTTTAAGTCTGAGGCAATATAAAGGCATCCTGGGATTTTCTTTATTCTGCCCAGAATAAAGATGACTGTAGAAAGCAGACAGACATTTGAGCACCAACCCTAAATCCATTTAGTAGTTCACTTTATTCTCCACTTAATCTACAGCTTTTAAAAGACAGATTAAATGCAATTCTCTATACATCACTTAGCATAGGGCCTAGATTAAGGAAGTACTGGAGTCACGATTAGTGACAAAGTTTCAGTTTAGTAAAGGAGTTAACATTAAAGTGAGCATCATGTTGTCCACACTCACAGTTTGTAATGGAAAAGGCTAGTTTATAGATAATGGCATGAGGCTGGATCATGCCAATAAGAAAGAACAGGGATGGAGAGGTAGCTCATCCATGGAGAGTCCTGACTGCTCTGCCATAGCATCTGGGTTTGATTTCACACACCCATCTGTTAGAGCATGACCTTATGCACCGCCTGGTCTAAGGGATCTAATGCCCTCTTCTGCCCTCCACAGGCAACATGCATGCAAATGGTGCAAAGACACACATGCAGATAAACACACATCCATATAAAATTTTAAAAAGGAAAAGAAAGATTAACCTTAGCAAGATGTGAGAAAACAGATGGCCCCTAGAGTAATGCTGATTTTTTTTAAATCTGGAAGACATTGGTTTAATTTTCCTCATTTTATTTATTTATCTCAGTCTATTTAATATTACCATAGATCACAAATTTAGCTGCAAGATTCCATCAAGTTGAAAAACTCTCTGTCCTTTTCATGTATTTTATATAACTTCACCATGGAAGATGCAAGCTGGAAAGAATGCACCCATAACACTAAGAAATATTTTATACATATGAATACCTGTATTTTAAACTCAATTCATCATCAAGTTTTAAACTAGAAGACTTCTATTAGCTATCATACTTTCTTGAGATGAAACTCTTTTGAACTGTCAATTAAGAATAACTAGTTAACAGAACTTGATGTTGTATACATTTTCATGCCAATAAATTGACTTAAAATGAACTAGATTTATGTGCATGTCAGACACTGAAATAAATTCCAGAATTATCAACATTAATTGAGAAAAGTCTATTGCAAACATTTAAATATATTTTATACTAAAATAGTAAATGCTACTCACCTTTTTGTTGTTAACAGGAAAAATATTAGGTTAGAATATTCTTTTGTGTTTGTTATTTGATTTCCCCTTCCTATAAATGAGCTGACACCTTTTTCAAGTATCAAATGACAAAAACTTAGAAGAAGCAGTTGTTTGGCAATTAATGTATGTGGATAGATTTGAATTGCTTGCCCACTTTTAGATCATAAATATTAGCTTTATAAATAGCTCTTCAAACGGCTGCTTGCCATCCAGAATCAATGAAACTGAGAGGCAAAGTGTAACCTTGCCAAGTGCTAGGTCTCAAACATATGGCATTGAAACTTCAATTTGCCTCAAACCTTTTTGTGATGCTCTAGAGTCCTTTGATCTTAATCAACCTCACTGGTCTTTGGTTTTTTTTTTTTTTTCCTGCAACAATTTCAATACTGGTCCTTAAAAAGCTAGAATATGCTGGAAGTGAAATGATACTGTTTCATAATTCAAACACTAGAGAGCCTCATCTAACTGTACCAGATCATAAAAAAAAAAAAAAAAAAAAAAAAAAAAACTAGGGCATCAAAACTGTCATGAGAACCTCTTCACTCCCAAACCTGAGCATGTCTTTTCACTCTTTGACGAAGCTCCTGCCAGCTCATCATAAACAAAGAGAACTATTTGTGGAACAGAGATCCACTAAGTTTAGAACAGCTTTCAGGAACACAGTGAAAACCAAGGGAACTATATCTGCTGAAAAAGTGAATTTTTTTTGCCTGTTTTTTTTCTAAAATGTTTCAGTATAGCTCACATAGCCAATGTCTGGCCTGAGGTTTTGATTTAAAAAGTTCTACTGAGACCAATGCTCAATAAGGCACTATGACTAATAGAGATAAAAAGTAGTCTTTGGAAAAACTTTCAGGACAAACGGGAAGCAGATAAAGAAGCAATGCAGCAACATGGGGCGAGGGAGATAGCTACAGTAAGATGCTAGAGCACTTGCTTTTTTTATATATATATATATATATATCATATATCATATATCACATATATATAATATGATATATATGAGAGAGAGAGAGAGAGAGAGAGAGAGAGAGAGAGAGAGAGAGAGAGAGAGAGAGACTTAGATATTTAAAGACCTAGCCTGTCATATTTTGGAAATTTAACATATATATGAGAAATTATTACAATGAATCACAATAGGGCATGCAAGATCAATTTTGATTTTGCAAAAGCTTATGCCTAAAACTATGAGTGTTAATCATTGCACTTTACAGTACTTTTCTGGGCTTCAGTTGCTACGGTGATTAAATCTGTAAGAGCTAAAATACTTGAATTAAAATTCCTAGCAATGACTCCACCTCCTCTTACAAATATCACAACACTACGAAGGTACAGGCCCTCCCCTACGCTTTCAAGTCAAAACTCAATCAACATGGACCTTTTAGTGTTCCCTAAACCCCAACAAAGTCAGGATCCATCAATTTAATAGAAGAAGGAAGTCCCTAAGGCAAGGTAACTCCTTTGAATTCTTTTTGGTTCCTTTCATCAAAGATCAAATCTAGGGAGAATATGAAAATTGCTTCACTTGACCATCAACATGGCTACATCAGCAAAGGAAACAAGAACACAACTTCAATAGCCAGAATGCATATCCTGTGGGCATTTCCGATCAAAGAACTCCACCTTAACTAAAACCAAAATGCACAGAAAGCCATGAGAAAACCCAGAAAGATTAATGTAATTATTACCATGTGATCAATACAACTGGTTATATAACCTACTGTCTTCTGTAATAAGCAGTAGCAATTAGCATCTGCATGTGAGTATCCCTGCAAACTCATGCACATTGGTATTCTGTGTAAGTAGGTCTTGCCCTCAATAGGAGCACTCTGTGCTTTATTCAACATTATATTCATAATGCCTGACCCAGATCTTAGCACAGAATAAACTCTGGAGCTGCTGAGTGGATTAAGCAAGAAAGACAGTAAAAAGCTAGCTACTATCACTGGTCTTAGAATACCTTAGACAAAGTATCTAGGACTTTGCTTATACCTTTTAATTTAACTCTACTTACACAACTATAAAAAGAAATATTTACCATTGGAAGTGAGATTTGATTTCTAAGCAGGTATATTTATCTCAGGAGTTCATTTGTTAAAATGGTGAAATTTTGGTTTTATCATTTTTATTCCCTGCAAATATTTGCATATCTATCTAGAAGCTACTGGTAGAGCTACTTGTAGTATGATTTCTTTTCTATATTATATGAATAGAATTCACAACCTGGTACTATATACTTCTGTCTTTCTTACAGTTTTACAAAACATGTAAGTATTGTCTTTTCATATGTATCTCCAGTGAGTGTCTACAATAGTGTAGTACAAAAGACAAGAGCTTGAGTACTGACTGCTATATACTACTTGTGTGATTTTAGTCAAGTTACTTTCATTCTCTGAGCTTGATTCCCACCTTAAATTGACATAATTGCTTAATTAGATTAAGCCTAAGCTAAGACAATCAGAGAAAATACTGGTAAAAATATCATCATAATATGATTGTGTTTATTTTAAATATCTAATATTTGATGTTCAAAGGATTAGTCAGTGTTCCATAGATTTCAAAACTTAGGTTATGAAATAAATCTGTGAGGGGCCAATTCATATATAATGTTTCTATGATAGAAAAAAAAATGCCTACAATATTGGGCTGTTAAAGACTCCTTAAATCCTGTTCCTCATAGGAGGCTGAGAAAAGACATCTGAGTCTTGTGGTGTGTCCTGTCAGTCCATTAGAACCTTGTTGCCTTGTGTCCTAGTCTGCTCTGGACGGTACTCTAAAAGCACCCTGATTAACAGAAGCTCATCTTCAACTAACATCACTTTATGAATTACCTTTTCCTGGAAATGACACTAACTCATGTGAGATCCTGCAATGTGATCTTCAAAATGTGATGCTTGAGGAAAAGATGCTAAACTAGTTTTCCAATTTTATCTCATTGGTAGACATGTTAAAAAAAATCTCAAAAAAAAAAAAAGAGAGAGAGAGAGAGAGAGAAAGGATGCATTCCAAGATCTCTCTGAGGAAACGCAAGTTCAATGGAAGAAAACAATATTCTTCTGCTGTCCTTCTGGAAAAATCAAATGACCTGGGGCTTGCATACTAGGCTTGCATTTGCTTTGTTCTTGCACATATGAAATCTCCACGCCTCATGATGGGCTGGATCTGAGATAACACTCTGAGTTTTAAGGACTCTATAACATGTACATTCCCCGTGAGTTATTAAAAAACACTTATCTAGAAACTACCGTGAAGGCATTCTGCAGATGAAACTAGGTACCAATTCAGGTGACTTTATACTGGAGATTATAAAGTTAGCTTGATCTAAAGACAGGAGTGCTGGAGCTCCAGCTTGTCAAGCAGGTCAGCTGTATGCCTCCTCTCATCTTGAAGCAATGGCATCTTTGGAAGCGTGTGGTAAAGAGCTGTCCCAGGAGATGCCAGTTGGAAAGAGAACAGAACTTTAACCCTCCAGCTCTAAAGAAATGAAGGCTGCCAGCAAGTGGTTAATATTGGAAAAGGTCTCTGACCTCAGATGAGAACCACAGCCTTGGATGACACGCCCGCTTCAAGTTAGGGAGAGTCTGAGCACAATAACAGTCATACTTTATCCTATCTCCTGAATGACAAAGATCAAGAAAAAAATGCATGTATGTATGTATAGTATAGTACAGTATAGCACAGTATTTCTACACAGCTAAATTTACAGTGGCTTCTTACACAGAAGTAGAAAACATGCCTTTTTAGTTCTTAATCTGTCCAAGTTTTTAATAAGCTAATATATGCTCACTATATGTATTATATATATCACCACTATAATATCTCAATAGAATATATTACCTGTTCATGGGAAACAGTTGAACATTGCCAAAACTCCACTTTGTTTTATGATGGAGAGACACAGCCAGACACACAAATAGGAAACAGCTCAGTGAAAACTCAGTGAATCATTAGATGCTTTGAACTCCGACATGGTTTGCATTGGCAAGCTTATGGTGGCTTCAGATGCATAGGAAAGAAGAGCAGGCCCTAGCCTGGCTGTAATAAATTAGGAGAGAAGGCAAGAGACTTTGGCAGAGCAGAAATTGTAAAAAAGGACTTAGGCATGACACATTTGTAGGAAAGTTAAATAAAACTATCTTTTTATCAAACATATATGTTCACTTCTGTATTTTGAGGGAGTAGAGCATTTGTAATGCATTCATGCAGCTAGAGTTTCTGGGGAAGCATTTATGTATCAGGCAGACCTTATAGAAATAGAAATACCAAAGATGGGAGGTGTAAATGCATAGGACAAAATTCCTGCTTATGAGGAAAAAAGAAAATAAACAAGTATAAAATTAATGTTAAGTTCAAAAAACAGTAAGTATAGGTTACTTGTCTTAGTGTCTCCCATAACTTAATAGTTTGGAATCATAAGCAAAAGATATGATTTGTGAGAAATGTGGGAAATGAAAAAAGGGCAAGACATCTATATATAGACACACACACACACACACACATATATACATATATATATATATATGTCTATCTATATGCATACCATCCTGCATTCAAGATGATGGTGGGTGTTTTGTGTAAAAGAGACTGAAGAAAAGAAAATACTATTCAAAGAAATAGGGAACTGGAAAATATATAATCTGGATAAAACATGTCATATGCCAACTGAAGAAAACTGGTTTTAACTTCAATGATTCATTCACATACATGTCTTTAAAATTATCCACAGATATAAGAAAGATACAATTCTAACACCTTATTCCTTTGACATAAATAACATGAGAAAATCTGCAAATTCTATACTTGGCTATAGTATTAATGAAGACTTGTGTTACAATGTCAGTTTCTATGATATCCTTACTATTCACAAAGGGACACTGAATTAGGTTTATTACAATCCCAGAATTAATGCAACATAAATCTGTCTATACCAGCTGTTCTAGCAGTTAATAGGGTAGCTCTCAATTCATGTATTTTCTAAAAATTTTATTAGAAAATTTTATTATTTTACAAGCAATAGTTGGTGTCATGGTTCAGCATTTACAAAAGCGGTGTTATGCATACAATTGAGAGAACCCTATCCACATACTGCTGGAAAAGATCCACTGTAGTGACCTGACATTGATCACTAAACATTAACACTTGGACAGCAGTTAATCTCTCCAACTACAGTACCCAAAGCTAAGCTAACTCTAAGCCATTTATATAAAGGATCATGGCTCATAGTTTTCTGCACTTTGCTCTTTAATACTGTTGTTTTATTGCCTTTGGGAGGTGGCAATCAAACAATCACAGTTAATTATGAGCCGACAATAGTAAACCAACCATTTGAGGGAAAAGTCAGTAAGTTCTCTTATAAACTACATTTTTTCCTTCTCACTCGGGAAGACTTTGAAATTCATATTGAAAGGCAGAAAAAATGGATTCATAAGGATAACGCACACCGATAATAATTCAGAATTAAGTACCTGATGTTTATTATAATTGGAATCACTTTACCAGGATGAAACTTTGTCTTCAGAAAAACATGTTCATGACTGGAGTGGGCTTTCCCACCCTCCACACCCTAACCTCTACTCCTCTCTAAGCGTGGGTACACACCTGGTCTTAAGTGAATTACACGGTATATATATTTTCAATTAGAAACAGATGTGATAAATAGGATACTGTGAAAAGGTTAGCATCTTTCATCACCACACATGGAAACATATTTTCCTATTTAATTTTTCTGTAGCCGCATTGCCCAATTACACACATTATACAAAACCCAAACTAAAAGTCTGCTTAAATTGAAGACTTAAAAAGCAACAAGCTTTCAAGAAAAGTTTTTTATCCCCCTTAAGCCCTGTTTTATGGAAAAGGAACATAATTCTTTCTAAAGTAGTCAGTCTTTTCCAATTAAATCGCTTTATAACATCCCATTGTCTGACAGAATTCTGTTTAGCAATCACATATTTCTTGGTTTACTAATAAACACTTGAGGTTTTAAACATTAATTAAAGGCTGTACATTTTGTTTCCATTTATTTGTACCAAAAGATGTTGAATTATGATACTCAGAGGGCACATTATATCTCCATTTCAAAGCAAAAAGTGACTTGAAAGAAGATGGAAAAAATGTGTCTATGACATTTGGAGAGGACAGGATAGTGAATGTTATAAGAAATACACAATAATAGATAGAGGTCCTATTAATGAGTTTTTCTTTTTAAATGGTCACATGTGCACACGTACACATGCATGTACAAAAACTTGTACACACATACACACAAGCACACATAACAATTAAAGAAAAAGAGGCCATGAATTTCAAAGAGAACAAGACTAGGTACTTAGAAGGGTTTACGGGATGAAGAAGGAAGGAGAATATGATGTAACTATACTCTCAAAAATATTAAAATGAGTTTTGCAATTTTGAGTGTGTAAAGCACATTTAGATTGGTTTTCAAAAAAATTTCAAGGAAAGAATACAGTATTACTATTCTGTCATGTCTGTGTAATATCTGAATACAGATTTCTTGATTCCACTGAAGCTTTTAGCGTGGAAATTCTTACACTGTACAGTAGGTTATACTGGGCCATTTGCATTATTTCATGCCTTGCTGCACACAAAATAAACAACAATAAAAGTAGAGAGCCTAGTGTGGTAGTACATGCCTTTAATTCCAGCACTGGGGAGACAGGCAGAGGGAGGCAGATCTCTCTGAGTTCCAGACCAGCCTGGTCTACACAGGGCATTCCAGGCAAGCCTGGTCTACATACAGAGTTCTAGGACAGTCAGAGCAACATAAAGAGACCCTGTCTCGAACAAATCACAACACCAAGAAATAATGAAAGAAGGAAGGAAAGAAGGAAGGAAGGAAGGAAGGAAAGAAAGGAGGGAGGGAGGGAGGGAGGGAGGGAGGGAGAGAGGGAGGGAGGGAGGGAGGGAGGGAGGAAGGGAGGGAGGGAGAGAGGGGGGAGGAAGGAAGGAAAGAATGAAGGGAGGAAGAAGGAAGGAAAATTAGAAATCAATGGAATGAATAAATATGTAGATTGATTATTCATAGTCTGTTCTACTTTATTTTATTCTACACTTGTGTGCTTACAGGTATTAGTGAGCACTGAAGTAAAAACAGTTTTCTGAGGGAATTCTAAAATGTCTCAATCAACATGAAACCTACATAATAAAAATATGAAATAAATATTTCTGTCTCAAGTTTTCCTTAAAGATAATTTAAAACACCATCATTATGAAAAGAAATGGAAATAGCTAATTATATTGCAATCTGCATGAGATATGATCTTCAAGTTATAACCCATATGAAGCTACTGCATATACACAAATCCATGTAGTTTTGCATGCATGCAAAATGAAATGTCCTCATAGGCCTAATAGTTAGTATTTTAACATTTTAGGATTCTATCAAACAAATTTATGCACCAACTAGAAGCAGTTATAAAGTTAAAACAATGGCCAGTATATCCCAATCTTCTATTCTGTATCTTTCAGCATCAAATGGCTTTTTATTTGTTGCTTTTCATTTCATGTGTCTGGTATTCCTGCTGTCAACACACAAAACTTGATCTGCTTTAACAATTCCAGTGTCTAGGACTGCGTAACAATTCTCATGGAACTGGAAGTTATGATCATGTCTTGGTAAATCTTTACTTTAACTGTGTATCAACTAGGAAACTCTTTTCCCAGATGGAGACTAGGGTGAATGTTTATTCTCCCCTGAAAAGTAACAGTTCTTCTCTTTTCAATAAACACAGGATGACTAAAGTTCCTTAAGCACAACTGTGGTCTTCTGTATTTCAATATTCTAAAATTGCTATCTAATGAACACATAGTATAAAATAACAACAAAAATGTTGGAACTACATTCTGAACTTTTTTCTCAGAGAATTCTTTAATCCTTTGCTCAGGATCCAGTTTATAGAGACAACAGTCTCCTGGTGTTGGTAGATATCACATAGGAGAGAAACAACCTGAATCTCAAATGTGCAGTAAATAGTCTTCCCAAAGAAAGCTCAAGTCCCCTCCTGTGCATCCTGGTTCTTGTCATTGTCTTTTCTGAGCTCTTTGAACTTTTCTCTTCTAGAAGGTAGATGACACTGCCATATTTCATTACAAAATAAGGGAGCCATTCACATTTATTTCTCTGAGATTAATTGTGTGTGTGTGTGTGTGTGTGTGTGTGTGTGTGTGTGTGTGTGTGTGTGTGTGTGTGTGTGTCTGTGTGTCTGTGTGTGTCTGTGTATACACATCTGTGCATGTTTGTGTGTAGAAGCCAGAGCTGGATGTTGGATGTCTATCTTTCTTGATCGTTACCTTAATTTTTTAAGACAGAATCTCCTGCTAAACCTGAAACTCACTAATTCAGCTAGACAATCTGATCAGTGATTCCTAACATTCACCGGTCTCTGCCTCTGAACTCTAGGGTTGCAGGTGCTGGCCACTAAGCCCAGTTTCTAAGGAGGGTGGTGGGGCTTGAATTCAGGTTTTCTTGCTTGCGTGCCAAGCATTTTATGGACTGAGTCATCTCTTCAATCCCTTATCAATATGAGATGTAAATGTCAAGACTCCAGAAGAGGTTACCATATGTACAAGCTATCGGAATAACACATTCATGTCACCTTGAAGTACATGTGGCTTGCTTGCTCTGTCATCTTGGCATGAGGAGGATAGTCTCTCCTACATAATACTAACACAAGAGATCATGGGGAGCCTGATCCCATGCGACTCCTCCCCAGTGAGTGAGAATCCAATACAACAGTGCCTCTGGAATACTTACAGTGTAATAAATATCAAGATGAGAAGATGACCAAACTTATTTCAAGCTTAGCAGATGGGTTATAATAATTTCATACTTTTATAAATAAGGTATACATAGGAAACCATGACAATTACGGCAAGTTAAAAGTCTTTCAATATCATAACAAATGGCAGCTAACTTCTATTATATGTTGAGTTTTTCCTTTGTGTATTTGTGTGTGTGTGTGTGTGTGTGTGTGTGTGTGTGTGTGTATGTGTGTGTGTGTGTATGTGTGTGTGTGTGTGTGTGTGTGTGTGTGTGTGTGTGTGTGTGTGTGTGTATAGGCAAAAGGTCAATTTCAGGTGTCATTTTTCAAGTATCATCACCTTGATTTTTGGGACTGTCTCTTTCTGGAATGATTAGGTAGGTCAGGCTGGGTTGTGTGATGAGCAAGCTCTAGGGATCAATCTGTGTCTGACCTCCAGTGATGGGATTGATGGGATTATAAGTGTGTGTGGAGCTTTGTCTGTGGGTTCTGGGAATTAGATAATGCCCCTTATGCTTGTGTGGCAGGCACTTTAACAAACGTGGCACCGCCTCAGTCATTGAATGAATATTCGTTTCTATATAAAATCGTGTAGCAGTATATAACCATTTTGAGATTAAAAAGGAACTTATTGATGAGACAAAGTTGCGATTATTCAGAAAATCCTTCCTAGCTTGCTGTTCTTATAGAAAACATTGTCCTTGAACAGAAAAGAAGAAAAGGCACCTTTAGAGAATTCTGAGAGCCAAAATGTCAGAAATGGGGTTTTATAGGAATAGGTTTGTGATTTGTCCACACCAACAAGTAGATGCATTCTCATGACCTAGATGTAGAGGCAGACAATTTTGCAGCAAAAGGACTGCAAAGTTAAAATATCTAAATATCTTACTAGAGATAGAGTCACTAAAATATCTATATATCGTAAGTATAATATTGTGTGCCAAGCACTGTATATGTACCCCCCTCTCTCAGTGTGTGTGTGTGTGTGTGTGTGTGTGTGTGTGTGTGTGTGTGTGTGTGTGTGTGCATGTGTGTTAGTGGGTGGTGTTCATTGTTTAATCAGTTCACATAATCCATTACACAAGTTGGGTACTCTTGTTATTCTTCTTTCCATATAAGAAAACTGAGGCTAACTCAAGATATAGAAACCATAAATGGCACAAAGTGACATAATCAATTAGAGACACCAACATGATTTGGTCCAGGTCTACCTCGAACGTAAAGGAACACTACAGTATTGTCAATGGGACAACAGAACAAAACTCTTGGATGAAAAGGAAGTTTAAGAGGCTGAGGGAGAAAACCTGGTCAAGACTGTAAGTTCTCAGTTAAGTATAGTACACTGTGCTTGGTTTCTAGCCTCTGTTTGATGTATCTATAGGTTGAACAGTGAGCTGAAGTCCAGTGGTGACAGCATTCGCCAATTTACAATTTAATTGCACCCATTTTCACCTCTGTGACCACGTTATTTTTCAACTGCTATAAATTCCTTTCAGTTTTAAAGATACAAGTCTATTTAGGTCACATGACATATAGACCACGGTTAAAATGTATCATCTGATTCAATTCATATTAAATCTCTAACTTTCAGAATGGTACATCAAACATGTGATATTATCATGAATTTATACTATTGGAAAATACAATGGCAAGAATCCAAGAAGATTTGAAAATCTAACTTTTCTTAAACAAAATATTTTAAAGTAAGCAATAAGAATGTGTTAAAAGAGAAACATTTAAGTAGATTTTAAAAATAGATTTCTGCATTCATTTTTCATGGAAAGCTACGGGAGAAGATCTTTGTGTTTGGCTGGAAATCTCAAAAATCTGTAGCAAAAATGTTACTTCTCATATCTTTCACAAGATTCTGTTAGAGCTCTGAAAAAGTATATTCGATCATTTCATTAACAAAGCTTGAGCTCACGCTGGGCCATCTCAAGCTGAAGCATGAGATTTAACAATGGACTGTGAACTCCAGTGTCCATGGCAACAGTAGCTAATTCTTCTTTCCAATCATGGTGGCAATTCTCTCCCATGGCTTGAATCAGTTACAAAACAAAATACTCTCAAAGACCTTTCTGAGCCAATAGCCTCGCAGCTAATCTGCTAATAGGAAATAATCTGCAGCTAATACACACATTCCAGGGCAGCGGTGTGTTTTCTTAATACTTTGTTTCGTGGGCCTCATTCCAAAGAAAGCACAGTAAAGAATAGAAAACAGACATTCATTAAAAATAGTATTATACTACCTGCCCACTATTAATGCTGAAACTTGCTCCAACTTGCCAGGCTCTTAAAGAGTTTGTTCAAAAGCAAGTGGAGGGGAGATGTAGCAACAAAAAGAACAAAAGCAAGTTGCTCATGCTGTAAGGGTGAGAGCCCAAGAAGGCACAGGAAACACAATTGATTTCTAGCAAACCTCCCAAGTTAAATTGATTTTGGTTCAGTCCTTACTAGCTCATCGGATGTACTCCAGTAACAAAAGTCTCAAGTGCCCGAACCGCATTCTCACTCCCATTACAGAATAATAGAAATGGTTTAGCATTGAAATTAGTGTTTCACCTCAAGGGTCAAGGTTTATCCTCTTGAGCAACTAGAATGACTTAAATCATTCTAATTACAGAGAAAAGCAATCTTCCCCAAAGCCTGATGAAGTTTGAAGAATCAACTCACAGTGCTCAATACTGTTTTTGTTCAGTGGAAAGATTGGGATGTTTTTGCTTGAAAGGAAATGCCATGAATAATCACAGAGAAAGAAGAAATACCTTTTCGACCCTCTTGGAGTAGACCATCTTCCTGATTGGTGTTGGGAAGGTTTGACAACAACAGATCTGGTCCTCTGCTTTGTACCCTGAACTCGACCTGGCTCAAAGATAACATGATGACTTAAACCTTTAAATTGTACTCTTCGATGGGCGGAAATCTGAGCTCCCATCATTCCCTCTGGCATTGATTCTCTTCCACATTTTATCACAATAAAATGAAACATATGGAAACAGAGGAGGAGCAAAATCTTTAAAGCTAAAGGAATCATAACATCAAAGGTTATCTCTTCCTTCCCTATAAATTCATTGTATAATGTTGGTTGCTATGACAACATGATGCAACCGTACATTACCATGACAATCCAACACAACTTTTAAGAAACAGTAAGCATTGTTTTACTCTGTTGTTCAATGGCTCCCAAGGAAACATGTGGATATTTACTTCAATGATAAAACCTATACTACAGTCTAATAGACCTCATGTCACAAAAAGAAAAGCCAAATTCTAAATGTAGAAATTAGCTACATTTCTAATATTGAATGGCGATCTCCTTTCCCGCTCCTAGAAAGCCTGAAATTAGAATGTTTTCTACATGAAGAATGAAAACAATTCCTTATAGTGGAGTGTGACCACTCATTTGAAACAGGATCAGTTTATCTTTCCAGCTACTGAAAACCTCTTGCCCTCAACTGTACAACTGGATAAGAAAAGTTTGTGCAGTCTCAGACTTTTTTGCAAAACTGAAGGTTTGTAGGAAATATAAGGGACCAGAGGAGCAGTTAAATTCATGACGGATTCCAATTGGGTTAATCAACATCAGGAAAGCTGGAATTTTTTGTTGAATTGAATATGGGGTTTCTTAAATTAGGTATCTTCAAAAAGGGAGCACCTCAAGTCTGCCAGTCTTCCTCCTGATTGTCATGTCCATTCACTACTTCATAATAAAAAGTATAGGTGAAGAAACTTAGAATGTCCCTCAAAATCTTCACCATCGCTTTTTACATCTCATATAATGAATTAATAGCTCTGTTTGGCAACTAACTACAGTTTCTCAAGTCATTTCAGAAATCCATTTTCTATATCTTACATTAATTCTGGTATTTCGTAATAAATTCAAATTAAGAATACAATTTTGAAAGCCTACAATGTCATTAGGATACAGATAGAACTTTGCCAAAATACCATTTGAATCTATCTCTTTGGCTCCCAAGCTGAAAATCTTTCCAATCAATAGCCATATTTTGAAATAAGATAATTTTGAAGATCATTGAATTTGACAACAAGTGAGAAAGTCTTTAAATTCAACAAGCAATTGTTACATGTAAAAATCAGTGCCAACAATTGGATATGATTATGGATATTATTTTCCTTTGCAAATAAGCAATGACTTTGCTACATTGAAGTATAGAAAAATAATCTGGACATGGGTATAAACACCTAGAATCTCTACACTAAGAAATATGAGTCAGAAGGTTTGCAAGTTCTAGACCAATCTTGATTACAAGAGCAAGACACTGTCTTAACAACAATACAAAAGCAAACAAAAAGAAACTTAATCTGAAGAAAGAAGGTTAAAAATTTAAATGTGGTAATACCCCGCAGGAAGTTTTAATTCTGATACATAATGCCTAGCACTTACTATAGAAACATTCAAAAATGGAACAACCATCTTTGCTGTCAATAAAGTTTCAATTCTTACGAAATATATTACATTAAAGGGGAAGTGAATTTGTACCTACTGTGGAAAAAAAAGAATATCATTTTACAAGAACTAACAACAACCCCAATGAGTTCCACTTTGTCAAGGTGAGTTGGTTGCACATAAAGTCTCAATGAATCACTGCAACAACAACATAACGAAAAATTCCAACACATGTGCTTTGATTTTTTTAATCAAACTACTTAATATAAATTTTATTTATATTAAATTACTGTTATAAATATCTTCTATCCCAAGTTTTCTGCTACTAACTACTATTTTTCAATCTTAAAACCTGTCTAGGTCATGTTTGACATGTCCAAAGCAAGGGAAAAATGATGGTTATATAATATTAGACAATCAAGCTAAAAGATACTAACATCAAATGTCATCTTCAGTTTTCTCTTTGTGACATAATTCTAGGAACATATAGTCCATAGTTTGATACATAGTTTGATATGTGTTATAGAAAATATTCATTTACTTCTTATCATTTTGAGGGCCTATATCAAGTTTTAAAATGTGCCAAAGGGACTTCAGATCCATTTTCTGAAAAACAGGGGCACTGTCACACAAGACAAATACATTGTCTGAAGACATTCTGCCAGTTTTGTTAGGGAATAACAGGAAATGCCAGCAGGTTTTCCATCTTATATTGTTCAGGTTGAGAGAAGAATAGATCACAGGCCAGCTCAATTGGTGATAATATATAAAACACAAAAATATCAAATTAAATGATGATCAACTAATGAGTCTTTGTAAATAGCACCTGTTTGTAGGTGTTGATTTTGATTGTGGGTGTCTTCCTGAAAAATTATTCTTTGAATGCAAAATACTGATTGATAAATAGGATTAAGGACAAGGGAAACTCTTTAAGCTGTCAATGAACTACAAGGCTGGATGTTCTCTATCACTATAAAAAAAACCCTTTAGGAGCTAGGCGGCGGTGGCACACGTCTTTAATCTCAGTACTCGGGAGACAGAGCCAGGCGGATCTCTGTGAGTTCGAGGCCAGCCTGGTCTACAGAGCGAGATCCAGGACAGGCACCAAAACTACACAGAGAAATCCTGTCTCAAAAAAAAAAAAAAAAAAAAAAAAAACCTTTAGGAAATATGGTATGTAGGCTTTATCTACAAGGAATCCCCAAACCTAGAGATTGGAGTATATATTATATACTGAGTATCAGGGCTTGTGAAATACAAAGGGATGTTGGAGTATAGTAAAAGACTTCATCAAAACAACATTTAGTCATTTTAAATGATGTCATGATCCTGATAAGAGCAGGGATCAGTTATTAAAAGAAAGCAATGTTATGCCAAAAGAAACCTTATTTGTTAACCATTGAAAAGTAGATTTCTCTTCCCTGAATAAAAGCTGGACTAAGATATTTTGAAAACAATGTTTAAGTAAGACCAAGAAGAGTGCTCTATTTGGGATAGTTTACAATGTTGAAGACAAGTAAACAAATGTGTACTATACAAGGTTACTTTAGTCTTTTCAAAAAAGAAACTATTTTTGATTAGAGAATTGATTCAATGTTTCAGAATTGTATAAGTTATCAGGTATTGTTTTACCATAGGAATAATCCATAGAACAAGATATATTTCCCTTTCCAAAATTAAGATGATTGCCAATGTGATATGAAGCATCTCATTCAATCATACTGAATGAAAGCACACTTGTCTACTGAAGATCATGTCCTCTACTAGCAATAAACACTTCCCACATCCTTGATGAGGTTCTACTTTTTCAACTTTCTCCTATTGAATTTTGCAGCAAATTAGAAACACAAAAATTGAAATGCAAATGATACTAGGAATACCAGGCAGACACACATATTCGTTAGATGTTGAGGAGATTAAAAAGTATGCTAAATATGATATAGACAACTAAGAGTAATAGACACCATTCAATAAATTTATGAAAGCAATTAAAATGGCACACTGACTCCAATACTTCAGGTAATTATCAATAAAAACTTTAGAAAACTTTCTTAATTTCAGTATGAAGACTGAAGAATCATTTCATACTCTGGAAATTTTGATTATTGGGAACCCAGTAAGTAAACAAGTCAGCAAGTCAACAAAGCAAAATAAACTGTAATAGAAGCCATTAACTCTCTAGATATAGAATTTGATATATTTGAAACAAAAAGTTCATGTTACATAAAGTAAAGGAAATCATGTTTGCTGAACACAGTAAAGGAACTTCATATCATGTCTTCTGTTGAAATGTCCACACAGATGACTGGATGATTTATCCTGATATCCTTTAGGTCATGAAAAGAAAACAAGTATGGTACCACACAAAAATGATTTAACTCTAGCTCTTTACTATAGTGAGACTGAGGTACTTGTGCAGGGTTGTGGGCTTCACATGATCCTCAACTGTAAATGTTCATTCACACTTTTAATCCATTTATCATCTTGAATTAAGGCTTGAAAAATTTTTAAAAATCCAATGTATTTAAATTTGAATGCAGGGAGTCTCAGAAATGTAAGAATGTTTTTCTCACTTAATGATAATCCTATCTCAAGCATACAAGTCCACAGTTATTATCCCAATTTTTCTTTCATAGAAGAGAAATGCTTGGATACAGGGCTACTTTGATATAAGGACCAAGTAGGGTAAAGAACAATAAACTTGTTGATAATTTACAAATTATCAAGATAGTAAATATGTTGATAAATGTCAAAGGATAGTTGATTTAAAATATAGTGAAATGTAATTGTATCACACTATTGTAATTCTTCTGATTTAGAAAGTTTAGTTTTATGCAGAAAAAAAATGTGCAAAGAAATATAAATTTTTAGCTGCTGATGAATCAACTGTACACATATGGGATTTTGTGCTTTCCTAGGAAAATGAAACAATTCTTGAATATTGTAAGTCATACAAAAACAAGACTATGTGGTATTTTTTTGGTGGGGGGGAGTGGAGACTTAATCTTTCTTCAATTTTCACTTTCTTATAAAAATACTATTATCAGAAGGACACTCATTTTAGATACAGAGATCAAGTTTTAATGTTCTTAAAATGGAATTAAAATTTTCAAAACATGTTTGAATGAGACTGTCTTACTTCTGAAAGAGGAGAAAATATAAATGAATGATAAGATAAGAAAAAGCTCTAGGAAGAAACAGAGATTTGAAGTGTTTCCTGAGGCACACAATTTCCTATAGTAATGGCATTGATTTGTGTCCACAATATTTCTCAAGGGCATGAGAAACACTGCCTTGGCATGCTAGCATGGTTTTAAAAAGAGGAAAACAGATAAAGAGAAATTATTTAATGCTTTTCTTCATCTAAACAATGTAAGTACTCTGGTGGTGGTGGTGGTGGTGTGTGCGTGTTTGTGTACTGAGCTAAGATATAATGTTAAGTTAATTGAGATACTGGTTAAGACAAAATGTTGGGTTTATTACTTTAAAATACATATCACTAGCATGTTATAATAAACTAGCCATTGTAGTATTTATCTTATTTAGTTTTTCTCAATTGTCTACCTCCATCACTAAAAACACAACCAACTCCATGATTGACATGCTAAAGTACACCTCACCAAATTCCGTAAGAAAAATCTTCATGCAGAACAACTTCAGCTTTCAATAATTTCTTATGATTATATTATAAAACTATATGTTTAGATTATACTATAGTGTAAAGTTTATATGCTACACTATATAATAGAATACTATAGAAATGGCTGTTATAAAATCATATTCAGTTTATAATTTGTTACGTACAAGAATATGATGTAGTTTATCAGTCATTCTCCTGAGTTGAAAATAACCATGTTAAAATTTAGAAGACAGATAAAACATGGTGGATATTCTTGACAATAAAGAAATTCCACATGTCAAGACAGGTTCCAAAAATACACATCACCCAAGTGTGAGCACATCTTGTTAAGGAGTGATTTCTTCTACTGTGCATTCTAACACAGTCTTGTATTTGGATTTGGGAGCTAACTGAGCCCTCAGAGTTAACAACATCTAATTCGTTACTGTCTCCTCCTGCCTTGGCTTAATCACTACCTTCCACTCTCTTCTGGTTCTTGTCAAAGTCATTTGAGTGCTCTCCAGGGATGAGAATCCTAAATCACATCTTTCCTAGAGTTTTCCTGTTTCATTCCACATTTCTTTTACTTAATCACAACTGTTTACTTGTTCATTCCCTAAACACATAGATGAGTGGGCACAATGCTGATGCTTCAGGTACTTAGATGATGAGGAATTGAATGGTGTGAGAGATAACTTGGTGATCAAAATGTATAATATCTGTAGGAAAGTATGCAAATAATAAGTTATATATTTTAACAACCAAAGCCTACAAATCCCCATGCTGTAGCAGGGGCTGTGAGCAGTAGAAAATCTCCCCCACGTCTGACTTTCAACCAATGACTAAAAACTAATCATTCCAAATATTTTCACCAACATAAAATGTCGTCCGGGAGTAACAACTTCACCTGCATACAGTACTAAATTGTGGCTCTCAAAGAGCAAAATTTGAAGTTTCATTAAAAAACCCGTTTTAACCAATCTGAGTCCCATAAACACTTTTTAAAAAAGAATCAAAAAAATGTCCCTTCTTATTTTTCTCTGTCTTTGAAAATACTAGTTTTTCTACGGTCTAATAGGCAGTAGCAAAATAGGAATCAATTCTCCTTTGTTACTCACATGGTGTATCTAATCACCACTAACTCCATGTAACTTAATCTCCCAAATTTCTCAAAAGAAAGGAAAAAAGAAAGAAAGAAGGAAGGAAGGAAGGAAGGAAGGAAGAAAGAGAGAAAGAGAGAGAGAAAGAGAGAAAGAAAGAAACACACACAAAACAAAACAAAACAAAAAACTACCCACATCTTCTCCTCTAATCTATTCCTTTACTTGGACTCAGGTCCTCTAGCTACCACCACCACCATCACCCCCATCTCTAGACCTAGTTACTGCCAATTCCAATGCATTGTTCTCACTGGCAGAAGAATGAATCCCTAAAACGCACATTTGATTTCATGTCTGTTTGCTGGAAATTTCAAAAATATTCAATAACAGCCTGGGTGGTCAAATCTACTTTCTTGGCATTGTAAGAGTCATCATATTCTTAACTATGCAGTAAGCAGGTCCTTCCATGGGGTGTAAAAGTCAGCTAGAAATGGAATCACCTGGAAGACAAAAAGCTACTTCCTTACTCTATGCAGCAGATTTTCCCCAACGTTTGTCTTGACAGAACAAAATCCAGCCATGGGCTGAGTGCCAGATCAGTTAAGTCATGACATTCTCTGAGTTAGCTTTTGTTTTCTTATGCATGAGGATCAAAAAAACGAAGCAAGCCCGCAAAGAATAGAATCTAACAGCTCAAAACAGATAATAAAACCTTGGAAGCCAGGGCACTAATAAGCTTGAACTTCAAAAACTAGAGAAATGAAAGGCTAATTATCTCCAATTACCAAATCCCCTCCTCTTATCTCTTTGATGCAGGACCGGAGCATAGGCAAGGGACATGAAATAGGAAGCTAAAAGTATGAAACTGTGGACATTTATGGTACTTAGGTGCCAAAACACCTGAAGGCCCAATTTAAGCTTATATGGTATATCCGCAAACTCCCCCAAACCTAGGCTGAAATACAATATCTACATTCAATACCTGAGGCACGCTAGGTGCACAAGAAACGTGTCCTGTGTGACTTCCATGAAAGTCAAAGTAGAAATACTGTCAGAAAGGGTGGGCCAATGCTTCTTGTTTGAGATATTCATGTACACTTTTATATATTTACACAGATTTAAGAAGGTGTATCAAGTAACTCATTTAGCATGTTAATAGAAGTGCTTATTAATAATCATAATGAAGAGATTTTGACAAACTATTTCATAATAAATCTTCAATATTAATAGAGAAATAATCTGACTTCATTTCTTCAGAATAAAGTAATGAGCCTCACCCATTCCTCTTTCCTCTGTGTTAAATTTTGTAAAAGTAAAACCTAAGATACTAGACAAATGATGATGAACTACTAGGCAATTCAGCAATGGTTAGTATTACTGTCAAAAATCACCATCAAAGAAATTGAAATCAGCTCAGACAAAAAAATTAAAGCAGTGACTTCAGTAAAACTCTCTTGATTCATTATCTACATTTGGCAAATAAACTACAAGGAACAAATTTTAGTACTCTGAAATAGAGCAAATTAAATATAGTGTATCTTGAAGCATAGAGTTCCAAATTAAAATATATAACAAAAATATTTAATTTAGAAATTAAATGGCTTTGTCAGATATTTTCAGCCTTCTTCAGCTCTAGAAAAAAATATAACTGAGGTAGACAAACTACAAAGCTTAAAAATAACTTTGAAAGAGACTAAAAGGATGCAAGCTTACACATAACATGCATTTTGTCATCAGCTTGATCAATTCTGGCATTATTTCTGGGATGACAGAAAAATATGAACATTCCTTTCTTAATATGGTAATATTGTAATTTGTCCAGCTGACAATACAGCATGAAAAAGCATGCTTTCCTTTATTTGGTATTATTGTGCATGTGGGGATAACTGTGTACACTTCCTCTAGATAACATATTTTCCCCAGAGCTGTTCAGAGTCCCCAAATGTGATCTTTTAGACTGTTCATCTACAAAAGACATGCTACTGATCCATCTTACTTACAGTATGGCTTCTTATCGCAGACAGGGCACTTTCCTTGCCTCCTGCTCCCATTTGCCACACCCGTCTCACTTTCTGGTGACTTCCATTTGGTCATGAACTAGTGTAAATTCAACCCTGCTAGGCTATGGATTCAATTTTAAAACCATATTACATCTTACCTAGGCTATATAAATATATATCTACATAAACAGTCCTTTTCAAAGAAAGAAGAGTTTAGAAGGATCAGGTCACCAAGGGCATTAAGGACGCAAACCAGCCATAACAAGGCCAAAGCACTGGTCTATTTGGGGAGCTCATACAACTATTTCTAGGTTTTTTTTTTTTTCTTTTTGCACCATATATCAAATGTTACACAGAATGAACCAAGCCAAAAGCAGGGATTCTTCCTTCCTAAAATACACTGTCACAATCATTTCAGTGTTTCCATACCTTATGATATGAAACTTAAATAATTTTATTCAGAGTAGTTTTATTAAGATCATAGTGCATACAACTGAAAATACACAACCAAAACATGTTCCTTTCCTTTCATTTTAAATAGACTTGACTAAAACATAAGATGTTAGAAGGAGAGAGAAAATACTTTTTTGTGACATGATATAGGAAATGTGTTTGTGAGGTAAAATGATAGCACTGAGTCATTTTCCACGAAAATATTTGGTTCATTTATTCTAAAAATTCTGAAGATGTTACTATTGAAAATACAAAGTCTCCCGCAGGAGGGATTTATCCTGTAACTAAGTAGTTAAAATACACAAAAAATTACATCTGAAATAAAATGAAGATGGAAAAAAAAGTAAAAATGAAAACTTTATTGAGTTCTATGAAAACCTGTACCAGCAAGACCACCCGAGGATGTTTCATGTTAATATACCACAGTGCATGTACAGTCTAGGTTGGCCTTTTTGTATGGCATAGGATATATGTCTTCACAGGCAGGCAGAGAGTCCCGGCGTCTGTCATTTTGACAAAACTATGTTTCACCATACCAAACAAATACTCTTGTGTAAATAAAAGGGAAACAGAAGACAGTCATGCAAAGCATGCCCCGAATGTTACTGTCATTATCAATTAGCCTTTATGGATGACTTAAACGACAGAATTACTCCAAATTAACCAATATACAAAAAGACAAAGAACTGTCTTGTGAAATATAAAGCTGTCCACACCATGTTTAAAATATAACCAAAGCCATGTTTAAGTACCTTTGCTGTTAACATGGTTTCACTTACAGTGTAGACAGGATGGTGAATTATCACACATTCCAGAAACACAACTTGGCCTCAATTTAAAATCATGGTGGTAATATTTTTAATATGCAAGAATTCTTACCTGGGGCTAGTCATAAAAGACAGGAAAATCCATGTGTGCTGAAATTATTTTAATGTGTGAGGCAACCACACACTGTCATTTTTCCTAACACATCAACCATGTGACACCTTGATAGTATCCTTTCTGTTATATGTGTTATGTGTGATGGTAACTTTTTATGGTCTGAATTTTAAAACTCCATTTCTTTTAATATTGTAGCATTTTCCCTATCATTTCTTCAAACCTTCATATTTTTCAAACACATAATCTACATGCCTATGAGAGGTATGTATTTGGTTCCAATGTCTTTAGTCAAAATTCTTGTAAATTAATCATGTGAAGAATCTGGCAAAGCCTCATGACCCTTTGCTTACCAAAGTTAGGGTTTAAGCCTTTTGGGGACAATCTAGGATTGAGAAAAAATAAGACTTTCAGAAGGAATGCTTATTTAGACTTAAAAGATTCTCAATTAAAAATGTGAAATGTGTGTTTACTATTTGAAAAACTGCTTCCCTTCAAAAGTTCTGTTTCTCGACTCAGACAGTTGTCTAAGAGAAAGCCCAAAACTTCCAAAGTGGGACAGCCACTGAAAAATCAACATCAATCTACAACTTTAAGGTACATCCCGGAGCATAAAACATTTGATTCCTTAATTGTGGTTTATTTAGGAGTCAAATAGTCTTGCTTCATTTTTCAGTGACAGTAGTTTGTCTTGTTAGTGAACTATAAATGCTTACCTGACATGGCCCAAAGCTTTCCCAAAGTTACTCATAAAATATTGACAAAAACACAAAGGAGTCCCTGCCATAAATGATGGTAATGAGCTGAGTGATCAAGGGTAAAAACCAGAAAAGCCTAAGATTCTTTTCAAGGAAATGTGTTTTAACTATTATTAATAAACTTGTAGGACAAATACATGAAATAAAAACAAATATGAGGAAGGGGGTATAGCTTCCCATGTATGGGCTTTAAGAGGCCCAACAAGTTAAATTCTGAACAGAGAAGAAAACATTCATTATCATAATTGGGGATTGAGAATCATTTCTGGGATTTATTTTTGGGAATTAATCTTTTTTTCAAAATGTTTTTTTCTTCTGAGATAATTAGAAATCAAAGAATCATAATGGGATTTACATCTTACTCCAGATAAAAACCTACTTGTGGAATGGCGCTGGTATTTCTACTATCACAATATGTGTGCATTATATATCAAGCTTTTAGAGAAACTATTTAAATGCATGTCATTTGGCTGGAGAGATAAACTAAATATTGGTTGAGATGATACTAACCAAATACAATCGTAATTCAAAATAAGACTATTTGGCAGCAATAACTGGTGAATTTTTAAGGTATGTTTTGCAATCAAGGCTAGTGCCTCGCTGCTGTGCCTTCTGTTCATAGAGACCAGGCAGGTTTTTGTACCTGGAAATTGCTTAATGAGACATAGTTACAAAATGTTTACAATAAATCTGAGTGGTGTTTTAAAATCTCAGAGGTTTTAAATCTAGATTGTGCAGCTTGCTAAAGCAAAAATAGAATTTGGTCATTTTCTGAGTTCTAGCTCCATCCTCCTGAGTGTAAAGTGTAAAAAGAAAATAATCAGGTCAAAAGTCTAATTTATTTTCAGCTTTCAAAAATATATGCAAAAGAAAAAGCAATTCCTGTTTATAAATAAGGATGGTTAATTTTATCTCCTGTACTGTAGGTAGCAGAAACATGAGCTGAAACCCATAGAAGTTGGATTCATTTCTCCTCACAAAGAACTGTTCTACTGTCTGTCTGCAAAGAAATCTCCTCAGTAAATAGCTCCAAGGTTGAGCTAAAGAATATTGTATGGATCAAAGAATTCATGTCTTCCTGTGCAAAGTGAACAGGCCACAAGCTCACTTGTGTGTCTAAAACAATTAGAGCTGGTATGAAAAGAAGGAGGCTGGGACAAATAAGTTACAGCTGATTTTACGCTGCAAAATATTTAAGGGGGGGGTTCAAATTAATAACCATCCAGGGCCCCCAAACAGCCTAATCTTTGTCAATTGGTGCCAAATTATGCAAGGTGCTGCCAATTCTGGTTGTCTAACAAATCAAGACCAGTGTACATTACTCCTCGTCTGCAGCCTGATTGATTCTGGTCATTATATGGGCTGATCTCATTTTCACACATGGAATCAATATGTGAGCCAGATGTTCATTTACCAAGAAGCACAGCAACGACTCATCGACACGCAACCTTATCCTGGACCCCAGAGCCCCACAGACCCATAGACTCCTTGCCCATACAAAGCTTGACACAGCACAAGATCTATAAAACATGCTGCTAATATTACTGTCAGCTCGATGACTTTTACAGTACTATATAAAGTTGACAGATAATACATGCCAGTCCTAATTGGAGAGAGACCTTTTCTTCTGGGACTGCAACCACTGAACAAGTAAACAGATTGAGAAGTAACATTTATTACAACAAATAAATCATTTTCTTACAACTGCTATTGGTCTGGCCCTAGGGTGAAGCTGCTGCATCAGCTGCAAATCCTAACAACTAGCTTAAATCTCTAACCCGTACTGTCATCTCACTAGGGTGTGGGGCGAAGAGGCTATCTATCTAGCTTTACACCAGCATGTTCTGATCACAGTATTTCGGTGCTTTCTTCTGTGAAAGAAGCACTAACAATCTGCTTTCTTGAAATGTAAAACGAAACTTGTAACTTCCTCTTCAGCCATGTCAACCTGAACATATTGATTTAGTTGCGACAAAATATGTCTATAAGGTTACATCATGAACCAATCACTGCATGGTTCGAAGTAAAAAGTAAACCTGATTGTCTGAGGACAATATGCAAATAATTTCTCAGTTTGATGGGAAAACAGGAAGCACTACATAACATGAACAAAATAGATCCTACACAGATAGCATGAACCTGCTTTTAAGTGAAAAAAAAATCATCTTGCAGATTAAACATGGCAGAATTCTTAAGATTGCCAAGCCTAAAGAACTCTGCCATTCAGTTTAGACCTAACTGACATGAACATTCTCCACACCACCCATAAATACTTAGTTTGACCCTTCATAATACAGATTTCCTATAGGGCAACTTTGAAAACACGTGTGTTTCTAACGTGGTAAGCTCCTGTTTTCTGCCCATTTGTTTTCCTCGACCATCTTGGCCTCAGTGAATTCTTCTAATTTCATTTAGACTCGTTCAGTATGCTGAAAGACAATCCAAAGGATGTCTGTTTTCCATCAGGTAACGGCCATTAAATCTGGGAGCATTTCCTTCTACATCTTGTCGAACGGCATAAAAACAGAAGCTGGAAGTCTTTCCTTGCAGCTTTGCTATACTTTCTGAATCCAGAGTTTTCTAGAACTTTTTCTTTCTCACTACTATGGGTTCAAACATTCTCCTAATCTTGATATACATCTCTGGGAGGTATGTCTGACTGTTATACATCTTTTGGTATATTCTAGAAAGCCTAGACATTGACCATTTCTAAATGCTCTGAAAATTGAATTTCTATTTATATAGATCTGGGTGTCCCTTTTGTCTGAACTCAGGAAAAGTATTAGCTGATCAAATATTCTCCCTCATGCTTAAAATCCCTCCCAATATTCTTTGAATAAGTTAACGTATAAAGAACTAGCAATAAATATTATAGAGGCCTTTTATACCTACATTAAAACATCTCAGAAATTAATGGTGAATCAACTTGTAGTGTTTTCCATAAACCCAAACATCTTTTTTTCCATCTCTTTACACAGATACAGAGTTTCTTAGTAGAACAGGGCCTGTTCCCAGGAGAAGGCTTATGTCTAGCAAGTGATGATTTCATTTATTTATTTGTTTCTCATTTCTGGAGCAGCTGCCAGGTATTAGGCATGACACTAGGGACAGAGGGTCCAGAGATGTAAACACACATCATCAAGCACTTGCTGGCAAGTGAGGGAACGAATACCATGATCACTGCAGGACCTAGAAGTATATATGACATGGGACAGGGAAAACAGAGCAGCTGAAGCCAAATGCTGAACCTAAGTTAACTCGGTTCAGTTTTTGTTAATGTTGCTAATTATCTGCCCACTACAACTCAATGAATAGTTCTCTCAAGACTAAATTTCTTAACATTTTATAGAGAACATCCTCATTTTTTCTGAGATGACCCTGTCCTGCCTGCTCCTGCTTGATCTTAGTAGTATTCACTGTGGCGCAGAGTTCCAGGAGTCATGGTTCACTTATCCTGGCACCTGAATAATCTGCATGAACAACTTCCTCCATCTGAAACCATGACCGGTTGCAGCCTAAGAGTAAAACGAGTAAATATGGCAGCTCCCAAGCCTGTTCCATGAGATATTTCATGTGTGTCTTCAATCATTTTCCCTCCTAGGAAAACAACAAAAATCCCCTCGCTCCAAAGCAGACTGGGCAGCCATCTCCAGCATCCATTCAAATCCCTTCACCTTCTTTCTAGCCTCCATATCATAAATCTCAGTTTTGGCATGTGCCTTCATATCTAAATCCAGAGTGAATCAACTGAACCACAATCCATTTTGCTTTTCTTCTGGGAAAAAAAAAAAAAAAAAGAGCCATGATTATATGGGAGTGGGGGGGGGACGGGACTGAAGTAGAATTTTCATAAGAAAAGTGAAGTCGATCCATTACAAGCCAGTTGCAGAGAAGAATAAAGAGCTATTGCAAGTTCCCGGTTGTCCTTAAGGCATCTTACACACATATGCCTGAACTGACTTGCCATGGACTCACTTTTTATCACACATTTTCAGTGGCCAATGAAGAATCTTTTCAGAGATCTTAAGACTGCAGTTGCAGACACAGGCTTGATTGATTGCACATGCCAGAGCTCAGGTCACCCCACTATAATTCAAGCATTACTTCAAAAACTATTTTGTTCCTCTTTAAGTTATAAATTTTAAGCTTGCTAATAATGCAATTCAGTTCTCTGAGTAATTGTCTCTAAATCCCCCTAACCCCCAAAAAAACAACGTTAAACTTCTCACAACAACACTGTTCTTCAACTGTCAATTCCTCTTACTGAAAGAGATTTTCATTAAGAATGAAAATGTTTTGCGTGGAGTCATGCATCAGTGCTGACCTTGGCTTTTCCCAATGCATTTCACATCTTGAAAATGAGCTCCCTCCTTTTAGCTTCTTATGCAGCTCAACAAGTCAATTTGGAATTCAACACAGATGTCACGTTACTTTACTTATCAATATTAGATAATTCCTCTTGCCAGAGTGGAGCATTTTAAAATAGCTATCTATCCTTTATCTCCATTCTGAATGTCAAGGTTATCAGAATTAGTTCCAGACACAGACGTTAGAAATCCCCCTTCAATTGAGGAAGTAAATGTAAAGGGTTTTCCTCATGTAGTTAAGCAATATCCCATCACTCACTAATTTATGCACCTGTCTCATGGAATAGTTATTCGTTTTTCACTCATTTGTTTTATGTATTATTCCCTTTATGTCTTCTTTCATCAAGCTGTTTGCTCTCACTTTGAGGGTACTTTCAGCAGAGAAGATACATGTCAAGAGTTTAAAAAGTTACCTTCTGCCAAGTCTGGACTTACTGTCTTTCTAGCGGGAGAAAGAACACAGAGGGGTTCCAGGAAAAACAAGGACTTTGTCTCCTTTAATGTGAATTATGTTTAAAATAAAATGCAGCAGATGCCTACAAATTTTCTACATTACTCAAATGTTCTGTGCAATCTCGGTGAAAATAAATATGTTGCTTCTTGGAAATGTATTTCTCAGGAGACAACCTTAAAAAATGCAATTTATGAATGTTAGTGCCTTTTATTTCTCCTTTTGTGTATTTCTTCTCCTTTCTTACCTGTTTGTTTTGACCTATATGCATGTGGTGACTGTCCACACTGCGTGTCCACCCTGTTCCCTCTTTTCCTATCATTGCATGTCATTTATTGTTCCCCAAATTCCGTCACGTCCTACTTCTCTTTCTCTGATCTTGAATCACATACAGACTTTGGCTTGCAGTCAGTGTCACAAAAAGTTATCAATTTTGAAAGTGTGACTTTTGATTCCAGTAACCCAAAATCCCCACACAGAGATGAGAAATGACAAAGGCCCACTGGGACTTGACAGCCATCTGACATAAACTGGGTTTCCCCAAAGGATAACTGACCTTTGGGTTCACAGGATGAAAGTGACAGGAGAAAAGCTTTTAAAGGAAATCTTTTAGGCTTCCGAAGATGTCTCGCTATGATCAGTTCAACTACAAGAAATCTGGTTCCCAGAGTAAATTTGAAACCAGACCTTCAGCTAAATTATAAGTTAATACAAAAGATAGGAACCTAACAGACTTTTAAAACATATTTGATAGAGCACAGATACATCTTTGAATTTGAAAATCTTATCACTCTTACAAAACATGATCACACATTGCTAAATCTTAGCATGTTAAACCAATTTAACACAGCTAGCATAAGACTAAAGAAAGTTCTGTCTTATAACCACATGAAGTCATGGCTGTCCCCCAAAATAATGAAAAGTCACCTTCATTCTCAAATACTGGCAACATTTGTGGCTCGCGCCCAGAATGTGTGAGAATTTCCATTTAAAATATTCTATTTTCAGATTTTTCTTTTCAGTTATAAAAATTCCCTCCAAACTAAAACTTGGCAAACAAGACCTCAGCATGAGGACATTTTTAAAGCCTAAATTTAAAAACACTATGTTCACATTTTTTTAAGTAATAAGAAAACCAAAAAGGAGTGATTTTCTTTTTTTGAGGTTTTAGTTGCCTTTTTTGTTTAAAAAGGAAAAAGAAAAAAAAACTGCATTCCTCAGGAGGTAGTTTTCAAAATGAAAATCTGAAGTTCATAAATTTCTATTTTTTGGCCCTGTTTTCTTTATGAATGGTATAGATTAACATAATCTAAAATAAGTCCTATCATGAAGGGGAAAGCAATAATTGTTCACAAAATCCCAAGTCCAAAAATAACTCAGTCTGTCCTCTATCATAGACACAAAAGTTTTTAAAAATTATATATTTCATATTTCTGAGCTAAAAGGCTACGTTTATAAACAAAAAAGTTTCATGAAGAAGTCTAGTATTTTGTTTTATTTTGTTCAGAGAGTACTATATTTTCTTCTTCCAACAAAACTGCCATATATGTGAATGTTTCATTTATTTGGTAATATATATCATAACCTTTATTTCAGTCAAAACTTATCTCCCTTACATATGTCTTAATGTCTAATAAAATTAATTTACTATTGCAATAGGCATCTTCATCTACATAGAAACTATACCTTCTCACCCCCTTAGGTATGTAACTTTTTTTTTTCAAAACTTATTAAATGGAATGGGAAAAGCAGACTCACACATACACTCACACTAACAAAATTTAGGCATCATTTCTCTTCCTAAGATTCTCTATAATCTGTGGTAGACATAGACATATAAAATATAAACACTGCCATTCATGTAGAAACTCACTACAAAAATAGCTTTTAAAAGCATATAGGCAGTTGGCCTTACTCTGTCTCCCCTGAGTTTGTGAATATTTGAAATGTAAGCAGGTACTCAAACCACAAGTAACTGAAAAGAAATTGAATTCAACTTTTGCAAAACATCATGGATTAGAGAAACTGTCTTGCCTTAAATTTATTTGTTAAACATTAATTACTAGGACCAAGCAAATCCCAAATGTTAGCCATTTCCCTAAATCATACTGAAAAGTGACTGGTTTTCCTTTGTGGATCATCTTCCACAAGGACTTATATTTTGGGCCACATCTTTATTTTAGGCTAAGTTCTTTTTTTTTCTATATATTGCTACTTCTTTATCTGGAAATGTGTAGTAATAATATGTAGGCAAAAATATAGCATCATTTGACGAGCAAATCTGTTAAAATATGCAAAATAATTAGAACAGTGTATGTTAATTGTAATTCTGTATATATTTATATTTCTTCAGTATGCTATTCTTTCCCACAAATTTTATCCCCTCTCTGCCTTCTCTTAGTATGTACGGTGTACCATACACAAACACAAATTTTAAGCAGAGTGTTGCTTGATTTTCAGGCAATCAGTTTAGTTTAGAAGTCTGAAGTCTGCTTTAGAACCTTTCTTTAGTCCTGCATTCTCAAAGGTCTGACTCTAAGTCTGATGTGAGGAATCCCCTTCTCTTCTCAGAGTGTGCTTTCCTTTCCTTACAAAGATGGGCTTTCTGCCTTAGATACTTTGTGAGTTTGGAATCATAAACCATTAAACCATGCTGCCCATTTTTCCCTATCTGTATTTTCAAATGAGCATACTAATTGTTTGTGGGGTTTTTGCTGTTGTTTAATGAATCAAGAACACACCACTGCAAAGTCTCAAATCTGTGCTCACACTCAGTGCCATGGTAGGCTTATCTTCTGCCACCTGCTAACCTGGATGGCTAAGTCTTCCTATAGTTATCCAAGGCTAAGAGTATCATAAAACTGCACAAGCAAATCCTTAGTGATTTCATGTCAGAGTTGAAATCTTAATTAGCTATCAACTGCCACTCATCTCCTACTCATCCTGGAAACTGGCAGGAATGAAGTGCTCTGAAGAATTAAACTGGGTTGTCAAATAAGCCTAAAGAAGTTCAAAAGAAACAGATAAGGTGGCCTGGGAGATGGCTCAGTTAGTAATATGTTTGCTGCACAAACACAAAGCTTTGTCTTTATCCCATCAACCACATAAGGACAGCAAGGATCCATCAGTCATCTCAGCACTGGAGAGGTGGAGACAAGGATGTTTGGTTACTTTGTCTGCCAGTAGGACAGAATCAGAGAGATTCAGGACCAGCAAAAGACCATTTCTTAAATAATAAGGAGGCTAGGGACAGAAGACATTTACACACACACACACACACACACACACACACACATATATATATATATATATATATCCACATGCAAGGCACACACACAAACACATAGACAAAAATAAAAAATAGCTGAATGGTATCAAAGTAAATCAAGAGCAAAATATTGTGGGGTGGGGGTAAGATGTGACTCAGTGGTTGAGAGAGCTTGAGTGTCTTCCAGAGGACATGAGTTTGGTTCCCAGGACTTGCATGGACTGTCTCCTAGTTACTTGCCTCTACCTTGTAACTCTAGTTCCAGGAAATATGACACCCACTGGACATAGCAAGTATGTGAACTCATGACACATTTGCATACTCTTACACACATACACACACAAGATACACAAATAAATTTCAAAAGTATTATTTGGGTTTGAATATCAACCATTAAAACAGAGTAAGAGCCTGGCCTTATTGCTTTGCTAATTTTTGTTAAAATTTTGTTAAAAATACAGAAATTAGAATAATGAGATTATTAATAAATTAGAATAATTTAAATTTCCTTTTATTTAATAATATTTATGTTGCAATTCCTCTAATTCTCTTATTCTACAATTTATTCCTGTTATAAATTTTTTGTCTAATTTTCTTAAATTATTAATGGACAGCTAATTCTTCCATGCAAATTTTCTCTGAAATAATTCATGTTTACCACATACATGCCATTTCTTACTGACAGAAGCTAATTTAATTTTGCAGTGAACTGCTCTATGACAAAATTCCAAACTTGTACCTTCCAAATAAATGGAAACAAAAACAAAAACAAATAAACAACAACAAAAAAAATAGTTCAATGACTACAAATACTTACTAGGATGAACTAGAAAGAACTGCGGTTCCAAGCTATCATTAGTATTACCATGTTCAAGGCCTCTACTGTCACAGGATCTCTATAGCACTACCTGTCAATTCCAATGTACAAGAAATAGAATATGTATGATGGTTGTTTTTCTGTGTTCTTCCTGTATGACAAAAGCGATTACACCCTAAGACTGGAGGGGTGCCTCTAGAGATGATCATGTTCAAACTTGGAAAAGTTAAGGAAGTCCACATGGAAGACTTGCCATAAACTCCAGGGAATACCTCAAGATTTCCAGGGCCATGGGAAGCTGGAGAAAATCAAAGTTGTAAGACAAAGATACATACTCACTTTCCTAAATCACTCCACTAAATGTTACCAGGGCCACATGGAGGTAAAGGGGATCTGATAATTCTCCAGAAGTAAATTCCTCTTTGGGAGCCATTATCCAAATGTATTCAGAAATTTAATACAAATGCATTAACAAGCACAGTCAAAAGAGTTAAAAGTTCCCTTGCCATTTAATGTGGGGACATTGTAAGAATGTGTGGTTACCCAAGCTCACATTCTTTCGCCATGAAATATAGTTAATGTAATGCCATATATCCCCTTTTCTGTGAATTTAAATGTAATTAATGAGACACATAACATTTATAAAAAAAAAATCAACATATTTTTAAGGTAACTATCCTAAACCAGGCTAGAATAAAGTCACTGATTAGATTACATTTCTTAAGTAGATCATTATTTTATACTAATAACACATTTTTTAAAAGTTGTGAGTGTAAGAAATCATAAGCTGAATGCTCCATTATTTTCTTCCATAGTTTTGATGAGCAAATAACTCTCAAGGCTCTGTGTGGTGAGAAAGAATTGTTCATTCAACTGAACATATAAGGGCATTTCTGTTCTGCAATTGCTATGGACAAAAATGATAAAATTCAGAGTAACTGCCTCATTGGGGATTGTGATTGACACATAATGACTTAATAAAGTACTAAAAGGAAATGCACAGGCTAGTACCCACACTGCCTTGATTTATAGAAAACATTGAATGCTAGTTTCAGTTGGATGGATATCAATGTTTTGCTATAGGTTTCTACTTATGATTTGTGAATGAAATCCATGCCAAAGCAAAACTCGATTTAGGGTGACATCACTGGGTAATTTCACTCCGGCTTCTCTGATTTTCTAACAAGTTTTCATTCCACCCTATGTTATTCTGCAGGAAAAATAAAGTTGGCAATCATCCTTCAAACATATGAATCACTAAACCCGATCAAAATAGACAGGAGTACACCATTAAGTTGCTGCATATACTACTGTTCTTTAAGTGCACAGAGACATTTCACAGGGTATTGACAAGATCATACGTGGAATGGGGGAAAGGAAAAAGAAGATTATCTTTTTATTAACAGTGGGTTACTAAGGGGTGGAAAGATGCATTTTGATGAAAAGTATCATGTAAGGATTTGAACTTATCTTATTAATCCAGCTAGAAGGAGGTACACTTGGAAAGCAGAGACAAGAGGATAAGTCCAAAGCCTGTCTCGGCTACATAGGGAGTATAAGGGAAGCCAGAACCACATGGTAGTCTTCTATAAATAAATAAATAATGATTATAAAATGAATACAATTTTGCAGAAGTATTAAAACTACTTGAGTTTCTTTTGATCAGATGAGTAAATAAATCTAAAATATTCTTTGTTGATTGACATATTTTTGGATTTTTCCATTTAATACATTATTCTACTTGTTTTTTTTTCTGGGAAAGTTAATTCACTAAAATTGGACACGAATGTTACACAAGGCAAGTGAGAAAAAAAGATTTTTAATGAAAAACCAAGTTGAAACCTTTGAAAATACTTTAAATAGACTAGTTGCCACAGAATTAATATTGGTTTGGAAATAGATGATGTGAACAAAAATTGGGAAATGTTATAAAAACAAAATTTGTGAAGACTGAGATAACTTCATAACCTTCACTTAGGTTTCACTGAACTTAAATTAATTATAATCTGAAATACGAACCCAGAAAAAAAAACATATTATTGAAATTTTCCAGGAAAAAAATAAAAATGAACACCAAAAAAAAGAAATAATTCCACACATGTTCATTTTCTAACTTCTGCAAACTTTTAATAATCACCTGATTAATGTCTTCAACTCTATCTATCTATCTATCTATCTATCTATCTATCTATCTATCTATCATCTATTTATTCATTTATTTATTTTTGGAAACAGGTTTCATTGTGTAGCCCTGGCTATCTTGCAACTAGGTCTGTAGATCAGGCTGGTCTCAAGTTCACAGAAATCTGCCTGCCTCTTCCTCCAGAGTGCTGAGATCTTTATTAATAGAGGGTTATTTTGCTTCACAAAAGACATTTGGCAATGCCTGGAAACATTCTTTTATCTTAACAAAAGAATGGAATGCTATTGTCCTCCAGTGGGAAGAGGACAGGCCTATTGCTAAGCTTCCTACAGAACACAGGCAGCAGCAGCACAACAAAGGGTTAATCTGGACCAAACTGGCAGTGATTCTGCCCCTCAGTGCTTGCAATAATCTACAGCACTCATCCTTACAAAACAGGTAAAACAGGGCACAGACATTCAGCCGCTCACTGCTGAACATCTAACAACAATAGTAACTGTGGGGATGGTAACATTGCTCATATACTATGATCCTTTTTTTCATTTGATTCCACAAACAGAAGAGGGTAATGTATGCATAATTAGTCCCATTTTATTTCATTTTTGTGTTTGGTGAATATGCATTTATGTACATGTGTGTGCATTTGAGACAAGGACTTTGCATGCCAGGGCATTCCTCAAGGCTAGCTAGCCTCACAAACTCCCTGAGATCCTCCCATCTGGGCATCACGTCTTGCAAAAGAACAATAAACAAGACTCCCACTAGTGCACCTATTTACCTATGTTCTGATAATTTTTTTTTTTTTTTGTGACAGGAGGACTTTTACTTCTTCCCACGTGATACCACTTTAGCATGCAAAAATTGAAATATGGTCGCAAAATAGGCCCCTGTATCAAGGGCCAGAGTCTGGCGTCTACATCCGGAGTCTTTCAGTCAGCCCCCATCAGTGGACTACTGTTCTGATAATTTTAAATCATGTCCTCACACTTACTATGTAAGTGCTTTACCAACTACCCCATCTCCTTACCTCTGTGCTATTTTAGAGCACATGGTACAGAGGTTCATAAAGATTAAAACATAAGCCGGGCGGTGGTGGCGCACGCCTTTAATCCCAGCACTTGGGAGGCAGAGCCAGGTGAATCTGGTCTACAGAGCGAGATCCAGGAAAGGCGCAAAGCTACACAAAGAAACCCTGTCTCGAAAAACCAAAAAAAAAAAAAAACCATATGAGCAAGGTTATTTGATACTAAGATGGAAACACAGTCTTAATCACTCCCTAGCATCCATTTTACCCAGGATAAAGGATACAATCTTTTATCACTAAACTGGAAGTATACAAAATGTCTGAAAATTAACAGAGTTCAATATAAAAAGAGTGAAAGGTAGGAAAAAAATCACAATTCACTTTCTTTTTCAGGAAACAGGAAACGACCTAAGCAATTTCTTTTACATGGTTCTTGATAAACTTTGCTAATAAAGACGGGATCTGAAATTAAATTGTGCTTTTAAAAAATAAGATTTTATCTACATTCAGAACAATCACCTTAAACTTTCATTGCTATAGTAATTTTCTGCTTTGATATTCCCAACAAATTATTTTAAAACAGTCTTTATCTTCCTATGAACTGAAGTGGAACAAGTGGCTTCTGCTCTTTTTTAAAAGATTGTTTTATTTATTGATTAGTATACATGCTTGGTGTCCAAGGACCAGAAGAGGGAGTTGGATTGCCTAGACCTGGCATTTGCACACTGTTGTGAGCTGCCATGTGAGAGCTGGGAATCCTACAAGGGTTCTCTGGAAGAGCAGCCAGTATTTGTAATGACTGAGCCATCTCTCCAACACTCCAGTCTGTACTCTTTGAAGTATCTCCATTTAGATAAATAATACTTACTATTCACTTATTCAAGTCATGCAAAAGCATCACTTTTACATGCTCTGTAATGGTTTTGCACACATACGCACCTTCCTGGAAGGCTTTAACAAGGCCCTCCTTTTATGCCCCTTTGTAGAAAACAACTCAAGACAACCAGTCAAGAGAATTCTATCTTGTAAAATTCTTACAAAGCTTTATTAAAAAAGAGCAAGAGACCGTGAAGAAGCTAAGGGATGTCATCAGGGTTCTGAAGAGCTAATTAGTGAGACAGTGTTAAAACAATACAAATAGGTGTGAAAAGATGATTCTGGCTTCAATGTGCAGAGGAAAAAAAAGCCAGACAGATGACATAAAGGAATGTGATAATACTCTAAAGATTATATCTTTCTGCAAGAAAGAAAACAATGTTAAAACCCAGTAGTATCCTGAGTCAATTAAGGTTTATAGCACCTCATTCTGATTTCCAGACTAGTTGGGACAAAACAAAAATTCAAAGAAGTGATGATCTATTATTAGTTTCAAACATTTGTCACTTTGACTACAGGCTGTTTGGCCTCTTGGTTGAAGATCCTGACACTTCCATTCCTGTCTGATGAGATTAGTTCCATAGCTCTACTTGCAGCAACTTTGGTAACTACCTGTTTATTAAAATAAATTGTATTTGCTTAGTAAGTATAAATTATAATAAAACAAGATCCAGAAGAACTGTTTAGTGAGATATCCTGGTGCAGTAAAAGCTCTCAAAGGGCTCCTATAGACCCTGCAAGGCATAGTACATCATGCCTAGAAACAGGACCAGGAAAGAAGAGACTAAATCCTATCCTAATAAGGAACATTCTGGTGGATTCCAATAGTTCCCCCTTATGGAAATCTCTTGGAAACAGAGGAAAAGACGCAAAAGTAAGCCTGTGGAAACCACATACAGATCTGGCAGGTCATGTACGATAGAAACTTGATAGCAAAGTTACAAAAGACAGTGACAATCTTAAAGATTTGTTATATTGTCACAGGACAAGAGTCATCCTGAAGCCGAAGGAAGTCAGCCCATACCACAGAAGATATGTAATGCACAGAAAACAGTATAAATGTGCTATCCTTTGATGAGATGAACAAAGAGAATAAAGATGGTAAAATGAGAGAAAAGGGTTGTAAAGACGGTTCATGAAAAAGTTAGAAACAGTAAGTTATTTTATTTTTGCAATAACAGTTGTATTGATCAAGTTGTGTAATTCTGTAATTTGTATTGATTTCTTGCCTATTATTTTAAAAAAAACTAATTTGTAGCCTAGTGATATGAGCAACTTATGACTTATTTTTTTCTCAAAAGTAGGCTCCCCAAATTTAAAACTAATGGGCTCAAAAAAACCTTAATCCAACTCTGTTTTGCTAATTTAAATGAACAAATGTACTGGGGGCAATGGGTATATTTATTGTCAGTCTAAAAATACAATGTGGCATTGATCACCTGAAGAGTAAATACAGTTAAGAAGTTAGAAAAGAAATGGCAATGTTGTCCCTGTACATATTTTCAAGCTACAAGTTAAACAGATACTTAATTCACATAGCTTTAACAGACACATTTTTAAATCTCCTTATGCATGGACAGAACATGTAAAGAGTTATTGATCATGGTATCACTGGCCTTCTATAAACCACTAAGGAGACGTATCTTACATATTTTCATGCATCATGTCCCTACGTATTTTCCTAAATATTAACAAACAGTTCGACACATGCACTTAGCACATATTGGAAAAAAAATCTTATGATCAAAAGATGATTAAAATTCCTTTGATGTATTACTTTATGGTAATATTTCAGATTTCTCCTTTCCTTGCTACTTTGTGGTTGTTCATTTTTCATGCTCTTGTTTTTAACTATAATAGATTTTTCAGAGTCAGTGAACTTGACAGTAGAAAAACCAATAAAACCAAATGTGTCACAAAAATAAATGAAGTTTCAGTCATAAAGGCACATATTGTGTAAAGCCAAGTGAAAACACATCCTTCAGATGAATATAACTTCTTAACAATGTTATAGGGAGGACTCACTCTCATAAGTTCTCATTACAGTAATCCTTTGAACTTAAATTTTTAATTAACTTTGAAATCCACAATGTAAATTTGAAATATGTTGCCTTTAGAAATCATAGTCTAGTTAAGGGGACTGAAATAACCCAAAATCTAATAAAAAAGAATCTCTTTCAAGATAATTTCCTTAGTGGCTTGACGTCCATTTCAATAGATGATCATTAGTTAAGAAAAATAAATAAGTAAGTAAAGAAAGAAAGAGAGGAAGAAAGAGATTGAATTGCAATTTAAAATGTGGGTATTTTGTTCATCCCAAGGCATTTAATACACAATAAATGTTAGGCCAACAAAAATACCAAATTATTTGATCATAAAATTTAGCAAGCATGTTTTCTTATAACTTTAAATCTAAAATGTTTGTCCAGTGTCCTGTAGACATTTATAATAGCATTTTAAATATAATTAAAACCTAAATGAAATGAATGGGTTATCTTTCAAATTCTGTATGCATTAACATCACTGATAACCTAAAGCTTCAGTTTTCATTGCTACAGTAATTGAGACTGTTTTTCTCAAATCTTAATGCCTTAGGAAAATGTGTTTTGGTCAATTCCCTTTCAAACGGCTAGCTTCCTGATTCCTTATTAATGACATAAGTAACTAATGCATATTCCATAAATGTACAGCTCAAGGTGAATCAATTATTATTGATATCATGATTTTCCAAAAACTTAAACATCTATAATGAACAAAATAATGAAGATTATAGCTTTCAGAGTATCTCTGTTGTAAAATTAATAACTATATTTCGACAGTAATCCATGGGATTTCAAGTTCCCTTTTGATTTTGTCTAAAATATTCAGCTCAGTAAAGGAAGAAACACACATCCAGATTCTAGACATTGATTCATATACATACCTCCACACTGTCAATGTAATCATGATTGTTTTGTTAAATCATCAATCGAAATGGGGGAAATCCTTTAAAAGAGCTGCATTAATCTAAGTCCTGATTGTGACTGGCAGTGTTAATTATAGGGGGGATTTATAATCCTGTCAGCACTTTCCAGACAATTGTCTTTAGGTCTAAATTCCAGGAATGCCATATAAATACACACACACACACACACACACACACACACACACACACACACACACACACGCACGCACGCACGCACGCACGCACGCACATCTGTGTTCTAGAAAACTCAAAGAAATAAGGGTGAAAACAACAAGAACAAAAATACTGGTTGAAAGCGCAGAAGCCTGGACGTTATCCTGGTTCATCCACCTTTCAGCCCTTCTTCCTGAACTAACCTTAGATTCTTGGTGAGGAATATTCACATGCTCAAGAATGAGCAAAGTGATGATGTGTAGACATCAAGTGTATTTTTACTCATTGCTGTGGTCAAAGAAAAGGGATTTTACCTCCTTACATATTTCTGGCACATGATTGGACACATGTTCTTTGGATTTATAGTGAAATCTCTGAAACTACAAAAAAAAATGAGTAATTCCAAAATTTAAAATTCATACTTGGACAAATATGGAATAAACATTAAAATTCATTGTAACATTAAAAATATAAGCATAAAAATATATTGTAAAATTAAGTGCAATTCAAACAACTTTAAACTGATGATGGATTTTACTCGTTAACACTGTCATGACAAATTCCCAAACTTGGTCATGATGCAAAATGAAAGGGGGTTTGTTTTGTTCTGTTTTACATAGAGTGGGGCTTATCTAACTGTGCCACAAGACTATTTAATGATCACAGGAATGTGCCTGTGCATGCTTTAAAAATAAAGTCCCTGATTTTGAGAGGTTATGAATTCATTTTTTTGTCCAAAAGAAATGATAACCCAGTGTGTGGAGAGATGAATTGGAAATTAAGAACACCTCCTGACATTCTAGAGGACGCGAGTTTGTTTCAGGGCACACATGTCAGGTTAGCCACAATTGCCTCTTATTCCAGCTCTGGGGACTCCAACACTATCTTTGGGCATATGCATACATATGATACATGTTCAAACAGACATGCATGTACACATAGATAAACAAAAACATTTATTATAAGAACTTGATCATTCAAAGCTTAAATCTCCATTGCTAGTAAACATGACTGTTTTTTGTTTTTGTTTTTGTCTTTGTTTTTCAAATCTGAAGGCCGTAAGAAACCACATTCCTATCATCTTTAAAATAGCTTTGCTGTCTTCCTGATCCCTTTCTTACTGACGAGCTAAGTAATTTTAATGTAAGTATTCCAGATTTGTCCAAACATGAAATTTAACTTTTGAATTTTTTTTTTGTAGTTTTGGAGATTCCACTATAAATCACAAGAGCATGTGTCCCATCACCTGCCAAAAATATATAAGGAGGTGAAGTTGCTTTTCTTTGGCCACAGGGAAGAATCCTAAACAACGGGACCTAAGCAAACACATTTACCTTCAGTGTTTCCATGTCTCTCTTCTTATCTGACTCTGTTAGGTTCCCAGTGGTGACCTACTTGCTTGGTTCTGTTCTGGTATATACTGAGCAAATAAAGCCATTTCCACAGGCGACAGTAAAGGTGAAAAGTGCGATTACCTTTGACGATCTCTCTTACTTCTCTATTGTTTCTTGGGCGAGAGACAACAGAAACCAAATTCTGCTGACCTCTGGTATTGATTGCCTTGTGCAAGGACAAATTCAACATGCATGAAAAAAACAGAACAGAATTTTCAGATCTGAGCCTGGTGGTGTCTGTGTTTGCTCTTGAACCACAATTAAGTGTGAAGAACAGAACAGAATTCTCAAAAATCTCTTTTCATCAAATTTACAAATGACTTCATCTCTTACTTTAAGTCCATAATGATTTCATGTGTACAGTACATTAATAAATTGTATAACATCTTAAATTTACTTTGATATGATTTGTAATAAAGATAATTATACTAATTCTAAGAATCCCAGATTTGCAAGAAAGTAGACTTCAAAAATTTCACTGTAATATATAACAATTATTTTAGAATTTAAAATATAGAATTATTTAGCTAAGACTATAAGTTTAGGTGTAGGTAACTAAGGCAAATCTTTGTATTATTACAGCTGCCTTGATAATATTGGTTTGTAAACACTACAAATCTATACTTAAATTTATTAATGTGAAGTATAATCCTAGGTAGTATTTTCTTATGTTTTACAAAGTTTTATTTGTAGCCTCATAAAGTAATAGATATGATCTTATAAGCATACATTGCAAATGTGTTTCTTAGTATCCAGGATTACAAAAATTGTATGTGTATTCAAACGTTCCTATATCATTTTTTAAAATATTTTGTCAGGTTATACACACATATATTTAATGGACACTCCTTAGGTAGCTGATGAATTTCTAAATAAAATAAGGCATTGGGAAATGGACTTTCAATCAAGTCACCATGATGTAAGTGTTATATTAAGTATTTCACATATTAGAAAAACCAATAAGTGGTTATCGGATACTGAGTGATGGCATTTATGAGCTATGCATATGTTATAAAGAAAATATGGATAACAGACAGAGTTTAAATACCAAGCTTTGAGCTTTCTCTAATGTGATTAAAACTTGGTATATGCAAAAGGTCTGACTGTTTAAATACATTATAGGATGTTTGCTGTTTTCTGAACACAGGGAATTTTTAGAAGGGAAGTATTTTTCAAAGTAGGTGTTCAGTTGATTCATAACACAAAAGTAAAGAGAAGAAGAATAAAAACTGAAGTGTGTATTAGCGATATGAAGATTGAGGAAATTATGCATTATTTTATTTGTTTTTTAATAACAGCAAACATTGAGTCTAAAAATAGAATGGAAGAAAGTGGGGCTAGTGGCCGACCTTAGTGACAGAGGTCTCCTTAGAATGAGCAAGGTCCAGGCTTTGATCCCCAATATTGAAGAGGGGAAGGAAGGAGAGAGAGAAGCAGGAAGAGGAAATGAGAGGGAGGAAAAGAAGTAAGTGGGAATGAAAGAGGGGGAAGGGAGGAAAGGAGATAAATCTGTTTACTTTGTAATTCATTAAAACAAAATTATATACACTTTTTAAAAGTCATTGATAATATGAAAAAGTCAGTAAATGGCTACTTTTGTTTGTTTGTTTTTAATTTTTGAGTAATAAATCAGATAAAAAGTAGTTTGATTTATTAGAACAAGTGCCCATGCTTTGAATTTCCTTTTCAATGCCTTTCATTCTGGATGATCTTGAGGTCCTTACAACTATGTGTTGATTTAAAATTGTTCTTTTGATTATAAAGTAGCTAAGTTAGCTGCTGTTCAGCAATGTGGATTCCATTGCAATCAGTCAAATCTCTTATGATAACCTTATAGATTTTACTGTTCCAAGACTTCATACTAAGTTTAAGGGCAAAGCAAAAACTGTACTCGGAACATCTGACGAGAGCCCCAACCACACTGCTAACCACAGGCTTTCCTTCTAACAGAAACAGATGAGAGGCACAAGGGACAGTGAAAGGCAGTAAGTTTGAAGGGGTTAAGGTGCTTTGACAAAGTCACGAAGGAGGCATCAAAGATGCCAATGTTGACTTACCCTCCTGTTTGGTGTTCCGGAGATTGTCACAGCCTAGAAAGATGCACCATGGTAAGATTGGGGACACGTGACAGCTCTGCTTTTCTTCTCTAATGTGGTTATTATGAAAGCACACAAGTGAACTCTTATTTTCTGTAACTCTATTCTCTTAACACTGCTCATGCAAACTCCTTGGCGAGTTGTCCCTAGCACTATGCAAATGGATTAGGACAACAAACCACTGAAGGACATCTTAAGATGTATTCTGGGCATTTAAAAAAATTCTCTGAAGTCCACAACGTGGATATGTGGTAAACCAACCTAAATGGACATGGTCATATTACTATCCGCTAATACAGATATGTCTCCAGGTAAGTTTTGGTGGTACACAAGGTAATTTCATTTCTGGTCCAAGAATTAACTATCAAGATAATTTTTCAATTAAGATTGCAATGAATGTTGGCCAACTGGAAGGTATAGGCTATTGCCAAATTTTATATATATATAATATAAAATCATCCATTCTCTTTCTGAAATAATTTTAGAATGGAATTGTCATCACAAATTTAAAAAAGAACAATGCATCTATAAGGATAGTTGGTATCACAACATTTTAAGAAACAAAACTAGTAGCAACCAGAAAGGTCCTTTTTATTTAATCTTCTCAAAAAGCTATCTATACTTGGATTTTCATAATTTCTTAATTATTTCTAGGATTCCGTTGTTAAAATTACCAAAAAATAGAGGAAAATATAGCCTTTCCACCTACATATTTGTTAAGTATGTGTATTAAGAGAGCAGACTTGACCTCCAATGGGTCATCATATTGTCTATTCTTCAGAAATATTTATACCATGTCAAATATTTATTGTACCTTTCTCATAATTCAAATATTTGCTTTGGTTTCATTTTCTTCACAATTCCCACACTAAAGGTTTACAATGTGATGCCAGTTTGGGTTACTGTGAAGATAGTCACTCAATGAAACTATGTGATATAAAAAAGAAATACAAAACGCTGTATGTTACATAAAAATAATAGTATACAAATGCAATGAAATTTTCACCCAGAAGATATCTTAACACAGGTCTCCAGAACGTTGCATGACTGAGATCAGTGATCAAAGATGTCCATTAGGTGTAGGTAACACTATGAGTGGTTCTACATTCATTTCAGAATTTAGAGTTTTTTTCTCTTTTTAGGAAGATTATTCTAGTTACTTAAGTCAGGGGTCATGAGTTCAATCAGTTCTACCATTTACAGAGCATTATTGTCAGGGTATAAAGACTAAAAGGATTAAAACTTCTTTTACAAGCATCTGACACACTTTTATCTAAGCAACACATCATTTAGGAATACCAAGAATTGTTTATTGTGGACAATCATCTGCTTGGTGTTTTAGCATACTCTGGATTTCATCAAATTAGATAACTTTTTCTCACTATATATATGGGGACTGTGCTGTAAACTGGCTCATAAGGAAACCCTATGAGAAGAGGTATTATTAACTCAATGCCCCACAATTTTAATTTGAAAAGAATTTTAAGGGATTCCTCAACAGATACACAGAAAGGAACTGTACATATTGCTATAAAGCCAGGAAAATAGAATGCATATTCTACCACACAGTTACATTCACAAGCACTGGCTGTTTTCAGCCACTGTTAAAGATAACCCATCCCAAATAGCAGTGACAGTGGAGGAGGAATACAGAAAAGCAATTTGAATATTTATTATGGGTTAATAGTTGTAATAGTGCCCACATTTTAACTCATTATAAAGTAGTACTTTAAAAAAACTACTTTTTAAAATTTTTTTATGAAAGTTATTTTATTTATGTGTATGTGTGTGTATGAGCATGTGCACATGCACAAATGTACGTTGGAAAGGGGTGCCTTTGGGGGCCTGGAGAAGTTATTGTATCGCCTGGAATTGGACTTAAGTGTAGCTGTGAGTTACCCTATATGGATGCTTGGGACCAAACTAGGGTCCTCTGCAAAAGTGGCAAGGACTGTTAACCATGAGCCATCTCCCCAGCCCCCAATATTGCTTTTACTTTTCACACCTTAGTAATGAGGGAGAGAGTTTGAATGAAAATTTTATTTAAAGATTAATACAACATTTTTACTGGGGTAGGATAGGGCATGTGTCATAGCACACCTGTGGAGGTCAGAGGCTAACACTGGGGACTTGGTGGGCACTCTCCTTTAACCCTGTGGCTCTGAGAAACCAAACTCAAGTGAGCTACCTTGGCAGCAAGCACCCTTGTTTACACAGACATCTCCGAAGCCCAGAAACAAAATTTCTACATGTGAAAAACATGATGCAAGAGCAGCGATTGCTCCTTTTATACTGTGTTCATGGTTAGATCCAACAGAGTGATGTAAAACACTCACTTTAAAAAGTTCAACAATGATAGATAGATAGATAGATAGATAGATAGATAGATATAGACATAGACATAGATATATAAATTTTGTATTGGCCCTGATTAAAATCTTCTTTTAACTAAAAATGATCATGATTTCAAAAAATTCTATGGCTGTTAAGTCCTAAAAATATATACACGAGAGATTACAGGGCTTGACCAGCATAGTCATTTACTGCATTTGAGCTTTATAAATTAGTAACACCTGTGAACATCATGCACTAATCAAGCATCGTAAAAATCACTATTTGCCATGTGTTCTACAAATTGTTCTTTAGTCTACTAATGTTTATTATTTGGGAAATTTTATTGAGTTTATATGCTATCTTAGTTCAACTTTGTGACTAGATATAATTTTTTTCCACTTTTAAGATGAGGAATAAAATTTAAAAAAAAATAATGCTGTTTACTGTGTTATGAGGAGCATATAAAATGATAACAGGTCATTTTGTTGTTATTCTTCATAAAATGGACCTATGTCTTCTGTGATCCTGGTAACAGGTTAAGACCTCCATCTGGAATACACCTGCAGAGTCTCTGCCTTCGTGAAACTTAAAGTCACCTTTGAACAATTGCTCTGTTGCATTATCACTAAAAAAGAAGCTGTATGACAATGAAGGAGAGATTCCAGGCAATAAAAGAGAAAAGGAGGGAGGTCCTTGCCAAAACAGGAACTCTGAGGATGAAGGGAAAAAGAGAACCACAAAACTGAAAGAATTTTGATGTTCAAAGTTTCTTTGACTAACAGATATTCCTTATAGAAAAAGGCACTTTCTGCTCAGTACATCCTTTGCCTAAAATGGTAATGATAGCATTAGCACATTACGAGCAGGGAGATAAAGTTGGGCAGGGAATGTTTGCACTGTGCACTCAGGGAAGAACATGATATCTGGATAAATTAGGTTGAAATGGAAACATGCAAATAAAGTACATTCTGGGTCATTTTGTTTATAGTGGCAATGTTATAATGGACTGAGTTTCATTTTCTGTAGTTAAAGATCTTTGAAATACCTGGCAACTCACACACACACACACACACACACACACACACACACACACACACACACAAATCATCGGTATTGTGAACCTATGTGTGCTTTTTCCAAAATTTCTTACTTTCCAACAATACACTACCTTTATAATTAGATAAGACAAAAAAATGTTAGAAAGGAAGTTACTGTAGATGGACTGGGAGAAAAAGGAATGGCAGAAGAAATAAGAGGAAAGGAGGAAAGAAGTGAAGGAGGAGGAGACAAGAAAGAAAAGAAGGAAAGGGGAGGATGATAATATTAATGACAGAATAATGACTAATCTCCATTATAAAAAACATATAAAATACCAAAACTAAAAGTTATAGATCCATCCTTTATCTAGAAGAAAGCAATCAACAGTATACTAAAGATAAAACATTAGTTCTAGTACACTAACAAAAGAAACCCCTAAATTGTCCAGTATTAAATTATGTGGCAAAGAACCAAACTATTTGTTTGCACTCGTAATAAATTAGATAGTCACATAAGGATTAACTGCCAGCTGACACTTGAAACACTGCCCAGTAGCCCAATTTTGAACACTAACTCAGATTTGGTTTCCTCCCAATAAATTTTACTAAAGAGATTTCAAATAGTATAATTCATAAGAGAGGTACACAGTGTGAGTCTGACTTCCATATTTTTTTCTATCTGCCTTCCTACCTCTGAAGTGTGTCTATCATATAATATCTTCAAGGGTTCAGATTCCCTTGGAACAAATAAAGATTGTGCAAACCACATATATATTTTGAAGGTATGTCAAGTTTCATAATAAATTCAATTTTCACTCTTAACTGGCTCAAGAATTTGGTAAAGGAAAGTTGTTGATTATATGAATGAGTGACATAAACAGATATCTCACCTTCAACTTCTCAGAAAGATAAAATTATCTTTAATGTTTAAAGTTACACAGCTTATTCACAAATACACATGAGGCTTTGGCACTGTCAAAATTAGAAAAATGAAAATATAGGGACATTACTGTCTCTGAAAAAAAAATAATGCATTCAGTTTCATCTAATATCTTTTATGCTTAGTTCAAACTCACACACACACATACACCTAAAAGAAAAATGCAAGCTTAAAACAAAGAGAATAAAATAAGTTTTAAACCCACTCATTGCTTTACTGAGTTTCAAATGCCATACTGGTCAATTTTTAATAAAGCGGAAGCTGTGAGAGGTACCACTCCTTTCCTCGACTTGTTACACTTTCACTTGAAAATGGACCTGGGCACGAATGGCAGCTAAAGAAAAGTGAACAGATGAGGAGACCTTTACCTACCCGACATTCAGGATAACTAGCCTCAACAAAAGTGAGGCAAAGTGGTATTGTATTTCGGTTGACATTACTTCCTTTGCGTTAACAGAGTCTGACAAAATGTTCCTTCTCTTTAAAATTCAAATAGCTACTGTCACCTAGTCTCCGAGTGGCAGAATCTGAGTAAGGCATCACAAATCAGAACTCTCCTACTTGTTTAACAGGAAACAGGCAGTTTTGTTTCCAGCTGTCTTGGATTTCAATGGATAGATAAAACCTGAAAAGACCAAAGCATAATCCATAGTTACAGCTCTGTCCCCAAGAGTTTGGTATTCACCTGCTGTCTTTCTTGCCATGTTTTCCCTGCTCTTAGCATTACGAAGTAATCACTGCAGGAAAAATGTAAATGACTAACCTAAATGGGCATGGGCATACATATACACACAGACACAGAGAAAGACAGAGAGAGAGACAGAGAGAGAGACAGAGAGAGAGACAGAGACAGACTGAAAAACAAAGTCTAATGAAACAAAGACCAGGAGAAAGTATAAGAGGTATAAATGGAGGCTGGGCAGGAAATGAAGATTGTAAAGAGATTGAAAACAGATACAGTGTGAGATGTTTTAGAAGGACTTGAAGAATGAATGTGATTCAAAACAACAACAAGAAAAAAAGGATGTAAAGACAAACATGTGAGGATGTTAGGAAGTGGGAAAGGACATTTCTGCCTTGTTGGTCTAAGGGAAGTGTGGTGAAGGATGATGAAATCTGAGGCATTCCATGCTTGTGAATAGCTGCAGAGGTATATGGTGATGGATGACACAGAAGACATTGAGAAATTCTGGGAAAAGATACTGAAAGAGTCAATGAGTGTGCAAAACAACCTACAGATTACTAAATCACATCTGAGGCAGTACATGTGTACAGTGTTTTCTTTTATCTTTTTTTTTCCTTTTAAAATAGCCACAGTTGGCCCAACATTTATAAAGCAACTTCATTTGGACTAGACAGAAGTTGTTTTTGTTTTTTGTTTTTGGTTTTTCGAGACAGGGTTTCTCTGTGTAGCTTTGCGCCTTTTCCTGGAACTCACTTGGTAGCCCAGGCTGGCCTCGAACTCACAGAGATCCACCTGGCTCTGCCTCCCGAGTGCTGGGATTAAAGGCGTGCGCCACCACCGCCCAGCTAGACAGAAGTTGTAATCAAGTTACATTGAAATTTCTAACCATACATGGTAACAATGGATGAAGTATTTGACTAATAGAACTTATAAGTGAGAGAACAGATGGAGATTCTAAAACCTCAGGACATCTTTTTAGCAACTTTTCACTAACTTAATTCCACAAATATTGTATTTTTGACTACTTCAATCAGGCACTAGGCTTAGTATCTGAAATACCTTCGTAAAACATAGTACCTCTTAGAATATGGAAAAGGGGTAGAACTGTAAACAACTAATAACTATGGTGTAATTATAGAAGTATCATACAGATCCACAGAACAAGCTGTTTTATAGTAACAACCAGAGAATGTTTGATTGCACATGAGGGATTGGGCTGAGTTCATACTGAGATCCCTCAAATAATCCAGGTATAAAGACAAGTACCATACGATCACATTCATATGTAGAATCTAAAAAAGCCAATCTTAAAAATGTTGAGAATAGGCTGATGCTGAATGAGAAGAGGGAGGTGGAGGTGTGGGGCTGTTGGACAATATTTTTGCCACAGAGAAATGCAAATATTTAAGAAGATAAAGACATTTAGCCTTTGTAAGATATATGCCACAACATATATCTATATCATAAGCAGCCTTTTGTAATACCCAGACACACTGTTAAAAACACATAATAATAAATTTAAATTACAAAGTAAATTCTAGCTTAAAAATTAAGAGGAGGATGTTGTCTGCTTGTTAAAAGATCACAAATTGAATAATGGCAGTCCCATCCACATAGGTATATACTGTTGTGAATGTTATCGAATGATGCTACCTTCCACATGCCCTCCCAACTGGTCTGTGAATAGAAGTACTGCCCTTCATAATACAGTGGTAAACTACAGGAGCACACAAAGAGCACCAAAAACTGCCAAATGCTGCACAGGATCTGATATTCTGGTTTCTGTTTGTATCCAGCCTGTCTTTCTTTTCTTTTTCTTCTTCCTCTATAAACACAGGCTTCCTGGAGACTATAAGCTAAGATGAGATATTTAAATATTGAAACATATAACAAATGATGCCCACACAATTATTATTGTTACTGTTGTTATTATTTATATATCTGTATGAGTTAGTGACAAGTGAGTGTGGGTACACTTGGAGACAAGAGGTCATCAGATCCCATCAATGTGGAATTACTGGAAGTTGTGAGATACCCAGAAGTTCTGGGGAAAAAAAAACCCCCGAGTCTTCTGAAGGAGCAACAATGTATCTTAACTGCTGAGCATCTCTCCAGGTCCCACAATTAGTATGCACAATTAATATTATAAAAGATACCTGTTTCCTATAAACTATGTACCTATTTTCCCTAGAATATCAAAAGTGGATACATTCTGCCACCAACTAAACATAGCTGTCATTTGAAATTTCCTCTGAAAGTGCTTCATTATTTGCTCATGGTGTCAGAACAAAATATCATAGGGTGGCCAAACAACAGAAATGACCACCAGCTTTATAAAATTATTTAGCTTTTTTTTAATTTAAAAATATGTTGGGAGGTTTCTTACTGCCTTCCATAAAAGAATATACTAACTTTTTAAATGTAAATGAATAACTTTTAATGAAATTTGCCAAATGGTTATTCACATATATTAGTCACGACTTCTCCCTCCCCTACTTTAGATACAATTTCATGTTAGTGTTTCAGCTCTTCTTTAAGGCTGTTATTTTAAACCTTACAGAAAACAACCAGGGAAGAAAACCACTTGTTACACAAGACTCACTTCTGAGATTGATCCCTGGGATCCATAATGGGAAGAGAAAACTTATTCACAAACTTGTCCTCTGACCTTCACACATACACTGTGAAACCACCTAGCTACACACACACACACACACACACACACACACACACACACACACACACACACACACACACCAAAACAAAAACAATGTGTCATTAACAAAACCTGGAGACTATTAGCATCTTAGTAATAGTTCAGGCTCAAAGGTGTCACATCTAATTTTGTGAGTGATGGGTATAGTGCTTACACTAAACGGAAATTCAGTAGTGATAGTATTCCCACTGTTTCCCAAAGCTGAACTCTAAAATAATAAAATGGACTAGCATTCAAAGAATGAACCTAATGAGCCAATCAATGTAAAGCATATATCTAGGACCTAGAAAAAGACACTTTTTCTTGGCTGTCCGGGAACTACCTCTGTAAACCAAGCTGCCTTTGAACTCACAGATGTACATACATCTGCTTGTCTCTGCCTCCCAAGTGCTGGGCTTAAAGGTGTGTGCCATCACTGCCTGGCAAAAGGCACAGTTTTGCATAATTGATTCAATTAAACTTAGATTTGCCATAAGTATTTTAAAATTACTTTAGGTTATGAAAAGTGTAATTTCACCTCATTTTGAAGTACAACTTACCTAATTTACAAAGAACTCATTTTTATCAGCATTTTGAGTTGACAGTTCATTCCCTTAACACAGTTATTAAGAAGCACAGTTTGGCTCACTCTCTTGTCTCTCTATAATCGCTCAGGAGATACTATTGTACCTGGTTATTGTCTATTGTACTGTCTGCCACATACAGTTTTATAACCCCATGGTTATAAAATGGTGAAGTTTCTGCCATTCTTGTAGGTGACAGGAAAAAACAAAACAAAACATGATTTTAGTGATTTAAGCATTTAGAAATATTAACATAAATGTAAACATAAAGATTTTACTTAGGTAAATCCTTCTAAGGTCTTTGATGCAGTTGAAGACTAAATAGTTATAATTTTCCTTGGTTATGATAAAAGATAAATTAGATATAAAACTTTAGACTCACAAATACAGGATAAATGATAGAATATTTTCTTTAATTTTACAAAATACAAATAGACTAGATATTGTAACTGTAATTCTTGCTCGATAACTGTTCTATTATATGTAATTTCACTATGTTAAAGTTAAAAACTTCCTTTTTGATTAGAAAGAAAAAGGGAAGTGCTGTGGGATGTCTTTCTGTATGCTGTGAATAGGGGTTGCTCTGATTGATTGATAAATAAAACTGCATTGGCCTATGGCAGGGCAGGATGGAGCCAGGCGTGAAAATCCAAGAGAGACAGTGGGAGAAGAAAGGAGAGAGAAGCAGACGCTGCTGCCCGCCACCAGGAGAAGCAAGATGTATTGGTAAGCCACAAGCCATGTGGCAAGGTATGGATTTATAGAAATGGGTTAATTTAAGATATAAGAGCTAGTTTGTAAGAAGCCTGTCATGGCCATAGTTTAAAAATAAAAAAAAAATTAAATTGAATTAAAAACAAAGATTTTATATTAAAGGGTTCTTCCTTTATATTCCATTCCAAGTAAGGGTACCGGTGTGCTATGAAAAGATGCTTGTTTGTTTTGACACAAAGTACATGATCATGAACAAAAGGCTGTTTCAGAGGAAAAAGATGGAGTTCACATACATGGCACTCTGCCGCCTCCCTCTTCTTAGGTCAAGACAGACTGTATTAAGTTTTGTATTTTTGACTTCTCATCTTTTAGGTTAATATGGAAGTTAACTTCAAATACTTCTGTCTTTCTAACTATAAGGGTTTTGCATGGTTAGGGTTTTTCTTTTCCCCCCTCTTTTCAGAAAGCCTATCTAAAATCCCTCAAAATTAGTCACAGTTGTGATTTATTTATTATATAAAGTATGTTTTTGAAACTATACATGAAAATGAGAATGAGAATCAAGTATTATTAAACACATTCAGAATTTTAAAATCAACTCGTCTGCACAGGAATGTGCAGAATTCTCCACTAATCACCATAAAAAACTCTTAATAAAGCTAAGAAACTCAATCATATGTAAAAGTCTTCTGGAGAATAAAAATGTGTCAAAAAAACCCACTTAAATATGCCTGAAGATGAACTATGCAAAATATCATTTAAGTCTCCCAATTATTATACAAAAGTATCTTCTTAACTCACTTGGAACTACAAGTCAGTTAAGTACCCTTGCATTTTCCAAAACAAATTTTTTAACACAGAGAAAAATAGAAATGTATGACATTGTAATATGGTGACTTATTTACTCATTATTGGTGTTTTTGTTTTGACTTTTTTAGGAGAAAATCCAGGCAGTTTGTAACCTGAACTATTTTTAGGAGAAAATCCAGGCAGTTTGTAACCTGAACTAATAGATAACAGAGCTGACTTTGAGTGACTTAAAATCAGGACCACCTTCCTTACTTCCACTTTGCTCTTGGCTTAGCCTTCCTCACATCTTACAAAGTTACCTCCTCCCGTGTTTTGCTAATCACTTGGCGATGTGTTGACTACTGGGAATGAACCAGGAGACACACCAGGGAAACGGCAAGAGAGCTCTGGTGATCAGGAGGTTAAAAACTCCCCATCAGCAGAAACGGAGAATTCCTTCCTTAACTCCTCAGTGGCACAAATTATTTCCAGGTGGTGATAATTATCACTTACGGTGTTTGATATTCCGGACTTTGCATCTAAATTTAAACTTGACAAGTTAAACTTTTCATCGTGTGCATTTTCCCATAATCTCTCAAAGGCCAGAGACAAGGATAGACGGATTAGTGATGGGTGAAACCAATTCCACCCAAAATGGCAACACTTAATTACAAGGCTTGTTGTTTATAATTAACTGTGTAAATCACTAACTTGAAAGTTTCTTTTCAAAGTATTTAAAACCAACTCTTTTCCCAGGGGGATTTAATACTCTATATTATTACATGGTTAAGTATTATTTTGTTTGCTTGGAGGACATGATGTGCAAATGACACATTTTACTGAGAGTCTTGCCAGCAAATTTGGAAATTTGTCATGAACTACATTACTGGCACGATTCTACAGGGCTGTGATTAGGGACAGCTATATTTTTAGTGGGGAAGCATAGTTTATGGAAGCCATAAAAAAAGACAAATATGAACAATGCCTTACTCAGCCATCATCAGAGAAGCTTCCTCCTGCACAGGATGGGAACAAATACGGAGACCTCCAACCAGACACTAAGCAGAGAATGAGAGACCTTGGAATACTCAGCCCTAAAAGGGATGTCTCCATCAAATCTCTCCCCTAAGGGATCAGAGAACCCCGTGGAAAAGTAAAAAAACAAAACAAAAACAAAAACAAAAAGCGTAAGAGCAGGTGTGATGGAAAACACCTAGAAAATAAAGCCCTCTAAATCAACATGCTCATAGTGCATATGAAGGAACAGAGACTGAGGAAGCATGCATAGGGTCTAGACAGGTCTGCACCAGATGGGGCTCGAATGTTGAAAGAAGAAGCGGACATATCTTACCTCAGAGAGAATCTCCAATTGATATCCACTAGCAAAGGAAAATTTAGTTTCCTCCCAGGGAATCTCACCGGGAAACAAATTACTCTTAAGGATAGGCTGCATGTCCAGCAGGAGATGGCCCACAAAAAGAGAACTCAATGGTATTTGGAGGAACCTAGTCTCCTATTCTTGTATCAGGGCTTTTCCTTTTTTAAAAAAATTGAATCATATTATTTTTTATTTTTATTTTATTTTATTTACATGTTTTACTTCTCTCTTTTTATCCTACAGGTTCTTTGTATATGGCTTCCAGTTCAGTGATTTCATGGGGTTCTTGAGTGTGTGACCAAGTGGGACTCTGCTCCTTGTGCCCTCTCTTGGGCTGTCTTATTTCCTTTTATTTAGTTAGTTCTATTCTGATGTGTTAGCGTTTGCTTTCTTTTATTACATCTTATTATTATCCCTTAGAAGACTGTTTGTTTTCTAATGAGAGACAGAAAGGAGGTGGATGCAGATGGGAGGGGAGATAAGAAGAATCTTGGAGGAGTAGAAGGAGGGTAAAATATGTGGGATATATGAGAAAAAAAATCCATTTTCAATAACAGAAAATAAATGAATAAAAAGAAATGAAAAATGTACATGATAAGGATTCAGCAAGCATCCTGAGACAGGGGCTTTTGTTGTTGTTGTTGTTGTTCTGTTTTGTTTTATTTTGGTTGTTGGTACCATCTTCAGTACTTTCACTGTAGTCATAGGAGTCATAATCAGTAGAGTACAAGGGAAAATAATGTATTCAGTGAAGTGACTAAAAACCCTGTCTTTGTAATGACATGGGAACAGAATATCTAAGGGATGATGGAGCTAGTAACAAAGAATACAATTACATTGCATTCTGCTATGGACTCACTCTGTAACCCACAGCTGATAGCAATGAAGAGATGGAATATTCCAAGCACCACCTGAATAGAAGAAATTGTCACAAAATCCTTGGTTTCAACGTGTTCCCAAACCCCCAAGTGCTGGATACTTTATCTCTCATAGCAGTGTTACGGGGGAAGTTCTAGGAGATATCTGAATCACAGGGGGCATCTCTTTCATCAGACTCTATCATGTTGCTTGAGACTGACAAACAATTAGTTAAACGAAAGTTTTCTTCCAAGCAATCGATGAATGTTATATGTGACTTCCAAGAATACTTTACAAAACATATACTATTATTGGTTAAAAAAAAATTGTGATTATTTAAATGAGTGTAAGTAAGCAACACTCAAGAGTAGAGTGTGTCAGCTGGGCAGTGGTGGTGCACATCTTTAATCCAAACACTGAGGAGGCAGAGCCAGGTGGATCTCTGTGAGTTTCCAGGCCAGCTTGGTTTACAGAGTGAGATCCAGGACAGGTACCAAAACAACACAGAGAAACCCTGTCCAAAAAAAAAAAAGAGTAGAGAGTGTCAATCTGAGAAAATTTAAATGTGAGTCTTTAAATACATCTTCTGAGCTGCAGTTATTATTGGGTGATCAGTATTTAGAATCAGAAACTTTTATTGAGTATATGTTAATGTCAAATGCATTCTAAAGTCCTTAGCTAATAATTACTACTTTTAGTAGGAGCAAGAATAACAATTCTATATCAAATGGGATCCATCTGAGGGGTCAGAAAACTACAACAAGCATTTCATGGCCACTGAGCAAGTATGCAGTAGTAGATTTAAACTCTATTCTTATGCATCCAAACTTTAACATCTTTCAACAGCTGTCAACACGACATCAAACACTATAAATTATTCACTTACTGTGCCAGTTTGCATCAAAAGAAGCCACAGGAAAAGAAAACATGGACATACATGCAGTTGTTTGAGATTACTAAAAATATCATATCCTGTTACATTTAACAAAAAGCTAGGGCCTGAAAGACTTTTCTAGTTCCTGATTTGAAGTTTCTTTTAGCTAATATTTATTGAGGGCTTGCACTGTCAAAAACACTAGAAACATTAAAGGGTGGATCTCCCACCAATGCTCTACATGACACAAATGTTGCAATCAAAAGTTAGCAGGGAAGTGGTTAGTAAGAAAATGCCGTGAGGCATTGCTAAATACTGTGGGCTATATTAAGAGCCCCTATAACTGTAACAGAGAAAAAACTTAAGACAATCTATTGATGACCAGTAATTGTTATAGGAGACCAAAGGAGAATGAATTACAACCACGACAAAGAATACAGTTAGGATTTTCTAGACTCAAGAGGCATCCTTGAAGGATTGAAAAAAAGAGTGTGTGTCACAATCTTCATGGTCTACTATTGGACAATTCACCTCAACAGTTCTCTTACCAAGTAAGTTAACAGAAAAAGTAAATTTAAATTCATAACCACAAAAAAGTCATGTGCACTAACATACATTTTAATTCAGTGGTATATTGATTTACTCATTTAACATAATTAATTAGGTTACAAAATATATTTTTGGCCTATCTGAATTCATAGCTCTATGCCAAGTTGCCAAGTTGTCTTTCTTTCTTTTCTTTTCTTTCCTTTTTATTTTTAATTTTCAAGAGAGGATTTCTCTGTGTAACAACTTGGGGTTTTCCTGGAAATCATTCTGTAGACCATGCTGGTCTCAAACTCACAGAGATCTGCCTATCTTTGGCTCCCAGTGCTGGGACTCTAAGGCATGCACCACCCCTACCCTGCTCCAAGTTGTCTTTCTTAGACAAATTCTCTAACTTTATAAAAAAAAATTTTGGTCTTTATCCTAAATATTTTACAAATTTCTTAGTTTGATATTTAATATGATGTATTTTCACTGAGTCTTTCTGAAACATTAAAGAATCTTCTTTCCATTTTCAAATTCTTTAATTTTTGTAAGATTTAATTCACTAAAGTTGAAATATGATCATGAATTTCAATGACATGACAAATTTGGAACATTGTCCATAAACTTGTATTCTTGGTAAACAAACAAGACAGCTAACTGATAGTATTTCTAAATATGTGTAAATAGCTCACAGTAGAAAATGAACCCTATTATATGAAGCATGTCATGGGCATTAAACCTACAGTCCAAGGACTACTGGATATATGGACATCATTTAAGAGGTTTTGTTTTGTTTTTTCCCTGTATCCATCATTCTTTCTTACCTTAACACAAAATCCGCAATTGTAGCATTCGTGTATTCAGTACATTAGTGATTTTACCGTGGCCTACTTAAGAACAGAAAGCTATAGCTAATCATTATGCTAGTTCAACCAATTTTGCCAGTTATGCGAAGGCAACAGAATGCTTACACATGACCAACTTTAAAAATCCACTTCCCAGGCGCTGATGGGGGGCGGGTGGCATCTCACCCCATCTGTGATCTGCTAGAGCAGGTGAAGGAACCTGTCCTGCAGACCCAAAGCTGCAGGATTTCCACAACACGGGGCAACAGCAGAATAACCAAAAGCAGTTCCAGTGAGGGCCCAGCATCAATAAGGTAGCAGAAACCAGAAGCCTCAACCCAAACCAATGACTCTTTGCAATGAATATTTACAAGTAAAGATACATGGACAAACGGGTTCACTGTGCAATTCACTGTGACTTGAATAAAGTCACAGCTTCCATGACAAGATTTTTTTTCCTTTTTTTTTTTTTCCTCTTAAATTGTTTTTTATTTTTTTGTTTTGGGTCTGCTAGGGCAGAGGGTGGATACGCTGGGTCGGGAAATGAATGGGATGGAGACACATGATGTGAAAGAAGAATAAATAAAAAGAAAACTAAATAAAATAAAAATCCACTCCCCCTATTATGAGCAATTTATTTGTGCTCTAGGATGAAAACGCGACAATTAAGGAAACAAAGGAGGTGCAGAAGTCAAGTGTGACACTTGAGACCACTAGAGCTAGCTCTTTAGCTCTCACAGTCCACAGGCTGCCTCCTGTCTGCAAACCAGTCCTTATTAACATCATTCAATCCCTGGATCCTCCTTTGGCAAATGAAAGGCTAGACTAAGAGCACATTTATCATAACATATTTTAGGATTTTTGATGAGACTTTTGATTCAAAAACACACTCTATTTTAAGATATACTTGACACACTTTAGCCAGAATTGTTGACTATGATACAATATTTATCAGGTTCATTTACAGGCATAAACTGTGCCAAGACCTGTATGTCCACACAGCAGGACCCAAAATGAGGAACACTGTACTGATTTACACCAACAACAAATGTCAAAGGTCAGAGGAGTCACATAGAGCCTTGTGATAGCCACCACACAATGGAATGCCTTTTCTGTATCTAGAACAATTTGCCACGCAGCTTCTGTAGGAGATATTAATAGTGATAGCACAAATAACCAGAAGAGAAATGCAAGGTTCAGAAGCCTAGCCAATATTGCCTTTGTAATTTATCACAGCATAGCACAGCCTTACTATTGCAAAATACAATCTACCATGTTGGCAATTTACAATTCAAATGAGTCTCTTCCTTTGTCAGAAAATGGACTGTGCACACACCAGTCAGTATGACACAAAAATACCTGGTCAGTTTCATTCTAAATGCATGCTTTATCTGGTAATGTTAATTAATTACTATCGTTATTTTTACTGTTTATGGATGCAATATTTATCCAGCAAAATGTAATTTGGAATCCTTTCTTTCACCCAAACCTAATTCATTTCCTGACATTTTGTAATATTCATGTCCTTATTAGACATATTATCTCTTTAAAGCTGTAATACTGAGATGATTTATTTATTTCTTGGAGCAGTGTTAAATAAATACTCCCTAAAGAGAAGAATGGAGGAAAAAAAATACCAAGTCCTTTCCAAAACTGGAGAAAGAAATATGAAGAGATTGGGGGGGGGGGAGGAAGAGGCTGGATTTAGGCCTAAAGAAAAGGATTTAGGCGCCAGCCACTCCTAAATTTGCAACCAGCATTTAGATTCTGTCTTCCCACTGTGGCCTATGGCAAGACTCTTAACTTGCTTGCATCAATTTCCATATCTGTAAAATGGGAATGATGATAGCCCCCTCCCAGGCATCTTGTGAGAATTAATTAGTGCTTGTGAAATGCTTTGAAGATGAAACAGGCTGTGTAAGTGCTAACTATTATTACTATGAGAGAACTGTCAAGTGCTATAATTAAACAATTTTAAGTCCTACAATATGACCTACTCCAAAATAATTCACAGTTCCACAAGGAAAACGCACAAGCTTTAGCTTTCTCCTCTCTGTGGGCTGAACAAAAGCCGGTAGGAAACCAGCCCCTGTGATTCCCAGTGCAATAAGCCACAAATCTGCACACTCCCTTTAATCTCAACACAAACAATTCCATGTAGGCCTTAGGGCAGGTTTGAAGCAGGTTAGTGTCCTCAGGGGGACAGAAGCCCAAGGGACAGAGGAAGGAAAAAAATTAAAGAAAGAGAGAGAGAGAGAGAGAGAGAGAGAGAGAGGGAGGGAGGGAGGGAGGGAGGGAGGGAGGGAGGGAGGGAGGGAGGGAGGGAGGGAGGGAGGAAGGAAGGAAGGAAGGAAGGAAGGAAGAAAAAAGAGAAAGAAGACTCCAGATATTTTCAACAGGGCTGGAAACAACCAGGGAAAAATAGCAAGTTGGCACACTGTTGCTGCAGCCATTTGAAGGGGGCAGGATGTTTGGAATGGACGCCCTTCATGGCCTTAGCGTCCCACAGAGGTGTAAAAATTCAGTCAGGCATCAGCTTTTCTGGCTTCTGTTGGCTTTTCTGAGTTGTTGACCCCCACCTCTAGTCTCCAGTTTTCATCCATCTTATTTCTTCCAAAATTAGAAATGACAAAACAACCGAGCTTTCAAAGGAAGCCGTAACATTCCGTTTGAGCCATATGTGCTTTGTCTTCAGAAAGAACCACGTGGCTAGTTTGTGTAAATTCCTAAGTCTTTGATGTCATGTATGTGAGCATAAAAGATAAAAAATGATGTTGCCAAAACTGAAAGTTTAAAATTTGAAGCTAACTCTATAGCAAATATTTAAAAAATGGCATCCCTATTATTTTTTTTCTCTAATACTTACTTTAGGAACTTCTTCAGAACAAAATCTACCCTTTTACGTACAAGATGAAAGATAAACCAAATCCAAAATGATACTTCAAATTGAATAAGAATATATCTTAATTTAGTGTGGATTTAAAAACGGGCTTATCAGTCTATAAATAATTTACATATCTTATAAAATCCTTACTATAACCGAAGGGACTTTAAAGTCTAATTATTTTGAAATCACTATGAAAAATCACTCTAGAACTCCGAGATAATCACTACGTTCTAGAGTTCATATTTGCTTAACATCATACTGCCCATACCTATTATCATTACATATGGACCGTAAATGTTCTTAAATAGGACAGATCTTCGCATTGTTAGTGATAGATAATTCAAGACAAAATGAACAAAAAGGAATCTAAGCATGAAATTTAATTCTCTTGCAATATTACTGAATAAAAGGAAGTTTCAAACCACAAGGAAAATGTTTTAAAATAAGTGAAGATGAATGCAGGTGGCTAATCACTGGAGAAGACACGGGGCTCCTCAGAAAGAAGGCCTGTTTGAACTGGAGCCAGACACTGACTTTCTTTAGGCCTCATATACTTCTTCAGAAAAATGGAAATCATGGCTTCTAACTCACATAACCACTGTAAAGATTTCATAAGTTAACATAACTTAAGGGAATAGTAGTGCCAGCCTATAAGACAGGTTTGGAGGCAGCTGTAAATCCTGCCTCCCTGGCATCTGCACAGACACTAACAAGTGTGATAGCCAACACATCAGGGTGGCAAGAAAACCCTCTAATTACACCTCAAAAGGTTACACTGTATTGATTTACTCAAGAAAATTACTAGGTACACAGAAACCTATGAAAGTCCATTTAGTGGCTAGTCGGACTAAGACCGTTATTTCTACCAAATGAACCCAAGCTGAAGACTTTATCTGACATGGAGGCCTCAGCATCTGTGGCAGCTAAAACCAACATTTAATTACATTAATGACCATATTCTCCAGTGAAATTGGTATAGGGTCCTAGCTTAGACTTTTAAGTTTTTGTTTTATTTTATTTTTTTAACTTTTGATTTTTGGAGACAAAGTGTCGTGTAATGTAGGCTGTCCTACAACTCTCTATACAGTTGAGGCTGGTTTGAACTCCTACTCCTCCTTGTAACTCCCAAGTGCTGGGATTATAGGTACATAACACACCTTAGGTTCCAGCTCACACTTGACAAAATACTACAGTGTATATGGACTTCAGACTTCATACGTAACTGAACCTAAAGGAAAGAAAGAACATGGAGAGGAAGGATAGGGAAAGCAATAGAGAATGAGTTTCCAGCTTGTCATAAGTTGCTTAAAGTGCATACTATTAAGCTGGGCCACTTGAAAATCAGGTGGCACAGCATATACTACAAATGGGCTGGCTGACCAGGTCAGTCAGGGTGCGCTTTTAAACTATTGGATTTCTAGTGTCTTTCAAAGCTTCCTTCTATATATCCCCATGCTTATCATTTGTAACCCTTACATTAGCGTTCAAAATAGATTCACACTTGTTATTGGAAAGGATTCTTCTGGATATTTTTGCTTTCTTTTCTTGGGACAGAATTTATCATAGGGTAAACATGGTAACGGCCAAATACACTAAAATAAATAACTCTAACATGCTTTGGTCTATGACCCCAGGCCATTTCCTTCTACTTCTGTTAATGTGGTAACCTATGTGATTATGCCACGTGAATTACATTTCTCTTTCCTCTGTTGTGTGTATATTTTGTTGGATGATCAAACAGTTTAATAATTGGTATCTTTTCAGATATCTGTCTAGATAGTACATATACTCTCTTTTATAGAACAGAACATTGGGCATTACCCATTGCTTTTATTTAATTATCTTAAAGAACAGAACAGCATCAAAATAACTCAAAATGTTCACTGATGCCAATTATTTTATACTTGAAACAATTTAAAACTAAAATAAAAATAAAAACAATCAGACAGAACCATAATAGTTTCTAATATTATACATAATGATTCCCTTCATTTAAATAAATGAGTACATTACATACAAATATTTACATATATACAGTACACAAGATATATGTTCCAAAACATGTTCAATATGATTTTTAATAAGAGTCCAGATACTAGCTACAAATTATAATACAAACAAAAAGATTAAAAATCTTTCAGAAATAGGAAATATTCTTTGTCTACCATTTAAATCAGCATTTTAATACACCAGTTGATTTGATATTAGGAAACGTCATTTTTTTTCTTTTTTTATTAAGAAATTTTTTATTCATTCTACATATCAACCACAAAAAATGCTTCCCTCATCCCACCTCCCACTCTTCCTCCCACAGCTATTCCCCCCAGCCCATCCCCCATTCCCTTCTCTAAACAGGTATGGCCTCCCATGGGAAGTCAGCAAGGCCCTGCACATTCAGCTGAGGCAGGTCCAAGTCCCTCCCCCTGCATCAAGGCTGTGCAAGGTGTACCACCACAGGCAATGGACTCCGAGAAACTAGTTCATGCACCAGGTATAGATCCTATTCCCATTGTCAAGGGCCCCTCAAAGAGACCAAGTTACACAACTGTCTCACCATGCTGAGAGCCTAGTCCAGTCCCATTCAGGTTCCACAGCTATAGGTCCAAAGTTCATGAGTTCCCACTAGCTTGATTTGGTTATATCTGTAAGTTTTGATGCCCCTTGTTCATAGAATCCCTCTTCTCTCTCTTCAACTGGGCTTTTGAAGCTTGGCCTGATATTTGGCCATGACTTTCTTCATCTGTTTCCATCAGTTACTGGATGAATGCTTTATGACGACAGTTAGGGCATCCACCAATCTGATCACTGGGGTAGGCCAGCTCAGGCAACCCCCACCACCACTGCTAGTAGCCTAAGCTGGGGTCATCCCTGTGGATTCCTGGGAACTTCCTTTGTACCAGGTTTCTCCCTATCCCCATGATGTCTCCCTCTATCAAGACATCTCCCTCATTGCTCTCCCACTCTGCACCTGTTCCAGCTCAGCCATCCCATTAGGAAATGTCATTTATTTTAAATTTCATGTGCAACAGTTACTATATATTACCCTTTGTACAGATGAACATGTGGATTTGACAAATTCCTATTTGGCATTTCAAAACTAGAAAATAATATATATTCTATAAAGATGCATGCATCACAGATGCAGTCCCAGAGAGAGAGAGAGAGAGAGAGAGAGAGAGAGAGAGAGAGAGAGAGAGAGAGAGAGAGAGAAGATAGAATTTTCAGTGTTTATATAAATATTCTCAGAAAGTTGCTTTTTAAAAAAAATGTGTTCAAATTATGCACGGTTCCTAGCTTCTAATAGAAGGAGACACCTGTCAATTTGGGCAGAGCAGTTTGCAGAGGCATTCATTATGCTGAGCCGAATGAGCAACCTCTCCCCTGCTTTAAATCCCCTTCCATTTGCACACAGAGCAGAAGTTCACTCTCCAGCTCGGCTAGTTAAAGCCAGGCAAATGCCCACAAGTACAGACAAGAGGCAGTCATCAAATAGTTCTGCAAAGGCATCCAACTCCTGGGCTCATTGTCCTCACAAAGCCAAGTTCAAATGCTGAAACAATAAAACTGACATTGCACTCACTTGTCAACTATATTTGAAGTTTATCACTGACCGTAATTTCCTAGAAATTAGTTCCTCATCTAGACTCCAAATTACGGGAAGTTTACTTAATTTTACTTTTTAATTTTATTAAATCATTAAAAAGTCCCATCAACCCTAACAAGATGCTTTTATTACCCATAATTTGCTAAACCAACTTTCTATGAATTTATTTTTTATTTTTTTTTTTTTTCGGTTTTTTGAGACAGGGTTTCTCTGTGTAGCTTTGCGCCTTTCCTGGGACTCACTTGGTAGCCCAGGCTGGCCTTGAACTCACAGAGATCCGCCTGGCTCTGCCTCCCCAGTGCTGGGATTAAAGGCGTGCGCCACCACCGCCCAGCTTTATTTTTATTTTTAATCAGAAGAGAGGACCAAAGTTTCTCATTCTCTATCTCTCCCCGCTCCCTACCTCTTATCCTCTGGTCTTCCTCTTACTCTCTCTTTCTTTTCTCTGAGCTTTAGCTAGGCAATGAGGAGTAATGTAGGCTCATGGGCTATTCTGTAAAGTGATAGGTGTGTGAGTTTCCATCCCCAGGTCTGGATCTGCAGCAAATTATTTGGTAGTCTGGTCACTAAAAGCACTACATGTAGTTAAATGCTCCAAAACTGAAGCAATTGACCTAGTTAGCTTGGAAAGCATTAGGACTTCTTCCTGTGGCCTCTGTCTGCTTTCTCCAACACATCCTCCATGAAGAGTGTCTCTACCCCACTGCTTCCCTACTCAGCCTCTTGCTTTTCTTGATCCAGGAAGGCCTCATTACTGAGAAGTAGTTGTTTGCATGCTAGTCTCTCTACATGCCATTTGCTAAGTTCTCCTGTTGTATCCTGTTTCCTGCATGGAACACCTAATGCCTTAGTGCAGAACTAAATAAAGATAAACATGAACATTTGGGATAAAATAACTTGCAGTAGTGCTAAGAATCATTCATATTTAATAGAAACATCTGAATACAATAATCCTCGCCCAGAATAAATCCGTTCTCAAAATGGCCATTTTATAAATCAAAGATTGACTTGGGGGCCTGAGGATACTTGAGAGTTTAGGTATTTCCAAGGCAAGCAAGATATAAAAGGAGAAGGAAGCTGTCCAGCCAAAAGCACATTGAAATTGCTTAACTGCAACAAGAAATTACTTCTAGCTGACATATTACTTGCCTGTGGGTCTATCTATAATTAAAGTTTCATTTATTGGTAAATAAGACTACATTTAAATCTATGAAAGAATTAGTAAGGGAAGAGATAAATTCCTAGCAGGGTCTGATGTGTCTGATTCAGAATGCCAGTCTTAATCACACAGGCTTCTGATTGCTAACAATTAAAACCCCCATCTTCTTTTTTATTCCTACTAAATGAAATCCTTTGTATATAAAAAAAAAGATGTAAAATTTACCCTGTCATATTAATGACAAGTGGCACTCAACTGGTAAAGTAGTGTATTAATACTGATTACTCTGATTAATAGTACTGTAAAAATTGGTTCAATGGCGCTTTAACATTTTTTACAGGAACAGATGAGATACATTCTGAGTAGAATATATAACTGGCTTATCACAGCTTATCACAAAGGAAAATATTATAAGTGTATGAATTAAGGTGAAGGCTGAGCTTTTCTAGTTTTAATCAATAAACTCATTTCAAAATAAAAATGTCAAATGAAGTATCTCCCTTCCCTTTACTACGAGAAACCTTTAAGAAAATAATGCTCATGGCTTAAAACCACTCCTATTAAATTCAAGTGCTGTCAATAATCATACAAATGAGTATGTATTCAGCATTTATAACTGTCAGCAGAGCCAATATTGATTAGGTTTCCAATATGATTGTTCTCACAAAAATATAGCATATTAAAAAATAAAATCAATACCATAAATTGGTCTGATAAGAGAGGCTGGCTTCAGTGTATGTGAACTGGTAATATATTCCATATCAACCTTACAATATTAGGAAAAGATGGATTCTTTCACACCCACATTTGACAGCTAACGGTCTCTCCTTTTGGGCTTCTATAGTTCCCATTAGTAAATAGAGATATAGAAAGTACTAGCCTAGTAGCCTCTCTGCCAAAACACCCGGTTAAAAACCATCTCTCAGAGATCCCACATAAGCTATAGGGAAGATTAAGATAAACTGGAGTCCTCCTGTAATCTAATGAATCCACCTGCTTGGGGCAGTGTTTTTCATGTCATGGTTATGTAGGAGCAACTCAACATTATAAATATTGCTGTCTCTACACATAATGATAGGTGACTGAAGAAAACTAACCACAAATATGTTTGTAATAATGGAGAAAACCAGTAAAAAAAGGCAGACCTTGGAAGCATTGACATTCTAAAGCATAACTCAGAAACAGGTAGATTCCCAAGGAGGCACTCGTGCTAATTATTCCAGAGGCTTTAGGGAAGTCAATGATTCTCTCTGAAATGCATCATCCTTATCTGCAGAATGGAGATAATAATAATTGATCTCTGATTCTGAAGGATATTTTGAATACTGAAGATAATTCATGTGCAGTACCGCTGGTAACTGTAAACTTTTTTTCTGTTATAAACTGAGGTTGCCTAATCGAGAAACAGTTGGTTGCAACGTGTTGACCTTTGCAGCTCTGGAAATGTTCTACCAAACTAGGATAGAGGCTATCTGTTAAAGAACATCCAGTAAGGAATTCTTGGCATGGAGTAGGGGGTTCTTCTATTTGACTTCTAGAGCTGTTAGTATCTTGGAAATATGTAACTATCCTAGAAGATCTCTTCTGCTCCTTGATTAAGTTTAACCAACATTTACTGAGCTCCAACGACCACACATACAAATATTAACAAGAGTCAACCCATGTCCTTAAGAGACTTAGTACAAATGGAGGAAACAGAAGCACAAGTTCAAATCAGCATGGAGAATCTGTAACAGGCACTTTGGAAGCCTCGCATATGGGAAGGCTTTCTCACAGACGTGATCTCAAACCGAACCACAGCAAAAGCTTCTTGTTGGACATTATACACCAAACTAAAGACTCCAGATGAACTGAGGGGCCCTTGTAAAAGGCATATGCATTGTCCTGCTTCAGAGTCCAGGATAAAATTAAAGTGACATACTGGAAGCAAAATGGTGCTTCATCACTACAAAATAACTTTTAGAGTAACAGATAACAGTGAATATAATCTAATAAATTGACTGATTTTTTTAAGAATTATATTAACGTTTGAATATTTCATTAATTCTAAAATGGATTCATCAAATCAAAGCCTACTTTAGAAGCCAATTGCAAAATAAGGCATTATTATTTCAGGACATTATGATCCATAGCATTCAGTGCTGATACCAATTGTTCTCTACCCACAGTTTTGCTCAAGTTATAAATATTTGGTTTTCTAGGTGTCTCTAGAGCCTATGCATGTGTCCTGCATTCAGTTTAGCTCAGTTAAATATACATTTTAACACTCCTAGTTTTGCAAAGTAAATGTGGCAAATGTATACTCCTAAAGTTTTTGTCATCAATGTTGGATAACTCATGTATTTTATGTGCAGGATACTGAGAGTTCAAAGAAGCAAATTCAGATTGGTACAGAGTTTTCAGCAAAATGAATGAAATGATTACCACTATAAAAAAAAAATTTCGAAGTATTCCTTTCAGTAGAATTCTATCTATTCTCAAAAAGGAATTCCCTAATCTTAAAAATATAATTGTGCACAATAATATTACGGGGAGGGGAGAAGTATGTTCAAAAGCAAAACTAAAATGCTTTTTATAAGTTGTGCTGGGAGAAGACATTTGCAACACTCAATTCAGTATGCCCTTCTCACAATTAGAATGCTAACATGGCAGAAAAGCCAGCCACTCTGTCTGCCCTCACCTCTATGCATGCCTGCCTTTCGCAGGTGCAACTCAAGGACTTTACTCTCTTATTCTTTGAATCATCTTGTAGACACTAATGAGCATCGCTCTTCAGCTTTAATTATTGGCCCCTGACAAGTCAACATAATAGGAATCAGCTTAACCAAGTATACTCCCCAGCGACATGTTCAATTACTCAGGTTGTGTTTCTCTGAGAGAAGGCTGAGCGGCTGCTAATTTAACACTGTCAAAAAAATAAACACGGAGATCACTTACGGTTTATCTTTTGACCTTTAGGCCACCAAATCTAACAGGATATCTTTTTATGTTCTTTCTCTCTGGAAAGAATCAGCAAAATAAATAAGGTGTAAGCCTGTTCCAAAGAAAATTAAAGTTTCTGCCTGAGTTCCACAAAATGAATGTGGTTACAAAATGTACTTTGGAATCTACAAATGATGAAATGTGTTGGGGAGTCACTTTATTTCTGATCTGCTATCTGTCTATGACATTTTATTAGCTCATGTCAAAAGGAAGTAATCATCCTACCACTTACATATATAACTAGTTATCATGAATTTAACATTGAATGCACATGAAAGGAAGAATTTTTGTTCGCTTTTTTATTAATTTTTCAGTGCTTGGGATGGAACCCAAGGCCAAGAGATTGCTAACTCTCAAGTGCTTTGTCCCCTCTCAGCCTCTAAAGAGAAGACATTTAAGCATAATTTCATTTTAAGATATTTCTAACTTGGGTGTATGGCAAATTATAATAAATGTCATAAAAACTATATACAATAAATATAATGCAAATTTATAATAATTGTTAAAAGAATGGAATAAATTAGTGTTTTTAATTCAGTAGTGTAGCCCAGAGATTGTCTTAGTGATTTTACTCAATAGAACCAATGACTATACCGTATTTAAGCTAGTCCATTAATAGTCTTCTTTCAATTCTTAAAATAATCTGATTGTTGTAATAAGATACTCTTATTAGCATGCATACAATTTAAATCTCTCTTTTATATAATTAATTGAAAATAAATTATTTACCAGCACATTTTCCCAAAAATATTCTTACCTTTAGACTTTAATCCCGGAAATTGAGAGTGCAAGTTTCATCCAGGAAATGATTTATTAAATTTGACCTGTACAATGACCACAGGCCACTCATTCTCAGAATACTGGAGTACAGAAATGAATCACTACCTATTAGGAAGATAAGACACCCTGCAGACTGAGCTGGGTCATCAAAAATGTGAAGCATGGTTACTAACAAATCTAAAAGCAAGTGATAAAATGGTGATATAACTTCATATAAATATTTACATAAAATATATGCATATAAATATATTACATATTACTCTATACACTACATTCTACTATTATGTTGAATAATTTTATTTTGTTTTTGTTTTCTTGCTTTAGTTGTTTTTGGTGTTAAGATTGAAATCAGAATCTCATACTTGCCAACTATACACTCTAACACTAAACTATACTTCAGCTCAGTAAGTTTTATAAAAGTCCATCAACAAACAACAACAGTCTTTTACTGATATTATTGAAATATAATGAAATGTAACCATTTAGAATAATAGGGATTTTGGTAATTTACCTTTTTTTGTAATGCTCAAATAGTGTCTGGCTCATTTAAAATAAATTCTTGACAAACATTTGTTTAAATGAATATGGAATGAATAAGCAAACAAATATTCAATACATTCTACATTGAGCTATTATGTCCAGTCTCCAGAATGTAGTTTGTGATTCTTCTATTCTCCCTTAACATACTAACTACTATAACATGAATTTTAGGTTGACAGGCTGTTAAAAACCTCCAGGCTAGCCCACTATTATTGCTGCTTGTCATTTTTGATATGTGATTACATATCAAAATTCTATTTTCCTCTTTAATGGAGAAATAAATTCTAAGTAAATATTATCAAATAGACAATAAATTAGGGGAAAGAAAAAATGTCACTACATATATTAAGCAGTTTAATTTTCACTCATTTGTTTTTTCAAGGTTAAAACACTATGAAGTTTATTATTAAAATGAAGTTTTATTCAAGGTTAAAACACTATGAAGTTTATTATTAAAATGAAGTTTATTATTATTAAAACACTATGAAGTATATTACTCAGAAACTTCTTTGGCTTTTCCTTGTTTTCACAGAAGGACATGAGAACATAAACCCATACTAACATTACTGAATTCTTTAATAATAGCTACATTTCAGAAAACTTTCTATATTTGTGATGCGATCATCCCAGTATTCGCTACACAGAGAATAAATAAGGTGCTTCGATGAACTTAGACATTGCATTAGGATGGAAGTCTCTGCTTACCTCAGTGTTTACTTTTCCCTAACATCTTCAGATTTTATCTGTATTTTACATTGAGGAAAATGTTTTTAGCTTTAAAGAAGCAATCTAAACAAAATTAAGTGACATGTGAAACTGCAATATTAACTAACGTTTCTGGGATAGCACTTACATGTTATTTTTTATCTACTACACTGGTTCCTGAAAAGCATTCTCAAAGTTATTGAGAAAGTAAACAAGTAAAAGGAATCTGGAAAACTGAATCAACGCTCCTTGCCATTAATGTTTGGGGTGAGGGGAAGTTTTTCTTGGTTTCAAGTCTTTGGAGATGACTGAAGGAGGGTTGTATACTTTTAAATGGCGTGGTATTCACAAACAAACAAAAACAAAAGCAGTTTCTTGAAATCCCAGGACAGCTAGACCTTTCAGCCATACCCAGAGTCTCAGCACAGACCTGAGAACCTGAAAAGTTCAAGCATATTTCTACAATCCCCTGACCCATTCAATGATCCATCCCTATCTTAGAACCATCCTGACTCTCAAAATCCCATAAACCAATGCACAAAATAAAATGGTTGGTTCCAGGTGACAAAACTGGGCTGTGTTTCCTTTTTCAATTTTTTTTCCACTGAAACTCCCCCTTAAAATTAAAATCTACAAAATTATTCCACCATTACAGCCAGAGGGGACTGCAACATGGTCTTGAATACAAAGCTTTACACCAACTCCAAAGTATCTCCTTCAAAGTCTGATTAAATGTGAGATTTATCAATGGAATGAATAATGGGCCAAAATACACTTCGGTGTGGAGGCCAAGAGAGAAGAGATAACTTTTCCAAAGAGATTAGACCAGGAGGCAAGTCAATGGGGCGCTGAGATAAGGGGCAACTGCTCCAGATGGCACGGGTTCAGAGAGAAGGGCCTTTGAGAGGCATGCCAGTGGAAAGAGAGAGACAGGAGGCCCAGGGGCAGGTGAGGAGAAGGATAAAGGAAAAAAACAAAGAGAGGAGACCAGCTTGATAATGACTATGAATGAAGCAGAGCAAAAGGGTAAAAACAGTGAACTGCCTCAAACACCCAGGGACTGCCCTTCCTCTTCCTAGTAACAGATCCGTTCCTATCTCTCCCCCGGGTACCTGTGGGAGTCTCATTCCCCAAACATCCAAACCCAGGAAGTCACTAACAAGATGTACCAGGCACTTAACACTCAGTTTTCAAAGGTAAGGCTTGTCTGCATGGATCAATCCTGAGCCGTGGTCTAGTTGAAAAAGACAAATGGACCTTACTCTCCCTCTCTTCCTCTTCTCTAACTTTGGTATTGTAACTTTCAGCCAAACACCAGGTAGGACTTCAAGCAGGTTCTTTATTATACCTTTGTGTTTGCCCAATGCTGGAGTATATAGGGCAAATGAAACAGACTATTCAACATTTGTATTTCCCCCTTTAACATGGGGTTCCTTTTGACTAAAAATGAGACAGGAAGCTAAACAGTCATTCTTAAGATTCCTAATATGTTATCAAGCACCAGTGACCTTTCCCAAGGATTTTAACAATCAGAGTTGTTTGGCAAGACCTTCTTTTTCCCCAGCTGATCAATTCCCTCCAGACAAGAGCATGGGAAGAAGAAGGAGATAAGGACAGGACAAGGACATCAGCGTATGTCTAGATGGGCGGAGCATGGAGCAGTACACATCCACTCTGCAGGCAAACAGCTCACTTTGTTAAGATGAAGCTACGCTCACCACAGATCTCTACAGGAAAGTTGTGGTTTCAATGTAATCTAACTGCCATAATGGCTACAATCAAACATGATAAAAGACTAACCAATTAAAGGCAAAATTTGGAGAAACAATATCAAAGTCTAGGCGCCAAAGCAATTAACCCACCCTCAGTCTTAATTTTTGCCTTTTTAAATAATTAAGGCATTGTAAAGTTTTCAGAATAATAAAAAAATACCTTTTTCATAAAGGAAAAAAACTGATGGAATCTTCTCATTTGAGATTCTTGCTGTGAAAAAAATCATATTCTAAGTTCCTAATTTCTTCACTAGCCTATAAACGCATATTTAAGTTACTATTAATCCTTGTCCTGTGCCTCCAGTTTCAGTGCATTAGAATCAACTACTACTCTTCATACTGTATCATCTTAATATTCATACCACATTCAGTGATCATGTCTGTCAGCAGAGGGAACCACGCCCAGACCTTCCTCACGATGTTCGCCTGCTTCACTGAACACAGCGCATTATTTCTAAGCTTAGAAACACATCCTATTGTAACATAGCCCGAATATTCGCAGGGAGGAGGGCCTGTTCCACACAATATGCCTTTGGGCAAATTAAGCTGTGAAACTGTTTAAGATACAGAAGTCTATCATTTCTAGTGGAGTGATACCTTTACCCTTTGTGAAACTACGTACATCTACATGCCATATCTCCAAGCTACCTATTGAGTTTGACCCTATATTTGGCCCTGAAAAAAATCTGTTTTATTTCATGAAAAGAATAGGTTCAGTGGTGGAGTGTAGTCTTAAAGGACTGCTTCAGTCCTCATGATGTCTCACGTTCAAGAGGATAAATCATGACCATATCAAGCTTCCTCTTCTTTCTGTAAAATGTAAGAGCCTGAACCAGATCCAAGATGAGCAAATGTGATCAGGGAAGTTCAAAGTCCACTACTCTCCTAAGGCCAGAACCAGCGCATACTGACTATTGTCATTCCTACATCTCAGACTTAGGGAAAAATAAGATGTTTTGTCTGTCTCTAGTGTTAAAACAGCAGAAAAAAACTGCTATTTCTAACAGAAATTATTGCGCAACTTAAGTTTATATTTAATTAAAACTAAGAAACCTACAAACCAGATCAACAGAAGCCAATCCTCTACTCAGTTCCTTTCTACAAAAGTAACACTTTTAGTTGTTTTCCAAGCTACTCTGTAAAGTATAGTCTATGGCCATAAATAAATAGATTACGGTTGTAAAGAATATTAGAGTGATTTGATGTGATGCAGTATTAATAACGATAGTGCCCACATTCTAGAAGAAATAAAGGATCCTCACTGGCCTTCAATGGAAGATCTTGAATATCCAAATGATTATAACTGGAACACAAAACATGTAAGGCAAGAAAAATAAGGCAGTGGGTAAGCCTGGCTCTTCCAGTCTCCTCTATATAAAGAGACAACTAGGGGTGAATCAAAGCCTCACATACTCAGATGCCATGTTGCTTTTCATCCATAGATTCCAAAGCTAACATTTGCCAAAAGGAATCATGTTCCTCAGTTATTCCCAGCATTATATAAAATTTTGCAATTAAGTATGAAAAACAGTCATTCCTGGTATCATAGGGTTCACATTGTAGATTTATATAGTCTCTCATTATAGGCCTATACTTAATCCAGTTTTGTGTTTTGTTTTTGCATTTGTTTTCTTCATCTACTCCATGGTATTCTGTATAGTCAGGATTTTTTCAAATCTGTAACAATTATCCTTCTGAAGAATAGTTGTATGATGGGGAACAAGTGCTCTTAGGGTCATTGAGTGATCTGAAATCAAATGTGCCGGATAGATAACAGCATTGTGGTAATGTTAATGCAAGGTCTATAAGTGAACATGAAAATAGCCTTTGGAAATCTACTATGGCACAATGGAAAAAATGAAGTGAAATTTAAAATCCATTTTTACAGTACATATACATAAATTATATAATTTTTAAGAGTAACTTTGTTTCCAGGGTACCTGTGATCTCAAGAAGTCTCTAAAATTATGCAACATTTACTGCAAATGTGTCTTATCCATGTTTCAAAAACCTACTAAACACAGTGAAACCTCAAGCTACAACCTGCTGTCATTTACCCTTTAATATTAGTGCACTAGCCTCAGCAGGTATACTAATATTTATGCATGACAAAATCCATTATGAAACCCTATAAAGATGTGCTTGTCATTTATTTGATCCAGTTTAGTAATGCAAATAAACATGTTATAGTTATTGTCACCCATGGTTGGTGTCAGAACATCAGTATGTTTCCCAAAGACATTTGAAATATTGATACAAAAATGAAACTATACTAGTCACTGGCCTTTTGAATCAAGCTTTTAAGGATTTCTTATCTTTATATTGATTGTTCATATTTCATTATTATTTAGATAACATTGGATTCCTAAAGTGTCAATCTGAAGATTATAAAAAGAACTAAGTAGCAGTGAACTCACTCTAATTTATTCCTGGGTTGCAAGCACAACAAATATTTCATGTTTATGAGCCTTGAAAGTTTAGGTATTAAAACAAATGCATTACCTCACTAAGAACAGGGATATTTCTGTTTGGGGCACTGTTGAATAACCAATATTCAGCATAAGACTCTCCTCTAGTTAGACATTCTTAAGAGTTTAATGAGTAAGTGATTGACTCTCAGCTCCATGCATTTGAGGACATTACAATTACTCTAATATAGAGTTTATATGTAAAAATGACCATTGAATTAAATTTTCAAACTCCTATAAAATCCTATTATAGCTTTTTAAACTCCCTATCGATATATCCTTAATAGGAAATCAAATTTCTATATTGTTGGTTGTAAAAGCAGTCAATGAATGGGTAAACTATCTTTTAATTTTTATACAGTTGCTTTGGATAAATTATATAATTTTACACATGTGCCCCAAATGTCAAGTGTATAAACCTTAAGTCTTTTGAGGTAGACTACTTTGGAAAGCAATAGTGGACATGGAGGTGTAAGGAGCATAAGCATCCAGTAACCCATATTCAAGATAATTGAACAATGACCCAGGTCAACTCCATCCACTTTAATGTTACTCATCTCCTGGAACTTTATTTTTAACTAGAATAAAACAGCCAGCATTAACTTTCCTCTCTTTTCTGAGAGATAGAGAGAAGACTAGCTTAAGACTTCAAAAACCTAAAAAGGTGACTTCCACAAATCATAAAATAGATCAGAAAAAAAAAACATATACTATAATCAGCAATCAATATCAGACTTATCCAGAAAATAATCTGTTATGAAAAAAAATTATTTAAAGGCTTTGCAACATTAATGAAGCAAAGTGATCTTTGTTGACAAAAGCCTGAAGTTAGGAGATAAAAGAAACAAGGACTATTTTCATAAACTCTCAACAACTGTGTGGCTAAGGTGTAAAGGGGACTTTTTAATATATAGATTACTTTGTGCCTTGAACTATTTTGATCATTCCAGGGAATTGCAGTGAAATCCATTTTAGGGATATCCCAAATGTAAAGCCAGGTGTATTGTGAGACAAGGCACAGGAACGTTGAAAACAACTAGTGGTTAAAAACATTTGTGTGTTGGCTACTTACTGCCTGTGGTTTTGTAAAGACTACCTACATCAACTCTGAGCACATTTAGAGAGCTTTCAAAATGACAAGGGGCAAAAGGCCTAAATGATGGCCCTTACCCATTTATGTTTTTTAAAAGTCATGTTGACAAGGGGTCAACTCTGCTGGTTGGTTTGTCAGCTTGATAGAAACCTAAACATATCTGGAAAGAGATAATCTTAATTGAGAACATACTTTCCTAAGATTAGCCTGTAGGTAAGTCAATGGTACACTTTCTTTAATGGCAAATGATGCAGGTTGGCCCAGATCACTGCAGACAATGCCACCCTTGGGCAGGTGGCTCTGGATGATATAAGAAAGCAGGCTGAGCAAGCAATAAAGAACAAGCCAGTAAGACTCATTCCTCCACAGCTTCTGTTTCAGTTCCTACCTCCAGGTTTCTGCCTCCAGGTTCCTGCCTCCAGGTTCCTGTCCTGACTTCCCTCACTGATAGACTATTACTTGAAGTATGAGATGAAATAAACCCTTTCCTCCAAAAAAGAAAAAAAAATCAATGAATAAATAAGTAAATAAATAAATAGATAAAATGCTACCTAGCGAAAGGAAACAAATGAATACCCAATCCGTCTGTTGATGGATGAAATACTAATGTCCAATATCTTAGCATAAACTGTTTTTTCCAAGTCAGCCACACCATATAAACCCTTAGCTTAAATGTAACAAGTGATATCAGGAGGTGAGGAATGTCTCTAACAACACATCTGATCATTTTAATACTAACATTCCCCACCTCATCACCTTTAACTTATTTGCTAAAGCTGCAAGTACAAAAACTCCAGCCTTATTATCACAGAGATGAAGGTAACATTAGCATTAATCATGAATGAGAGCCTCGTTTACTGTGTACTGACACAGCTCTTCCTAGCTCAAACTTTCAAAACATTTTATCCATGAAACCTCTGCAGTAGACATAAGGCATGTATAACTACTATGCCTATTTCTGAAATGCTGTATCTTGCTTTCCATGCATAGCAAATATTAACTTTTTTTTTTGGTCACCTAAGTGTATGACTTATCTTCCTTAACAGACTGCAAACACCAGAAGACTAGGGTTGAACCTTGACCACTGGTGTACACAGTCTGTGCTTCCTGCACACAGAAGCAAGCACCAGGAGCTCCTACAGTCAGGGCCATAGTGCTGTTAAGATTTATGAAGCCACATTCTTCAAAACTGGTGGTATCAGAAGAAAGCTGACATTTCGATTTCCTTAATTTTCTTAGTAGTATTTTTACCAGCTTAATGTTCCAAGCTCTACTATCAACAAAAGGTGCAACTTTGGGCTATGTTAACATCAATAATAAAAGGTACCCAATGCTATGAAATAGTGGTCTTTATAATAGAACTAATTATGTGGAGCCTGGTATATGGAGAAGAATAAATTGAATAATGTCTAAAGGACCAAGTACACCTTCCCTAAAATCATACACTGCTCCTAAAGCATGCAGAATAAACAAAAAATAATGAAGAGTACTAAGCAGGTGGTTACCCATAATAATACAATACTAAAATAAACAAGATATTGGATTGTTTTCTTTTTTGTACTAAAAATAGATTATTCTCTCAACAATACGTCCCCAACATGATTTCCCCATATTCTACTATACTTACAAATTGGTACCTTGTCTAGTCATCATCAGAGAGGCTTCCGCTGGCAGCAGACAAGAGCAGATGCATAGACCCACACCCAGATATGATGCGGAGAGAGTCTAAATTGGAGATCTCCATTGAGTCCCTCCCTTGGGTATTGGGGAACCCCATGGAAGAGCATATGACTTTTGAAAGGGAAAGTTTTCAATTGCTGGTACAAAAGAACAACCACTGAAACCCCAACAGTGAAGGAAAGCCAAGTAGTCATTTACTGGCAGGTCTTGACCAACATACACCTACATAGTTAAAAACTGAGCTACAAAGATTCCAATATTGATGTTGTTATATAAATGCCCCAGGAGTAATACACAATGATAATATGACAAGCTTGCAATAGTTGAAACATATACAGAAAACATGGAGTGCTTTAAAGGCTTTAAGATGGCAGGTATAAGGCACATTTTGACCTTTAAAATAGATCCAATGGGGTAAAATACTGCTAAGTTAGTTGTGGTGATTAAAAGTACTTGTGTGAAGTAGAAAGATAGGCTGCTATATGTTAAATTCTCAGATGTTTTTATTAAAAGTAATCTGATTATTGTATAGATAAAGAAAATGTCTATTGACTAATGTATATTCTCCTGGATTTTTTAATACTATTTAACATTTTCTTATTTAAAAAATAATACTTGTTAGTTTGACACTTGATATAAAACTGTGATTATTATTATCAAGAATAATTCTTTCTCCAAAATGAATAGTATTTCAAATCTATACAGTGGTCAGTATGATTGCCAGGAAAAACAAAACAAGAAAAAGAAAAATTAACCAATGTTGAACTGAATTGTATTCAAAAGGAAAAGAGATCTTTCTGTGTCAGTATAGGTCTATGACTTGGTTAAAACAATATTCTGGCTAATTAAAATGGACTTCATTTGGAATTTTTCCCAATTTTTAAGTAGAAGGTACTGCATTAATATAAAAATATGTGTTCTATGTCCAAACAGTATAATATATTTGCTAAGTTTAAGCAGGGGGACTAGCTATACCCAAGTTACAGGACCACAGAAGTATCTTACTTTCTTGTATAATTTGAACATTATCTGTGAAGGAAAACATATCATTTTAGGAGTATGTATATGCCCACACATACATACATGAACATATGAGCCTGTTTGTGTACGTGTGTGGTGTGTGCAGGAATATGGTTTTTTCCCATTAGTTTTATTAGCTTGACTAGGATTTACATTAAAGGTTGCTGATCACCTAAGAGAAATGTTACGACTAAATGGATTAAATGAATGGCAACCAGGCTCAACAAACCAAGTGCAAACATTGGATACTGGAGAGGAAATCTTTTTCAACTGTATTGGCACATGGAACCCACCAGTGATAGCTGGATGATTTCTAACAAACAACCAACAATCAAAAGCAAAGTGCCCTCCAAATGTACATCACACACACACACACACACACACACACACACACACACACACACACAAAAAAAAAAAAAAAAAAAAAAAAAAAAAAAAAAAAGAAATAGCCTCTTTAATATAGATAAGCCCTTTGCATGTGCTGGGTGAGGGTGCGTTCAGAAAAGAAAAAAAAATGCTTTCACTTTACCGTTAGCTGCATTTTCTTATTCACTACTCAGAGCAAAGGCAATTTGATACTCGTTTCTGTAGCCAACCTGGTCCAGCAGGATTTCTCACACACCCTGAACAAAAGACTAACCCCCCTTACACAGTACTTAGCTCAGATATATGTCAAGATTGAATGGATTGCAGCCAGAGAACTGAGCTCCAACCATAATATAAAAATCTCTTCTCCTGATTACTAAATCAGTATTTTTAGTTAGGAGGAGCAGTGGAGGTAAGAAAGATTAAAACTTTGTAATGTTTCATTTCCTTTTATGCAAATGTGAAGAGGAAAAGAGGGGAGACCATCTCACAGAAACTTAAGAAGAATAATACACTGTTTGTTTGTTAATATACATGGAAAGTCTTAAAACATCAAACTGGTTGTGCAAATAAACTTTCTACAGGAGTGAATCACCTGACTTTTAGTCACACGCCCTCCTAAGCTTTGACTGTTCTCACTCAAGTCCCCTAACTGTCATAACACTTAAACTCCAGCTAAGGTATTAGGTGTTATGATAACTCATGCAATGATAATGGGTATTGCTAAAGTGCACACCACCTCTGGGAAATGGATGCAATCCGGAGTTTATTTAACATTGCCAAAGGTGAAACACACTCAGAAACAATGAAGGAGTTACCAAGAAATCTGTGGATTGGCTCATCACTGGACAGAAAATAAATGTGCTCTTTCTTTCCTTTTTTGTTATATCCCTGCTTCTACCCTCCAAGTCCTCCAGTGAAGTAGATGGATCCCAAACACTGTACAGTCTCAGGAGAAGGCAGTGGTCACCACCGTTTATGAGCTGAGCCAGCAAATGCCAACGGGAGATTCAGTGGCCAGTGATTTACACTGAATTACACATTACACAGTGAAGACTAGAGAGAAAACAGAGTTATTAAATGGGTTACCATAAAGTATAACACTTTCACTCAACTATGCATACTAGAAACAAAGAGAGGGACTTGGAAGATAGATCATTTGGTAAAGTGCTTGTCACAAGCAAAACCTGATTTAATTCCCAGCACCCAGTTAACAACTAGGCATGAGTACACCCACTTGCAATCCCAGAAATGGGGAGGCGGAGACATATAGATTTCTATGTATGCCCGGATGACTAGCTTACTCTATTCTGTTTCTTCTAGGTCCCAGTTAGAGATCTGTGTCAAAAAAAAAAAAAAAAGGGAGAGGGGGAGAGACAATGCCTGAGGAATAGTACCTGGGCCTAATCAATGGCTTCCATATGCATATGCACATATGTAAGTATATGCACACAAGATATGCTGTTGCTTTTACAAAGTGTTTTTAATCCTACATCAAGTACCTCTAACACTTTTACTTTTATTTTTATTTTTTGGATGGGGCCATGTTGCTATATCTGATGGCTGATGGTTTTCATCCAAATATACTAAATGACTAGAAGGAAAAACAATAGCAAGGACAACAATAAGGCCTAATGACATAGGTCTCCTGACAAGAAAATTTGGAACAAAGATCAGTGCTGTATTACTTTATGTAGAGACAAATGACAATTTTTATCTCATGTAAGTGGACAATATGGTGACAGATGGGTTAGAAAAGCCTGAAAATAATTGGTGTATGCTTAAACAGCTGATAGTACCCATTACACATACCGTATGGACAACCAATTAATTCATTTCAGTTCTTGGTGCCAAAATACTGAATATAACCAACCCTCTAACAGTGTTAGACCCCCAGGTTTGCGACCCATTTTGGCAGCAATCTTGGGTGAGAAAATATGTCTATTGACAGTAGATTATAAAATAAACAAGTCACTGGCATTTGTCCTTCTTTGGAGGAAAGATGGTTTTCTGATCAACATGGGAGTCACTGGTAAAAATTAACTCCAATGGCTTTACCTTTGTAGGCTTCTAAGTAATGGAAAATACTCTTGATAGTGAAGAAGATCAGAGAATCAAATCTATCCCAATAATCTGTATCAACGGAGTCTACAGTAAACATGTGTGTTTATAAGAAAGTCTTAAGTAGATGAAGACTAGTTACTTCAACAAGTAATTTGCCCCAGGGCAGGGGACCACAAGGTACATAGGAACTCCTAATTTGGCCTTATAATTCAAGAAGAGTTTCATCAGAGTGCAGCTTGAAGCTGGGACTTTGAGTCTTCAGGCAGACTTCTGACCCAGGGGCAGGACACAAGGAGCCCTGCTGATAGAGGGAAAGGAGCTGACCAGTGCAGAACAATGTAAGCTGTTTGCTGGAAGAGTGCTAACAGTCACAGGTGGCAGATTTTTAAGAGGCTCTCCCAAGCCCTTGTCTTCCAACACCAGCACTTGGCAAGCTAGCTGCCAAGGAAATTCAAAATTATTTTCAAAATTCCAACTGCATATTCTGTTGGTAAAGGCTGAAAATGAAGTAGTTAGCACGAAAGATGCCTCCTCTTGAAGAGACACTAGTCATAAATGCAGGAATAGTGAGTCTCTTATTTAATTGCCTTGGAAAAAGTGACCATATTGGCTTTTTTTCCTCTCTCTCTTTTTTTTAACTAAAAACACATGAGTTTCCTGTTTTATTTTTATTTTTCCATTTGATGAGTCTGTATTTCCACACCTTTATTAGTGTGCTCCCTGAAGCACTAATAGTAACTATGTTTAATCCACCAGATTAATTCAGCTGCTGCAATTTGGTAAAAATATAGAAGTTTGTCTTTCCAAAGTACCCTGGTTGAGAAGGTGATTCTATGAACAAGAGCAGTATAACTCTGACAGAACCTTTATTAACTGTTCTAGCAACTGAAGTAATTTGGCAATGATACTAAAATAAATATTAGGTACATTAAAAATAACAGTATCAAGAAATGAGAAACATCATGTTTCAAAATGCTGGTTTTATTAAAAGGCAACATGTCTTATCTTACTGAACTATAAGAATTCCCAACTATTTACTTAAACCTTAAGGAAAGAATTTCTATGTTTCCATATGAAATATGCTACCTACATAACTATGTACTGTTATATTTTTAATGTCATTTTAAAGCAAGCTATAACTGAACTATGGACATATATATTTACCCAAACCATAGTTTGGGGTTAACATACGTATATGTGTGTCTACTTGGGGGAGGGAGTGGGGTTGTGGAAAACATGAAAATCTATCCAATGGTGCCCACTGACATCAGGGCTTAGAAGATGATGGGCAAACTTGCATCTAATTGAGGAACCATGACAACCAACCCAGACAGACTGACTTGGTTACATCAGGAATCTGACCACTCACACTAGAACTATAGTCTGTGCAGAACAACTTTCAAACCTGGAATAAACATGAGAATCAGCCTACTGCTGAGGGTGAATTAGCAAAACACAATATGGAAATGACCAAGCTCTTTACAAGATCTACTCAGTCATAGACTCTGGAAGAAACCCAGTTTACAGGGCTCTTAATGAAGGGGTAGTCCCAGCAAGTCTTACACCCTGGGTTCTGAGATTTCTGTCATGTTATTTCATTTTCTTTTCATCTTCTTTTAATAGGCAGATGGCATTCTTAAGGCCAGAGGAAATGCAGAGAAGGGCAGTGTTTCAGAAATCAGGAAAACAGGGAGGAAAAATACAGAATGCCATCACTTTGGTACTCATTTTTCAAAATACAAACAATGACTCTGCAGTAAGCAGTGGCAACTGGATCTTCTCACTCTGTAAAGCTGCATGACACCTATAAAAGGGTAGATAAAGCTGGGATCACTGTGTAGTTCTACTTTTCTCAAATCTTTTCTTATAAATATTTTTTTCCAAAATTTAAGCAATCAAAATTGAATCAGTGCCTATAACTTCATGAAATCTTTCTGTGAATGAGAAGAAGATGAAAACAGAAAAACTGATTCAAGATGACAGATCATCCTGCTTCAACTCTGGGTGAATCACTCCTCCACCACAGGTATGCGTGGCACATTTGTGTGCCAGGTTCGTCCTACACCAACCAGGATTTCTTACTCATCTGAGAAAATTTATTTTTTTTGAAATATATTTTAATGGCTGTGGCATTTAACTCCACTGAAAGAAAAGACTGGCTGTCACTACCAAGTTGTGTGTATCAGTGACAGCCAAGATGTACTTGCTCCAAACAAAGAGATAAATGGACAAAAAGATTCACCACATGTTGAAAGTAAGTGGTTCTAATAACTGCTATCAAGGGAATAATACATCAATTGGACAGTGATATGCAGCATAGCAATTTCTAGTTACAGACATATTTTTTCCACATGTTGATTCTCAGTCTCTACCTTCCTTGCTCAGCCACTGCTACCTAACAAAATTCTGAATGGAAACCTTGGCTTTTCTGATCATTTGCTGACACGGGAAAGCAAGCTGGCATTACCTGCTTACGTGTTCCGGTACATCATTTTACCACAGAAATTCCCTTTCTAGGAACTAGGCCAAGAAGGGTCTAGGAATAAGACATTTTTGACAACACAATTCATAACAAAAGGTTGCTCAGTTGCAAATTTAACTTCCTATGCATCTAAATCAAGAACTCAAATGTGGAATGAACATGGAAAAGTGATTTATGACTTCTAACATAAATGATTTGCTAACATAAAACCTCCCAAGACCTGAAGCAAGCAGCAGCATCAAATAATGTACCACCCACCCACAAGGTCACACTTGCTGAGCCAGGTGGAAGAGCAATAGTTATGCCACCAACCTACAAAGCTGCTGTGAGTCCCTGTACTTCCTGTTGCTCCCTTGGAAAGGCTATGGAGTCCCACAATCCTCTATCAGCTTTTGTGTTGCAGCAAGTACTCTGAGTGGATTCTATAACTAGTTCAACAGCAGGAGATGTTTTGAGTCTTTGCAAGGAGACTTTCCAACCAGCCATATTCCCTTCAGAGAACATAAACCTAGTCCCGTATCATAATTAATTGCAAGTACCTAGCTTCATGGTGTTGTTCAATGGGTAAACTGTAATGATGCTCAAGAAGCTGCTTGCCTTCTTTCTCGTCATTTCATATCAGCATTCAGTAACCATAATATGTTGTAATAAAAATAATAAAGGTTGAATTTATTTACTTTTTTTCTATTAAGAAAAAAATTTTTTAGTTATTTTACATACCAATGATAGATCCCCCTCTTCCCTCCTCCCACCCCTCTAGCCTCCCCTGCTAACACACCTCCCCAATTCCCTCCTATGAGAAGGTAAGGCCTCCCATGGGGAGTCAGAAGAGCCTGGTACACTCAGTATAGGCAGGTCTAAGCCCCTTCCCCTGACTCAGGCCAACCTCCAGGAGTCCAGTGGAAGAGAGAGAAGAGGAATTGTATGAGCAAAAGGCATCAAGATCAGGATGGGAAAACCTACAGAGACAACCAAACCAAAGTAGTGGGAACTCATGAAATTTAGACCAACAACTGTGGAGCCTCCACGGGACTGGGCTAGGCCCTCTGCATAGTGAAACAATCGTATAGCTTGATCTTCTTAAGGGATCCCCCTGGCAGTAGTATCAGAATCCATCCCTGGTGCATGAGCAGGATTTTTGGAGCCCACTACCTATGGTGGGACACCTCATATAGTCTCTACTCTTTTATAAACTCCACAAAACTAGTTGGTGTATTTTCAAAATGCAGTGGTCATGAAAATATTCAATGAATAAGCACTGTGGGAAAAAGACAAGTTTTTTTGTTGTTGTTGTTGTTGTTTTGTTTTGTTATAATTCATTTATCTGAAAAGTCAATCTTTCACGTTTTACATTCTGGAAAAAGACAATGTGTCATTGCTTTAAAAAAATACTGCAGGAAGAATTTTTAAAAGCACTATAGTTAATGGAATTAAAATTGCATGTAGCTACACAGCTCTACACAGACATAAGAACCTATTGACCACACAACTTCAACTACATCAGAAACTATCCTTGTTGTACTAACACACATCAATAAAATCCTAATTAAAATACTCCAAAAGACTGCCTACAGTATTCCACTTTGAAATAGCATCTCCTGAAATAGACTTTCCTGCCACTCTGATTTAGCATCTCACTCTCCCTTATCAGCAGATGGTAAACCAAGCACTATTTAAATCCATATGCCTTCCATAGGCATAGTTCAAGTGCAGAATAAAAAGGTGAGCAAATGTTTGAAAGCTAATCAGATTAGCCCTTAAGTGAAGTAACAAAGTGGAGTTTCATTTCCTGTAAATGACTTTTACTACATAATGTTTAAGTGATTAAAAGAATTACTATCCCTGTAAACCACCCAGATGAAAATAACTGCATAAGATAAATTTCAGGGAAAAAAAAAAGTTTCCTGAACTGGCTAGTTTTCATAAATCTAGAGCCTCTACACACATTCCAGTAATAAAAGGAAATGAACATAACACCTGAGGAAGCCTAAAAATACATCCGCAGTTCAGTATGAGAGGTAAAAAATTAGACTAATTCGCCAACATTATTTTCAAGTATCTAATTCCTTTCCACCACTGTTGTTAGAATTTGGTCTGGCAAACCAATAAGAACAACACTGGAAAGATGTTGTCTTTAGCTCCCAGCTCTGCAGATGCGACCTATACCTTTATTCATCTTATCTAGGCGAGGACATTAGGATTTGCTTTTCAGTACATATGCATTCCAGAGTTCATGAAACCTTTCAAATTCTTCCCAGGTTTCTCTCAAGCAAGGTGGGTGCAACATGAGCTTCATGCTCAACAATATTCACCAATGTCATTTCATATCTTACTTTCTTTACTATGCCTTTGATTCTGATTATCTCTAAGTGATCAAGATAAACAGTCTCAAGAAGATCTCTACTTACCTAGAGACTAGCATTGTAAATGGCTTTCCTACCTTAGAAGAAAAAGAACAGAAGAATGAGGATTCTCCCTGCACATTTCAAATTCAAAGACATGGACATATGTTTGATAAACTAATAATATAGCTATGTGATGGGTTGATTAAATTCAACAAAAGTGAAATTTCAAAAGAAATGTGTGTGTGTGTGTGTGTGTGTGTGTGTGTGTGTGTGTGTGTGTGTGTGTGTGTTTGTGTACATGCTTATGTATGGGTATATGAAGAGGCCAGAGTTGACATCTACTATCCTCCTCAATCACGCTCTACAATGTTTCTTGCGATAGACTCTCACTGCAATCGACTGTTCAGTTTAGTAACACTGGTTGAACAATGAGTCCCAAAGGATTCCCTTATCTCTACTTCCACGGAAGTCCAAACATTACATTAGCTTTTCACATGGGTGGTAGAGACTCAAACTCAGGTCCTCACACTTGTACTGCATGCTTTCTATCAAGAAAGTCATCCCCCTAGCCCCTAGACTTACTTTATAAAATAGAAGTTATACAGTATAAAGAAAATGAATTTTGATTCATTATTTTTCAAATGGACAAATCGTTTAGGATTCATTGGAACTTCTTAAATTCTAAAGATGCATCGGCAGATTTCTTCTCTCCATTCCTATATCAAAATTCTGTAAGGACTGAGAGTTCTGCTTCACCAGATAAGGAAGAAAAAACTTCAAAGTGTTCTGATAAAACCTAAATAATCTTTGCTTTGGTGTGATCTCAGAATTGCTACAAGAATTTTTATTTCATAATAACCTATTAACATATTATATATCAAAATTATTAAAAAGAATGCACATAAGGAATCTGTTAACCATTCAGTGTTATAGAATATTGAAATATAAATCAATTAACAATTATAAACAAGTAGTAGAGAAAGTACACAGGCAGTATGGTCAGAAGTAAAATGTGGTGCAGTGTGATGGCTCAGTGGACATGGGAACTTGCTTTCAACCCTGTCCACCTGAGTTTGATCCCTGGACCTAAATAGTGGAAGGAGAACCTACACCTTCTAACCTCCATACAAGTATCATGGACACTCTTTTACACACACACACACACACACACACACACACACACACACACACACACATGTAAATGAATAAATGTTAAAACTGGTTTTCCAGGTTTTTAAATGTACATATGAAATTACCAATTTTACTAAATTAATAATTTATCAATTCTAGACTTCTCAAGGGAGAAGAGCTAGCATGGCAGAACTAGCATGAAACATGAATATGAACATGGTACTGCCCTTGAATGCTCAAGTACTCACAATCTGTGAAAGGAGAAAAATTCAAAAGTATCTGTTTTGCAAGAGCTCATATTTGCTCTTTTCATAACCTTGCTCGACTGTGTCTCAAATTCGTCAAAATAAAAAAGTACCTTGCTTTCAGAAGGAAATCCTCAAACACACACACGCATACAATCGTACACACATATATATGAATATACACACATATATACATACCACATACATACAAATACATATATACATATATATATATACATTCATACTTACATAAGTAGGCTTTCATTTCAAGTACAAAAAATATCATACAAACCCCACATTAAAATGAAATTTACACACAAAATTGGTAAGGACGAGAAACTACAGTGAGCTCTTTTTACTTCACTGCATAATTAAAACCTCCATGTTTGTTCATTAAAGCCACAAAAACCAGAAATATTGAGAGCATCTCAATATGTCATGTGGCAATATCTAGCCATAGAAATGTAGGATATGTTTGAATTTGTCACAGGATCTAAGATGCTGAGTTGAAATGTAAGCCTTTGAGTCCATGTCAGCATTACATATATAAAAAGACTTTAATCTACCTATAGTGTGGGTAGCTATTATGAAGCAAATATAGATTGAATACATCAGTGTTTTGGGTTCATAGTCTTGCATATTTTGAAAGAACCACTTAAAAGCAGTCCAGATATAAAACTTAAAAGACCTATTTTAAATCCTGGAAAATTGGTACACCCAAGGCAGCTTATTTTGTTTTAAAATAATTATAATATGTCTTCAGAGAATTTTTTTAAAGACATACCATAAATTCTGTGATCATCACACAGCAGGGTGTGGTTGATATTTTTTAAAGACATTTAATTCGTATTTATTACAACACAACTAAAGAAAAAAACTTGAAATTTTTTGTTAACATTAAATGGGTAAATAGACTAATAAAAAGACATAATGAGGCCAGTGCCTCAGATCCCCATTGTTTACAAGAACTGAAAGCCTTAAAGCTTGGAAGATTTTAATCAAGACTTCCATTAACCACCCTGTGAACATCCTAGGGATTGCAGGAATTTAAACAAAGGGGGAAGTAGAGTGCTTTTAAAATGACTTAATGTAATTCAGTATTAAGATATGTAACAGTTTTAGCCATTAAACAACAGGTGACATGTCATAGCCAAGCATTTGTCTTTCTTCTCAATGACAATACATCAAATAAGACATACAATCAGGCACCAGGTCAAAGCTAAAAGAAATCATCAGTAAATAAGAATAATAATCTAGGAAAATAATAATTACAGTACTTGTATACAATGCATCAATTCAATAGGTAAAGTACATATGGCAGACATTTTAAATGACTATAAGCGAAATAATGGTGAGTATTTTTCTTTCACATTTATTCACAGATTTAAATGTTATTTTTTGCTTATTTATTTTTATTATTCCCCCTTCCTTTCTAAAGACTCTTCTTGACTCTTTTCTTTTGGGTTAGACATGTAATTAGATATGTGAAACATATGTGTTCTTGTGGTATTTCTGAATAGCAGTTAGGAAGAAGCTTAGGCATACACAGAGGAGCTTGCAATGAGAACTCAGAAATGTCAAAACAGTCTCCTTTACTGCAGCTGGGGCTTGCACATTAGTTTTAACTGGAGTCACAAAACTCAGGTTGTGTTTAGATGTTTTCTTTGATTGTTCTTCACATTTCCCAAAGAATACTTTTCAAGTCCCGATGAATAATTAGCCAATTCCATGGACTCTTCATTTAATGAGTGGAATAAGAAGAGATCATTAAAATTAGCCTTGAAATGATATAGTCATATACATACAAGTAACCCTAAATTGTGAAAATTGTATTTATGTATTTCAGCACACACACACACACACACACACACACACACACACACACACACACACACACAACCATGAGTAACATTAACAAATAAAGAAAGAGGACATGATTTCATGAAGTAGAAAGGAGTAGGGTACGTAGGAAAGACCTCAGGGAGAAAAAGGGAAAAAGGAGAAATTGTATAATTGTATTTTAATTTAAAATAAATTAAAAGGGTCATTTAAACCACACTTTGTTTTAATCCACAGATGTTTTACTCCAGGAGACCTGACATCTGGTTTGTGCTGTAATCAATCTACTGAACATTATCTCTGTTCCTTGTCTGCAAAGGAGTCAAAGCCCTGGTAGCTATAGTTTGTGTTGATAGTGTTTCTAGGATGTTTTGTACAAACTAGGATTTCAAATACTCAATGATTAAGAGACAGTCAATGCACTTGAACTCCCTTCAACCCTTCTGTTCCCTGAAAAGGATGGCACTCTCAATTATCCCTTTAATATTTTTTCTTGTCTTTTTTTAAGTACTCAAAACATTTTATTATGGTTATTCTGCTGCGTAGAATTAAATGGGAGGTTTTCATTGCTGGGGATGTCTTTCTGCATGCTGTGAATCTGTTGCGCTGAATGATTGATAAATAAAATGCTGACTGGCCAGTAGCCTGCCAGGAAGTATAGTATAGGCAGGATAAGCAGAGAAGAGAATTCTGGGATGTGGAAGGCTGAGTCAGGAGATGCTGCCAGCGCCGCCGCCATGAGAAGCAAGATGTAAAGTACCGGTAAGCCATAAGCCATGTGGCAACTTATAGATTAATGGAAATGGGTTAATTTAAGATATAAGAACTAGATAGCAAAAAGCCTGCCATGGCCATACAGTTTATAAGTAATAAAAGTCTCTGTGTGTTTACTTATATCTGAGCAGCTGCAGGAGCTGGGTGAACTGGAGAAAACTCCAGTTACATTTCATATTTACTCTTTTTTTGGAGTTTTTCGAGACAGGGTTTCTCTGTGTAGCTTTGCGCCTTTCCTAGAATCCGCTTTGGAGACCAGGCTGGCCTCGAACTCACAAAAATCCGCCTGCCTCTGCCTCCCGAGTACTGGGATTAAAGGCCTGTGACACCACCACCCAGCTCATATTTACTCTTATACTCACAATGTTTATAACATTGTCTCCTTTTAGTATAGTTCACTATTAAAGTAAATATCAAGGTAAGTAAGAAATCTACCTTTCAACTATAAAAGTGAGATAGATATCCAAGAGATTCTCTGCTGGTACTACACAAATGCATCCTTTTCAAATTTTCACAGTTATTAACTTTCCTCCTATAATAATATATAAAGAAAATGTCAGGGTTTCTATTTCTTAACTACCACTGTGGGGCAGTTCTAACTAATGAAAATCCAGAAATGATACAGTTTTCCTATTTCCCAGGAGTATATGTGCACAGCCTGGTAAAGTGACCTGTACTTGCCAATAGATGCCTTTCCTATGTCATCCCACAAGTAGGCCTAATTATAGGAACACTAAATCAAACCATTTGAAATCGAAAGCAAGATGCAATTATTTAACTACAAAGATATCTGATGCTGCACTACTTAGAGTAGTAAAAGCCAGAAGTAAATGTTCAACTACAAGGAACAGATCAACATTTTATCTAGAAGAAACTACAGAAAATTACTATAAAGACTATAAATATGTTGTAGAAGAATATATGCTGACATTTCAAAAGTATTATATTTTATTCTGAAGTTAAATCAGATGGTATTTCAATAATAAACATAAAAATCCACATTTGTAATTCATATGTCTTTGTGAGTATTCACACACATGTGTATATCCATGTGTGTGAATACTCAAAAGGATATATTAAACATGTTGAATATTTGTATTCTTTCTTTCATCTACATCTATGCTACATGATGTTTATAAGGAACATATATTTTATTGGAAAGAAAAATGCTAGGAAATCCTAATTTAGTATTTTGTTTTCTTTTCCTCGACTCTTCCTAATCTCTTTTTCAACTCTACCCCTACACTCAACCTAGAGGCTACTGCCAATGCTGAAAACCACAGAGGCTAATTAGAAATATGGCCCCTTTCATTACGACCACCCATACTTCTAATGGTACATCTCTGAATAATGAGATATTAACTCTGAAAGACCATAAAGAACTAAGATAGGTTTATAGTTTGAAGATTTCAGTGGGATGAAACTGAATTATTCACACCCATTAAACAGAGTTTGAATGATTCACAGCCAATTTTATTTTTATAATTGTAATGAAACAGCTGGGATTAGAGTCTATTCATGGACTCCTAAGAAATTTGCACCCCACCTACTAAAATTAGTTTCCTCATCCCAAATTCTGATCTGCACATCTGACGGAGAACAAAACAGGCATTGCTGCTCAATGCCAGCAAACTAAAGACACAGACTTTCTTTTTGTCACTCTGCCTCCAGGGTCAATTTATTTCTCACTATATATACTTCTCTTTTCTCCCATTCATAATAAGGCCTCTAATTACCTCAGTTTTTTTGCAACATAGTTATTTATAAAGGATGAGCATTATCTTGTAAGTTAAGCTTAAACAATGTGACATTTTAATGTTTCAGATTGTGTGTGACAGTTATTTATACCTAACTAGTTTCCAGCTAGTAGATGAAAGACATACTTAAATTTGTAGTTCAGATGGATTTTCTCTCTTCAGATTAGCTTTATTAAGCTTAAAACATAAGGTTTGTGTCTTATAGCCAATCCATCCATTGATGCATACATAAGAATGTTTAAGGTTCAACAGGAAATTGAGTTGGCTCATATATTTACCATTTAAAGGAAATTAGACCAACTGTGTGTTGTACTCAATACTGAAAATATCGAGAATTTTCCAAAGCAGAACAAGGGAAGTGTTCTGGGTTTAATGACTCACCCAGGGTCACATAACTACTTAGTCACAAATTAAGTTTATAACACAAAACCTACTTTCCTTCAGTCTGCTGTATTTCCCACTATAAAACCAGGGAGAACAAAAAGAAAGCAGGAAATGAGAAGTAGATTCATGAATTAGTATTCACCTAGAGATAAAAACCCAATCAAGCTGGGCGGTGGTGGCGCACGCCTTTAATCCCAGCACTTGGGAGGCAGAGCCAGGCGGATCTCTGTGAGTTCGAGGCCAGCCTGGTCTCCAAAGCGGATTCCAGGACAGGAGCAAAGCTACACAGAGAAACCCTGTCTCGAAAAACCAAAAAAAAAAAAAAAAAAAAAAAAAAAAAAACCCAATCAAGTGAAATACACACTTCCAAAGTCCAAATGCAGGAGTTCTGAGTACTATTTAATGAAATGGCAAGATATCTTGAAATTTTTCAGAAATATTCAACTTCCACATGACTTTGAGGCATACTCCTACACAAACCAACTGGAATTACATCTCACGGTGCAAAGGATTTAGGAACATAGATCTAAAAGGACATGCATGAGCCGGGTAGTGGTGGCGCACGCCTTTAATCCTAGCACTTGGGAGGCAGAGGCAGGTGGATCTCTGTGAGTTCGAGGCCAGCCTGGTCTCCAAAGCGAGTTCCAGGAAAGGCGCAAAGCTACACAGAGAAACCCTGTCTCGAAAAAAAACAAAAAAAAACAAACAAACAAAAAAAAAGAACATGCATGGACATATCATTGGAATCATTTATACAATCCACATTTTGGAAACCTCAAGTTTTCTTCATTCTAGAAACATAATTAAAACAAAATATATGGAATTTCTTTTGTTATTAAGAAAATGTGCTGTGGCAAATTTGGAAACAGCAAGAAATGGGCAAGAATAACTTGTGGATGTTCTAAAATATGGTCAACGCTGCCTTTTCATTGTACTGTGGGTTGCAAGACTGACCGATGTGTAAAAGTTTACAAGTGAATTATAAGGGTATTTTTGCAGTACGAAAGACTTCTTCCTGTGAAAAGCAAATGATAACTCTCAGGAAACGAAGCACCTTTAACTTCTTACATTCCAAAATAGAAGACTATTTTGAAGTGCCTTGGTCAAACATATGCAATTGATATGAAGCCTATCTTTGAGAACATATAATTAAAAACGGTCTGAACCTCTGTATCTTAAAACAAGTAATAAGTGCGAATGCACGTTAGTCAATTTAGAAATTATAAAATAAAAATATTATATAAAAAGAAATGTTCTCTTTTTTCTCCTCCCTACTTCATTGAAACACGGCAGCCATCGAATTTGAGATTCTGATAATCTCATGAAAGAAATGTTCTGTAATGGAGTATGAGTGTATGGGCAATATATAGGATAAAGACAGACATTTTTCAAAGAACAGAAACTTGAGTTCTGCTCTCTTATGCCTCAAAAACACACAGCTGTCCATACGGATATCCAACCTGACTCTAAGAAAAATGAGGTTTAGACCAAAGCTAGAGATTCTGAAAGGTAGCCAGAATATGACCCTAGAAAACTACATAGAAACAAAAGAGAGAAATTGTTCTCTCAAAAAAGGGTAAGCTGGTATATAAAGAGTGTTTTGTGTTTGTTTTTGTTTTTTTTTCTTTCATTTTTCTTTATTGAGAAATTTTCTACTCACTCCACATACTATCCACAGATCCCGCTCCTCCCCACTCCCACCCTCCAGCCCTCTTTCCCAAGCCACTCCGCATCCCCACATCCCCCAAATTGAGGTCTCCCATGGGGAGTCAGCAGAGCCCAGCACACTGAGCCAAGGCAGGTCCAAGCCCCTTCCCACTGCACCAAGGCTGTGCAAGGTGTCACACCACAGGCACCGGGTTCCAGAAGCCTGCCCACAGACCAGGGACAGATCCCGATCCCCCTGCCTGGGTGCCACCCAAACAGTTCGAGCCAAACAACCGTCTTCCATATCCAGAGGGCCTAGTCCAGTCTCTAGGCAGACCTCCTGGAGAGTGTTTTTATCTGAATCATTTGTGTAAATGTTGATTAGCAAAAAAAGATCCTGCTTGAAATTAAACATGGCTAATAACTGAACTATAAAGTATACTATGAATACAATGCAAGGTAAGTATATCAAAACATACACCTAGATGTTAGATATATGTAAGTCCATGTATATGATTAAAAAGCAGATATCTGAGATTATTGGTTATTCTATGAATTATTTCTATCATTCTTTTTTGTTTGTTTGGTTGGTTGGTTGGTTAGTTATTGATACAGAATCTCACCAACTTGTAGCCCAGGCTAGCCTGAAACTTACTGTGTCAATCAAACTGTCCTTGGACTGGCAGCAATTTATCTGCCTCAACATTTTGAGTGCCGGGGTTACTGGCTTGAACTTCCAAGTCTGGCTTTAAAGTGTTCTTTATAAGTAAAATTGGAAATAGTCTGCATGTTCATCAGTAAATACATTAAGCATATAATGTGGGTATGCATAATAATGAGGCATTAAAACTAATATTGTGATATACCATTATGAGCAAGGAAAATGTCCACATCACATTGTTAAATTTTAAAATCAAATTATGAAATGATAAAGTAGAGTTCTATGCTTCAACAAAATACATATGTGAGTATATCTAAAAGATGTATCTGATGCCAAAATATTAACAGAAATAACCTATGCTTTGGAATATATCAGTGTTTTTCATTTTCTGTAGTGTTTTCTTCTTTGTAATAGGCAAGTGTTACTTGTGCAATTTCAGAATGCTGATTTTCAATATTATTCATGCACACATGAGAAGGTGGAAGTGCAGAAGAAGCAAACTCATTCTGAAAGGACAGGTAGTCCCTCAAGCAAGCCCTTACTAAAAAATCACGGCAAAGCCAGGGAGGCTAGGCGGGGACTCTGTAATTTGACAGCCAGGGCTAGCGTGTCATCTTTGGCTTGGCATGTAGTATGGATTCTGGCAAACTATTTAATCTCACTGCCTCTGTTTCCTCATCTAAATAAAAGGAATAGAAATAGTTGAACTTCAAAGATTATGGATTAATATGACGGCATTAATGCCCCAATAAACTAATGGAAAGGCAATATAAATTGAAATGTTAACATTTTGATTGCATAGCAATTAATTATAAGTAGCCATCAATGTCCTAAAAGTTCCTTCATTTTTAATGCCTAGCTGGGTAAGATTTTTTTTTCTGAAGTAGCTTTACAGGTTTTGTCTTCTTCAGTGAGAATTCCAATTAGACAGCTACAGAGCTGCTCTCCTGATATATTGGATTATAAGCTAAGCTCATAAAATTAATTTTCTGAGAAGAGATTATTTTATGGGTCATTTATCTACCAAGACCTTTTTTTAAGCATGGTCAAGAATAAGTCTTTAATATAAAAACTTAAATGAAATGAACATTATTGATGAATGCAATTCAATACCCCATATTTTCATGGATCTTATGATTTTCTTCATATAAATTACTGATTTCACCAAAAAGCTGTAGGAAAAACATATATTCATTTGCATATACACACTCAATAAATCTTGAAAAATAATCAGTATCCGTGACTTTTTAAATGTAGGGGAATTACATATATTTTATTTCAAAATATGTGTATGTTTAGCATTTTCTGGTTAACCTTCATGTTACAAGTAAGTACATTTCCATATTTATCCCGTTCCTAATTAATACCTAAGTTAAATTTACAAAACTGAGAAACTGTTGTTTCAAAGAGGCAAGCTAACATGTAAAATTATGTTTGAGAGGCATTTACTATTCTAACTTGAACAAGAAGGCCAAATACTCAATTTAGCTTAATTGTCCTGTAATTAGAAAAACAAAATTAATATTCCTTTTCCTTACTTCTTAGTACTGACAATATAGAGAAAGTATACCATAAGTGAATTTTTCCCAAAATGAAGTTTATCTATTTGGAAATTAATGCTAATAATCAATATCTATAAATGGCCTTGCTTCTCCCAAATGAAGGAAGACGGTGGTTGAAATTCACTGGAACACTCCTCATCCTAATACCACATCCAGATGCAGGAAACCTAGCTTGCTCAGCTCCCCTGAGTAACTGGTAGACTAGTCACATAACCATCGTCTTTGCCTACCAACCTTTAAAAGGTCCTTAAATGAAGTCTACAGATTGAGAAAATAAAAAAGAAAATAATAACAAAGATATTGTTCACTTTCTTGATTTAAACAGTAACAAAATCCAGAATGATCACATATCATTTAAAGTATGGTTATTTGAATGTAAAATACTAGATTACATTTAGATTAGTCATGGCCAAAAAAAAAAAAAAAGGAAAAAATGCTAGGTTCATATCAGGATGTCTGATGGCTGACACACTTCCGAATCACTGTGCACCTCTCTGTATGCTTAAAATGTGGGCCACCTGTATACTATCCCCCTCCCACATCGAAAGAAGCTCAACAATGGTTCCCTTTGGGATTCCTAGTATCTCCTGCCTCAGTCAATTGGGGTGGGGAAAAAGCCAAGCAAAGGTATTCCTACAGGAAATAACAAACAGATACTGAAGTAAAGGACACCACCATTTCATACTGACTGCAAACCTGCACAGTACACTAAGATATATCTGCTTCCCTTGCCTAGGAATCTACACCAGACTTCACAAAGAGTCTAGTTTACAACAAAGCGTGTTTTAGGTGTTGCAGAATACATTTATAAAGATCTATGTGAGCCAATGGAGCTAAATTACAAAATAAAATTAGGCTACCAGAAACCTCATTAGTAAAGCTAACAAAACCAAACTTGTATGCATCATTTCATTATTTTCTATCCATTAAAAATTATAATTCACTGTAAAAGATTAAAATCTAGTATGAAGGGGGAAAGGTTACCTGAATTTTTCTTAGTAAAATTAACTAAAATGGCCATGCTCACTATTACTTACACTGAGTTCAATTCATAGGCTTTATATTTGAAAATACCAAAATGTATGAGTTTAGATCATAAATGTTCTTAACAGATGTCACCCAGAAAATGCATCAACAGAAGACACAGGCAGAGAATTGTACAAGAATTACACAATATCTGGATAGAATAAATAATATTTAGTATGTTTTATTTTTCCTTTAGGCAAGTAATATCAATGTGCTTCTGATGGGTTTCATTCTGTTTGTGTTGAATTTATGCACATGTGAAAAGTTGAAAAGTGATCAAGAAAATGCTTATTTATATAGATATTAAGTCAGCATTTTCTGTAGGATGACTTAGATTCTGGTTTTGTTTTCATTAAACATGAAGTAAACAATAAATATCTCTTTTCACTTCAAATCATCTTTAACGTAAAAAAGCTCCCGAGGTCTTGTATCAGTTGTTGTAAAGGTATTTATCATGGGGGCTTGTTTGCATGGCTGCCAGTAGACTGTCCCCAAAAGAACATTTTTGCATCTGAATGGACTGTCCAGTATCAGCAGCCTTTAGACTATAAATTTAACACTGCTAAAGAGAGGAAGAAATAAGGTCTGCTTTGTACTGCCTGGGTATCACATTTACAAGATGAACAAATAATCACACTACTTTGGCTTATCAGGCACTCTTGAATCTGAGGATCTCAAACGGGCTGACAAACCTTAATTAACTAAGCCACACAGCACTGCTGTGAGGAAGGCAGTAAGCAGATCCTGGGTCAGAGATAGATGTTTGGGTTTCCTGCAGGCTGGCCTTTGATAGGCAGTGGCCTGCCACGGAACTCAACAACTCCCAGAGGCCCACATATGAAAGTCTCCACTAATGCCAAAGCAGTGCAGAATGTAGATGTTAAAACCAACAAATTTCATTAAGGACTTTGAAGCAATAAGCCAAAATCAGTTGTGGCTCAGTTTCCCCTGGGTGTACTGAAGAAAGTTCTTAATAATACAGTGATCAACTCTAAGACAGAATTTGCATCTGTGCATGTAACTAGGGCACTATCTCAACAAAAGACTTCCTGGAGCCTGGCTGGTGAATTGTCCTATTTCTTCCTATAGATTCACCCAATCAACTTACCTATGGTTGGGCATTTGTGTAAATAAAAATTCCATTTGATAATGGCAAATCTTTGTGGTATTTAAGAACCAATTTTTTTCTCTCTATTCACCTAAAAGGTTTCTGTGACATAAAAATAATATTAAAATTTTTACTGCATGAATAAAATCCAGAATTATTAAAAGAGCAACATAATTATATTTGTTAGGTATTTCCCTAAAAGTAAATACATATATACACACATTTGTAGAAAATATATTATAAAAGAAACCACTCAGGAAAAGAGTGCAAAATTGTACAAAAGCCAATCAGGATCATAATCTGCCACTTAAATATGGAGGAAAGAAATTATTGGAAAACATGTAATTAGTTGATTATCCCATTTTGGCAAGGGTAATGTTGAATATACTAAGTTCTCAAGGCCAAATTAAAATATAAATAAAAATACTGGGTGGGTTTGTATTTATTAAACTTTGGTGACCACTTCAGGAATAAGGTTTTTAAAAAGTAAAATTTGCATGTAACTGTGGAACAAATGGTATTTTAACAAAAAAAAAAAAAAAAACAGAATTTTATTTAACAAATAAGTCTTAATATTCATTCAAATTCACAAAATATTCTAAAGTTTTGTAATAATATTGATTGGCTGATATGCAAGGAAAAGTCTAACTTTTTTAAAGCAATTTACAAGGGAAAACTTTGGCCAATCTGTCTTGTTACCGTCTAAGCTGAGTCACCCACAAAGGTTGCATAAACAACATAAAGTTCTTTACATGTCCTTCCTATTCATAATGAAGCCAAAATAAAAGGGCATTCACTAAATGAGAACATACACAAATGACCTGAAAACCCCAAACAAAGGGCAACTACTGCTCTAGACCTAGACACAACAAAAAAGGAAAAACAAAGTCAAGCAAACAAAAAACAAGAAAAACTGGCGGATGCTAATGAAAGGAATATTGTGAAATATAGGGGCTGCATGAGAAACTTCCTTCTACCCTTGAAGGAATGGAGCAAACTGCTACCACTAAACCCAGTAAAAATGCATTAATTAATTAAAGTGGAGAAACGTGGTATCAGATGAATATCCTGAAAACAGCATTATAATCATTTGCTTTATGATAGAAACCTATATACAGTTGACCTAGTCATTAAAAATTTCTTAGCAACAGCCTCAAACTACTTTAAGTTAACGCATTTTAGAACAACTTTTCCACACTTGACTTTTTCTATCAGTGTTTACATCATGTTAGCATAGTTAACAGTTTTTTTCTCAGCAACAGCCATCTATAGGAAAGCATTTACTAGGGTACTGTACTACACGCTGTGTTGAATAAGCTAATGAAAAACTCGCTTCCATGTCATAAGTAAGTATCTGTAAGTAAATAAACATGCCCGAAGGCAGCTCATTTCATGTTCCATTCTGCTTTAGAAACTCAAATGTCAATATTCCATCTTATACATAGGTAGAACATGATATTTTATTCCAAGCATCTCTGCATTTTTATTGTGCATTTATAAACATGACACTAGTTTGAAGTTTTATAACTAATCAATTGAACTGCATTATTTTTGCCTTTACTAAACATGGCAATGATATTCTGCTGGGTACTTTCTTCCAGAGTGAACAGATAGTATATTTGCTATGATAATTTAGCATCCAATATTCCACCACCAAAAGCAGAAATCTCCTCAATTTCTCATTAAAATCTGTTCTGTTTGTTAAAGTGACTAGGTTTCTTTGAAAGCTCATTAAAATATGCTCAGATCAAAATTGGAAATTCAGTTAAGAAATCAAACCAAATATTGCACAACAAACCAAATTGGACACTCTTTCTACTCTAAATACCTAGTAGCAGTGGTTCTCAACCTTCCTAATGCTGCGACCCTTTAGTACAGTTCCTCATGTTGTGGTGACCCCTAACCACAAATTTTTTTCGTTGCTACTTTGTAACTGTAATTATGCTGTTATGAATTGTAATGTAAATATTTTTGGAGATAGAGGTTTGCCAAACTATTAACTATTTACTCTTTGCCAATAGACTCAAAGCTTCCAGAAGAATCACTAAAACACAAAAGCATAAATTTGAAAGTTTCAAATTTTATTTAAGTCATAGAAAAATGAATCTGGCTTTGAAAAAGTGTGTGTGTGCCTGTCCTATGAAATGAAGTAGAAGGCAGTCTTTAAAGATCATAAATCACAAGGTTAGGGATTGAGCCATCCATTGAGGAGTTAGCTGTGCTGGAGATCTCCTACGTCAGCAGCTAATGCAGAGGAAGTGAAAGGGCAGTTGAAATGGTGCAATAGAAACTTAAAGTCAAGGAACTAAGAAAGTAGAGGAACTGAAAAGAACGAATTGTTTTTAGAAGTTTTATCATCCTCAGGTTGATCCCAATACTGATAGGGTTTTCATTCTACTGCTTAATCAGCTACTTATCATTCCAAATTCTTAGAGTATCCAAGGGAGGCAGAAAAACTGACAGACCGGAAATCATTAAAAAAGAAAAAGAAACACTGGAATAACTTGGAGCCACGCAGAAATGTCAGTTACGTGGAAGAGGAAGGCAGAAGGCTTTGGTGAGCTAATGGAAAGCACCCAATTGTACCCCATTCTCAATGTCACCGGACACTAATAACATATATATGATACCCATTCTCCCTCTCAACCAAAAGCCGTAAAAGGCCCACAAGACCAGAAAAGCATGGAGCGCTGAGAAAAGGCTATTTACAATCAGACAGGTGCATCTATCTACAGCTACACAAAGGAAGCTCCCTGAAATAAGCCTGCTCCTGAAAGGTACAGAACTGTTGGTTTTCTTTCCAAAGGTACTTAAGAGAACATTTGCTCCTGCCGGAGGACAGGAAAATGTCTTTGTTTCTCAGGGGACCGGGGGACCAACTTCTCTTCTATAACCAAGACTACTCTCAGTTCTACGGCTTGACTACAAGCAGGAAAAGTAACGGCTTTTTTAAACTGTCCACCTCCAAGGGATGTTCCTTAACTCCACTCCATAACCCCAGAGACACACAGAAAGGCTTCATGGAATCCAAAGGAAGTGACAATGGAGGAGCAGCTAAGTCTACTCACAGCAAAGCACTTCTCTCCAGTGTCTTGTGACCACAGACCTATGGTCTCTGACCTACAGGTCAAAGCCCTAGGCTGAGTGGACTCCATTTCCTAATCAGGTGTTTTTGTAAAGGGACCTAATTTCTGATCGTACCTTCTGTGCAGGAACATAGTTTCAAAGCCATCCAGAGATCTCTAAATTCCCTCCCTACCAAGGTGAAATGCTAAAGGGTACTTACTACTTTAGCCAAAACACAAATACGACATACTGGGAGCTCATGAAGTTTCAAAAGCTAAAATGTTGTTTGAGAACATCGAGTCTACAATGCACCCACAAAAATGAAGATTTTCCTTACTGGGAGATTCTTTATCATTTTTTCCTGCATATTTTCCTCCCTTTTAGAGCATGAAATAAATAAAAAATAATAATAATAAAATAAAAAATAAACACTCTTCACTCTTCTTTGGGCAGGATTTGTACTATTCATATTTAGATTTTGCTCATCCTTCTTCTTTCTGGCAACTGAACTACAAGCATTGTTTTGTTGTTAGTCTTTTTTTGTTTATTTGGGGTGTGTGTGTGTGTGTGTGTGTGTGTGTGTGTGTGTGTGTGTGTTAAGAAATGCTGCTTTCTGGATTAACATCTCGCCCAGGAGTTTACATTCTTAGTGTTTTAATCTCTGCTAACCTGCCTTATCAACTGTGTACTATATCACAGGACCTTAAAATTTAGCAGTCACTTATTTGAATACAGCTGAGCATCCTTATGGGATTGGAAAGCTCCCTCCTCCAAAGGTGGTGGCTTTGTTGCTTTGCATAATCACCAAGAATGATTAACCAACATTCGGAGCTGAGAGCAAAGACAAATAGCAACTGCCTACCTGTAAAGTTACTTTCTGCTCCTTTGGCCATCATGCATATAAAATATCAATATGGATCATTTAATTTCACTACACAACACATTAAACTAAACATCGAAAATGTATGTTCCCTTCAAAAGATATAAATTGTTTTAAAAAGTAAACCTTCCTACCCGTAACAGCGACTGGGATTCATCCTTGGTCTTGCTCTCTCCGGAAGCAGGATACTGCTGGGTCAGGGATGCAGACTTCTCGCCACCAGCAGACGCCCCTTGCAGGAAGCCCTTGGTATCAACAGCCAAGCCATACATAGGTCGGGCCAGGTGGGCAGCTTCAACGTTGGGGCTGTCCCTCAGAGTCTTTGTCTGCTCTTGGGAGCTGGACACAGGCGTCAAGAGCCCTAGGCTTGCTTGAGTGTAGGATGGACTGCCCCGTAGGATGTCAGCTCCTCTCCAAGTCACTCGAATATCATCAGTGGAACTCTCAGTCCAGACTTTATCTTTCAGCCCTTCCTTGTCATCAAGTTTCTCCCTCTTGACTATGCTCTCGGGAACTGTCTCTCCCATTTTAGAGTCTGGGTTTAGCAGACTGTAGACCTTGAGGTCAATTTTGGGCTCTTCTTTGATGGTGGGTATGGCATGGCCATCCTCTTCGCCATTAGCAGTAGTGATTTCCTGTTCCTGGCAGTGAACCGTGTTGAAGTGCTCCAATAGTGACTGAGTGTCAGCAGCTGTGAAACTGCACTGGCGACATTTGTAGCAGCTGTGTGCTCTCCTGGAAGGAAGAAAAGAGTCAGTGAGAAGCCAGAATTCTGAAGGGAATGCTCTGTGCTAAAATAGTCCTTATGCACCTGACTTCTCTCATACAATGTAGTAGGTTGAAAGAAACACAATATTCTCAACATCCAGAAATCAAAGTTAATTAACAGGCATTTTCATTTCTGTATAAGAATCTGAAGTTGTCTTTAGCACTAACAGACAAGAAGACACACACACACACACACACACACACACACACACACACACACACGGGGGGGGGGGGGGTGTGCAGCTAATTACCATTAGAACTGTTTGTTTTAGCTTCATTATCACCTGTTACGTTCGTTTTATCTTGATGGATAATTGTCAATTCTAAATTAGTAAGATATTCATGGTTTTACAACTGATTTCTCCAATGGCCTTTCCACTTTGTTTATCTGTGCTGAACTAGGGCATTTTTTCCCTATAAATACATTAACAATTTTAATGTTGAGTTCCTTTTTATAACTTTCCTACATATTTCAATATGCTATGACTATTCCTTTCTAGCACTGTTTAAATCATTTTAGTCAAGGAGATAAGGCTACCTGACCTATATAATCTAGAAAATACGATGTGTTAAAACAAGTATTTTCTAAATGAATTGCATGATCTATAAGTAGATAGAGAAACCGAGCAGACCAAATGTCTGCTAGGCGTCAAACAGCATGGCAGTGGCTACACAGACATGTGTGTGAAAGGAGTCTGTATGTGTGTTTGTGTGTGTACTTTCTTTTTAAAAGTCATAAAACAAAGCTTTTTTATTGTCAGATGTTATAACATCTCCATTGTTGAGGAAATAATAACTGCTATATTAGGAAAATGTTTGAATAAAAAGAACAAATGTATTTAATTGTAAAAAGCATACCACAAAAATACACACATTTTTGCAATAAGGCATTCTTTCTTTGATTAAAGAACCTTACACAACTCTCTAAATATCATATGAAGTACTTTCTACTTACCCCATGTTAGCAAAAGTGTAACACAGTAAGTTCTATGAGCTATCACTTGAAGTTACTCCAACTGTAGATAAGTATCAATATATCATTTTGCCAGCTGCTGGCTAATGGTAAAATGGGAACTCACAGTCCTTGCTTACTTGGCACTTACAGACTAGTCAGGATGACAAGCTTCACTATACACAAACATGTAGGAACAGAGAATGATATATGGAAATAATGACATGAAAGAGAATGTAAGGCTTACAAGGTTGCTTAGGAAAGTCAAGGAACTTTCTGAGGGAAATCTACAAATCCAAAATACAAGAAACAGCTATCCTTTTAGGAGGAGAGAAGGAGGTGTCCTAATTAAGCTTACTATTGTTGTGATGAAACATCATGACCAAACCAACTTAGGGAGGAAAGATTTATTTGACTTATATTTCAACATCATCGAAAAAATTCAGGACAGGATCTCAAACAGGTCAGGAACCTGGAGGCAGGACCTGATGCAAAGACCATGAGGAGTGGTGATTACTGGCTTGCTTGGCCTGATTTCTTATAGAACCCCTGACCACAGCTAAGGGGTACCACCATCCACAATGGCTGGGCCCTCCCAGATCAGTCAGTAAATAAGAAAATGCTCTACAGGGTTTTTTTTTTTTTTTGCAGCCTAACCTTATGGAGACATTTTCTCAGTCAAGGTTCCTTCCTCTCAGTTGACTACAGCTTATGTCAAGCTGACATAAATCTAGCAAGAACAAGAGGAAAAGAGCACATCTTAGCAAACCTGAGATGTGGAAGAGGCCACTGTAGACAAAGAGGAATAACAAAGAAGAATCAGTATGATCAGTCCATTGGAAGGGTCACCTAATGCATGGGTGATTGTCTTAGGAAGGATGGATACTTTACAAGCCTAAGGAGACTTAGGCAAGGAGGAAGATAACAAACATATGGTTGAATCATGGGGGAGGGGCTATAACAGTTTCTGAATTAAATGTGTCTTGTTACGAGGCATGTCTGATGATGAAATGCCAAAACAGCAAGGCTCTGGAGTCCAGGATCCAATTAAGGACAATAAGGTGGAGAAATGATGCCTTACCCACAAAACTGATGTCACAAAACTTCTAACTCCCAGATCAACACTCGGCTCTTCAATATGCTGAAGCCTAAATGTTTCACAATATTTTTTAACCAATGAAATTACTGACAAAACAAAAATTGAAACAACGGAGGGGAGACTGCACAAGGTCTTGCCATAGGAAAGAGAATGAGGACAATAACCTACAAAACCGGCCACGTGCGGCAGTTCCAAGGCTTCCTCACCTTCCCGAAACATTGTGTTTAGACATAACTTAAGAACCTAAATGTTTAATGAGTGCCAATGCAGGGACCAGTATTTAACTAAAAACCATGTTACCAGATGTATCATGATTCTAAATGACTTAACAAACTCACAAGGTATCCCTTATCCTTTTAACTTCAGTGAAACACGGAGAAAGCCCTTACTCTCCTTCAGAATCTTAAGATGCACACTATCATTCATGACAAGAGGGTAAAGATGCACACACAGTGAGGCATTAAGTTTGGCTTCAAAGTTCTCTCGAGACCTTACTAGCTCTTTCCTCCTTGAATGGAGCCTAAATGAATAGAGGGCTAATTAAAAAGATATTACTTTCAAAAGTTGGGAGTGATGTGAATATCACGATACCCATTACTAAAACAGAGTGGTTGGTACCTTTCAAACTCCAACATGCATAGTCATCTTCTGGAGACATGGATGAAGCCCAGACTCTGACTTAGCTTGCCAGGAACTCAGCAGTTTACTGAGCATTTTCACAGGAACTTCCTATGATGGGCAACACACATTCTCATCATTCCCTTCAGAGAATCAACTTAACATTGGGACATACTAAAACCGCAAGCAAGAAATGCTGAAACAGCTATGGCAGGGGATGTCCGTGATGCTGATGCAACATGGGAGTCAAGAAGCAGCAGAGAGATATTAAGAAGTATATACATGGTACAATTTGAGAGATGCTCTGAATAATAACTTCATTGTTTAATTCAATCTTATATTGAGCCAATCTAATTTAAAAGACACTATAAATCCAGTACATACTTTGTATTTATTTAAATTCTACATATTTCAATCAACTGAAGAGCAAACATTCTGCTCACACTACCAAAGGAAACAGGATTATATTTCCACAGGTCTCCTTCCAGAATACTGTCAGATAGGAAAATTTAGTGTATCTCTTATGCAACATTTGGAACCTTCTAATGTGAAGACTCAATATGACTTTGCACTAACAACCTAGCAATGAATAAAGACAGAATTTTAATGAGTATCTAACTCATTATTTCTATCCAGGAAAAGAAGAAAAATCAGTCTATAGAAGAGCAACTTGTACTTGAATTTCAGTGACTTAGAATTTCTGTGAGAAGAAAAGGTTTTTTTGTTTTTTGTTTTGGGGTTTTTTGTTTGTTTGTTTGTTTGTTTTTTCATGACAGGGTTTCTCTGTGTAACAGCCCTGGATGTACTAGAACTCACTTCATAGACAAGACTGGCCTCAAGCTCACAGAGATCCACCTGCCTCTGTCTCCTAAGTGCTGAGATTAAAGGCCTGCACCACCCTCACCTGGCTCGAAGGAAAGGTTTAATAGCTTTTCCTATTTCATAGAATTTTCACATGCTATAAAAAATATTTATATTGGATCCTTCTGAGATTGCAAGTTGCAGTTAGCTTTCATCCTAAAAGTAGCATTCATTCATTGATTTCTAGAGATTTTTATGATTTTCATAATTCATAAGAGGATCAGGAATGTTTCCAGAAAAAAAAAATCAGCTAAAAGATGCTATTTGTTTGATAAAACTCTGATGGTGTGGTGATTTGACTGAAAATGGCCTCCATGAATCTTTAGTCCCTGGCTGGTGGAGCTGTTTGGGAAGGATTAGGAGGTGTGGCCTTATTAAAGAAAATGTGTCATTGGTGGTAGACTTTGAGGTTTCAAAAGACATCCTCAGATTCTCACTCTCTCTGTCTCATGCATCTGGATCACAATTAAGCTCACAGATACTGTATTAGCATCAAGTCTTCCTGCCTGCCAACATGGTCCCTGACATGATGGTCTTGGATTCTAAACTTCTGGAACTGTATGTCCTCAATAAACATTTTCTTCCATAAGTTGCTTTAGTTGTGATGTCTTAACACAACAATCATAAAGTAAGTAAGACAGATGGTATTTGCGTATGGGCGGTAAGCCAGTCTTGGTATATGCTAAAAACAGTGACAATCATGTTTTGCTTTTCTCCCTTACATTAACTTTCTAGTGACTGATGCTAAACATCCCCTGAAAGGCTCTTCTTTACTGAATAATAATATTCATTCTGAGGAATTTGAACCATGGTTTTTCTTCTTCGGTGAATCAAAGGAAAAAAAAATCAAAAGAAAAAAAAAAGGAAAAAAAAAAAAGAAAAAAAAAGGAAAAAAAAAAAGAAGAAAAAAAAAAAAAAAAAAAAAAAAAGGCCGGGCGGTGGTGGCGCACACCTTTAATCCCAGCACTCGGGAGGCAGAGCCAGGAGGATCTCTGTGAGTTCGAGGCCAGCCTGGTCTACAGAGTGAGATCCAGGAAAGGCGCAAAGCTACACAGAGAAACCCTGTCTCGAAAAACCAAAAAAAAAAAAAAAAAAAAAAAAAAAAATCAAAAGAAAAAAGTCATAAATGCTAATCAATAAAACTTTACAGAATCAAATGATTACAGATAATTTATGACATAGATAGGGTAAATGAAGGCAAATAAAGAGACTTCATTGACTATTGATTTTAAACAGCTCAGTAGCACTGATGTCTAACAACATTGGCTATTTTTCAGTATCTACTTGGCTGATATCAAAATCTATAATGTGTATTAAGTGATGATACTGACAAGATGTGTGAGTTCCTGAAAGCCAGAGACAAAAGCAGAAGACAGATAGATAAGTAACTCAATATGATTTGGTTGTAGTCTCTATGAGATAGGGTCTCATGTAGCTCAAGTTGACCACAAATTGATTATGTAAGATGAGCTGAGACTGGCCTTTACACTCCTGATCATGCTGCCTTCACCTACCAAGCTTTAGAATTCCAGACATGTGGAGTATTTGGTCATATTTACCGGGGAGGAACAGCCTGCAAAATATTAATTCATTTCTTAAGTTGAGATAGTCTGATTAATATTTTATTTGTAGTAACTATCTTTGGTGGAGGGGGCACTTCATCTTCAAATAGGTTGAATTTTCTCTTCCTTTTAGTATTAGAAGAAAACACAATGTCATGCCTAAAAAATTCCAGTTTATAATTCAATTTGAAAAAGATGGCCGGGTAGTGGTGGTGCATGCCTTAAATCCCAGCACTCAGGAGGCAGAGCCAGGCAGATCGCTGTGAGTTCAAGGCCAGCCTTGTCTGCAAAGAGAGATCCAGGACAGGCACCAAAACTACACAGAGAAACCCTGTCTTGAAAAACCAAAAAAAGAAAGAAAGAAAGAAAGAAAGAAAATGATGATATATCCTAATAAGTAGTCAAAACAGAAATACGTCTTTCAATAAAACAGAAAGCAAACAATGAATAGGAAACTACATAAAACCTAATATAAACTGAAAATCCAGACTCAAACGCCTCTTATTCCAAAATAAGATAGCTATTTAATTTCTCCTTTTGGTTTTTGCTTATTTCTTTTGCAGAACTAGAGATTGAACTCACAGATGTGGACATCCCATGGCATGCACTGTCCCACTGAGCAACATAGCCTAGCCTAGATAACTGTGTTGCATACTTTCAGAACCTTTCTGGAAATTTGCGTAATTAATGTTTACAAATAAAGGTAAAATATTGCACATTATTTTCTCTATTGTCTATCATGTCCTCAGTATTGTCCTGTTTCTCAGGGACAGTTTTCAAGTTGAAATGTGATGTCTACATTTGAGTATTCGAGGCGCTCCTTTACTAGGCACTGTTTAAAAAATCTACACAGATCTCATTATAACCACCAAGGCTTCACTGTTTTAGAAACTAAACTGATGCTCAGTAGACTTGCCATTTCCAGATTTCCTGATAATTAAGTACTTAATTTGAATATCTACTTTTCAGTATTAATAGATTATCCATATTCTTTCAATGACACTTTTTAAAGATAAATTCTAAATCAGAGGCACATTGTTCTGTCCATGTTCTGTATCCGTTTTTTATTATTTCAAACTGAAAGGTCCAAACAACATGCTTAAATGTACTCATAAATATCACAATGGACAGGTGACTATGATAGAGATATTTCCCAGGTCTTCTCTGAAGGCATCTTTGCTTTTATCCCTAGAACACTGTCTGTGTGTGTAGGCATCACTAGGTTGATTTCATTTGGCAACATTCCCCCTGCTTCCGGTTTCCAACTTTGCTAATGAGAGCATGTCAAACAACTTCTCCTTCCTAAGTACTTCATTTATTGTTTGTCGGTAGCTGCTTTTAAGGATCTTGGCCTTCTAATTTTGCAATAATACGTTTATGGAAAAGTTTATATGTATATATTATATTTTGCTCAGTGTGTGTTATGCTTCTTTGTATCTATGTATTTATATCTTTCATCAGTGAGTCCTAGAAAATGTTTTCTATCTTCTCCTCAAATATTGACTGTATACCATTCATGCCGTTCTCTTTATCCTTTTCTTCTAAGATTCTGATTAGTTGTGTATCTTTAAAGATCTCATTGTATTTCCAGTTCTTATTATCTGGTTTCACATTTTCTGCTTCCTTGCTGTATTGTCAAAACTGTCTCTGTGGGTCTAGAGAGATGGCTCCGCAGTTAAGGGCCCTGGCTGCTCTTTCAGAGGGCCCAGCGATTCCTAGCATCCACACGGGGTCTCACAGCTGTCTGTAACTCCAAACCCAGGAAATCCAACACATTCTTCTGGCATCTAAAGTCATCAAGAAAATACACGTTGCAGGGACAAACATGCAGACAAAAACACCCATATACATTAAATAATTAAATCAGTTAAATATTTAAATAAATAAATATTTATTTTAAAATATTGCTCCAGTATCTCATTGTGATAACCTCACTGGCTCTCTATCATTACCTAATCTGTCAATTATCATATTTATCTAATTTTCAATGATTATGCTTTTCATTTAGGAATGGTATTTGTTCATTGGCTCCCCTCAGTAATTTATGGTTTCACAATGTGTGATCATTTTAAATAGTAATTTTTACTTCCTTAAACATGCAACAATTATGCTATCGTAACTGAAAATTCCTATATCTAAAGTTCCTATGTCTCTGACTCTATCATTTCTGCTTTCTACCTTTCTCACATACGGTGTATCTGCTCTCTGCACAGCAAACTGCAGTGGTGAGCGCATACAAAACTTGTCTTAAAAAAATTATCTTCACACATGGCTACTTTGTAAGCAGCAACAGAATACTTTTCTGTGGACAAATTTATTTTTATTTCTGATGGAGAACAGTAGAGCACTGAATGTGGAAACAGTTTAATCAGCAGCATCATTGAAGTGGAACTCATAAATTCAGCCCCTCCCTGCAGATGACCCCACACCTTCGTCTCGGCCAAGTCCAGCAGACATCCTGGCATTTGTCCCCTGTGCCACTTCACATGCCACACTGGCCTTTCACTTCTCCCTCACTATGGCTTAACTCACTCTTTGTGAAGTAAAGAATAAGCTTTGGAAATTCCCCTGAATTTGGGGAAGTCTGGAGTGCATTAAAAGTAGGCTTTAACTAGTATGGTTGCTTACGGTTGCTTTGTAAGAAGACTTTCGCTCTATGTAGGTCTGAAACACAAATTATATAACACGGGACATTTTGATAAAAATGGTAACCAATAGAAAACCGATGTAATGTTTATTGAGCAGTAAATTAATAAAACACATGAAGCAAGAGAAACAGATTCCGGCATGGAAAATAATGATGGCCACAGGTGTGTTAAGGGACATTGTAAGTATGCAGAAACACTAAGAAGATGCTAACAGACCCATTTTCAGTTACTGAATGGATAATATTTCAGCTCCACTCAGAACAGCCCAGCTCTTACGGAAAGTGTGTATACATGGAATCCACATTGAGATTTCTCTGAGTTCCACATCAACTCTCTTTTAGATGTAGATTATTTCACACATATTGTACAATTAGAGGATTATGCTGATTTTTGTTACTGTCTCACTCTTGTACATAAAGCACTCAAAGTCTAGAATGTTCCATAATAATAACATCAAATGATAGTAGAAATTCTCTAACAGGGCTAATATAAATAAATATAGAGTAATCTAAAAAGAGAGAATTGAGATAAAGTGAAATGACCTCTTATTCTATTTTCAAAACATGGCATATGAAGTAAATACTTTCCTAGAGGATTGAATTTGAAGAACATGAATAGCTGTTTTATTTTACATCGCTAAGGCTTCTAATGTGACCAACATTTAGTGATATTTCCTTATACTTCCTAGTCATGAATTATGACTCTGAAATCTAAATTTCAAATAATTCTATTGAGACTCTCAGATAGAAGATGAATAACCTAGAATCGAAAGGGTCCTTCCTTAGATCAACGAAATTATGTCAGGATTTAAAAGTAAGTATTATTAAAGTACTCAATGGCCTAGGGGCACATTCTATTTAATTTCTTAACTAATAAAATGCTGGGAGCTTGACTGAGATTCAAAGCCAACATACAACTGTCTTTGGCATATACCCTTAGTTCCTCAAAATGGTCTAAAACTACGTAATAAAAGATGAAAATGTGACTCACCTTGGAGCTGTCAGCATATTGAAAACAATATGAAGGCAAATGCTCCTGGGAATTCCATTTGCATAAAAACATTTGCCAAGATCTATGCTTGCTCATCTATTAAACTGCACAGATACAGTACAGGGCAAGGAGAAAATAATCTCTTTCTGGTAAAGGTTACTTTAATTACTAAGAATTAAATAAATCCTGACACTATTAAGAAATCTCTTTTATTGAAACTCTTCAATTCCCCAAAGATTATTTTCTTTATCTAAAGAATATCACCGGGAGGTGGTGGTGCACGCCTTTAATCCCAGCACTCGGGAGGCAGAGGCAGGTGTATCTCTGTGAGTTTGAGGCCAGCCTGGTCTCCAAAGTGAGTTCCAGGAAAGGCGCAAAGCTGCACAGAGAAACCCTGTCTCGGACAAATATATATATATGCTGGGTTTTTTTTTCAAAGCTTTAAGTAATGGCTTAGACTCCTGAGGAAAATGTGTTTGCCCAAATCATCTGTTTACTAGGTATATCAGTAAGCTCTGGGGTGTGTGCGTGTGTGTGTATGTGTTTGTGTGTGCACATACACACATATATGCTCATACATACATATATTCATATTTGTGTTATTATTCCATTTTCCTTATAATTAAAAAAAGTAATGAGGATTTCTTCAAAATAGCCACCCCCTTTAAAAACTGCTGGATTACCTAATTTATATACCACTTCACAACTATATGTGCAAAATATGCACAAACTTGCCCATACTTACACATCCACACAAGTAAGAGTCAAGGAAAGCTGGTGCCTGCTAGCTCGGAAATAAATTAGCATGCAGCTAACATCGGAGAAGACAGAAATACTCATTGCAAGTGTGAACACATATTTGATTGCAGGACTATGTCTTTCCCAGGGTTGACCTTATAAATTAAACAGTGTAAATCTCAAGTAAGTGTTTTCTGAACATTTGATTCACTGTGAACATTAGGATGCCCTTCAAATTAACATCTAACATTATTAGCCTATCGTTGGACATGAACTGCTTCATTACTGATGACTGAGAAGACATAGATACCACACATACATACATAAGCCACTAACATAGAACCTTCAAAGAGAGTGAAAGGTATTGTTTACAGTCTTGGTATATATATATATATATATATATATATATATATATATATATATATATATCAACCTGAAATAACCAGATTTGTTTTAATCTAGGGTATTAGACCTACATATAGACTAGCACTTCAAATAGTAAATGAAAGCTGAAGACAACGGCTCACCCCTCTAATCTCAATGTGCAAGAAGCACTGAGGTAGGAACATTGCCAGTACTTTGACGTCAACCTGAGCTATACAATGAGTTATACTCCAGCTTGGGCTACAGGGTGACCAGGTCAAATAAATATATATAAATATATTTATATCTTATTATATATATATATATATATATATATATATATATATATATATATATAAGTAAATAAAGCTTTTACTTTGGTGCTTAGAGGCAGAATGACAATAAAACACCCAAGGAATGCTCAGCTCTGCACACCTTGTATCTTCAAGGCTTGTGCATCATCCCAGCTTATAACCAGGTCTCAGCTTAGACATTTCTTCCTTGGGAAGGCATTTCCTGACTCGCTATTATTGAGCTATGCTCTTACTGTGTTTATTTTGAGCATAGCCTTCTGCTCCTCTGCTTTTATAGCACTCCTGGATCCTGATGATCTGTAGGTGCCTTGTCCTCCCTACTAAAGTGTCAGTTCCATAAGGCCATGGACTGTGTCTAGCTTATGTACTCCTGTACAGACAATGCCTGGCAACGTACAGTTCTGAAATTCAGAAGTGAGTGCATATAGTAAGTGAATGTTTAATGTAAACTCATCTATAAGAAAGTAGGAATGGTAAACTGGGGAGATTAAGACTTACAAGGAGAATCAAATAAGGAAAAGGAATGTGCATGTGTTGCATATGTTAATGAATTTGAAATAATCTGTTTTATCCGCCCTCAAGGAGTGAAAGCATAATCAAAATCATGTGTATTACAAAATCTCACATCAACATTATTGTTTGTATGTCAATCAAGAATATGGTTCAAGTATGAAAAGTGAGAAGAATGTCCAATCTCATTCAAAGAGAATAATGAGCAACAATCTCAAATTGATTGTTTCCAGAGAATAAAATACATTCTAATAGAACTTTTCACTTGGGAGCTGTACCTTCAATAATTATGGGAGACAGAGTCAGACTACCTAAATTAGTAAACTCATCATCCATTTTTCTGAGAATTTGAAAATGCACTCCGCCAGCGGTATAAAACACTTAGGAAACATGAGAACACATGACTCAACCAAAATCTGAGGTCATCACATTCATAAACATATCATAATCTGCCCTTGGACAGAAGAACTTCTTTGGGACTGCCCTGTACGTCCAGCCCCCATCAGATGCAGCCCCACCAATGCCTGCCCCGTTTCTCTGGGCTCTCTGGTTCTCCACCTGTTATGTGGGGACCCAGAAAACTCACCTGTAGTGTCTAGAGATCTCTTCTTCCACCTGGGTCATAAATTCGCATTTGGTGCACGAGTGTTCTTTGCTTTCCTTGACAGCCAGCGGCCCATCAGATCCTAGGAGATGGTTTGCTTCCTGTTTGACCTCCGATGCCTGGGGCTCGTGCACGGTCTCGTAGTGAAAGAGGAGGACGTCTACATCGGGGGTAGAGAAGGAACACTGGTGGCACTGGTGTTTGACTCGGGAACTTCCGGCCACCCCAGGAGACAAGTGCAGCAGCAAGAGCGCACAGTGGGAACAATTACTCTTTCTACAAGCAAACGGATAAGTAATCTCTCCAAGGTGCTTTTCTGGGCTGCAGAGGCCTCGGGGGCAGAACGGACAGTGCTTAATGGTACACTTATGGATGTTATGGAGCTGTTGGTAATGACGGAGAAGTGGACCCACTACAATCACATCAGGGCCATGGCTTTTGGAATATCTAAAGTCACAGAACTGACAGTTATAGCTTGTTACCACATTATCCTCTGCCCCCTTGCTGGGGAAGTCCTTCTTTTTAGCCCCACTCAAGCCCTTTTCTGGCTTGGTCAATGGCTCTCCTTCTACGCTTTTGGCTAGATCATTCTGATTAATAACAGAGCCCCTGGGAAGCTTGTCATTCAACTCTGGATTAAGGCCGCCTGACTGCACTGCTCCATGCTGCTTGCCATAATGTTCTAGCAGCTTGAGTGAGCTGGATGACTCACAGCTGAAACTACAAAATTTACACCAGTAATAACTGGTGGCCTCTGTACCATTTTGTCTCGAGGAATCGAGGGGCTTGATGGGCACTGAGTAGCCGACAGGGGTGTCATCTCCCGCCTTGACTGTGATCTTGTCCTGCCACTTTCCTAAGTCTCCAGAGTCACTGGCTCGAAGAGCAGGGATGGATTTGTTAGAGTTTTTCTCCGAAGGTTTTGCACCCTCGGAGGATGGGAGAGAAACTTTTATTTTATTCGGGTGAGTCTGAAGAAAATGTTGTTCTAGTTCAGTTGATGAGTTGCCCATATAAGTGAAATTGCAGAATTTGCAGCGGAAATACTTGGTGTTGCCTTGGCAATCTGGAGTTTTCCGTCCAATGCCAATGAATGTTCCACCTGAAGTGACCTGGAGTGTAGAAGAGATGGAAGTTACTTTAGATGTGCCATAAATTCAGTCAGTTCTCTGTAAGGGAGGGGTATTGTCAAGTATTCAACATTTTTATAAAATGACAGTACTTTTCCAGCTTCCTAGGGAACAATTTGAGCTATAGGAAGGGGGGGTCTTCATTTCTCGACAGGGTCTCTTTGAGTGCTTCATTTTAGGACAAAAGGTGAAGTTATGTGATAAACGTGCTATCACCAATTCAAAGAACTAAATAATATATTTTTTTAAGAAATCTATTTCCAACTGAGTGGGGTTGTTCTGCATGACTGTAGAAACACCCAAATAACAAGGTGTTTCCTTTGGAACAGCTAAGGGTTGCTATCAAAATCAGAGGCAGTGGCTCTGAGATCACTCATTCAAGAAATTCTCCAAAGAAATGTGAGACACAGTGCCTATAGCACGGAGGCCACAGGCAAAGAGGAGGGCTCCGTTTTAGACGAAACACAGGACCTAAAATGACCACAGAGCAGGTCTTCTAACAGAAACTTAGTTATGCGCAATGAAACCAATATAAAATGAAGTGGGCAAGAACGTTGGCACAAATGTCTCTCAGCCAAAGTTGGAGAGAACCCTGCCAGGGCTCTAGTTGATTAAGGCCATATCTAGTAACTAAGAACCACTATCTCCTCCAGTGAGTGGGTCATAGGATGGTTAAAGGTTGAAATAAGGCAATCTCCCATGTACTACTGTCTCTGCTAAGCTTGAGTTGCATAGTAAGCCAGGCATGTGAGCATACAATAACATCCCAACACTCAGAAGACAGATGTAGGACAATGGAGAGTTCAAGACCACCCTCGGCTTAATAGGTAGACTCTATCTCAAAAAGGGAAAAAGAAAGAGGAAAGATTACTTTTATTGGTCATATGGAGGCCTTCAAAGGCACTTTATAAGGAAGCCTTCCTCCCTTCTCAGACCACACCTGAACAGGGACCTCAGTCAGGGATCACACTGAGTAAAAGCTCCTGGTTTGATATTGAATTGCTCAATGAAATCTTGAGGAAAAAATTTAGAAAAAAGAAAGGAAAAGAAATTAAAGAAAGAAGGAGGGAAGGACAAAAGGAAGGAAGGAATGGAGGGAGAGAGGGAGGGAGGAAGGAAGGAAGGGAAACTCTTCCTTCAAAAATCAGTGATTTCTTTTTAATTTTTCCCCAGATGTAATGTATAAAGAAAGTGGCAAAATCATGTTCTGCCTTCTTCAACAGCTGCTCAAAAATGACATGTGTGATCGCTGCTCATATACAAATCATTTCATGAGAAAAATCTCAGGCTTCTCAAAATCACTTGAAGGCTCTACTTAAAATGTAAATTTTATTCTGTAGTGCATTCCAGAATGTTTGCATCTCTACTGTATAGAATTAAAATGGAAGCAGCTTTCATTTGCTTCCTAAAGAGGCAGGATCTTGATCAAGGTACTTAACCTCTCTGGTCCATTGGGATAACTTCTGAATTCATGTCCAACATTACAGTTCTAAGAAATCAACACTAGCACATAAACAACTTGATACTGACTTTACATTAGGATAATAATTTGATTATTTCCACATTCTTAATCAAAAGATGAGCCGGGCGGTGGTGGCGCACGCCTTTAATCCCAGCACTCGGGAGGCAGAGCCAGGCGGATCTCTGTGAGTTCGAGGCCAGCCTGGACTACCAAGTGAGTTCCAGGAAAGGCGCAAAGCTACACAGAGAAACCCTGTCTCGAAAAACCAAAAAAAAAAAAAAAATCAAAAGATGATGAGAAAACACACACACACACACACACACACACACACACACACACACACACACACACGATTGATACATATACATCATATGTATATGTATGAACCCAAACACACAGTTTTCTATCTGTCAGGAGAACAGGATCGCTGAACCAAGAGAGGTAATAATGGAGTACCCTCTAGGGCAGAAATCTGAAAGTAAACAATTTGAAAGTTGGCTAAAGTCAAATCCTTGAGAAAAACTATCTACAACATCCTTACACTGATTGAAAGGTGCAGTAAACTGGTCACATTGCAAAACTTCTACACAGACTTCCCAATTCGCTAGAATTGAAAAGAAATTTCAGTCTCTCAAAGAATCCAGCATTAAGTGGTATGTTTTTTTCAATCACTTTAGGGATTTAAACTTAGATCAAAGAGGTAAATGTTGAAATAATGTTTTACAATAAGGATAATAGAAAGTGCAAAAATATAGAGATGGCGATTTGGGGTTTGTTTTGTTTTTTTGTTTTTTTGTTTTTTTTTTTTTTTTTTTTTTTTTTTTTTTTGCTACTGCATTGCCAAGAGATGCTGAGCTCCTTAATATGAAAGGTTTCAAACTTCTGCTTGAACAAGTGAAATTACTGAGAATCTACCACAGATCATCACTACTTTTGATTTTGCAATCTTGAAGTCCCACGTGCACAGCCACACCAAAGGAGTTCAACAATAAGCACTCATATTCCCTATGCATATGGTTGTGAAGTAAATACTGTTTCTAGAAATGTCAGCATGCCTTTTGATTTTGTGTTCTTATCCATGAGTAAAGAAAAATTTATGAATAATTACCAGTAAAGTATCTTCATTTAAGATTAACAAACTTTGCAGACTACATTGGATCTTTCGAGTTGGTGTTGGCAATGTGTCTAAGGTAAGTATTTCTTTGCCTATAGAAGTGAATCTGAGGTCTCCACTATTCAGTACACATCTAATGACTGCTAAATACCTGAATTGTGCTAAGAAATACATTCCCACTACTGAGTTCTTTGACATACAATCCAAACAACAAACAAAACTCAAAAATCTTATTTCATGGAGATGAGCAATCACTTTCATATTCCTTAGATTACAAATTTGCCTTTTTGGTTAATGCCAATAAATCATATTGGTGTTATACAGCATTGAAAGTAAAACAGCATTGGAATCACATTAGGTAAGGGTTTTGATGGAAACATAATTTCTTAATATTCTATTCATTTTTCTCTCAAAAAGAAGGTCTAAAGACTATTTGTGTAATTCATTTTATAGTATCTCATTTACAAGTCACAGTAAAACATATCTGATATCCATTATTTGACAACCTCTGTTAAAAACAAACAAAAAACTTTATTAAAATACGCTATCCATGTCTACTACCCACACTGATTTTATTTTCACTATTTACAAGTGTTAGTTTTGATCTCCTATCTTAGTTAAATACAAATACAATGTAAGCACAGTTAAGCACTTACAGCAACAATTCACTAAAAACATATTGTCAGGAAACACTCTTATACACAGAATCACTGCAAACTTCTCAAACATCAGAATCCAACAATCATCGGAAAAAGACTTTTTTTCTAGTTACGATTATACTAAAAAGGAGATGAAAAGCAGAACGTAGTTTCCTATCTTTTTTCTTGACACACCAACATTTGAAATTATAATGTATTAACATAGAAAGCTTTTATGTAGATGTACTCAAGTTACAAACCATAAAGCTATATGTTCATTTTGGACCTAACATGTACTCCTCCATCCCCTTGGTGTTACTAAGCATTTGGCTTGTGTTGAGCCCTGGGATAGACATAAATAAAAGGTGAACAAGCTAGACCTTCTCTGTCTCATAGATATTTAAGGTGAAAGATTCTGTATAAAACACTTGAACTGCAGTTACATTTGCATGCCTGTATCTGCTCCTAGAAGTTCTCCAAATTCTGTGATCAAACATAGCAACCCCCTAGGACTTGTTTCCCCTCTCTATGAATATAGCTAATGCTGTACATTTTGCCACCTAATAGGATAATTGTAAGCATCAAATGAGAACTCTAGATGAAATGGAATTTTCCAAGATAATAAAAATTTTGCATATTATTCTCTGTGCCAATGATGGGCAGGAGCCTCCTATGGGTATTAAAATAAAGGTAGTGAAAGTGACTTGTTTTTAATTTACCTTAGATGTTTTAATTTTCATCAATTTTGATTTAATTAAATCTAAAAAGCTGCATGTGGTTGTGAAGCATTGTATTAGGCAGTGCACTACAGGCTATTTAACTACAGACTAAGAATGGAAGACTATTTAACAGGGTGACCCATCCCACGAACTTCTCCTGCCAACATGACAAATAGATCAAATGGATCGGGGCTGACGACATCAGTGGCAAATTCAACACACTTGGTTCAAACAGTACTTTTAGCCTAAGTGAAAGGTTCCATTTGCTGTTGTTAAGCCAGTGGTCTATTTATATTCTTTCTAGACTACAAGAAGAATGTGTTACTAATATTTGGGGTATGTAAGGACTCCCTGCATTTGGGCTGAAGGAGTGACTGTGATAGAGTACAGACAGTAAGTTCTCTCCAATACCCCTGAGTCACCTGGAACAAGGAACCATAATAACTCAGGGCAACTCTACCATTGTTTTGACCTTCCAAAAAGCCAAAAGCAAATTAAAGTTATACATAAAAAAACAGCCTAAAGTAAGACACATAAACAGAAAAACAAGCAAACAGAATCATATTTTAACTCATTTTCCCCTGATAACAGTGATGGCATTATTCTGTTTTAATCCCAATTTTAAAACTCTGCAGTTTAAAAAAAAAAAAGTCTATTCCTTCTACATAGTATTTTCCCTGTATTTTCTTTATGATTAATTATACATTGTTAAACAGAAATATTACACAAGAGAATTGAAAAACATTAAAATATTGTTTTTCATGGTCTCTATGAATTCATTTGTTTCCCCCTAATAACATGCATTAAAAATGAATAAAATACTATCCAAAGGAACATGTCAAAGGAAAACATTTTAAAGCCTCGGAATTCTTAAAATGACACTTTAGTACATGTACTTATTTTCAAAGTAGCAGAAAACGGAGCTGTTTGAACTACACACAGGCTCTCTCTCTGATGTGGTTCATTTTCAAGTACTATAATTGATGGCAACAGAGGAGAGGATGAGGGTGCTAATTGGAGAGACTTGGGGTTATGGGCTGATAGTCAAAATGTAAAACCTTAAAAACAAAAAGCTAAGTTATCAAGTGAAAACCACTGTTAAACTATTGGACTTTCATACTACTTGAAGAAACCTGTAAGGGTTGAGAGTCTCTATACCCAGAGTTAACCTGCTAATACCTATAAGGAATGTTTCTGCATGTATAGAGCTCCAAATACACATTCCATTATACCAATGCACTTCTACCCTGATGCACTTCTGATGGAGAATGAGGGCTCAAAATCTGCAGTAACTAATCTAATCATGTGACAATCTTCTCACTCTCCACACAGTTTATTCCTGCAGCCTGTTCTTGTCAGCATCATCAAAATAAATCCAGTGAATCCTTTTCTCATTTGGATTTATAGTAAGCCAACTATTCTTAGGGGCACATTTAAAAGAAACACAATGTCGATTCTTTATTGTGCACATCTTTAAAATCAGTTATTGAGGATCACAGATAAATAGTTTACTGAAAATTTGTATTATGATTTCACTCAGTATAACTCTAAAACGAGTTTTTCTATGGTTACCTGGTAGCTGGAATGACAGAACACTAATGTCATAAACCTAATCTCAATAGAATCTGGAGGCCAAGCAGAGAAGATGGCCCTTAGCAGGTAAAAATGTTTGTCACTTAAGTAGGAACTCTCATACAAATCCAGGCACAACTGGTTTTGTTCCTATAGAGCCAGGACTTTAAGGGACACACAGAGAAGGATATGCAACCTGCAGGCCAGCAGCCTGACTCCAGGTTCAATGAGAAACCCTGAGTCAAGGGTAGAAGGTAGAGAGATGGTTTTCTGAGATGTGTCTGTACAGATCCATACACATGCATACCTATATACCACTGCATCACATACATGCACACTCAAAAAATTATATGGTCAAAATAACTTGGAAGTCTACCTTTTATGGGAAAAAAGAGAATAAAGTGCAAGTGCATTGTAAGGCAGGGTGCTCCTCACAGGACACTTCTAAACCCGGTCTGCCTCTCACTACTGCCCTAAATGGAGACAATAAGATATGAATGTGTTGTAAGAGGACACAGAGGCCAGAGATTGAGCTCAGTGTGGAGCATTTGACTAGTACGCATAAGCCCTGGGTTGGATTCTGCCCACTGACAAAGAAAATAAAAATATAGGGGAAATGAAAAGGGAACGGAAGCAAAGCAGACATTAACAGGAAAACTGAGTTTAACCCCTGAAAACACAGAACAATTTTCCCTGAAAGAGGTTGTTTGTAGCACCCCTACTAACTGAGAAGCACTGGGAATCAACAAGACATGATAGACCAGAACACACTAATGTCTGTGTTTTAACAGAAGATCTCACACATGGGGCTGGGGAGACAGCTCAGCACTTAAGAACACGTGCTGCTCTTGTAGAGGATCTGAGTTCAGTTCCTAGAAATGATGTCAGGTACATCAAGCCCCAGGAAGATCGGTGCCTTCCTTTGGCTTCAGACAGCTGCACTCACATGTACATGCCCACAAACAAACAAATACACACATGCGCGCACGCACACACACACACACACACACACACATACACACACACACACACACACACACACACACCACACACGTACCACACATACACACACCACACTCACCACATACATATGTCACATATACACACCACACACACACACACACACACACACACACACACACACACACATACCACACACACACACAGAAACACATACCACACATACACACGCCACACAAGCATACACACATTCACCACACACGTCACACATACACATACCACACACACACACACATACACATATCACACACACCACACCACACACACAGAATAAATTAGTATTTAAAAAAAATCTAAATTTACTAAATAAACATAATTAATAATCATAGTTAATATTGACACTACAAGAATAGCGGAACAATCTCTCAAATGTGTGGAGTAAGATAATAACAGAAATCCAAAGCAATGCCACGATTCCCAACCTTGACTTAACTAAAATGGAACTATGGACAAGAAGTGGCAAAAGAAGTTCTGATAACTTCGATTTTACGTACATTGGCTCAGGAGTAGCAATGGCCTGTCAAGGTAGGACTGCCCATTAGCTGGAAAATCATCATTTATTACAGGATTCCTGTGCTACTGAACGCATGCAGGAATCCTAGTGATCCTTCAACTTACATCTACAGTGTGAAAGGAGGGGTGTTGGGCAGGTGGGGTAGCTCAATGCTTAAGCTGCTCACTGCACCCCACACTTTTCTCACTTTTGGAATCCAGGGAAATCATAAAACTCACAGCGTGGCTGGGGTGGGCAGCGTATTGAAATTAGACACCGTAAAGGCATTGTGATTTGTTGTCTGCCTCCACACCCAAGCCTGCTCTTAACGTAAGCAGAAGGTAAAAGCTTGATTACACAGCCTTGGAGAAGATAAATGGGAAGTGAAAGCATCTCCTTAACATGGGTCTTCACAGACATACCACTGTATATGCCCAGCAACTAGAGCAGAAGACAACTCTCACACCATCTATCAGATCATCAATCCTCAAAACAAAGGCCTCTGAATGAGGAGACCAGGAAAGAAATCAAACAAATGCATGAACCATCCCTTAATTTGGGAATAACATTGCAGTCTTAATTGAGTAAGTCAAAAATTTGTCCTGGACTCACTCAGTCAGTACCAGTTTCTGCCGCAAAAGAATCAGTGAAAATGAATTACAGTAATTAAAAAAGAGACAAATCAACACATTTCATTTTCTTCTCAGTGATTTCAATTATAAGCCAAGTAAATTCCAATAAGGCAGCACCATACTGTACGGATTAGATAACAGATAATCTCAAAGAGATCACATTTAAAGTGATTCAGCCTGGGGATCAAACAACCCACCTTGCTATTGGACTTGTCTCCCACTCCTTTCTATCTGCAGTAAATGCAATTTCCCTTTGAGGAAGCAGTGTACCACAGGAGTAATGCAGCCAGACCTCTGCATCCTATCTATCATAGTTTACACCCTATCAACCCCAGTTATGCAACTCCCTGCTGGTGGGCATGGTGCTTTAATCCCTGTAAACCTGTTTCCTCTTTTCTTCTAATGGACATAATGGTAGTGTCTACTTCAAGGGTTTTTTATGAAGATGAGTTGATTGATGCACATAAAGAACCCAGAGACACATCAGCACATAAGAGGCCCTTAATAAAAGCTAGCTATTATTAAATGTAAATCTAAAACTGGGGGAGGAAAGCTGTGTGCAATATTTATTATGTAAACTGAAAGGTGACGAAAGAAGACTAGATGAACTTAAAAATACTGAAAGCATAAATGCTGCATTTTGGTGCTCAATAAAAAAAATCAAACAAGTATGAGTGTTTGAAAGGGCAGAATATATTTGTTAAGATTTGGAGTCAAAGGATGAGTAAGAAGCCAAGATGTGCTTGGTCTAATGATTCTCAGAACAAAGAGAATCAGAAAATGAAATGATGCTGTTTTCTCCCTCCAAACTTCCCTCCAGTTGGGGCACTCACTGTATATCTGGACTTTCAACAGCTGCAAGTTTGCTGTGATTATAATGACCCAAGGAATGAAAAGCCCTCAACAATCTGCTGACTTGATATAGTTAGCAGAGAAGGCCATTTGGGAGATAAAACTTTTATTAAGAGTTGAATGAGTCTAAATTTGATTGGATGCACTGATAATTATGTTTTTTTATTCTAAACATTCTGCCTTGAGAGAAACACTGATATTCTAGAAAATGACACACATTCTTTAAATGATAACAAACAAACCAAAAAAATCAAAGAGAAGTAGACATTTATCATACCACTCTCATGTTAACACAGCCAAATGGAGATTTAACTGCCACACAGGTAAATGGATTAGTTAGAATGGTCAAACTTCTCCTCCCGGGGGGGGGGGGGGTTACATTATCCAGCTCAGCCATCTCCACTGATGAAAATAACCTGGTAAATGCCAGAGTTTTGCTTTGCTTTATGGCCTTGGGGTGAGCATATGTTTTATTTTGCACACTTTATTACTTGTTAAAGAGATACAGCCCTGAAAATAAGTCTGGATTCATATGCCAAACATTCTGTACTCCATAGACAGTCTGAATTGATTAAAGTCTCATTCACCAGTTTTTCTAAAATGCAATAGTTCTCAACTTGGAAAAACAAAGAAACAGAACCTGCTAAGATCTACAACTTCCCTTATACTCCAGATCAAAAGAAACTGCAAAGCAAAAAATAAATATTTGGAAGTAAAATTCAAGACAAGTCAAAATAAACCACAATGAGATTAATGTTCTTGGGTGTTTTGTTTTTGTTTTTTTCTTTTACTATTTTAATCAAAACTGTAATTCCAGTGTTCAACTGAATACACTTATATGTTAAGGCTATATAGAGCTCCTATAGTTAAATGTGCTGAAAATATAAAAACAAAGGGTAGTTTCCTATCACGAAAATCTGCTCTTCCTGTTTCTAACATGACATATTGTACAACTGGGATAAAAATATTTACAAAACAGAAATGTAGCACTCCTGGTTCAAACAGAAGAGAGTCCCTGGCAAATTAAGAAAGGGGTCCTTCCAGTAAATGTGGGGTTTCACTAAAGGCCAAAATGAAGGTCCCAAATGGAATTCAGTAGCTACTTTCATGGAGTCGTGAATAATGCAGAACAAGAGAAAAGATCTGCTAATATGGAAAGGTTTTTGCGTGCATCTTGAGCTTTTATCAACTTGGAATAGTGTAAACACTTTCCCGTGGGAAGCACAACTTGACAGGACTCCTAATTTTATAACCTGATCTGAGAGCTAAAAGCTCCCCCATAAAGATGATGCAAACGCCCTAATGCACAGCACATTAAGCCCTAATGAAACAGCAGAGTCGGCGTGGTTAATGCAGGCCTCCATTCAGAGAAGGTTTAAATATAAGCATAATAAAGCAGATTAAAAAGAAAGAGGCTGTAATTACTTTTTAAAGAACTCAATCTCTTGTCCTATTATTGGTCTACTTGCAAGCCTCAAAGGCTGAATACAGATAGTAAAAATTACATGAGGCTTACCAATCATGCCATATCCATTATTTTCAAATATGTAAGCAAAAAAAAAAAAGAAAGAAAGAAAGAAAAGAAAAGAAACCTGATAAAACACAGAGTGGGGGATGAAACATTGGGAAACTAGTGTCCTTATCCAGTCAAGTAGCTCAGTGCTAGCCAAGATCTTCTTTTACTTCTTTTTGTTGTTATTTATTTATTTATTGGCATTGTTTGGATTCTGTTGTTTTTAATTTGTGTTGGGAAGCTCATTTTAATTTTTCTGTTTTTCTGTAAAAAGATGATCTCTTTTCTGTTTGCAGAGCTACGCACACTACTGCAAAGTGTGTGGTGGAGGATCTCACGAATTCCTCAGACCGAGACAAGACGGTTGTGGGATATTCTATGGTGGTGTTGCATGTGGTCTTCACCTATTCCTGGTACACTATCTACAGGGGCAATGTAAGAAAATCTTGTTGACATTATTTTTACAAAAATAACCATAATTCCTTGGCCAGTTGTTGGGAATAGCATTTCCATGGACATGAATAGTGTCGTACAAGATCTGTGCTACTGGATTTTCAGAGGTTTCTCCAGATAGCATACATTTTAGGTTTATAAAGTATGTATTAAAATCTAAGTTGCTGAATGAATTACTCCATCTTCCAAACTGGTTATCTTGTATTTGCAGTCATGTTGGTTCGATTTCTATAAAACCATTGTGTCAAACCAAACTATAGATCACAGCCACATAGTCCGCTGAGTTCTTTCCTCTGTTCCTTTCTCTTGGTCTAAAGTGTCATAAATCTGTCATTAACTGCCAACTGCTCTGAACATTTCCTAAAAGCCAATTTAATTGAAAAAGATTAATGAATTGTTCATCCATTTCTGTAATTGGCTTAAACTGTGTAGTTCAGTAAATGATTCCTGAAATTTTTCATAATACTGGTGTCTAGGAAAATATTTTATCAGAACATATACAAGCCATTAACTCATAAAATGCATCATATGTATGTATGTATGTATGTATAGATATACATATTTCTTATGGAACTCTGCATTAAAGAAATTCTGTAGTCAGGATTTTATCTCAGGTAGCTTTTAGTCAACACAGTTCAAGGGCCTAAGAAAGAACTAGTTAAAGGGCATTTCTGCAGCACAGATACGTTAGAGCAAAAGGGGATTTCAGACATGGCTTTATTACTGAATACATGTAGGAGGAAAAGCTGTTTGGTTTGTGGTTCAGCATGGAAACTGCTAAGTTACTTATCTTCAGACATGTTTTTGCACAAATATCAGGTATGCATGCACCATATGTTCAAAGTCATTATTGATCTATAGTGTACTTGATATGCTCTTCACAAAATGAAGTTACATTTTTTTAGATTTGGCCCCACATCCATTCATTTCTTTGAAATAATCACCCATGTTTCCCATGGATTGGTTTAATCTATGTGTAGCAGCATTAGTTTTCTTCAACCAAAGAAGAAAATAAAATAATTCTAACAAGATCACCTTCCTGCCTGTGGCTTCCTATCACTTTTTTCTTTGCTGCATGCAGAGCAGAGATTTAGTGCACAGCACAGTCTATGATCAGCTGTTTTATTTCCAAACTCAGATAGCTCACACATCTGTTTCATTTCTAAAATCACTGCCCAGGAAAAGTGTTCCACCCAAACATAAACTTTACTATAAATAACTAAGAACCTAACAAATAACTATTTGAGGGAAATGGAAGTGTGTTTAAAAATCTGAATTCTTCCAAACCCTAGGCCTTAGTAATCTTTTTAGAGCCTTCCTGACAGCCGGGATCAGCTTCCCTCAGAAGTCGTCCCCAGAGTGAACAAATTAAAACTGCCGGAAATCCAGGTATTAACATCATATTACTTGCTAATTATAAAACACCGTTTCGCACACTGACATTATGCACTTCCAACCCTTTTATCTAAAACACGTATTTGCTTTCCAAATCAGAGTTTGACAGCAGAGTATATCTGACATAAGACAGTGAAATGATCTTTAATAAGACAGGAGTTCAAAGCATGCAGCTTTCACGCATAAGAACTATGTTGCCTTAATTTGCTACTCCACAGAAATAATTCTATTTGGAGAAATTCAGTTGAAAATGGAAATTTTAAAGATGAAACTGCCTTGTTAAGTTTTCTCCATGTCTTCTTTAAAATAATGATGGCCATTCTGACGTGGAAAGGACTCAGAATTTTCTATCCATATCTTTCTTACAGATATTATAAAATATGTTACTGCCTATCCTTTGTAGTGCCTTTCTGTATCTTTCTTAATTTATATTAGGTTCGTAGAAAAGCATAGGAATGAGCTACTGTGGCTAGGAAGCTGACAAAAATAAATGTTGAAAGATTTCCCCGGTAAAATAAGTGCTGAGTTCTATGGTACTTGTAAAAATTCATAAATAAGGTGAACATTTACCATCACATGCTTTGTGATCTCCCCAGCGCAGCAGACAGTTGTGTAGCTTGATCTGCTTAAGGGGCCCCCTTGCAGTAAGATCAGAATCCATCCCTGGTGCATGAGCTGGCTTTTTGGAGCCCACTACCTATGATGGGTCACCTCACACAGCCTTGAGGCAGAAGGAGGGCCTTGGACTTGCCTCTACTAAATGTACCTCCCCATGGGAGGCCTTACCTTCTTATAGGAGGGAATGCGAGGTGGGTTGGGAGAGGGAGGGTGGAGGGGTGGGAGGAGGGAAGAGTGAGATCTTTGATTGGTGTGCAAATGAATAAAAAAAATTCTTAATAAAAAAAAATTTTAGAATGTACCACAACCTAATACTCTTTGAGGAACTGGCCATGAGCTTCAACTGTGCTAAAATCACCAAGATTAAATTAATTAAAATTAATACTGAATTTCTTCATATTCACATTCATGTTTCTTTTAAATTAAAAATATTACACCTTAGGGTTTTTTCATATCTATGCTTTCAGCTGAGGACAGAAAAATAGATGAAAACAGAGTATGGGTTTCAACAAAAGTGTAAACCTAAATCATTACCAAGTGCCTTCATAAATTATTACCATTTTCCTTAAATGGAGAAAGAAATGCTTTATTGGTTTACTTCAAAGTCATTGTGAGCTCTCTACTACTTACAGTCTCATTGGGGTTGTAATCAATGTAAAATGTTACTTCGAAATTTCATTTACATTTATTTTGATATATCAAGAATATATCTCCATCACTGTCAATATGATCCAAACCTAATCAGACTAACTACAAAATCAAATCCTAATCCAAGGCACAAGAAAGACTGACCCCGGAGGAAGATTATAGGAGAATCCTAACAGTCTGAAACTAGAACAAGGCAATGACTTATGATCATGTACAGTCACAGATCTCTACCATTGTTGGAAGGCTGAAAATACCCAACTATCATGAAGTAGATCAAGAAATGTGAATTTTAGATAATTCCATAAAAAACTTTTTCCAAATCTGCTAGAAATTTTGGATTTTTTTCCCCCACAATGAGAAGTTAAAATCAACCCTGAATACACATTTGAATGAAGCAACAATGAAATACACACATCTTTTCTATAGGGTGTAAAAGTCTCTTGTCTGAGATCTGACTTTGAACATAAAACTATGAATTCACCTTTCATCACTAATTACTTGATTCTCCTCCTAGAAATGACAAGAGAAAACACGAACCTGTACATCATAGGTCCCGTTTAGTAAAGCAGGCCGTGAAGGGCTGATGTCCTGCAACACACCAGAAAGCACAGATCGGTTGACCTTCTGGAAGTCTTTGGAATGGCTGAACTGCACCATGTTATGAAGGGCCAGGATTTTGCTGTCCAGCTCAGCATCCTGCCTGGTGCGATTATGCAGTCCTAAGTGATACTTTCGGAAGTGCTTAATCAGATCTGTGGGGTCATTGCCATAGTAACCGTATCCACAGATATTGCATTTAAAGTCCTGAAGCTCTGGAGACAGAGGTGCCGGGTCTGGGTTGTCATTCACCAGTAAGTCAGTTTTGGGTTTACTCAGTCTTACACCCCCATCTGAAGGCACTTGTGGGTTTTTTGAGGCCACGGAAACCGGGCTCAAACCTTGACAATTGGCTTGACCACTCTGCACTGGCCCTGTTTCCTCAGTAGCCTTTGGTGACATTTTATGTTCTTCCTTTGTCTCCAATGAATCCCCTGATGGGGTGCAGGCCATATCTTGAGGGTCATCTGCCTCTGCTCTTTGAGGAGACTTCAAGGGCTCGCAGACTCCCCCGGCAGCTGGAGATGAGAAAGCCAACATATTTCTGTCTGTTACCTCATCATGCGGGAAGGAGGCAAGGTTTCCTCCCTTACTCGGGCTTTCATAACTGAAACCAGCCTTCTCACTCAGGCCTGAGATTTGCAAGTCCTTCTTACTGCTAGAAGATGGATCTTGGCCATGCACGCTGTGTTCCTCTTTCGTGTTCAGTTCTGCAGCATTGCTGTGATCTGTATTTTCTGACATTTGATCTGCAGAAAACTCTTTGTCCTTTGTAGACACCTTGCTCTCTGTAGCTATTGGCTCCAGGGTCTGACCCTCGCCTTCACTAGCAATGTTTCTCAGAGGGGGGTTCTTTTTCCGGACCATATCTGTGAACACATAGGGAAAATGAAGGGACATGTTTATTTGAAGATTACACACAGGTAACCCAATCTAGGGTATTTTACTTAGTCATTTCAAACTCTTCAAGGTGCACAATAAAATAGCTCCTCTAAGGAGAAGAAAAAAAAAAGACAGCTTCAAAAATATGGAAAGAAAAAGAAAAGGAGAGAGACAGACAAAAGCAAATAATATTTGATATTTGAACCTGTTTAACACAAAGACTGGCTAATCTATTCTTTTAAAACATGATATGAATATTAAAGACTCATTATTATCCATATTATTAACCATTCCCTTCCATCCTATTTTTGCCTAATTTCCTTATTTTCAATTATGGGCAATGATAAGCACACATATATTTATACATGTTATAGATTTTATATATATCAGATATGCTATGTTTATAGAACATATATGTACACGTTTAACTTTACAAAACACATACTGCATGCTTGCTTCCACGAAAAATATATGCATATATACATTAATTACTATGATGGAATATTGCTACACTAATAAGAATATGGTTTCAAAGAAATAGATTCATGTCAAAATGACACAGAAAGTCATGTTATGAACTGAGTGAAAACCGCCTACTTACTACCAGGAAAGAAGATAATGAACATTTCTGCTCAGCCCTATCAAGAATTTCTTTAAAACTTATGGGTACCATGCTGGGGGTTAGAAGTAGGTCTGAGAAAGCACTCCAGCGGCAAATCGGGTGTCACTGGGACTCTGCAGCAGCATGAGGAAATAAGCTAAGCCCTTGGGTTCTCACCTAGAGAACAGTATGGAAGCTGACAAAGGTCACTGTCTTTCTGAGGCTGAAATGACAAGATCTTAGCAGTTTATGGTGGCTTTCTTCCCATGCCAGCTCTACTGTGCCTTAGGACTTTTTGACATCAGTAGCTAAAGTCAAACTTAGAACTTAAGTGATAAATGCCTATACAGGGATGTAGTTATCAGATCTGTAATAATATTGAGAAATGAATAGTGTCCTGCTAATTAAAGACCATATTAACAAAGGCTGGTTGAGCATGGGGCTCTAGGCCCTTCGTTCTCTAAGCTCTCAGCTGAAAACTCAAGCATTGCCTAAGCCATCCCTCAAAATGTCTCTCTGAAAATTCTACCTTCTACTGTCTAATAAAACAAGCTTTCTTTATTGTGAAGAGGCTTTGCTGTGATGACCAGTTTAGTAGAGTGAGTTACACCACAGCTATGGAAAAGGGCCGGAAAAATCCAATGTAATAACATTGTTTAGCTGTTTGCCCCTGCAACTCTTCAGTATGCAAGCAGGATCACACTGGCCCGAGAAGAATGGGTGGACCTTTGCTTCTGAACATCTCTAGTCACACAAAATGGTTGTAAAATGAATCACCAAACACAATAATGGGCTAGATGTGTAAATAATCCTTGATAAGGTGATATTTTACTTCAAGAACTAATGTTGAAGACAGAACAACCGTACTTTAAAAACTGCAGTGCTCTCTTTAAGCACCAATAATATCATTCATCAAATGTCCATATAAGTTCCTTCATGGACAAAAATATGATAAAAGAATGAAGGCTCCAGAGAAAGTGTTAGTCAGGGGGCAACGTTAACCTTCGGGAAGAAGGGGGAATGTGTGACTCTCCTTGTCACCCCATGAAAACTTCAAGGAAAAGAAGCTAGGAGCCTTCTTTGTAACTCAGGACACAGGTTAACTATGTTTTTGTAATGCTTGCATTTCAATGTTGCTTTTGTTGACAACACTTTAGGACACCTATATCTGTCTATTGGATGGGGCTCTGATAGCCTTGGGAGGACACATGAAAGATTACAAGGTAGTTTACTGGTAGCTATCCAAGGGGACAATTTGAAGGAAAAAGATAAGAATCTAAGAAATCGGTCATTGTTTAAAGCATAAAGGTAAACAAAACACATGCTGTTTTAAGTCAGGCAGAGTGACATGTGTTTGTAGTACCAGCAATTAGGAAAGCTGAAAGAAGAGCACTAGAGCCCAGGAGTTCTGGGTCAAACTGTAGAGCTCAGTCAGACACACATCTCAAAGCTGTGTATGTCTGTATGTCTGTGTGTGTGTGTGTGTGTGTGTGTGTGTGTGTGTGTGTGTGTGTGTGTGCGCGCGCTGCGCGCAGCGCGCGCACAGGCGTGGGTATTTACAAATTTAAAAGCATTTGTTAAATATGGATACATTTATATGTGTTTGTATTTATGAAATTATATTTAAACTTGACCTAGAAGACAGGATTCTCTAGTTCACAATATAAGCTGTTCCTACATGTTCAAACACATAAAACGATATTGGTTTGGGAAGCATCTCTTGCCTCATCTTCGAAAATTCTGAATTACTTCTCCATTGTACATCATCTCATCTGTATCGAACATAGTACAGTCTTTCTTTGGCCAAGTGCTTAAAAACCATAACGGTTGTGTTTCAACCTTTCCTACTTAACATACCTACATTCTAACAATGACTAACTGAAATGATATAAATGAGGTTACCCAAAACTGTAGAAAACTCTGTATGAAAAGCAGAATGTCGGAAGAAAGCATAATCTGATTCATTAAGGTTACCCATCTATCAAAATGAAAGGTGAATGGTTTATGCCCATATATTAATGTCAAAGTGATTAGAAAAATGGCAAGAGAACTAAGATAAAATACTTAAAAGTAAATTGATCTAAATACATTCATATTGGGGAAAAAAGTCATTTTTTCAGAAGAAAGAAACCTTTTAGATCTCAACTGATTTATCATTATCATGAAGAAACATGGTGGGTCAAAGGTTAAAAATGACTCCACCAGCATCATTAGCTCCTGAGGAAAAAAACACAACTTAATTAAATTACTATCTTCACAAATTCTAGTTCCTTCTTCCACCCAGGAGCAGACCTTCAGAAAGAGTATGACTCACTTATGCCTTATGCTCAACAGAGACCTTAATAATATACATTGCAAAGAACGTTAAACTGCTGAAACTTCAAAGAAGAATCAGAGAGGTCATTTGGGTTTTATATTGTGCTGTGGGGGGTAGGGGCATGTTCTTTTGAGTTGCTGTTTTAAAAAATGTAGTTAATTTATTTGAGTATACTTTGAAGTAGTTATAGAAAAAAATTTACTGGAATTATATCATCATAATTTTTCAGAGTGACATATTATGTAAATATAAGCACATTTGCAATATTTCTGAGTGGAAGAAACTCCCCTCTCAAGTCATAAGTTAGATAGCACAAGACTATAGCCACCCGCCAGTTATTATCTCTAAGACAAATAACAGATTGCACGATGTTTTACTGTGTGCCAAGAACTTTTCCAGTGAACATTTTCCTTGAAAAAATAGATCACATACTTGCAAAACCATACCCAGCATTGACTTCATAAGGCATGTGGGTGGCTTTAGAGTGCTTTCGGCACGTATTAATTCTATTAGTCAACTATCAGGAAGCTAATTGTCTTAGAAGATGTCACCAAAGACATTTTGAGAGATGATCTGTACACCTGTAAAACAAATAACACAAAAAGATTCTCTTCCTAAATAATATACAGATGCTTGAACATATCACACCTAAAATACAGCCTCACACCAGCACCCTGGGCTGGTAAAAGCATCAGATAAAAGCCTAGTCAGACCTGGGGCAGAATCCTTTCCTTTCTGGATTTTAATAATGCAGCCAGAGAAGGAGCATGATATAAAATATTATGGGACAATTTTATTTTCCAACATATTGAAATACTGGTAAGATTATTTAACCTCTGAAGCCCTCTCATCCCTAAGGACTGTCATATTTACCAATGCTGGGTAGACAGGGGATCTAAATTTGTCCACACCAGCAATGGTGTTTCTAGAGGGACTCTGGATGTCATTAAAATGCATAATCATATTAATGAATGTCAGACATCAGACATTTAGATATTGTCAAACATTTAGGACAATTTGACTTTAAAATTTTCTCATTCTACTCCATAGCAATATCCCTTTTTTAAACTAAAAAAACAAATAAATTCAAAATGCTAGTTAAAGCAGATCCACTCTGAAACAGATTTTTAGGTAACAAGGCTAGTAGGAGAAATGGACAGAAAATCAAAACTGTTCATTTACACATTCAACATAATTGAGAGATGAAGAAATACTAAATAGTGGCAGAATGGAAAGCATTGTCTATATTTACACCATTTTCCACATACACAAACACAAATCCCCTTAATTAGACCATCTAACCCAACTGCCAAGATTTCTAAACAGTATGTCCAGCCTCTCCAAATGGTTCTAAGATATAAGATATCCTTGTTGCAAAAATCTGGTTTAATCCTCAACTAATATTTCATTTTCAATTAGAACAATAAAATTTAAAAAATTCTTAAAGTTCACAATTATTTAGAACATAATAGAATAATACAATGTATTATGGTATCACTTAGATTAGTGCAGTGGAAATACTTAACATTGTAGTTTAAGACACAATGCTCTTTATTTCATTTATTAAAATTGTTAAATATACCAAAGAATCTCCTTCATGAGACTGAAACTTTTTCTCATGGTGGCTGCTTCACAGAAACAGGAAACTACATCTTCTGTTATCTAGACAATGTGAATTCAAAACTAATGACTTAGCTATGTTTCACATATCTGCATACACATCTAAACATACATATGCAAACATATCTACATGCTCACATAGATAAATATAGTCATTCATACACTTATGAAATGTTCTTATTCCAACTATCCATGTAATCAATAATCAAATTACCTGACCAGAGAAACCAATGTTCAGAGAAATTTAGGAAGAAACTAATCTCACACTCTGTGCAGTGAAAACTAGGATTTGTTTCCATTAAATGAGGAACTCTTTGAGATCAAAGGATGTAAAGTGTATGTTCTTTGTACTATCTTGATTTCAAACAAACAAAAGAATGAAAACTGTAGAAAGAAAGACTGGGAAGGAAGTCGCGTGTCCAGTTTTAGACGTGACTTGCAGGACCCATAGGATGATTATGGTAAACCCCTCCTGTTTTCTGAAGCTTCTACCTCTACAACGAAAGAACTTAACTGATTTTCAGTTTCCCCTGGCTTTGTGACTGTAATGTAATGACCCTGATAATAACATTTTAATTTCACTTTTGAAATACCTTTGTCCAATTTCTTTTCAAGATATTGAAATATAAAACTGCTAACAACTAATGGTGTCCTAAACCACCATATTCATGAATGTCCTTCACTCAGTATTTGAATTCCTTCAAACATTCAGCATCAGCTGTGAACTAAACACAATAAGCATGATTTAATTACTCTTCATCATTAACTTCAAAGAGAAAAACTATGCTTAAAAAACAAATGAAACAATTATAAGGGATCTCTTTGAACAGTGTTCTAAATGTCATTTATATATCTTTTTCTCATGGTGGCACTATGAGAAAGTGTGTGTGTGTGTGTGTGTGTGTGTGTGTGTGTGTGTGTGTGTGTGTAATCTCAAAACACTGGAAAAATTAGGGGAAGTATACTGTGTAATCTGACCTCAGCTTGGAATTTTATTGTGTATGAATTATACTATAAGTAGCACTACTGATTTTCATATTATATAATACCAGATGACTTATTCTTTTTGTTTTTCAGATAATAAAACTTTCAAGTGCTTGAAATCAAAGTTAAACACAAAAAATAAGTCATCATGCTCTAATCTTTAATAAAAAGATATTTTATACCATACTTGATTATGCCACTAGCATAAAGTACAAGGTTATTAATTGCACATTTCTTGTAGCCTTTATAAAAAATAAAAGGAGAAAACAAAGAATAAAATGTTCCTTTTGATCAAAAGTCTCCCCAAAAAATCTAAAGAATTAAGCAACTGATAGCAAAATAAAAGGGAGGTCAAGTCTTGGACCTATAGCAGACTAGATAGCTTCCATATGAACATGGAAAGTTTCTGCTTTAAGGAACATATGTGTCTGCTCATTGGTTTGGGAGGAAAAAAAAAACACTTGAATCCTGTCTACTCCATATATACAGATCAAAATCAGACTGCTTAAGTGAACTATAAAATGCAACAGACATTGTTACATTGTTTACCCAGTTCACAAACTCAAACATTACTGAAGAAGTTTAAATGTTTTCTATTTTTTCAGATTCCAGGGCAAGACTTCAATGGTAGATTTTTTTTTCTTAAAAGAAAAAAACTTCTAGTCTCACAAACTCTGTTAGATCTGGTCCTTTGTTATCTATTTCTTTTTAATTTGGGCTTTGAATCCTTAACATTCCTGAATCTTTGAAAGTATTTTTGGACATTTTAAATCCTTTTGAGATTCAAACGTCATCACCTTCAAGCATCTCCCATTAAATAAATCTCTTATTAATTCAGACCAAAATAATGCAAAATGATTATTTCTAATAACATATTTCCAAACATAAAGTCTATTAATAACCATATGAACACTAGAACTCATCCAAAGCCCTCTAAGATAAAATGTTCACACCTTTACACAACCTCTTTCAAGAAGTTTTGATGCTAAACGAAGCACGTATATTAGGCTATTATTTCATCATACTATATTCTCTATATTTTAAATATTTCATTGCAAAGGCATTAGTCCAGGTTGAAGGAGATCATGAGGTAAATTAGTAATAATGCCATATTAAAGAAAATTAATACATTGACTATTTCATTTTTAGAAGAAAACTATAGGACAGTTATTCCTTTCTTCAAAGCTTTATACTAGAAGTTTGTTTGACTATAAAACATGTCTGAAAACACTAGAACTTGCATTATTTTCACGACTTGGAATAACTAAAGAACAAATACAGATCTCAGTGTGCAAAATCAGAAAGAAATTATTCTCATTTCATAACAAATAAGAGGAAAATTCATTAAAACTATTGATTTTTTAAAAGATCACAATTTTAAGCAAATTCAAATGTTAACATTTGTTTATACATATACACATTTCCCTCCTTTTTTCCCAAAGAAAATAAAAATGTCTATAGTGAAAACCATTGATTTATACCAACTAATCTGACTGACCCACAAATTACCCTTGCCCACTAATTTGCATGTGAGTAGGCTTAACTTTATCCTTTACTTCTTTGATGAATTTAAAATTCATCAACTGGTCCTAGGGAAAATGACCAATCATAGTGTCAAGTTCAAGAAGGTTATGGCAACATATGAATGAATCTACTTAACAAGATGGCTATGAAGTGAGATGACAGTACATTGTATGAAAGCTAGATTTCCACTGATAACAAAAATTGCCAGAATCTGGTTTTGTGTGAGTATTTGACTTTCTTCCTAGCATTTGCTTTAAAATATCTGTTTATTAAAGACAGTTTAATTTCTATATATTTCTGTTACTGTGTTTCCAGTCTATCATTAAACAGATACAGGACATTCCAATCATTAATTCAATCCTCCAGTATAACTGGCTAGCAGCTGTGTCCTATAGGAAACCTGTACCAATGGATGCTAATCCACCTGGTAAAGTGATGCGCCAGCACAGACTACACAGTGGGCAGCAGGGTGACTCTAATGGATGCATACTATGGATGCTCAGTTTTCAATCACTATGAAGCCAGGGCAAGGATTCTGACACTGTGCTTCTTAATTGACTTGTTTTGTTTTAAAAGGGTACCAAGCTAAATACAAGATTTAAAGGCACACCAATTTATACTGCCAATACACTGCGTATATGAGTGTTGCTTATATAAGTAGATGAGAGACAGAAAACGTTTCTTTCTCCAAGACGAAGGGAAGTAAGCTATGCCTTCATGTGTATTAGTCCTTCCTCATGAAACTGAGAAGTAACTTAGGAACCACTGAGCTCATCCTTACCATACAACAGGAAGTAGTTTAAAAGGACTGCACCCATCTAAGGACAAATGGCCTAAAGAGAGAACCACAGAAGTGTCCAACAGTTAAAGGCACAATCATCGTGAAGATTTGATAATGAAACCATGCAACAGAAGGGAGATACTTAGTGTTTTCCTTCCATGCTTACTAAGATCTATCAGTATGAACGTTGACAGATATAAGCTAATATACAGTACTTATAGTAGAATTTCAAGCAGTGAAACAAACCCATGCCAGTGACACACAATTTGTTTTGTTTTAGATACCATCCTGCTTAGTGACACTGCTTCATTTAATAAATCAATTCACGAGAATCCATAATTGAACTATATAGACAGATGGCAGAAATTATAGGAGTCAGAGCCCCATGGTAATAAGTCTATAAGGTCTTGCCAATGAAGGAAAGTGTCTTTTCAAGTTGCCTGCCCTCTTTCTGTTTCTTGTCTGGCACAAAGAGTGGCAACTTTTCCTAATCATGTGCTAAGAAGCCAAGAGACCACAGACTAAAACTTCTGACATTATGAACAAAAATAGTTTTTCCTCCGTTTAGTTTTCTCCAGGTATTTTGTTACAGTAATGGGAAGTGCAAAGATAGCATCATTTTCCTTCTGATGAAACAAAAGAGGCCGAGCAGATTTTTCTTTTTAAAATACAATTATATTTCTAATGAAAATTAACATTATAAATATCCTTATGTGTTCCAGGAGAACATGGTTCAGGAGGTTAAGGGCACATACTGCTCTTGCAAAGGACCTGTGTGGGTTCTTACCATCCACATGGCATCACACAAGCACCAATAACTTCAGTTCCTGAGTATTTGATAACCTCTTCTAGTCTTTGGTCCCCAAATATGCAAGCTAACACTCATCCATATAGAATAGAAATAAATCAACCTTTCAAAAACACGTCTATTTTTGAAAGCAACATAGGATAGTAAGGTGTAACAAACTACAGTTCCCTGTCTGCTAGGACAATAATGTTCTAAGGATAAATTCTAAAGGTATACACAGAATCTATACACAATTTGGGTACTAGGCTTAGAAATCTTCTGCTATGTGAGTCATCTTTGAAAAGTCATTTATTTGAGAACATTCTGCCTGTGTTCACCCCCATATTCAGTTAATCTCTGTCTGAGATTTTGAGATGGTGACTGTTTAAGAAAAGATGACACGAAATCCAAGAACTTCTCTTATGTCCTTCTCATGATACTGACTTCTAAAAAAGAAATGAAAGACAAGTCCTTGATCAAATTAAGCTGAGTGGAAACTGTATACTCTGCAGCCCCACCCCCACCCCCAGATATCCACAATGTATATTAGCAATTATAGCTCTAGGAAGTCTTAGGGATCAGAGAAGATGGAGTCTGTTCCATTTGGACTTGAATTTCCCAATTCCATTTGTCTTTATGTCACAGGATATCACTTACTCCCCAAACACTAAAATTTCACTGAACATGGAGAAGATGTTGCTTCAAGTCAGCATGGCTCAAGAAAAATCATAACCAAAGACGTCAGAGGATGGAAAAGGCAACTTCTTTCACTTGGCAGGGAAACGATGATGTTTTCAATTTGTTTATGGTTTTGAAGAGGTTTGCTGCTGCTTTTTAATACAGTTTGTCAGTAGTAAAGGAAGATTGAATGAAATATAATATATAACAACAGAACAGAATCAACATCTGGAAGGATTGAGTAATAGCACAGGATTACAGACACTGAGTGGAAAAAAAGCAGAAGATAAAATATCAATGTATAATTAGATCAAAGATCACAGATTTCCAAGTCATACCATTCTTTATTACTCTTGACGTATAAGCCCAATGTTACCTCTGAATTTAATACCAATACTCATTAAATATAGGGGCTCTAATTTTTTCTGCCAGTCTAATTTTTAAAGCTATTCCACGACAGAAATCAGTTTAAAAATTTCTAAGAATCTAACTCAGGTTATCTGGCTTGTGGGGCAAGGGCTTCTACAAGCTGATCCATCTTATGAACCACTCTCTCATTCTTTTACAAATAGTTTAAATTTAATTCTATTAAAATTAACCAACTATGGCAAGATGTTTATCAAAATGTGGAATGTAAAAGGTATGAGAAAAAGACTTAAGGTTGCATCAAAGTGTCTCAGGTCCCTAGATTTATATTCTGTGGCTCTCAAATACTTGAAAAAATATACTTAGTCTCCAGTCCCCTCCATGGTTATTTACCCTGCTTCTACAAACTCTAACTCATTCTCTGTCTCAAGCTTAACCAGACTAATAGTAAAGGACAAACAGCAGTGCCTGGGATCACGGTTGGAAAACCAGCATCTAGTATAAACCCCAGTCTGTGTTTGCGTGTTTTTACAGCATGGCTTAATATTAATCTGGCTGATGATTCTGATTGACAAAAATAACATAGATCATGTGTCCTCAAGGAGGCTGTCTACCTTATGCTTGTATAACCTGACAAATCTCATGGAATAATGAGCTTTGCTATTGTCTTATTGTTAGTATATCCTGTAAAAAATTTAAACAAGAGAGAAGAAGATACGGGGAGAGGGAAAAGTAGAATGGATAGGAGAGGAAAAGAAGAAAGGAGAGAAAAGAAAGAAGTGAAAGGGGGTGAGAAACAGGAGATAGATGATAGATAGATAGATAGATAGATAGATAGATAGATAGATAGATGATAGAGCTCACACTAGGGTTCTACAAAGATGCTGAATTAATTGAAACAGGGAACAAAAGGTTTGAAATAGTTTTAAACAGAAAGCTCAAATAGGGGTTAAAATCACACTGAGAGCCAATTTTGAAAGAATGAGCATACATGTAGGTTGTTTAGTGCCCCCACAGTCCCCACTTTGCCCATTCATATATAAAAAGAACAGCAATTTGTTGCATGTGGGTGGGAGAACAGAATTAGCTAGGGCAGAAATTAGCTCACTCATGAAGTATTTCACATAGGTAATTAACCTTCCATTTCAAGTCCAACGTAAACTTAAACTTACACACACACACACACACACACACACACACAAACACAAACACCTTCAGAAAAGATTTTCACCACCTGTATCCCAATTAGTCATTTCTTTTCTCCATCCATCTTCATGTGGACACCTGTCATAACAGAGTAAGGGGAAAAACACTGACATAATTCTAGATTCAGGTGTTTAACAATTTGTTTCTTCAAAAATCTAACTGAATGAAGAAAAAAACAAAATTCAGAACTAGACTCACTTTAGGCTTACAATCCTGCAAATCCATAGAAATTATTAAGGAAATGTGTGGTTGGTGTGAAAATGTGCCATGTTAATGCTGCAATGAGCCAGTAACTAGAGCAAAGGTACATCATTTCACCTGATTTAATTTGGATTGGCTGTCTTGGGTAAAGTAATAGTTTAAAGACATTTTACAGGTAAAGCAATAAAGTTTAAGCCCTTACTTAGGCATAGGCTGAGCACTGGGCACAACTGGTTGTTAGAGCACGAAACGTGTATTATAGTACTAGCTTCAAGTTATATTTTTCATGAAGCCTCTGGCATTTTCATTTTTCTTGAACAACACTTCTAACATATTTGTAGACATAAAGGCCACGTCACTTTCAGACATTTACATGAGATGCATTCTACAAAGGCAACGATCATGTATACTTGTTTGCCTTCAACAGCACTTGCCATACTATAAAATGCTGATATGTTGATGTTTTAGGGCATTCTATTAGACTGTGAATTCCATAGACCAGAAAACTTCATTATTAACATTACTGTTAATTAAAATGACCAATATATCACCATTTATATGTGCTATATATTAATCAGATTATTGATATATAATCACTTAACATCTATAAATATCTACATGCTATCCATGATCTTCCAGCTTCCTCCAGATGGATCACATCTAAGACACATTTCCACATTTGGCAATGTCATTCTGTGTCAGTGATCATTGGAAAGATAAGACAAGAGACATGATTTTTTTCTAAAGCTTGGTGATACCATCCATATATGTCCCTCACAGAGACAAGCCTGAGGTAAGGTATGTACTCACAAACAGTCTTACTGGATGGATAGACATTAACATTCTTAAAATTTTCTGTGTATGATTTCTCTCTTCCAATGTCAAGGAAGCCTTAAATCTCTTGACATTGAATGGGTCCCAGAGAATGAATGGTAAACTAATTCCAGGACTGTCTTATCATCATAATACAGTCTAATCAAGATACACAGACTCAAAGCATTGTGTCTGTACTTATACTGGATAAGGACTCAACTATCATGGCCCAAGATCCATGTGCACAAGGCAGTAAATGCACAATTCATGAGAAATAAGCATACATTAACTTCCTTTTCAAAATTATGAGTCGCAGGCTGGGAACACTACTCCATGTTGATAAGGTGTTTGCCATGCAAGTGTAAAGAACGGAGTTAGGATCTGTAGCACTCACATAATAGCTGGCAGGCACAGCAGCCCAACTCTAATCCCAGCCCTCAGGAGATGAGGACAAGGGATCTGTGAAACAAACTCTTGAGGGAGAGTAGCTGAATCAGTGAGCACCAGGTTCATTGAGAGACACTTCCTTAGTAGTAAAGTATACAGAAATTGAGGACACCTGACATCAGGCTTTGCCCTCCATCTGCATGTGCATAGACCTGTACATGTATTTAAACACACATAGGCCCACAGAGATGCTAACAAGAACGCACAGAAAAGATATATCTTTATATATTTAGATAGATAGATGGTAGATAGATAGATAGATATCAATAAAAAGTAAAAAAATTAAACCCGTAGGGTATAAAAAGAACACAGAAAAACATCAAACATTTAGATCAGACTCCTAGCAACTTAAACATCTGGAAGGACACAAAACCATGTTTAATTTCAAAGACACACAAACACATACCATATGCATGCACATACATCAGTACTCATAGAATGATTCTTTGTACTGTCAAAGCTATAAACAACCAAAATATACATGAATAATATACAAACACACAGTGAAGTATGTAGTTCTATTATACAATATTATAGTGAAAAATGAATGAAGAAACCACATACAATATGTTACCTATGAAATGTTCAGCACCAGTGAATGCATGTAATGCTCATAAATGCTGCAAATTATTGTTTGTAGGCTTCAAAACCAAGCAAGGCCAAACTACATGTTATCAGCCAGGAGAAGAACTGATTTTTAGAGGAAGAAATCAGGGTGAAGATGGAACATGGGAGCTTAAATTACAAAATATGTGTTTCTTGGTAAGCGAGACAGTTTCACAGGTGGATGCAGTTTGTAATAACTCTTAGGATTCTTGTGCTTTATGGCTACACGATTAGAGCCCATGTGATGTTTTCCCCCAGTAAAATGTGGAGAAGAAAGCATGGCCAGATAGGTTGAGATGAAATATTTCAGTGGCTATATTCTTATACTTCACCTACAAGGCCCTCATTAAGTAGAGTTAGCCATTGATGCCTCAAACCCACATTCAGACAAGGAGCTTCTGTGTACAGAAGCAGGCAACGGGTTGAGAAAAGGAACAAACTGGAAAATTTAGAGAAAAAAAAAAGGTGGATTCTAGACTACAGCAATTTAAGAAGTAGAGGGTTTGAAACAAGAGATAAGAACTAAAAATAAGAGGAGAAAACAACAGAGGCACGACAGATGAAAAGATAATCTGGGACAATGAATCAGAGAAAAAAGAGAAAACCTTTAATCTAGGACTGTTAAATGAGGGTGCCGGGAGGAACCAGGGACAGACACATCTGCAGTTATTATATATGCAAATCATCATAGTGATATAATTAATGTCCAATTATAAAAATAAACAACTTTGTATACAACTGTATCACAAAGACAAGCTAAATTAAAGTGGATGCCAACCATTTACTATATATGTACTACCTCCTAATTATGTATTTATTTTCACACAGAATTTTCCCACTTAACCCTCAGCAAAGCCCTACAAGTTATCTATCAAACACACTTTACAAGTGAGAAAACTGGATTGGAAAGAGGGTCGAAGCCACTTGCTTGTCTTAACAGACTAGACCCTTCTATAACAGTCAATTCTAGAGTCAAGGATTTTCTTCAGAGATTTCACCATCTAAATTCTTTAATCCTTTATAAGACTGAACAAAGACTTTTGTTCACATTAAATGTATCAGATTCTAACCCCACCTAAAGCACTTTCCATAAGTCTGTCTAAAACAGGAAATCAAGACATTCCATCTTACAATGGAATACTGAAGACTGACTACTCATTTTGCATGAAAAAAGTTAATAGGTAAAATTCTATTCGTTTCAAGCTTCTACTTGGTTAATATTTTCTTCAGACTTTGGCTTCTATTTTCAATTAAATGCTTTCTAAAGTCCAGTAGTAACAGACCAAAAAAAAAAATGAGAACAAAGCATAATAGGCAAACCTTAAAATATTCTTTAAACTACTTCATTTGTTTTGTGAGTATATATACAATATATAATGCAATCACACTTTATCATGAAAAAATTGTTCCAAATTCTAAAATATAACAGCACTCATGAGGTTCTTTCTGGAAAAAGAAATAATCAAAGACTAGAGTCAGCTAAATCATCATCTGAACGTCTCATCCATATGGACTAGATGATCTGAAAGACTAGCTGGACCAAGGAGGTAACCCCCACAGCCTAGTGCATGCGTGGAAGGAAAACGTCAAACATTAGAGAGCACTAACAAGCTGAAACCAGCACTATCCAGGAATGTCTTCTAATGTCCAGAAACCGCACTGGAAAGAACAGTGTTTTAATCTTTGCTTCAGTAACTTCAACACTGAAACAGCTAATCACATCAAAATGTCCAGAATTATGTACATTTGTGAGAAAATGCTAATGATTAAGCTGTGTATTATCTGAATTTTTTTTCTAGAAACCAGTCAAAAGTATCTCTTGGCATAGGACCTACTGAGTATTTGCTTGTATGTCTTGTGTAAATATTACAAAGCTGACCAGCTGCTTTGATAACTGAGGCTCACCATCACCACTAAATTAACATCACATGTGTTTAGATATCACAACTTTTTAAGGGCCAACCATGCATCAGGTGTCCAGCAAGACGTGCAAAGAATAGACATGAAAATTCTCTCACTGAGCCTATAGGCTTGGGGGGGGGGGGGAAACCAGGAAACAGGGTACCAGATCTACGTGTGATCTAACAAGAAGGGGTTCCTAGGATAAAAGTACAGAAACAGGCCAAGTAAAAAGATTCGATGCCCACACCGAGAAGGAGCTATGTACTTCTTAAGAGAACTGAGAAGGTCTGTGGTATTAACACTGGCTGTGAGTTTAGGTTAAATTTTTATGAAACAAAGAATGAAGCAATTTCTGTAGAAAAAAAAACCTTATTTCCTTGAAAAGCATTATTGACAACTAATTTATCATGTACATTCACCAAATGCTATATGAACATTCCATACACAGTATTTACTCACTTGGTTATAAATATAATGTCTATATAATTATCATGGAAAACATTTGAAATGAAATAATAACTTATAAATACTTGTGGCTATATTTGGCTGTCTTAAATTGATCTCTTTCTAAAAGTTTAATATTCTTGTCCTGAAGAACAAAATAATACATTTAATTTCCAATAAACCTTTTTTTTTCCATGACATAAGTGAAGAGGTATTAATGGTTCAAAAATAAGAGAAGAAGAAGGAAGAAGAGAGGGGGAGAGGTGGGGCAGGAGGGTTGGAAAGAGCAGCATCAGATGTCTTATCTACAGTCTACTCATGTGCAAAGACGTTTTACACTTCAGATTTCCCAGAGAATTCATTCACCCATAAACTATGCATTTATGACTTCCATACTACACTTAACTTCTAAGATGAAAGTTGGCCTTTCTAGAATTGCTGACTAGCTTTATCAGAGAAACAAGGCTCACAGTAAATACATAAGCTACAAGGCAGCACAACACAGCACTGGAGCAAAGTGAACAACACAAACATGAAATCTCTTAGAAGGCAAATAGTGAGCACTAACTGTTTGCTGTGTTTCTTATCGGGTCTATTCCTCCAATCATAACAAATAACTCAATATGGGGGATAGCATTAGAGGCACTTATGAGTGAAGAATGTCTTCATGTAGAATTACACAGTATAATGGTAGGGGACAGAGAGTGCATCCAGAGATACAGAAGTGAAACATGGGGTTACTACCTACTATAAACAGATACCGAAGAACAGTGAAGAGTCAGGATTTAAAACAAATGGTTGCCTTGAATCCTGTGGTTCCAAAGGCAGCTAAGGTAGAAGTTTGCCTTTCAGTAATGCTGGGCCACCCTGGAAACACAAACCCACTTAAAGTTTCTAAAAGGACGAGAGAAGAAAAAAGTAAAGCAGACTGGCGTGGCATAAATACAGAGGAAGAGAACGGGAAAATGTGAAACAAAGTTCTGCATTTCAAAAGGAATTCAATTCTAATCAGAAATAAGATCAGAGTAGAAAAACTTAGGTGAGGTGTTCCAGGATCAGAAGAAAAGATCACACTGCTGATACATGCTTGTGAGTGATTAATGGTGTTCAATCATTGGGATATTTGCACGCAGTCAAAATCTTTAGTTAAATTAGAAATGTGACTGCCACGTTTTTGTTTCATTATTGTTCATCCTACCTGAATGATGTGCTACCATTCAAATGCTATTCTTGGGTCAGACAAACAGTCAATGAAAAACAGTATAATAAACATTTGTTGGCTGAATGTATAGATGTTACTGGAATTGGCAAACTTATTGAAACCAGGGCAATAGGATAAATCAAGGGCATAACTTACCCTATCTACTTGTCTCTTTTGATCTATAGTCAATGAAAAGTTATGTAATAAACATTTGTTAGCTGAACTTCTCAAAATTACTGAAATTGTTGAAACCACACAATTGGATGAATCAAGTGCATAACTTACTTGACTCTTCTGTAGAACCCGAAGAGAACATTCTAGCCCTATCTAAGCAGAGTCCTTTTAGACTCATATGCTCTTACACTGCATTTTGTAGTTTTCCAAAGTAAACTGAAAGATAAATCTAGACCTTCCAAAATGAGTCCACATCTCATTAGTCCTCTTTGGAGCTCATTAGAACATTGTCAAAATCTAAGCAATTATTCTTCTAAGATGTTCTGGTCCGTGAAACTCAGCACTTTCCATACTGGCCCGAGGCCTCTTTACTTCCAGTAAGATCTATACAGATGCAACCATGGCAGACTTCACAGTGAGGAACCAAAGCTTCACTTAAAACCAGTAGTTTACTTCATACCAACACATAAATCTCCCATTGCTAGGACAGGCGAACTGTCGCATTCCCAAGTAAGAAACTGTAAGCAGAGGTTAGTCCTCTGTGTCAAATTAATACTTCTAAGCACCTTCAGTGGAAAGTCCAAAGGCATGGGCAAAGTGAACAAAACCCTCTAGCTTGTGAATATCTTGTGATACTTTGAATATAATTAAGGCACCTTCACACACAAGACAACACGGCCTTTCAAACAAAACATTAAACATTGTTCTCAAGTTTGAGGTCATAGATCTTTCAAAAAATAGTAGTAATAATAATAATCCTGGAATAATGGGTTCTCCTTGAGGTTAGGTAGGTCAAAGAAAGAAACACACTTACATACAAGATTCTCATGGACACAAAGACTTATGTACACATATTAAGCAAAAGCAATGTTTTGCTTTTTTGATCAATATTTTCTCTTATTTCCTATATTAATTTTGTACTTACAGGTGCTTAAACACATAGGTGTGCACACAGGTGCCATGGAGGATGTGGAGGTCAGAGGATAATCTCTGGGACAGGTCCTCAGCATCTACCTTATTTGAGGCAGGATCCCTGTTCAAGGCTGTGCTCACCGGGTTAGCTGGCCCATGAGCTTCTGAGAATTCCCTTGTCTCCACTTCCTGTATTTTGTAGGAGTGCTGGGAATGCAGACATGAGTACTGCCACATCCAGCATTCCAGGTGCTCTGGCAATTCCAATCCAGGTCCTGACAGTTACCCATGTATAAGTTTGTCCACGGAGCCCCCTATCCAAGCCCTTTTCTGTTTTTTCTTTATCTGTGGTGTCTTATCTCCTACACTAGCATGTATAATTTGCCTGGTAAACAAAGTTACCGTTAAAGGAATAATGTCAGAAGAAGGCAACAAGCTAACAATGTGCATTAAACAATGCTTGGTCAGTTATGGTACTCTGATGTCTAATAGAGCGTTCCTCTGGAGGATAAGGTTCTGACTTCGGGCACACAGTGGGCACCCCGTGAACGAAACCTAGAATGTTGAATCAGCAGTACTTTGCTTTAAATCAATGTTTCCCCTGAAGAGTTTGTACACTGACCGTATGATCCAGATCAAACAAGAGCAGTGGAGAGACCCTTGCTTGTGCATCTCTTTAACTTCTTAAACTAGCCAATCCTCTGTGGCGACATTTGCCATACACTGAACGTGCAGTATCAGAATGGAAGTTAGTGTGTACTAATCAGTACCAGAATTTTTAAATTCGCCATTGTTTCCATGGAATCTCCTATGCAATGCAAAGACTGGTAAATAATTTAATTATCAATTTCATTGCTTTTAAAGAAAAAAAAATATGGTTTCTAAAAAGCATTCTGTAAAAATTTTTATGATGGATTATTAATGTTATATATCTCATACTATCTGAATCAATTAAATAGATAAGCACATAGCTAAATATTTAAATAATAGTATCCTAATTTGAAAATGGTTAAGTTTTTATATGATGAGAAATGCTTTTTTTTTCTCCCAAAACTACTTAAGGAGCTAAGATCCCTTCCTTGCTCCAGAATGCCTCCCAAGGCAAAGGGGAAGCATGGAGTTTGCAGCAGTCAAGAGACACTCAGGTCTACAATTCAAAATTAAATCTTCACAACAGTAACAGCAGTACAGAGCTGCAGATCCAATACTTCAGGGACTGGGGCAGATGGAATACCACAAATTCAAAGCCAGCCTGGGCTACAGCATGGATTTTAGGCTAGCCCAGGATGTTTAAATAAGACCATGTCTCAAAAAGTCAAAAACAAACAGAAAAATCTTGAGCAGGGCCTGATGGCTCAGACCTGAAATCCCAACCTCATGAGTCTGAAGTTAAAAATCCAAGGCCAGCCTGTGCTGCTTAGTAAAACTTTGTCTCAAAAAAAGAAAATTCTATAGAAAAAAAAAAATGGGTGAGGGTTGATAACTTAATGGTGGATCACTTGCTTAGTGTGTGTAAGACTCTGGGTTCAGTTCTCAGTACTACAAATAATACTAGTCATAAATTAAATTAAATCCTCCAATTTTTCTAGACGTCATGGGGGTGAGGAAATTAGAGTGCTCATATCAACCCAGGGCCTCTGGGAAAGGAGTTGTTACTATCTAGCAAACTACCCTGACTGTCTCTGTTTACACAGGACCGGAAACAACTGCAGCTCAGTGAATGCTAATACACCCACTGATGCTGAAAAATGAAGACCATATTTGAATTGGGGTAGGTTCTCGGTGAGAAGAAAGACCGGGTACTACTAAAAATGGCATCCCGGTATCTCATTTGATCCACACACAGTTCTGACAGCAGCACCTGCCAGGAAACATTCAGAACTAGCACTCTTGGCTAGGAACATCTTTGCTACCATTTGTGCTACCATTTCTTCTACAGGAGAGATAAACCTTGAAGGTTTGAGTCTGGCCATGAGAATTATGAATTTACCCAAGCATGTGGGCTTACACAAGCATCCTGGAGCAATTGCACTGTTTATAGAAACTCAGGATGACAGACTGAATCTGGGTTGGGAGATGCAGTACATCACAGTCTGCATTCGTTCCTAGCAAGTTTTCTGTTTTGCAATATAACTTCAAATATTTCTGAGGAAATATGGTAAAGTGATTATCCTTCTGGAGCTGGATCCACTGACACTGTCGCATTAACTCACAGCTTGTTAAATACTCTGCCATCTTTCTATAACATTCTTTATTATGAGACTAGAATCAGCATATGGGAATTGCTCTTTTCCTGCTACACTGAAGTCATTACTAGCTACTCATCTGTGACATGTACTCGTTCTTGTAACCAAGAATTTTAGCTTCACAAAATTTAAAAACTGCCACATTGTTTCTTGGCATCCTTTCAAATGTGATATTATTTAAATTTTGGAAAACTCTATCTTAGCGAACACATTAGAGGGTGCCAGGTTAAAGGATGCCCAAAAGGAACAGCAAGATCGCTGTGGGAGCCAACCACAGACCTTTCTTCTAATCTTTAGGGTCACATGCCTTTCATTAGAGGCACATGGAATTACACTGAGCTCAACAAATACATTTCAAAACAGTTTATCAAATTACCAGCATATAGAAATGAATTCCAGTTACCAAAGATAAGTATTGGAAAACAACTGTGATGTGGAGATGAAAAGCTTCTGGTACTTCCTCCAGTTCCCAAAGTCTAGATGAGTAGGTTTTGTGTTTGAAGCACAGATATGGACAAACACAAGGCACCATTTATTAAACATAAATATAAATAAAATACATGTAGGAATATTCTGGCTCATCCATTTCTGAGTAAAAAGACATAGGAGGTAGTGTCTAAATAGCGGTTCTCAGACCCTTTGAGGGTCTCCTTTTGTAAACTCTTGGTTTCTAGCAATTCATTCATAAAACATACGTAGATGAAAGAGAAGTCCTAGTCATGCCATCAACACCTTCTCCAATCCCCTACCTAAGGGACATGTACATTTTACGATCCACTCACAGGTCTAAAAGCAGCACCTGCCAGCAAACACTCAGAATTAGCACTCTGGCTAGGAATGTCTTTACTACCAGATTAGACAACAGTCCCACTGGTTTGCTGCACCTTCCTCCCAAAAATCTCAGTGGACATCAGTGGCCCTTCTTGTACCACCACTAAGAAGTATCTTGTGAAACTGGTCTATTTTTTAATGCCTCCATGGCTTTCCTGCCTGCACTGTTTCTTAAGCAGACAATTCTTCAGAGAGGTTCTGCTGAGTAAATGTTACAGGGTGTACACAATCACATAACTTCTCTTTATTGTTTTCCCCAAGAAACACTGGAAACCTCAGTATTAACAAGATGTTTTATTCACAAAATGCTATGATCACATAGCATTTACTTCACATGGGGAAAGAAAGTCAATGATCAAATACCCAGGAAGGACCACACGACATCTGAGACTCCAGCCTTCAGAAGAACACTGGGTGTATTCTGACAATGCTACCACACCTCTTGACAAACAGGACAGTGATTATTTCTGAAGAGGAACTACGTGAGCCTCTGCGGAGAAGAGGAAGAAGTGTCACGAAATCACCACAGAAAGTAAGCCAGGACAGGAAAAGCCTGGCTATCAAAAATTCATGTGACATTTGAAAGAAATTGTGTGTATTAAAAGAAGAACTAACTACCCCCCCCACATATACACATACAAAAAAAAACAGAATGATTGTAGCAGAGGTCATCCCAAAACATAAAACACCCCAAATCATTCCTTTCAAAATTCTGTACAGTTCAGGATAGCCTTGAAAAGAAACTGAAACATAAGAGAATTAACAGACCTACAGTATGAATGATGCCATGGAAGTCTCTGGAAATACTATGATGCCACATGTTCCTACAAGTCTCAATTGTTCCACTCTATAGATACCATAAAAGTATATTTTAAATTAAAATAAGACCTTAGAATAGCAGTTCTCAAGCTATGGGTCACAACCCCTTTGGGGGTCACATATCAGGTATCCTGCATATCAGATATTTGCATTATGATTCACAACAGTAGCAAAGTTACAGTTGTGAAGTAGCAACAAAGTCATTTTATGGTTGGGGTCACCACAACTTGGGCAACTACTAAAGGGTCCCAGCATTGGGAAGGCTGAGAACCACCGCCGTAGAAGCACCATTTTGAACAGGGTGATGAGCACTTCCATAGTTAATGACATACAGAAATTAAAAAGATTAGAAACAGAACAATCATTATAATTACTATGATCATAATAAATATTCACACGGCCCTTCAGCATTCAGCAGGCCTGTTCAAGATAGGTTATCTAAATTGCTCTTCCTCTAAAACCTATGGGCTATTAGTCAAGCCCACAGGTGGGAAAATTGCAAACTTGAGCGGCCAAAGATGCGCGCTAAATTTGACTTTATTACACCAGAGCTACGCCGCAGAAATAAACACACAGCCACAACCGGCTGGAATTCCACACGAAGGTGGGCATTAACCTATTCTAGACAATGGAACATCCCAAAGGCACCAGGGTACCTGAATCTTCTATAGTTTCATTTGCACTGGGCATACACCTAGGTAACAAATAAGCCTAGAAGCAGGTCAAGTGTGCAAATTATAGAAAATACAAAACAAGACAAAAGGTTAAAAAATATTGTGGTGCACACTGATGGCCCAGAAATAATGAATAGGTGCCTATCACTAGGAGCGGCTCCTTCAGCCGAGAGAAGGGATGGCACGCTCAAGTCTTTCCTATTTGTATAATAGACCGGGACCTTCTGGTGCTGGCTTCAGTCCCACTGTCGAATGGGGAGATTATTTCATTAGGGGGGTTGAGGCCAGGACACTGCTCATTAACAACGAATATGGTTGACATTTTATCATAAGATTAGTACCTACCTTTACATGAATTCCTTAAAAAGATTTGCTATACTAAGTCGGCATGCACTCTCAAGGGACAACTGTTTGCTTTTTATAAAATAATCTCATTTTGATACTGTGCCTTGTGAAATGATCTCATCTGCCGGGGCCTGGTAGTGCACCCTTAGCATCTGAGCACCTGGAAACCAAGGCAAGATGAGGAGCCGCAAGCCACTCGCTCTCCATAAGGACTCCAGTGCCACTCTGGATTGCGCAAGCGGACCTTCGAACAACCACCAGAGAAATGTCTCAGCTCGCGTCAATTAAAAATAAAAATAAAAAAAAAAAAACTGTTATAAGTGAGAGCGACGGTAGACGTGAACCTGTTGCATGCTATAAAGGGATATCCAAATATCTTTGCGTTCTTGACGATTTTTAATTTTAAAATTAATGAAGGCTTCGGTGTACAACCGTGGTCATCAGAAGCTGAACTGGTCACCTCACATCCAGGCATGTATCAATTATTTCTTTTGGCTAATGTTAGGCACCCACAGACCTTCGAGGCCAAAAGGAAGCAGTTGGATACAAATTATATGAATCAATAACCTTCAATCTCTGCTAAATACCTGTCTGAGGAAGACTTCAGGGCAGTTACACTAAAAATAACTAACTGCTGCTACATGATACACTTTTAATAATATGGAGTTCTAGAAAAGGACATTAAAATGAAGGCTATAAGGAGCATTTCCTTAACAAGAAATAACTTTAAAAGAAGGTTAATAATGTAAAGACAAGTAAGCTTGACCAGGAATTCAGCAACTGTCTTCAAATACATACTTTAAGAGACTGTAAAGGCACAGAACACCAAAAGTATGGAAGGTTCAGCCACTACTAAACAGTTTCATGTGCTAATAAAGCTACTTAATTATAAGGCACATGGCGATTCTGTGCCTATGACTGTAGGCCTGTTTTATTCATAGCTTTCTGATTGAGAAGCCTGAGACACAATGCTCCCTTCTACTCTGTGTGTTCCTGTCCCTAAATAAAGTTCCAAATGAAAAACCCTGGGAAAGCAGGTCGCTCATCAAAGGCTAATCATAGATTTCTTTAATTGATGAAAAACTAGGGCTTCAGTTCTCTGCAGTGGCAACTCTCGCGGTTTGCAGGGCGATCGCAGGTGAAGAACAGGATTTAAAGATGAGTCACTGTTGATAAACCCATCTTGGGGGCTGGCGGGAGGAAATCTGAGCGCCCCGTCATCTCGGAGGGCAGGGCGGCGGCAACAGAGGAAGGCGCGGGGGAGACGCAGGGAAGGGTCGGCCCGGGAGGCCGGTGAGAGCGGAGCAGGGCGGCCCGGCAGGCTGAGCAGCACCAGCTCCCGCAGCACCGCGCTCCACGCCCACCGCCCTGCACGCGCGAGCAGCCCGGCTCCCGGGCCTGACCCGGTTCTGAGGCCCTGGTGCCGCTGCAACCCCAGCCCCTCCCGAGCCCGCCCGACCGCTTCTCCTGGCGCCGCAAAGAAAATGGACCCGGAGGCTCACCGATCTGAGGCTCCCATTTTCCACTTCGCCTTTAAAAAGGGTTTGGAAAGGTACAATTTTTTGACTCTTGCGTCTAGTTCTGATCAAACTATCCCCGGAGCCACACTGCACTGGTTCTTTATAACTCTTCCGAAAAGCATAATTAAAAAAAAAAAGAAAAAAAAAGCTATAAAGCTAATAATTGATTTAAGGAAATGCTTAGGTCTAAACCAAACCAAGCTTGCTTTTTGAAGTCTTTGTAACATTCACGAGCCACATCAGAATTCAAGGTTGTCCAGACCCCATTGTGAGCATTAGTTCCCCGAGAGTACAAATACATTAGGAAACGCAAAGCATGAAGATTAACAGGACAGTACCACCTCCCCGTGTCATTCAACAACTTCCTCTTACCAGGGTTTGCTGAGCACAGCCTTTTTACTGTAATGGAGCCAGGAGAGGCAGTTACTTAAGCTTGTGAGTCAGAGTCTCTCTCTCTCTCTCTCTCTCTCTCTCTCTCTCTCTCTCTCTCTCTCTCTCTCTCTCTCTCTCTCTCTGTCTCTCTCTGTGTGTGTGTGTGTGTGTGTGTGTGTTTACTAGACACTGCAGCTATCGCAACAGAAAAAAAAATAAGTTATTTGTGATGTTTCTGGATTGCTACTCTAAACATGTTTCAATGCCTTGTATATAAAGGTGACAGTTTATCTCCTAATAATTGAATTATGGCCTAAGAAGAAATCACAGTGGCACAGTGTTAATATGACGAAGTGGCATCCTCTAAAATCCGACTGCATGAAGCCCGGCATTCTGATGCACACCTGCAATTTCAGAATTCTAAGGGCTGAGGCAGGAGGATGGAAAAATCTGAGGCCTTGGGTATATGGTGAGGCCTCACCTCAAATAAATAAATATCTCTTACCATACTGGATAATACCACAGCTGGGACCTTGCTCATCCACCAGCAAAGAACAGACTAGAACAGCTTATGGATTCACAAAGGCACTCAGTACAAATCCCGACGGCTGCTGTTTTGGCTACATTTTGAAGTCTGGACAATACGTGTAACTTCCCTGACTGGTCACCCCTTTCTAAGGTCGCAGGTGGGGACAGTACACTGAACTGATGTGACAGTGGCCTTAGTGGCGTGCTTCACAAATGTGCACCATGATCTTCACTGTGAGGTGTCCTCTGATGAAAGACAGCCCTCCTCCTGTTCAGGGTCCCTTTTTTCTCCCTGCAAACCTGACTCTCCTAAGACCTGTGGCCTCTCTTACCTATGTGCAGCCAGTTTTTAGGGCTTGTAGCTCATCGCTATGCAAACTGAGCCGGTCCAGCCTTCCAGCCAAATTTGCATGCCCTCTGCTCCTCGATTTTCACAAGTGAAAACTAAGCCCGACACATTTAATAATGTCCTCCTTCCCATCATTAAAGGGCACCACACAGCTTTAGCAGACAGGAAGCTAGCCCAACACACATGCTGTCCAGCTGGCAAATAGAGGCATCTTCAGCAGCAGCCACTCCTACAGACACTCTGATAAGGAACATTTTCATGGAGCCAAAACATACATTTCCTTCCTCAATTTCTGCTTTTAGCAGACATGAGAGCTGGACAGTCATGTCAGAGATTATGAAATGGCAATGAAGAGATTTTTTTTTTTTTTTTATAGCCACCAAGGCTACCAGAACAGTGGGGCTAAATTTCGCCTACTTACTTGTAACCAAAAGTATGCATCCCTTCAGTTGTGGAAAAGTACAGAGGATTTAAAAACCCCTGTGTATTAACCAGAAGGCACTTTTCAGTAGAACTCTTCCGACTGTTGCTTAAAGGGTGCAAAATACAGGCAGACAAGACTTCTACAAATCCAAATGTCTCCTTCAAAGGATTCCTAAAGTTCCTGATAAATAAAAGGTGACATCACAAAAGTATGTCTGAAAAAATGCAATTAGCTAAGGTTCCTGGGAAGCTTTGGAATGTTTGGTTTCCAAGCAAGAAGGGGATACAGAGGAATACGAATCCTACAAGTGAGTCAGCCACAGAAGCAAAAGAAATTTCACTGGTAGATCCGCTCCTGGATGTCTCCATCACAAGGGGAGTCTCCACAGGGGTTTGGGGATATATAATAAAAGTATCACTTAATCATTTTCCAAAGATGTTTAATATCTGAGTGCTGAGTAGATTCATATGTTTAATCCAAGGAGCTTTCCCATTTTCAGATAAAAGAAATGTTTTAGTTAAAAATAAATAAAATTACTTAGAAAAGATCAGGAGCTAGTCTGTAAAAATCGGATTAGCATGATTACTTGATGTTGAGATGAAACTAAAAGTGATTAGTAAGAATCAAATATTCAGAAGTCGTGGCTACTTTTATTCTAGCATAAAAATGCTGCATTATCTATAATCACTTAACACTCTATTGGTCATTTCTTAGGAAAACATAGGTATTTTTAAAAGCAAAGGGAATTCCAACATCCTCTTACTGCCAGAACCTGGACATCTTAAAGCAGGGATCACTATGCTTCTCCTAGATCTAATGGACTCTGCTCATCAATAACCTTGTTGGATCTTCTGAGGGTGTAAGTCCTCATTGCTCCCTTAGCACCTAGGCATTGAACTTGCTAACAGGACACTATCACTGTAAAGCCAAAGCAAAAACCACTGTCCTTAAACAACATGACCCAATATTGGGCCTGAAAAATAATTCAACATCCGGAAGTCCAAATCCACATGCTTGACTCTTTACTGTGAAGACTAACATCATTCCCCTTATGATTTTGAGAACCCATCATTTATCATCTTGAACCTTTGAGTACACCCGTGTCTCAGAGACAGTACCAGTAAAACAGAGTATGGCAATCCCAAATCGTGACTCTGTAGTGTTCATATGTCTCAGAGCTTGCTATACTTCAGTTTTCTGGAGACAGTTTTGCTTCGTTAGGTAGCATTAGTCATTAAAATGGAGTATTTGAAAGGACCCTGTAAAACGCAACATACTAAGCTGTGACCAGTGCTATTATATCTCAGGAACAAAACATCAGGGGGATTTTTTTCAAGCAGAGTCCATTAATTATGTAGCACCATATAATCCTTTTCCTCTGCAAAACCTAACAATCCGATTTCACAACTTTCTCAACCCCAGAAAGCCCTATACTTTTCTGCATTAAAAAAAAAAGAAATATTCTTTCTCAAGTACCCACTTAATACAATATTTAAAAAAAAAAAATCTGGGATGGTTTGCGCTCCGTCTCACTTTTCTCAGGTTTTCAATGCCGAGATGATTCTTGTTTGGGCTACACTACAGCCAGAAATATAGCCCAGTTTAGGGCTACTTCCATGTAAGTGAGTGAGTGGAAGACCTCAGGAGGAATGAAGAGGATTACAACAGGAAAGGCTGGATAAAGGGTATGTCATAAAGACAGAAGAGCGTCACCAAATGTGTGGTTGAGAATGCCCAGGGACCAGTTAGCACTCCACTGAGGACAGAATAGCTGGTGCCATTCAGGTAGAATTGGTAGACTGAAAGCCTTAAGGAGGGTCCCGAATGTCAACGCAATAAGGAAAAACAAGTTTACAAGCAAGTCTTGATGGAAGCTCAGAGGCGGGATGGAACTGAAGGGGGAGACTCTGAAATGATTTCATGCGGATGAAAAGCTGGAAGCAGAAAATCTTCAAAGAAAGGAAGACACTGAGAAAAAGAAAATCAAGGGCACACTAGAAGGGTGACTACAGAACTGCAGAGCCCTGGTAGCTGAGCCCAGAGAGACACAGGAGAGGATGACAGGCAAAGGAGACAAATCTGATCACTGCAATCAGATGGGAACTCCACTGGGGCTTGGCTTCTGCGAGGCCACTGGTGACTCGCACAACACTGTCTAGAAACAAGGAGGCCTGGCACACTTCACTCTGCTGATTTACAACAAAAGAGAACCAAATCCGGGCATCCGATATTTCCTCCACTCTCAGCTTATTTTTGTAGGTGGTTCGGTTTATCTTTAATCTGAAAAAAAAAAAAAGGAAGGCTGGATTCCACATCGGACTTGGAAACATTGGAATCGATAAATCTCTTAAAGGTAGCCTTTCACTTTAGCTGGGATTTTTTTTAAACTGTCTCAGCAACTGTATTCAATATTTGGTGAGTGTTACCTAGGCTCCATGCTGCATGAGTCCCAACCTATTTCCCAGCTTCATTAGCCATAGATTACTTACAAAGCTGTACTTACACTTTTCCTACATTCCAAGAATGCTCCATAAACAACTACAACTGGATTATAACCCATTTAACTGCCTTCTATAAAACATCTAAGATAGTCTTTGTTCACAAATCTGTGTCATGAGAACAAGTATAAAACAGTCTAAAGACTGCCTGAAAAGGAATTTACTTCAGTAGGTGAATACATTAACAGAACTGTGATCCCAGAGAAGCAAAAGTAGTCAAGCATATTATGGCTTATTGAGAGAGCAAATTCCTGAAGAAAATGCAATAACCTGCTATTGTATGTCCTCAAGTAAAAGAAGACAAATAGGTGCTTGATATATAGAGGGGGAATCAGTTGGAAAAATACACTTAAGATGATGTTGAGAAAATCATTAAGAAGAACTTGGAGAAAGCAAACATTTTACCTTTTCTTGCTATAATTGCTCAGGTACATATTGATATTAAATTATGATTTAAAGTCGGAGTAAAATAGCAAGCTCAACTATACAGAGATACTGAGTGAAAAGGAGAGAAATACTTGATGGCTATATAACAGCAGAAGAAGGGTTTTAGCCCTTCAAACAGTATGATAGTATGCTCTCCAAAGCAAGCAGGGGGGAGACAGTACTTGGGAAGACTGGAACCACTGTCACAATGCCTCTTCCATTTATTTAGAAGAACTACTTTTAAACCACTCCATTGCATCATGACTTAATTGATAATTTCTAACCAGAAAAAAAGATGATTACTTTCCAATAGGAGACTGTTCCGTTTTAAAGGAATACCTGTTGATAAATTATTCATAAAAGCTTTCACCTGAAAGAAACATCAAGGAAAGAAGAAAAAAAAAAAACCCAAGCAAGGGGAAAAAACAATAATAAAATAATAACCACCTGCCATCTGGCTAAGACACAAAACAAAGAAAAGCCTTGAGAATGAAAGCATCCGTCTTCTTCCCACTGCAAGCAAGATGAAGGAGGTTCAGGAGCTCACCCTGGACCAGCCCAGCCCAAGTCCAGAGCCTGGCAGCTCCTCCTGCTTCCTGCACAGTCACTACTGGAGCTGTCTGCCACTGCGCCAGGAGTGGCAAGTGTAATTCCTTACTTCATTGCACTCAACACCATTTTGTTTTTAATCCAGGACAGACACACTGCAGCAATAACCAACCTGTGCCTTTCTCTTATGAGGGACCCAATTGAATTTAGAAATAAACCTTAAACAAAAACAAGGAACTTAAAGTTTGATTATGCTTCATAATTCGGTAAAAAAAAAATCTATACTTCAAACACACCAAATGAAAATTGACTTGATTAGAATCAAGAAAAAAAACATTAACTATATCCATATTTTAAGTCCAAATCATAGCTACATATGTAAAGCAAATAAATCAACAAAAGCATTGCATCTATAACTTAACCATTTCATTTTAGCAGAGTTGAAGCTGAAATACATCCACCAGTCACAGGCCAGGACTAAGTGGGAAAGCATTTATTATAATTTTTTTCCTTGATCTTTTGCTAAATTGTTTCTATATTTTCTGAGAGGTTTGTATAAAGTGCTGCGAACAGTTTCTTAACCACATTCAAATAAACTATCCTCATTTTTCAGGCCCAATCTCAAACATTCCCTAGTTTATCATATAAAGATTAGAAGTCCTAATTCAAATGGACCATTGTTTTCATTGGTTTTTATATTGATAAATGTTGAAGATAATTTAAACTAAAGTGAGGAGTAGCAGAAGCTTCCTTCTTACTAACGACTATGTCATAACTAATTTTTCAGTCTAACTGGATTTTATGTCAGCAAATCTAAAGACATTCACATCATTGAGTTTTCTAAAAGAAATGCTATACCTAGATTTCCACAGAAACTCTGACATGGGATAACTTCTCTTATACCTTTGCATCCTGTATCTTCATACGGCATTGCAAGAAAGAGATATATCAATGAATTCATTATATGATCACCAAATTCTTGCTGCATACTATTGATAAAGTGAATGGCACTTTGATTCTCATACCCATTTGTGGAGGAAAAAATAAAGATTAAAGAATCTTAACTATTAAGCAAATTTTTGAAATAAACCTGGAAATTGTCTACTGATTAGCTTGTATTTATTATGAGGATCATTCTTTTAGCCAAGCAGGTGGAAACCTTTTATTATACCTTTAGTTTTCTCCTTTGTAGATCAAGATTAATGCAGTTAAAATGGAATTATAATTTAAGTAGTTTCTATCATTCAAAATAATATAGGACCCCATGAATATATACAAATTACAGAACAAAGATCAAGACAGACCACAGCAGATTCCTGACTGACAAACTAAGGAAAGTCCAGCCATTAGGAAAGGGACCTTTCTCTGGTCAGAGTCTGCTTCTCCATAAGAGCTAGTAAAAGATGACACATGGAGAGTGGTATTCTACCTTTTGAGGAAATTGGAAGCCCATACACTCATGCATATGCACGGCAATCTCTGGTAAAGGAGATGGGGAAGAAATTATAAAACAGAATCACACAGCAAAGATAACTCAGTCGGAGTGTAGAATTGGTCCTGCGTGTGTCACCTCAGGCAATTCATTCATTCAAGCGTCAGTTCCCTTTATTAAATGATTTCCCCATTGTAAATCTGTTGAAAATGTACATTCTGTTTATCCCTAAAACTTCGCAAATATCTTTAACATATCATATTTTGTCAAAGTAAGGTCAACCTACTATTTCTACAGTGCTTTTCGAAGGAGTGCATCGCCATTTTCTTCTGCATACAACAACATGAAAAGAGCCTGTTAAATTTTTCACTATCTTTAACTACGGGCTTCAAATTAAATCTAAAAATACTATTCTGACTTCATTATTATAATTCAAATTTCAAATTGCAGTTTCAAAATAACACATAAAATGTGATTGGGGGTCCTCACAGTGTCCTAACTCCCCAACCCTGATGAGGCTCCAATGCAAGGTTCTGGCTAAATTCTTGCCTGACATCACAGCAGACAAAAGAGGAGGTGACTGCTTGAATCATTCCCACCTCCACCAGTGGAGACACCAAGCTACTGCTAAACACACTTCACTGAGAATGCAAACAGTGTGGTTCCTTCCAGGGAACAGCTCTCGGGATAGTGAGTTTACAACTTGGTGTCACTCTCTTTAGGAAGTAGTACATCTATAACAAATGTAAAAAAACAAAACAAAAAAACTTGTTTTTTTTTTTTCCTCCATATAAATAGAGCTGTCATTCCTCTATGGTCTCAGCTTCATTTATGTACATAACCATAATTTAAGAATGCCCATCATCTTCAGGACAGTAGTCAGAAAAAAAAAATGCAGGTGTAAACAGAGAGACTTTTCTTTATACTTAAACATCCTCCCATTAAATATGTCCCAGGGAAGTCTCTGCTCCATACAGAAGTAATTCTAACCGAGTCACTGATGGTGTTTCATATTTTCTTTCTTATTCTGGAGAATTCCATAAATTGTTCTTAAATAGAAATCAAAGTTGGTTCAAGTTTGTTTTTGCCCCAATCAAAACTTTAACACACAAGTATAAAACGTAAGTAATACTCGAGCAAATATCATGTCCCTTTACACCATTCATAGTTTTCAATTAACTTCAATGATTAAGTACATGACTTTTCCAAATCACTGTTTTCTGAAGTAAAAAGAAAGTGTGATAGGACACAGGAAAGGATTTCTCCCTGTAGTGACTCCTGACAAATGACGAAAATATCTGCCAGGGTGTGGTTTGAGAAGTGAGCTTGCCGATTCCTGGATTTCTCCTGTATCAGAGTTTTTAAAAGATAACAGGACAGGAAAAAAAAAAGAGCACCAAATGCATATAAAATTGGTTTGTATTTTACAGTAAAGAACAAAAAAACAGCAACCTAAAAACAAAAACAAAACATGCTAAAAAGATTAAATATTTCCTCCCCTAAAAAGCTTTAAAGAAAAAAAAAAACTTTGCTATTTTGAAAGCAATGGACTTCAAGAAAGAACATTTAAGCAAACATTTATCTAAAAATCAACCCAGAAGGTAGGATGTCAATTTGGTAATAACAACAGCACATTTCTCGTTTGAAAAATCAGAAACTTTATAAAGACAAAAATTCAAGTTAACATCCCTGTGATTAACTCTAGGGTTGCTTAGCCAAGAACAACTTTCTGCACTTAAAACATAAAACTGTCAGTTTCCTCTGCTTGGAGACAAAACACACAAAAGCAAACATCAAGTGCTATATTTTCCTAGACATGAAAGACAGAACTAACCTGACTGATCACTCTAGATATTTCTACCCATTGTAACTGTCACACCAGAGAGGCTGAAAGTCAGTGGCAAATCCCCAACTGAGGACCCACCTTAGAAGACAGATATTATTCTAGTTTATGTTACACCCCAAACCTTGATGAAAATGCAGTCCCTCATTCAACAGTACCAGGTCTGTAGACAAATATGCTAGCAGCTTCTGATTGATGTCACTGACTAATGCAACAATAAACAAGTAAAATTCTCATAAGACCTCCAAGCGCTGATAATGTGATAGTTGGCATTCATCTCTTGGGAATCTAAAACACACCGGTGAGCATTTTTAAAGTCCCCTCTCTTCTCCGCTACATCAAGATACCACACATTTCAAGCATCATCTGTGACCAAGTGGTCCAATTCATACTTAAAAACTTGGAATGCTGGGTTGGGTAGAAACACTAACTAAAATTGCCTTAATCTTTTTGCCAGAAAAAGTGGTACTCATAATTATTTCCAAATTATACCACAACTTTATTTAACTTCATTTGGGGTATTTCCTCACAGAAATTAAGTGTCAATGGCCTGCTCAAGAGCAAACAATAAAATCAAATTATTGTTTTGCTGTATGTAAACTTCAAGTATTTCCAATATAACTGCCCTTCAAATATAAATATCATAAAGAAATGGAGATTAAAAAAATCCTCCAGCCAGCACATCTGTCAAATAAAGGGGAAATTCTTAATCCTTTCAAAACTGGAAGAAAAAAAAAAAAGACTTTCTCAAGCAAAAGAAAAACCTGCTGGTAAAGTATGGCAGAATAATCCAGAGACAGCATGCTTGGTCTCAGCACAGTTTTCTTTAGCATCCTAAAGTCAGCTACATCCTGTGGCCCATGATCTCTGCTTGCCCTTCTGAAAGCCATCCAGAGGATTTTCAGAGAGGAAGGATTCTGGTTGTGCTTCCAAATGCCAAATTAAGTTAAAGGGACTTCCAGTCCTGAAGGAAAACAGCGCAGTAGCACAGCAGAAGCTACATGGGGAGTGCTTGCTGTCACGCGAAGCCAGAACTGTAAGTGTGACCCCAGTGGGGTTTATCTAAAATTCCCAAGGACCACAGGCTAAGAGGTCAAAGCTTTCTGTGTCAAAAAACCGTATAAATGAATAAAGCCACATGCTGCAATAATGTCTGACTCTACACAGCCCATTCCCCTTATTGTTCAGAGGTTTTTTTTTTTTTTTTTTTTTTTTTTTTGTCTTTAAAACAAACCAAAACCTGTAACAGAAAAACAAGGAAAACCTGGTTAGGCTAATATCTACCTTCAATTCTCTACTTCTAATCATAGTCTGGGTCAGTCCCATTTTGAAATGTTATTATCAGTGATATATCAAAACTTTCAAGGAGTAGTAAGAGCATAGATATATTGAATTAAATGTCAAATACAAGATAGTGAATAATATTCTTAGGATAAAGAGTGAAGAATGTATACATATAATTGTAAACAAACACAACACTAAAGAGTTAAGATTAAGACTTCAGCAAAGACAGCATGTAAGATCATGTACATAGGTTTATTTATAAAACACACACAAATGACTTTTTACTTATGAGCTAAAATTTTCGAGTGACAGCTTCCTCCTTCATAGTGTATCAAAATGTTTTTTAAAAAACAATATGTGTTAATTAGGGCATTCTTTCAATAGAGTAAATTAACCCCTAAAACCATAACATTTTAAAACAGAATAAAGAATGATAGTATAAAAAGCAGAATAAACAGTTTATTGTAACTGGGGTTTTGATGGCAAAAAGTTTCTTACTGCAATTTTCCCACATCTTACACTCAAAGAACGCAACTTTGATAAAAACGAAAAACTTTTCTTAACAATTTACTTTAAAAGTACAGAATATTTTATGCTTACCAGGCGGCTTTACCTGGGTAATTTTCTAGAACTTTTCTACTTCTGCAGACCTAGGGAGCAAAGTTTGCAGTAATCCTTACAGACAGACTTTGTGTATCCAATAGTGAACATAATCATTTCTGACTATTCATTTAAAATTTTAAAACTGTATAGCATAAAAATTCATCATCAAAATAAAGAAGACAAGTGAGGTATAAAGGCCTCAAAATTGCATAAAAAATTAACTACTGAAAGAATTACTAATCGTTCAGAAATGAGAATATGCATTGTAAAAATTTAGTAGTATGGACATTGATTAAACTTAATATATTTATGACCACCCACCCTTAACTTCCATCAACTGTGTAACATCATTTATAAGTAAAGTGACCCAGATTCTCTTTCAGCAATCATTAAAAGCAAACACTAATAACAACATTTTATAGGAGCACTTATATGTTTAGAGCTACTTAGTATTGAGATACAAATAGACTAATCTTCCGAAGCTAAGATAATGTGTGGATCGTGACATCACAAAAAAGTAAAATTTGTTTTTCGTTTTCTTCAGTCAACCTCACGTTCAATGAGAACCAAAATTGTAGGTAATTTAACTCTCAAGTAGGTTCTGGGATGCATTAAATAACTTAAAGGGACATGAGAAAGATTAATGTCATTTTTGAAAAGATGCAGTTTGATAGAATCCCTGGTAGTGACCTCTATGACAAGAGAACACAAACATGTGCACATACATGTGTGTAGTTAGTATCATGAAGTCAGAGACGCATGAGCTGTACTAATCTTAAGATAGTAATATGTGTCCCTTCTGCACATAAGCATATCACATAATAGAGAAATTTGATTCCCCAGACCAACTCTGCCATATGTATTTACATTTATTTACACTGAGTATAGATGTGTTTCTAATTCCTATATGGAGGAAGTGATATTGCAATTCACATGAATGCTCAGAAAGTCCTACTATAGAATCTAACAACAAGGAACAAACTCTATTATGAACATTCACTGATTTGTAAACTTCATAGTCTGTCCAAATACTATAACTAAAACCAGCTCTGAATGAAAACATTTTCATCCCTTGTTTTCTACATTTAAGACATTTGTATGTTTAAATAAGTTATATATTGTCCTATATTGAACTCAGTCCTTGTTATAATACTCAAACTTTTAAAAAATAGTAATAATATCAACATTCTTAAAACTTGGGACATTTACGTTAGGGAACATAAATGTTTATTATATTATACTACTCATTACACAATTATAAGTAATTAATAGATAAATCAATCATTAAGACAAATAAGAGAGCTATGCTCCTTTCAAACTAAAGCAAAAGAAATAAAAACAAGAACTGGGAGCATTAACATATTTCCTTCTAGTGATATCAACTATAGTAGGCTTAAAGGGCAGACAATGAATCATCTGTTTATTTAAGTGTTGAATAAATGGAATATATGCTAAGTTCTGAACTGACTTTAAAGTATTTGGAACATTTTCCAGAGCCTATTTTGACTGTGTCAATTACCTAGTTACCAACGTTGTTGTATTATGTTGCTTGATGAACTAGGACATCCAGCAACCCTCAAACCAGTATTACAAGCCAGGCAAATAGCATCACATTTGGGTGACGCACAGAATCCATCACCCTAGGGAAAAACGCATAGGCTCAAGAGTACGGAGTCTTTACATGTTCCATAATATTTCTGCATAACGTTTTAAGCTGATAGAATTGTAAACTGTAAAGTGCCTTTAAAATCGTATCTTCAGAAAAGCACTGTCACTCCCCACAGAAATGAGACTTTTTCAAAAATGTTCTCAGAACAATACTTAAAATACACAATGAGGAGGCATTTTGATTTTTTGGGTGGGTTTTTTTTTCCCTCTTTTGAAATTTCTTAGTAAATTCTAAATACATCTAAGTGCTATGGAAGCGACTGATTCATTATGTCTAATGGCCACAATCACTTCAAACTTCTAGCTTTTTTTAAAAAAAAAAAAACAAGTCATGTATCTCTTTAAAAGATTCCTGTTTAAAGCACAGCAGGTCATGATTTAGCACATTAAATTCCACCATCAAGGTGGATCTAAGTATTACATACATAAAATACAGCTCCAAGAGCATGCACACATCGCTGCAATAATTCAAAGACAGTACAGTCACCGTGGATGTACCAAGTATCCACAGGCTTTATACTATAGAACTCCTCTTACACTGTAGGTAGCCTCCTAAAAACTACCAAAGAATTACACAAATCAAAATATGTTACCTTTGTTCAAATAATACTGCAGCTCATTATATAACAGAAAACACCATCCTTAATCGCTCAGGAACCAAGATAGAGGTGGATGCTTTGAGTGGGGTGGTGCAGAATGGTTTGAGGCAAAACCGAAACATATTGTTTAAGTAAACCTTAAGGGGAGGGGATCATATGCGCAGTTGATGGATTCTTTTTTTTTTTTTTGTATCATCTTCCACAATGCCTCCCCTTACCCCTCCCCACCAATCCACAGTAAACAGGCTGCTGATATTAAAGAGCTGCAATCTCCAAATACCTCCTTCTGCCTTTTCCCGTCTTGCTAAACTTTATAACAATCCCCAATTTTGAAGTATCAGACCAACATTTATTAAATAATAAAAAAAACCTTCATGTCAGACATGACTATGGTTTGAAATTTATGCTTGCAAACTTTCTAAAACTTATTAATTAAATCACAACTGAATCCAATAAACTTGCACTATGCTAGTAGAGCAACATACAGTTAATTCTTCTAGTTTTCCCTGGAAAATACTTAAGCGAAGGAGCAGTTATCGAAGGAGGAATCTCTCGGATACGAATGAAAGTCTGTAGCTCTCACAGTAAAATGCCGAGAACAAGCAAAGCAAATCAAAATTGTCAAATTTCTAAGAAGAGAACACTCCGAAAGTCTGAACTATACAGAATACTTTGGATAATTATAAAATTACTAGTGACTACTCTTCCGCTCCGAGACACCTCATTTTCAGGGTATATTATTCTTTAGGGACTTTCTGGGTCTGGAAGGGGTGAAAATAACAAACTCACAGATGAAATTTGCTATTACAGCAAAGACTTCAACCTCAGCAACTGTTTGTGTCACACACACGTCGCTACTCAGTTCTGCCCCACAAATGGGAAGGAGGGCCCCACTTCTGGGTGGAGTAGCTTTTCCCAAGGAAGGAAATACTGACACAATTTTTTTTTTCTCCCCAGAAAAGATTTTTCTGTTTGCCAACTTCTGAAGTTGGCCCCTGTCAATCAATGTGATCAAGGTGTCTCTTAAGCAGACAAAGTTATATTTCCCTGTGCAAATTCTGCATGAGAGAGAAAGATTATTAAAATACTATGTGATAAATAAGGTTTAAAGATGCCACTTAAAATTCTCAGGATGAAAAATGAAACACTTTCAGTAGGAACATACTGACCCTTGAAACTAATACTTTCAATATAAAACTGCATTTTGGTAACATTTCATATATTTTCCTTCCTCCGCACATAAAAATGATTAATGTCACAATTAAACTTCCATATTTTAGGCTCTCGGTAACAGGTGTGGCATTCTCTATATAAACATATTCATTGACCTGTCACTATTGATAACCTTCATTAATTAATCTCAATTGAAACAAAAACCTGTTTTTTTTTTCCTTTCAAATAGTAAAGAAATAAGGTAACACAAAAATCCATTTTCTCTCCAAGCCCCCAACCTGTTTCAATTACAGTAACCTCAAATGCACCAACTATCACAGCGAACAACTGAAGAAAATACAGTGGAGCTCAGCAGAAAAGGGTTTTAATAACAAATTGAAAAACAAGAATAAAAATAACTGTATCAACGGAGCTTTTCTTCCTCAGGCTACAAGCCCGTTCTTACTTGAACTTTTTTTTTCTTTTTCTAAAAAAAAAAAAAAAAAAGCATTTTGGCCACCAAAACCAATGCAGAACATTATTAAAAGTTAAAAGCTACCAATTACTTCTGTCTGTTCTTTTAAAGCAAAGTTTGGCATGACGTCAGTTGGTTTAAAGAAAACAAGAGAGAGAGAAAGAGCAGGAGAGAAAGTTTCCTACTTGTATAAACTGAACACCAGGGAAGGTGTCTAGCCACTTGTAAAGTATTTACTGCAGGTTTTTAAGGAGCTAGCAACATTTTAAAAATTAAAAGTAATTTTTTTTATTCTTTTGAATGCAACATTGTGAACGGCCAGCCTTAATGTTTGTATTTCAATTATACCTTTGAATCAAAAAAGTATTTCAATGATGCTTCAAATCTGAAGTACACTGATAATTTCATCTTTGTTTTTGGTACTTGAAACTGCTGGGGGGGGGCAGTGAAAAGAGGTGGGAAAATAAAAAGAACTCAGCATGGCGATGCTGTGATCGTTCCAATAGCTACTATCACTAGCAGGCTTCTTCTCTTAACTAGTTCTTAACAATTCAAACAATTTTCAGTGTCTTGAAAATTCAGTAAAAGCCTTTCCTTAAGCCCAAAGATCTCTTTCTAACCTAAATCAATTTCCGCATCATTATCCCCTACAGACAAACAAAGCAAAGGTTTGGAAATTCACTTCCCAGGGAAATAAGAGCCATTAAGTGATATAAAGACCCCCAAAGTGGCCATAATTGTATCATTTGAGGCCTCACTTATTGAGGTCATCTATAATAGAATATTTGATACAAATAGCTTTGAACCAACTTACATTTAAGGAGAAAACAGGCTGTTCTCTATCTGCTACTGAACAGTAGTCTGAAAACAAATCTTGGCATTTTGGGGGACTTACTTCAGTAGACTGATCAAAGATTTTAGGAGGCAAGTAATTTTGATAATAATAAAAACAACTGCTCAGTTTTTTAAATGCAAATAATTATGAAGCATGTTAAGTCTTTTCTATACATGAGCATAAATAAGGAAACTTGGAAAATTGTGTTGAATTACTGCTTTGTAAAGTTAAGATAAGCGTCTTGATATTATAGCTACAAGGGATCCACAAATCCCATAAATTCTGTTATGACAATGCAATTCACTTCTTTCCATACATCCAAATAAAATGTAACTATTCTATAGATAAGCAAAGTCTAGCCAAGTCTGCATATGCTATCGTTAACTCCTCCATATCTCAATAAATAATAAATAAGGAAGTTTAACAAGAATAGTTAGTTATCAATAACATTTGTAATCATAATTAGAAAAAGAAGGAAGAGAAACCCGTTACCTGAAAGCTGGACCCAGGATGAACAACAGAAAGCAAGCTCATACAACTCGCCTGTTCTTTATCAAATTGATTGTAACTCTTGAGCTACAATATTTGAGACAGAACTGTCTGAGTTTATAGTTTTCTATGCCTGCCAAAAACAGATGCAGGCTACCACACTAGCTGTCCCAAGGAAACTAAATTAAGCAGAGGCAAATACCAAGTGGAAAGTTGACAGTGTGTTGAATGAATGGCTTCATTTTACACACCAGAGAATATCTTCATGAGGGTACGTTTTAATGGGAGCCAGTCATTTTATTTTAAGTTCATCGCTTATTTCAAAAATAATAATTTCCCTTGAAATCAATTATAGACACCTGTCCACAACTCTGTGAAAGTCTATTTTGTCCCATGTACAATAGCACAGTGTTTTGATATTATTGTTTGCTCTCAAGTGACGCATTAGATAATAATTGTAATATATGTATAATTATAGAAAATATCAGGAAGCTAGTTATCAATGTTGACATCAATTTCAAACTCAAAATAAAGTTCTAACTTAAAAAAAATCTGTTTCAAATTCTTTAAAAATTCTCTGTAATGTTTATATACTTCAAAAAAGGATAAAAGAGTTTACTAAAACCTCACACCCTTGTCTTATTTCTTTAATAGAAAATGCATGTATCTTTAGAAGCAAATCATGACTTCTATTTGTACTTAGACACATATACATTTAATAATAATAATAATAGCAACATTAGTAAAAGCACCACTGAAACACTAGAATCTTAAAAGCAGCTTTTCCCACCAATGCATTCACTTCCGTGTTTGGAAGGTTTTCTTATGAATGAAGATTTGCTTATGCGTCTTACAGAGACTTACAGTGAAAACTAGAATAAATTCAGGAGTGTTGTGTGACTTAAAAGAAAAAGGAAAAGAACGCCAAAGACAAAGTAAAGAGCTAGGTAAGCCACTCGTGATTAAACACACACTAATTTGGATGCCAAACCGATTTGTATGCAAGTAGGTAGAAATTTCTATAAAACTCTTCACAATATTAGTAGTCAAAGTGTGGAGCTCTGAATTCAACTTGGGATTCACGGCCACTCTGGCACTCTCCTCCACACCTTTAATGCTGGCTCTAACAAAGGACCAGAGCTACCCAAGCAGCACAATCACTGACAGAATATGAAATTCCCGAGTGACAAACTTTTTTTGCTAGGTACTCCCTACCAGTTACTCGGAGAGTGTCAGACTTAGTTACTAGGTATGTAAAAGTATTCCACGCACACATAGCCTAACATGCAAGAGGCACATTGGGAGGCCACCGACATCCGCTCATGAAACGTAAATAATATTTTGCCAATAGAGTACTGATGACGATTCCCAAGCCTTACATTTAGAGAAATCACAGCAGCACGGAGTCATCATAACTCTATTTCCTCCTTTGCAGCTCTATTTCCCCAGTACTCATATTCAGAAATAATCCTCAAACTAGCATATTCACGGCCCTGTCTATTTAACTGACTGAAGATGTTTTAAATGAAAAATTAAATTAAATTTTTAAAAAAAGCCTGCAGCTTTAACAGGAAGCTATGAAATCTACCAAAGGATAAACTCAATGAACATATAAGTTGAAGTTGTAAAGTTTGAGCATGCCATTAATAAACTTTCACTCAAAGGTAAAAAGAAAAAAAAAATCCTCAGAATGTTGGTATCATTTCCAGACTGTCCTGTCAGCATCGAAACTTACAGGAAACGCTTCATCTTCCCATACAAACCCTGTATTTATTCACAACCCTGTCATACTTGGGGAAAGGAAAAGTGAGGAAAAGCCGCATGGTGATTATTTTAGAGCCTTTGCTTTTCTACCCCAAGTGCTGCACTAACTGGGAGGGCCTCAGAGGCAAGGGAACAGCATGTAAGAAACTGCCCAGCAGTGAGATTCTAGAGACTTTCCTTCTCATTTTGGCCAGTCAAGGACCTGCTAGCCGCAGTACTTTCCTGACTGTCCCTAACATGTTTCACTCTGGCAGATCATTTCTAAATGATCAACTCTTTCTAAAACCTGCAGGGAAAGATCTCTAGAGAGACTGGTGGGTTTGCATTCAGGAGTTTACAACACTCTAAAGACTTAAGTCTTGTTCCCCCCTCTCCCCCTCGACCCTTCAGCAATCAAATTTAGTCAGTAAGGCCTAGAATGATGACCTCTTCGTAATCTTGTCTCAGGCCCTTATCTGTATTTTTGCCTTTGTACTGATTATCTCTTCCAGTCCCTTTCCTGTTCACCTGGATGGCTTACAAAAGTTCAATGAATCGGCCTAACTTGTGCCTGATTTTACTTCTCCGCTCGGCCCCTCTCTCTCCACTTACCTTGCTTAAAACGCTAGCGGTGATTTCCCAAAACCGGATAAGGATGGATATTCTATCTTAATTTGGATTCATCATTAAATCCATGGCTCTTACTCAAAAACTTTCAAAGGATCAAATCTGAGGCCTAAAAAGATATGGGGAAGTCAGCCAGGTCCTAAAATGTAGTAAGCCCAAGCAAGATTCTCTGTGAAGCCCCAGTTAGTTCTCTCTGGCCCTCTCACTTCAATGGCTTTAGAGTTCCAGAGCTGTAAAACAGTTAGTGACTTCCCTGGTGAAAGGGGAAACACCACCATCTCAGACAGGTACTCACAGAAAAAGCCTTCCCAGCCACAAAAACAGCTTTGCACTTCAAACGGCTTCCACCCCTGCTTCAACCCTCAAATTATTCATGGGGTCCTATAATCCTGGAGTTATTTGGAGGGATAGAGGTGTTTGCCTTGGCCTTTCAAAGATGCGTTTCAGACTCTACAGCCCAAACAGGAACTAGACAGAAAGCAAAGAGCCTGTCTGCCTGCATGTCCCACCGCTGACAGGCGTTTAATCACCAGCCAGTGTCCCCTGACCCGCTCGACACATGGCGCATCAACCGCACCGCAGAGGAAGTCTGCCCCTTGCTCAGCCCCTACGGAAGCTCCCTGGCTGCAAGGCCCTGCCTCATGGTACCGACAGGGCACAGACCCCTGGGCCCAGGCTGCCCTGAGCTGCCCAGAGACGGGTAGACCGGGGGATGCCACACTCTCTCCCTCAAGCCCAGCTGGGCCTTTAAGGGAAAAAAGTTTGAAGCCTGGCTTTGCAAACTAAACTCTTCAAAACCAAAAGCCAGACTATGCTGTTTTACCACTTTGGAGGGCCACTCCAAGACCCCTCTCGGAAACCCTCCCGACCCTCCCAAGTTCACCCAACTTACTACTCTGCATGCCGGTGCCTAGTCTGCTCCCCGTTTGTCAGGAGCCCCCAGAAAACTTGCAGCAGCGGCGGCGGCGGCCCCTCGGGTCCAGCCACCTCCAGATCCCTCTGCTGCTCCCGGTAGGAGAGAATTAAAATCAGCCAGCAAGAGACAGCGAGGGGGAGTGGGGCTGGGAGGGGGGGAGGGGGCACCGGCCTGAAACTTCTTTTTTTGGCAAATCGGGATTTGTTTTTCCTCCTCCCCAGCGGCTGAACTTGACCCTCCTGACTCTGGGGGCTACTGCAGTTTGAAGTCTCTCTGGTTTCCAAGGCTCAGATGCCTTAGACCCAGCAAAGGGAGCAGAGGAATTGGGGGGGGTGGGGGGGAGGTTAAGGGGAACAGAAAAGAAAGAAAGAAATCACACGCGCAAAGGAGGAGGGGGGGGAAGGAAGAAAGAAAATGCGTGTGAAACCCGAGAAGCCTGCGCTTGGCTTGCAGCACACTCTCTCCCTCGGCTGAGCTTTTTTTTTTTTTTTTCAAAGAAAGTCACTTTTAATTCCCAGGGCTCCCCGCTCGCGATCGCCCACATTTTGCGCACACTCGCGCGGGCGCAGCGCTGGCGGAACGGCGCCCCGGCCGGCTGAGCCCGCGCCCCCCCGGCCCGCCCGGCTCCCCCTTACCTGTTGATTAATCCTCAGGAACACCCTCCGCAGCCCGAAAGATGGTGGCGCGGCCGCCAGAGCCATGAACCGTCTTCTGTTGTTTGCAGAGTTGATCTTGGATTATTGGGGGGGGGGGGAGAAAAAGGTCTTTCCTGCCTCCCCCCCTTTCCCTTCCCTCCCCCCCCCCCCAGGAAAAAAAAAGAGAGCGCGAGAGAAAGAGAAAGGAAATAGAGCTAGGATGTGCCCGGTGCCGGGTGGGAGAAGGGAGGGGGTGTTGTTGGGGCTTTTTGTTGTTGTTGTTGTTGTTGCTGTTGTTTAAAAAAAAAAAAAAATTAGGCAAAGGCGAGAGAGCGATCAGGAGGACGCGAGGTCCGGAGCCACCACCGAGCAGCAGCGAGAAAGAGGACGCTGGAGATTGCAATGAGATCGGGTCTTTATCAGAAATGTTATCGCTTGTCAGGACCTCACTCTCCGCGCATTACGTCAGTTTCAAGACACCAACACTATTAATATCAAAGGAGCCTTCGCGGAGGAAAGCGCCACCCCAGACCGAGCTCCCTTAAAGAGACAGGCGCGTCCCCGCGCCGCCGCCGCCGCCGCCGCCGCCGCCGCCCCGCCCGGCCCCGAGCACCCGCCGCCGCCGCCGCCGCCGCCCGCGGGACCGGCCGGCCGCGCCAGCCCGCGACAACTGGGGACCGCGCGCGGCTCGTCCCGCCCCTCCCCTCCCCCACCGGCCGGGCTGCGGGAGGAGGGAAGCCGGGTTGCCCTGGCCAGGGGGAGCCTGGAGGCCCGGACCTACCTTGGGGGCGCGGGGGACAGTGCGTGGCAGCCAAGGCGACGCTACCCAGACACTGGTGATGCTGTCCTGGAGAATGCCAAGAACTCTCAAAGTGTGTGTGTGTGTGTGTGTGTGTGTGTGTGTGTGTGTGTGTGTGTTGGTTTTTTCTTTTTTTTTTTTTTTTTTTTTTTACCTTTCCCTCTAGCTCTCAATTAAAGGACGCAAGGATCTGTGTGTGTGCGTGTGCGCCCCCCTCCCCCGCCCTCTAATCTGTGGCTGGAAGTCCTAGGACACCTCGGCTGTCTGTGGTCAGGATTTCCCAGGCTTTTGGATGGTAGGAGGGCTTCAGGAGAACAACTTGAACTCTATCCTGAGTTGGAGAAGTGCGGACTGAGGTTGCTATGGTTTTCTGAGCTGAGAAGCCAGAAACTCAATGAGTGCTTTAAGGGGTACCACAAAACAGATAAAATGGGGACATTATTCAGTCACTGCCAGGTTAATACATGCTGGTCTTTGGGGCTTTCGAAGCAGATAAGGAACTCTGAATCAGGCATGACATTCTTTTTCTTATCACACATCTTGTTAAGAGAAATTGCCTCAGCATAAAGTTCAGGGAACGAGCAGGCTATCTTTCCCTTTAACTTCTAAAGATCAACAATGCATAAAACATTACCAAGACAGGATTCAAAGTATAGGAGGTGTTAAAAACTAAGTAAACATTTCTTGGGCGTTTGGACTTCATTTTCTTCAGTTGGGTGACTTTAAGTGGTATGTTTTTCCTCTAGTGAAAGTCAGCTTAAACCAATTTTGTGCTAAAAGGAGAAACATCCCTCTCTGAAGTACAAAATGATTAAAATTAGAATTTTTGAGAGGTACGATCACGAATCTGTGAGCTGAAGGTGCAGCGATTTCCCCCAAATATTTTTCACTGACTCTTAGATCTTCTTGCAGAAAAGATAAGAGTTTTTTAAGACATGCTATTATAAGAAGTGGAAAAGGCAATCATATGTGTGTGTGTGTCTGTGCACGCGCACGTGTGTGTACATGTATGTAAATGTATATATAAACCTAAAACGGAAATAAATGATTGTAGAACCTCCCTCCTTTTCCCAAATGATCCTTGTTTTCACTTATATACTCAGGCAGATCTGCAATTTCGTGGTTCAGACCTGCTTCAGAAGCATGTCCCATACACTGATGAATAGAAAAGCAGTAATTCTTTCCCAATAGAGAAACTAGTCGGGTGAAGAGTAGTCAAAATACAGTTTCACAATAAGGCAACAATATATTCCCTAAAGGAGGGAGAAGACAATGGTGTCATATGCATAAAATTATTCATGTTGCCATCAGTTTAAATTTTTTAACAGAATTGGATTTATATATGGCCCTGCATGTAGAGGAATTTAATATGAAAATCTTCAGTAAATCTTACAGTCAACTCCTAATGACCACCTGCATATTTCCACACTGGAGTCATTTAATACTGTCCACCACCAATTTCCCCTATAAAAGGTATTTCTATATTAAATATAGGCCTTTTATTTTCTTTGTTAAGTCATAAATTAGCTTGCTGGCTTTTATGGAAATATTCACGACACAGCGAGAACTAGTTTTATTCAGAAAAAATAATAAGGATCGGAGTGAAACATTCTTTGGCCATGACTAACTGAAACTGTTAGGTCAAATAAATTTTGAAATACAAGTGGTCACGCGGCTTGTGTTTAAAGGGTTAACAGAAGTAAAACTGCTGAGTCTGGTATCCAGCTGATAAAATCTGAGACAACATCATCTCAGCAAAGTTAAACAGCACAATTTATCACAAGGATTAGTGCCCTAATCTCCTACTGCTCCCCAAGATTTAAATGACATTTTAAAAGGGGAAGTGATCTTCCTCCCAGTCACCCTCAAATCTAAGGCAGTCGTCAAGAGTGTAAATTTACACACATGAAACCATCATTGATTAAATTGGTTCAAAAAAATTAAATTACACGCTTTTGCAGGCACAAAACCCTTGAGATGGCTGGTGTTTTTCCACCTGTAATAATACAAAATCTGACCATTAAGTGTACCCAAATTATATATTATATGAAAAAGTAAAGCCAAAGGTCCAGGGGTGAATTATGTCCTTTAATTGAAAGGATAAAGTTACACTCCATGTACTGAAGCCAACAAATCCACGGTCACTTAAAATTTTAATGAATGAAGTTTCACGGACTCAATTTTGCTGAAGTTTGCCTGAGAAATAAAAAAAAAAAAATAGAGTCTTCACGTTACTTTTTGTGTTTCAAGTTAGGATAGCAGAGATTTAAATGCTGCAGTATCAACTCATTTACATCAGCCTCAAAAGGTCTGTAGAGAACCTAATAAAAGCACAAATATTTTTATAATTTTTTTCAAGCAAATTACTTATTTATTGATGCAATAATTTATGAAGAAAATTTTTACCTCATGCTTCAGATATATCACATATGCTCTTGATTGACACAATATGTTTAAGCTCAAAGGCCCTCATAGCATTTTTTAACTCTGGTAGGAATATTTCAAAACAACCAACAAATACATGAGGTCATAATTGTTTGACAGTTGTTTTTAATATATAAACTAACTTATGTATATTGTTTTCCTTCAAATGTTTATTGATTTGTTTTTCTAGTCCTGACATTTGCATGGCACAAACTGAATTAGGGGAAATATTAAAGAATTATTTACATTTATTATATTCTGCTGTCAAACATGTGTAAGGCTCTTCAAACCATCCTCACACATTTAGAGCAATAAATTTCTGAACAATGGAGGGAGGACATTAAAAACCACAACCTGGGCCTGTGTAGGATGCCTCAGAAAATAAGGAAGAATTAGAGGAAATAAAAGAGCAAAACAAAAGAAGCAACTTTCCACTAAAATAACTTCTTTATCATCTCCCATCCTGCTTTGAATTCTGGAATAGTCTATTGTAGTTAAACCATCGATAAAATAGTTCCTTGAGCTGTATTAATGCTATTATTCTCCTAGAATGACATAATATCCCCTTTCTGCTGTGTTATTTCAGCATCTGTCCCCTCTTTCCTTGTAGTTTATTCAGGAGAGATACAAGCAGGGATTAGCAGTTAAGCACAGGCATACTTGTTCTACATTTCCAACCTTTTAGCACATAACTTACTAACCGTTGCAGTGCCTGTAATCACAATGATTTTACCTGATGGAACATGTATTTCAGAAATGTAATCCAACTGTTTACCCTAACACATCATAAATTGGAAATTTCTAAAAAGAAACCTCCAAGATTGACATCCCTTGGTCCTACATGCCTTTCACTCATACTATCAAGAAATATCCTATTATTTTCTATCAGGACCATACAGCATCTTATAAAATGGAAGATCATTTTCCTTCCAGCACATAAAAGGCAATTATTGAAGTACTCCACCCTCCTTCCCGGCAAGACCTAAGGAAGAAAGCAGTATCAGAGACAGACTTCCAGTCTATTTCTTCCCCCAGTCACACACCTTTCAGCTTTTAAAAACAAAGTGTTCCTGTTGCACACATTACAATCATTTTCAAAACTATCTATTGCTAAGCACCTCTGGGTGAATTTATTAAAGAGAAATTTAGCTTTAAATATCCTGTATCTGGTATTCAAATTCACACTTACACTTGCCAATCCTCCCTCTGCAGAATCAGGCAAATGCCTAGTTAAACAGATGGGCCTTGCAGCCCACCCTGAAAGCCAACAAACATGAGCTTTGTTTAATTAAAAGGGGAAACAAATTTCTGAGGTGTAGACACACACATGTGTGCATACACACACCATGTACGCACACACGAAATTCCTGACTAGTGTGTTCTGGAATAAAAATGACGGCATGACGATTGATTTTGCATTCGGATTTATGAATGTTCAACCATATACCATTCACCGGAGTGAAAGCACAATTAAATGAGATCATTCAGCACAACGTATTCAAATCAAACCACTCTAAGAAACAGCAAGACTAACTCCACTTCTGCCAACCAGTAGAGAGCACCTTCACAGGGAAAAATCCAGATCTAGTTCCGGCCATGACAAGGAGGTAACCGGTGCTATCTGCCATAATTACACCCTCAATCTATTACCTTTCCTTACTATTCTCTCTTATCCATCTACCATGACTCCAAACTCCATACATTTTCCTCTTGCTTACAAATAACCAAGTTCTACATCTGATTGTGCCTAAATTTTAAGGTGGGATTCTTCACTGACATTCCAATGGGACGTGCCTAATGTTCTAGTTAAAGAAGAGACTCTCACAAGAGACAGTGAAAGAAGGAAAGAAACCTCATTCTTATCAAGCATATGAATCATCTCAAACAAAGCCTTCAGAAGTTGGCCCCTCTGGTCTTTAAGCTTCTGTCTCTCCAAAGCCCCACATCTAATAGGATAGCTAGTCCTCCCATAGAGCCTTCTTAAAAAGGTCTTTGTATATACTACCACCTTTACTTCAGTCACACAGACGGTTCTCAAGTCCAGGTTTTTTGGCTCTCCAACACCATGCTAATGAACTTCCCCCTCAATGCTCTCTCCATCTTTTCATTATGATACAGAGTAAGCCAATCTGATCATTTTCTTGGTGTCTTCAACCCCCTCATAAGAAAATTCCCATGAATCTCTAATACCAAAACAGGTCCCAAGGGCTTAGAGCTTTCAAGTCTTCCTAAAATGTAGGCCAAAATGTCTTTCTGCTCTCGTTCTGCATCTGTTCTTCCCCACAGGCCTGTCTCCTGACTTTTCAACTGACTCATCTTTCCTAGACACATCTGACATTTTCCAGAGCCTGTCATATATCTACTTTGCCACCTTACTCAGAAAACTTTCGAAGGCCTTTCAGGTAGTTCTCCATCTGAGTATGCTGTTCTCCTTTGATATGAAACACAGATTCTTCCTTGAAAATGAAAGTTTTCTGGAATGTCCAGGGTAGAATCAGTCATGCCTGAACTAAGCTTCAGAAAGGCTTGCTTCTGACTTCAGGGAGCAAGTGAGTCCGGTGGACTTGTGAACATGGTGTCCACTGCCTTACTGACCTCCACTTTTAAATTGTAAGATTCTTGAAGACAGGAGACCATGAAATCATGGGAAACTTGTAATATCTGTTAAAGTGGACTTGGAAATTAGAATAACGTCTGTAAATGTTACTTGGAAACACTATTGAACCCAAGTTTCCAACACTGTGTTGTTAATTTTGTTAAATTAATTCTTTCTCTTCTTTATTTTCTTTCTTATTTTCTGCTTTCTGATCTTTTTCTTTAATGCATATGGGCTGATGCTTCGTGTGTCAGTTGTAGCCTCTGGGTGGTCTTCATCTCAGCAACATATTTTTGGCAATGAATCAGAGGAGATCTTTGTCTTCCTCTGAAATATTGTCTTCATTATCATTAAGTTTTGGTTCATAATTCCATGTTGCTCTAAAAATAGTGGATTGGGTGATTTTTCACTACATCACAGGCATCTAAACACTGGAGTATCTAGTAAAGGAGGTCAAAAGCTCAGGGTTTTTATATGGAAAATGGGTTGTTTGTAGTTTAAGAAGTCTTGGGTGTGAGACAGGAAAGTTCCGAGTGCAATGCAGAGATAAACACTCTCTCCAAACACTCATTTAAAACATTCTTTTCCCTTTGTTGCTTGATGTCATAACACGAAATCAGTTCAACCCAAGTCAACTCTCTAATAGTAATTAAGTTCTGCATAGTTTGAATCCACATAAGCTGACGGTCACTGACATTTGACAAATACTATACATTCACACCTACAGACCCCAACATGTAACACATTTCATAATATCCTGTCAATCTAATAGAAGGGTTCGCATGAACACAAGCTTGAGTGAGTATGTACCTGCACATGTCCACTAGGAGTCCACAATCATCTCAGTGAAAGTTTCTATTTTTCTTACAATTCTTTGAGTTCTCAAAACTGCCTCACCTTTTTGTCTAATACCTATTACCTAAACTATTAGCTAAGAGAACAAATGATAAACATCAATCATTATTTTCCATCTAAAAATCTATCCATCAGTAACTCTACAGTGGTTTAAATATGGTAGACATTTCACACTCTTACCGTATTTTCTTGGGCCCCCTAACTCTGTCCATGCATTTGAAACTAACTCTTAACTAAACTCTCTTCAAAAGCCCCTGAGTATTCTTTACACTGCCTTTCTGTCCCCTGATTGATATCGTAAATAATGTGATAGCATCAACTTTGTTTGCTGAAATAAAACCTAGACTTTGTAATTTCACAGAGTGAAACAATTGTGCATTGAGTAACTATTATGTTCTAGGTACTGCATTGGTGCTGGGTACCTAAGTTGTAAATGTTCTACTCTAGCTCCTAAGGTATAGATTTTTATGGACTACTCAAGCAGCTCATAGTCTGTCTTGGATGCTTTTAGAAAACCAGATGTGTGGATCTCACCTTCGACACAGGACACATCTCTAGTGGAGACACCCTAAGGAGACAACGAAAGAATAGTCTTTTCACTGCATTACATATTAAGTCACCTATTACAAGTATGAAGATACAAAGTTAGACTATGAAAACGTTAGGCATGAATTCATGTTGAAAATAAGTGACTGAGGTACGGAAAGCAAATTCATTAGTTCTTAGGGCACTGGAGTGACTAACTTTACATAGGGTGGAGGTGGAGGTGTATCACGCAAATTTGTTTTCATCAGCGTGCTTTTTTCTTTGTTAACTCTCGTCCCCCTCCTCACTTCATCACCAGCATCCACAAATGTGCTACAGCAACCGCAGCTGCTGGGTTTCCCCAGCAGAGCAGAGCCCTGGGCAATTGTTCCAATTTACTCTAGTCTAGACTCTAGAGATAGTTCTGTCTGGAAAGAGAGGCATGGACACTCATAGTGCAAAGCTAATTAAGTCAGCAAGATAAACAAGGTAATGCTCCTGAGAATAAGGGGGAATTTCTTGAACTTTCAGAAATTCACAAAATAGTGACCAGAGAATACTGATAATATAGCTGAGGTTTCTAACTACGCCTTCCATCTCTTCCAAGAATACCCGTGCCTTTCACATAAAAGGCAAATCAATGACCGTAGAGGACTTCTACACGATCAATTTGTTAGTGTTCATTAACTGCAGTACTCCACCTTAGGTCTAGGTTTTAGACAGTACTAATTAATTTATTCTTAATAAATTTATTCTTAATAAATAGGCTTAAACAGCCTTTCCCCCTTTTATTCAAAAGGTATTTTTTCCTCACATTATATAACTTGATTATGGTTTACCCGCCCTCTACTCCTTCCAATTCCCACTTCCCTTCCCACACAGACCAACCCCCTTTTCTGTCTCTCGTTAGAAAAAAACAGGTTCCTAAGGAATAAAATACGATAAGATAAAACAAAAACTGACACTTAGAAAAAGGACAAAACCAATAAACAAAAGGAAAAGAGCCCAAGAGAAGGCACAAGAAACAGATATAGACACAGAGACCCACAAGTTCACACGTTCAGGATCCCATAAAAACACTGAAGAGGAAGCCACTCTATACTAGCAAAAGACCTGTAGGGTAAAACAGAATATACATACATATACATATGTATATGTGTATATATATAATGGAAGTTTTTGAAAAGAAAAAGGCCCTGACACAACATTATGAGACAAAGAACCTCCCAGGAGTCTGTTAAATTCGTTTTCTGTGGCCATCTACTCCTGGGCATGCAGCCTACCCTTAAGAGTAGTTTGTTTTCTCATGAGACTCCCCTGGAGAAACTATATTTTCATTTGAGAGTGGTTATCATGTAGAGATTGCTTCTGGGTTAGGAATGGGGTCATGTGTCCACTTCTCCTTTCAGGTGAAGGACCCCATCTGATCCAGACCCATGCAGGCCCTGTGGATGCTGCCTCAGTTAGTGTGAGTTCAAATGTGCAGGAACCCTACTGTTTTAGCAGGCCTTGGTTTTTGTTTGTTTGTTTGCTTGCTTTGTGTGCTTTGTTTTATTTTGGGTTTTTTTTTTTTGGAGGGGGGTTTGTTTACTTTGGTTTTTGGTTTTCTGTTTGTTTTGTTTGGGTGTGCTTTATCCTCTGGCTCTTACACTCTTTCTGCCTCCTCTTCTGCAGGGTTTCTTGAGCCCCGAGGGTAGGGATTTGATGAAGACATCTTACTTAGAGCAGAATGTTCCAAGGTCTCTCATTCTTTGCATAATGTCTGGCTGTGGGTCTCTATTTGTTCCATATGCTTCACGAAGAATTTTCTCTTATGATAGATGAGAAAAGGACTGATCTGAGTGTGACAAAATGTCATTAGGAGTCACTTTATTGTTACTTTTTTTTTTTTTAATTTTAGACCAGGAGTATTTGGTTTTAATGTAGATCCCTGGGCTATCTAGTCTCAGGTTCTTGGCCAGGCAAGCAGTTTCAGGTATGGGTTCTATCTCCAGTAATGGGCTTTCATTCAAATCAGATATTGGTTGATTATACCCAAAGACTTTGTGCCACCATTGCACCAGCATATCTCAGAGGAAGGATACCGTTGTACATCAAAGGGTTTGTGGCGAGGTTGGTGTTTAAGTTTCTTCTTTGGCTGCACTCAGAGTACCTTTCTATACCGAAGACACTAGCATATAGGGATGAAGGTTCTATGTAGGCACCAGCTAGACTTCTCTGTGTTCAGTGAGTTGTGTAGGTGTTGTCTTCAGCAATGGGGGGCTTGCCATCAGTTTGTGGAGAGCAACCTGTAGTCTTGGCAATGGCTTGGGTTGTTTGGGGATTTCCATGGAGTTCTTTTTGGCCAACAATTCAGTTCGAAGTAACACACACACACACACACACACACACACACACACACACATATATATATATATATATATATATATATATATATATATATCCCGGTATTGGAAAGTTTCATTTGGTGGCAAGAGATGTTCACTTGGGGCTCCATATCCCCCATTATTTGGCAATTTCATTTAGATCTCTTTTATATATGTATATTCATTTAGGAAGCTTCTACTGTAGTAGATTTCCATACTACACCTCAAATGGCCCTTAATTTTAGATGTCTCTCCCCATATTCTCTCCCTCATCCCCCTCGTCCTTTTCCCTTCTCACTTGATCTTCCCATTCCAGGCCCCATCCATTCATAACTATCTACCTTTCCTAGGGAGATATATCTGTCCTCCCCTAGCCCCTTACTCTATACCTAACATTTATGGTCAATTTTTTTCCCCGATGTGCATAAACTGCTTTAAAAAAATAAGTATTAAGCAAAATCCTTTAATTTTCATATCCTACTAAATAAATAAAGTATATATACTAGCATAGCATAATACACACACATGCATAAACTCTGAATAGTGACACATTTGAACATATAATCATAAACAAAAGTTGATTTTTATTTCTCCCAATCACAAAGACACAGGAAGAAAAATCACCCATTCAATAATATCTGTGCTTCCCATTGCTAAATTTTACTATCTGATAGAATCCCTAGCACAAAATTAAGAAATTTGAAGCAAAAAAAAAAAAAAAAAAAAAAAAACCACCACTTCACATTTTTATCTCAGTTCATGTAATTAAAGGCAATCTTACCTTTAGGTCACAAGAATAAAGAAGGAAGACAGAGTGATCAGTAAAAAACAACTTATTCTGTGGGAGATATCTGAAAATTTCATATAGATTTCTATATGAATGTATGAAGATGTTAGAGTCCTGAAGACAGCAAGTGACTGGTCTGCCTTCTTTATAGACACTCTGCTCAGTAGGACACTACAATATGGCTTACCATTAATATTAAATTCTTGCTGAAGGGTTTGTCATGTATTGATGGGGCACTCCTGACAGGGTAAAGGCCAAACTTGAGACCCAGTCTACTTTATTAACACATATGACAACTCATCTAGAAAGAAACTCTAACAGGTGCGTGTTTCTCAAAGACACTTTTAGCAGTGGGTTTTTTCCTTTTTTCACATTCAGAATATCAAAAGTGGAAAGTTATATAATTTCTACTGAGGTCATGGTGAAATTTAGCTTCTTCCTGCTGTGCTTCAGGACTCTTGCTTCAAAGTCTCCCTAGGAAGGACTATCTTAGAGGCTGCGAATCATCCAAATGCTTATAAAAAGCACAGGATTATGTAATGCTCACTTTATGTTTCAGAAAAGACTCCTCCTCTAATTTTACAAGTAAAAATGAATCAATCTCAGGCCCTGTCAATGAATGACTGCAATGCTCAAGCACTTACACAGAGCACGGTGTGCCTTCCTCGGTCCTTGCTCTTTCACGTATAATAATTATTCTTCTTAATACTCATTTACTTATTTTAATTTTAAGTCTGTGTGTCTGTGAAAGAGTATGTGAACTGTAGTGCAGGTGTCCACGTGGAAACCCGAAGTGGGCATCAGATATCATGGAGCTGGAGCTACAAGTGGTTGAGACATGCCCAACACGCATGTTAGAAACCCAATTCAGGTCCTCAGGGAGAGCAATAAGAACTCCTAACCTCTGAGATAACTCTCCCATCTTAATTCATTTAGTCTTAATAAATATTTTATGAGCTATGTATCACCATTATTATGACTTTTTGAGGAAATTAGACCCATACAGTAACATATCCAAGGTCACAGATGAAGACATATAGACCGAGGCACTAAATCTCACTGTAATTTGCTTTTGTTTCAGTGGCAAAATTTAAACTCGAAGGTGTGGAATAACTTGACAACAGAAAACGTAATGTATTAATGAGTGTGTTTATGTGTATCTACTTATGGTAAACACCTGCTATTTCCTAGCTACTTGTGTCCATTGTATCTTCCTTAGAAGTACACACTGGTTTCCCTCTAGAGAATCTCTCTCATTTTCAGTACCCAAGAATAACTTGCTACAAGAAAGGCAAGCGTCTGGCAATGACTGGCCTAGGAGAGCATTGGATTCAGAGTCTTGCTAGATCAGAGACTAGGAATCCTTGGGTATCAGCTGTAGAGAAAAGCTGAATCTTTCATTCAATCATACTCCTTTGAATACATAAAACTGGAGCTCTTGTAGTTGTTTTTGGAATTTCAGAGGTACAGAAAAAATAATTAATATTGGACTGAAGTTGACATAAGTAGAAGTTCGACAGTGAAACAGACTAGAAGCATAATAATATTACTGAGACCCCGGAATAACACTATACACCAAGCCACTTATAACTTCTGAATTCTCCAGTATCTTCTTTTAATATGATTCAAGATTGTTTAAGGTCAGGATCAAATAGCATTCACATTAACCAGATCTAGTAATACTTAACTGTAGAACCATCTCAAAAAGAAAAAGAATTCTATACACACACACACACACACACACACACACACACACACACACACACACACACACTATGCTGTATATTATGTATATAAATATATATATAACTTTATTATTGATTATTTGATATATACTCATATTCAAAACTGTATTCATGATAGAACTTTAAAATGTATACTTGTCTTTAAGTCAATTATAGGAAATTGAAACCAATAGATGCTTTTCACAGTTATTATCCAAAAGAATACATATATTGCTGGCCAGCCTTTCTTGGTAGACTTGGCTGTGTAGAATATTTGATACTATTCAACATTAAATTCGCTCTCCTGTGGTTAGTGCATGAAGATATGAACACATCAAAAGAGAAATGTCACTCACTGCTGTGGACAATAGAAGTGTCTTTGACACTCGTGTCTTTGACATTCCTTTGATTCTTGCAATTTATAATGTCTGTCTGACCAGCTGCCACATTACTGTTTGTTTAAATTATGCTTTATTAAATTGTTCTAGATTACATATGTTCACAAAATATTGTCATTATTCCTTTAATGGAAGAGGGGATTTTTGTTGTAATGTTCTGGGTCATTTGTTTTGCCTTTACCACATCCTTCCTTCTAAATCCCCTTAAGTAGGTAAAGGACTTTATTTAAAACATCTCAATAAGATGACCAAGTAATTGAAGTCCACAAGTTAATATTGAGATTGCTTATGGAGTAAGTAATGGTTCCAAATAGTATGGGACAGAGTGAAACCTGTTCAGTCACAAGGGTTAGACATGTGGTTTTTAGTCCAGGTAGATAAATGATGGTGATGAGCATCAAGCATGTAATCAGCTTGAAAGTCTAGACTATGATCAATTGGCATAAGGAACCTAAGGAGACATGGGCTCAAATGATCTTTCTGGTATTTTGCTGTCAATTTAAACAGTGATTAAATATCTAGCTATAATATACTTCATTTTGACTCACTATATCTGATAGGGGGTTGCCAGGCTCTATTCTATATTTATCTATAAACAAATCACAATATTAAAACTAGGTCATTAAATATCAGTGAGTGAGACATAGAAGAAAAGGACACCCACTCTCAGAATGACATGTCCAACCTGAAATACTGGTTAAACTCAGAAAGAAAATTTTCAGATTACTGTGACTTTCTCTTCTATATTTTCTAACTTTTCCATAGACGATTACTTACGAAAAATAGAACTGTGGAGAAAGGCAGAGAGCAGTACAAATATAATACAGAATGTTAGAAGTGAAAGGTTCCTTTCATCCAAGTTCTCCCTAGGATTTGCAACGTGTTCAAATCAGCTAGTAAAATAATAATAATAATAATAACAGTAAAAATAAGTGAAATTGTATAACATGAAGGCAGCCTTGCATTTTTCATTCTTAGAAGAATTTTTTTCTAAACTAAGAAAATAAAATTATCATTTTCTAAGTAAATCATTGTTTTGTTTAATGCACGGAACGTTTCTTAGTTCTTATACTTTGACCAAAATGTCTAAAGTCATGTAAGTAACATACTATAAAGCATACAGCTGTAGGGCAGGCAGGGGCAGCTTTTCCATTTTGCATTTTACTGACACTGGTGTCTCCTACAGACCTGATACACTACCTGCTAGGAAACGTGGTTCGGGATCTTGTTAACAAGAGCCAGGTCATGTCGCACATCTCCACTGAAAGGCCTCTTACTCATTTCTGCCTCACTGTACAGTAAAAAGGCTCCCACTGTAACTCAAAGAACTCTGCCTTGGTCCTATTGTATCCCTCTGTTAATTACCCCTTCCCCTCACCATTTTTCTCTTGACAAGACACCAGACTACTTGACAATGTTTACATATAAAACATAGACCCTCCTTACAGCCTCTGCAGCTGTGTTCCCTCTGCCTGGAACACTCCCCCCCTGAACAGAGCCATGGTGGTCTCATTTCAGCCAACTACGTCCTTCCTGCTTTTGTTCATCTCTACACCTTTTATCCCCGTAGGGTATTGTGCAGGTCTTACTTATTTGCAGTCCAAACTAAATTAAGATTCATAAGTACAGGATTGTGTCTATTGAGTTGACTTCTGCCTTCGTAGTAGTTACCTACCAGATGATTAGATGCTCAGTTAATATTTGTTAATGAATCGGTCAATTGAAGTTCCTCATATTGAATATTTTGCGGCAAGAGCAATTTACCATAGCAAATGAGGTCAAGTACAATTCTATCAACATGAACATACCTCTCAGACCACCTTCTCTGACTGTCTGATTTTACCATTCAATTTTTTTCTTGGCATCCATTATAATAGGGAGTTTAATTTTATTTATACAGCATTTCAGTCCAATTCATATTACCATCTGCTTTTTTTCAGCTTTCCAGAAAAAGTTAGTGCTCAACTAGCTGCCAGCTTACTCTAATCAATTGACTAAATTTTTTCATTCACCAATTTTTTACTAAGCACCAACTCTGTATAAAGCACTAAAATGAGAGTGAGAAATTGAAGACCAACAAGAACTCTCAAAGTGTTCAAAATATCACAGGAAAAAGCCATTAAAACCAAGGGGGAAAGTGAAGCATGGATGGCTACAGGCCTTTTTCAAACATGACTAGGAGATGAGGAGAGTACTGTGGGAGGTAAAGAGTATTGAAAATCTTGGGAGATAATTTGCTCTCAGAACTGTTAAGTATTCTTGGTCAACTGAATCTGAGAAAGAAGAAAAAATGAGAAAGCTAGAGTGTTTTGCAGTGGGCTGAATTTTGGATACAGAATTTAAGGGGATGGAAAAATCAAGGAAAGAAACAGGTTTTAGTGGGGCAAGTATGACACTAAAAGGCGCTGTCACTTTAGAAATGCAAGTCCACAAGTCATAGAAAAGAGTTGCTTGTGAACTGACAACTTTTGTGTGTATACACCAGCACTTGTGTGCATGTATGCACACATGTACACATAACTCAACCATAGCCACATGGAATCCCAAGCCGAAGGAGACAGCATGTTACTTACAGGGTGGTTACAGAACACATGTGCACTGAGCTGTGAAACTAGAGAAGTCATTTACAGGGGCAAGCTTGTCAGCTACCAAGGGAGAGGGTGAAGAAAGAAGTTTCCCCTGAAGGGAACACTGACTCAGTTCAAGAGGATGGAAAGCAGTTCATGAGACGGTGTGAGATGAGATGTTGAGTTGCATGAGTTAAGTTTCACAGCCTTGGATTGTGTTTCCGCGGGCTAGCCTAGAAGCCATGATAGAGAGAGTTGAGGAGTGAGAGGTGAAGACTTGATATGGACAACAGCTGGCTCTCTTAAGATGTTTGGCAAGCGAAGGACTCAGAGAATAGAGTTTACCAAGAGGGTGACTGAGGAGAAAACATCTTTTTGAAAACTGATAGGTACATAGGCCCATGCATGCAGAACGGAGAGTGCCAGTGAAATGAGAGGATGAGGGTGATTACAGAAGACAACAACAACAACAACAATAATAATAATAATGGGAATTCAAGTCCTTAAGTGAATGGCAGAGCATATCAACAACATATACTTCCCCTGTTGACAGATGGTGGTAGTTCCCTTCCTCCATAGTATTGGAGGAAACAGAATGATGTAGGCATGAGTGTCCTTTCAGTGGTAGAAACAAGGCAACCCTCCTGGATTAGGCAGGGTCTTTAATTGTGAGCTGACTGGATGATTGAGAAGGAACATATTCTAGTTCACTTGTACATGGTAGCTCAAACAGGAAAATAAACCCAAAGCTTAGTTTACGGAAACAACATCCTAAACTGTCTTCACAACAACACCAAGGAAAAACCACCAATGCCACCCTGGAGCTCAAGATGTGATATTTGCGTATTAGACACTATTATCCACAGAAGTCTGCCCCAGTGCAGATAACACCACTGTTTCTATAACAGAGACAAGGAAATATGACTTTTGGCTTCTTCCATAACATCAATAGCCCCTTATTAGAGTCTGATGGTAGATATTTATTTATTTATTATTTATTTCGTTTTTACATCCCAACAACCTCTCTTTCCTGTCTCTTCCCTCACCTTTCCTACCTCCCCATGCTCTTTTTTTTTTCTTCAGAAAAGGGCAGACTTCCCATGTTTACCAGCCAGCCATGGAATATCAAGTTGCAGTGAGACTAGGTACTTCCTTTTCTATTAAGACTGGGTGAGGCAACCCGGTAGGAGGAAAGGATCCCAAATTAGACAACAGAATCAGAGGCAGCCCCTCCTCCCACTGTTAAGAGTCTCACAAGAAGGTCAAGCTACATAGCTGTAACACATGCAGAGGGCCTAGGTCAGTCCCATGCGGGCTCCCTGGTTTTCAGTTTACTCTCTGTGAGCCCCTGTGAGACCAGGTTAGTTGGTTCTGTGGGTTTCCTTGTGATGTCCTTGACAACCCTGGCTCCTACAATCATTCTTCCTCCTCTTCCTCAGGATTCTGACCATCTCCTATAACTAGGCAAGACTTCCAGTGGAGGAATTGGGATACCAACCCAGCCACAAAATCTTCGACCTGTAATTTGTCCTGCCTACAAGATACACTGGGGTGAAGGTGTAGCAGAAATTGTGGGAGTGATAAACCAATGATAGGTCCAGCTTAAGACCCATGAGAAGGAGCTCACCCCTGACACTGCCTGGAGGACTAACACCTAGAGGAGGCAAGATAGCCCAGAGACCTAGGATAGAACCAAACACAACTGGCAAAAAAAAAGTCATTGAACTGATCCCTAATGATGTTCTGTTATACTCATTCATGGTTCGTGCCTAGTCCCAACTGTCATCAGAGAGGCTTCACTCAGCATCGGATGGAAACAGATGACTGTTCTTATCTCACGTGATTGCTTTTGTACGGGAATCTTCTCCTCAGTCCTTAGATGGTTCTACAAAACGAAGATGAAAATAAAGATTGTGTTCAGATGCCAGAGAGGCTGGAGAAGGCTTCTGCAAAGACCATTTCAGGAAGAATAAACTACACTAGTTCAAAAACATTTTAAAGATAGGCATGGTGGGTGGCATGCCCCTGTCAAAGCTACAAGGGTAGAGATGAGGAGTATGGGTTCCAGGCCACCTGGGCAATGTAACCAATACAGATCCTACCTTATAAAGAAAAAAAAGGAAAAGAAAGAGGGAGGGAGGGAGAGAGAGAAGGAAGGAGGGAAGGGGAAGAAAGAATTGTGCAGAAGTAGAGAACTAGTCTCACAATATAAGTTGTACAAGTTATCTAGCTTCAACCATCTTTTACAAGGATGTAACAAATAGTTTAGGACAATTTCAGTCATCATAATTCAAACACTGAAGATAATTGTTTTTTGAAAACTCATTTTAACATGATTCTAAAGAAATTCATCCTACTAGCATAGCAATAGCCCAGGTATTCTCTGCCCAATTTAAGCTCATTAAGGAACATAGTTCTTCTTTTTGAAACATTTTTAAGACAAGGTCTTACACATTGCAGGCTGGTCTGAAACTCATTATGTAGCTGTGGATGATGAACTTCTGATTATCCATCTTCACTTCCTCAGGGCTTGAATTACAGAGTGCACCACCACACTCAGGTTCTGTAGTGCTAGGTACCACACCCAGGGCATCATGAGTGCCTGGAAATCCTTCTACCAACTGTACCAACTGAGCATATCCCCCAGCCTCCACACTTACTCTTTACCATTTTATTAGCTTTGAAATTTTAAACATAATAAGTTTTAAAATTTTAACTGCTCTACAGAAGTCTCCCATTTAAAATTAAAAGACATAAAATAAATTAAAATGTGGAAGATTCTCAGGCATTTTTACTCATTGAAATATGTGTGTATGCAATTTTGCATAACTGATGTATTTGCCCCATTTTCCCTAATTTCCTTTTAATAATTGATAATCTGCCATAAACAGCTTTTTTCTATTTACATTGTGTGACATGTATGTGTGTGTGTGTGTGTGTGTGTGTGTGTGTGTGTGTGTGTGTGTGTGTGTGTATGCACTGGTAATGTCCTGTGTGTAGGTCAGAGGACAGTTTTCAGGAATCCATTTTCTCTCTACATCTTGTTTGTGAGGCAAGGCCTCTCTTGCTTCCCTACTGCACGCTCCAGACTAGCCAGGCTTTGAACTTGAGCTTGTGGTTGATTCTCCTGTTTCCACCACTCGACTTACCATACAAGGTGTGGGATTATGGCACAGTTTTTGGAGTGGGTATTAGGATCAAACTCAAGCCACCAACCAAACTTGCACAGCAAATGCTTTTATTCCCTGATCCATCTCAGTGGAGCTCTATCATTATTCTTAATGCCCTTTTGGAGGGCCTATCTTTTAGATTGTTCCCAATTCTTTTCAGTAACAACCCTTGATGTCATAAACATATGAAAAGAAATGTTCATATCTATAAAGTTTTCCAGGGAAATAAGAACATTGAGACACAGGGGCATATACATTCTGGCCTCTGATTTGAATTACCCAGATCATCTTTAGAATAAGGAGCTGATTATATATTTGCCAGCACAGCATGAAAGTGTCCATGGGAACCAGAACTATTTTGAAGAGTCTTGGAGGAAATGGGTAGGGCTCTATAATTTCATACCTTCTGAAGTAGCTAACCTTGATCCTCCAGGGTTGACGGGATCTATAATCAACTTGACATTTACTATTCCTCTCACATTTTTCTCCTGTGTGTGACAACCAGTGCAGGAATGCAGTAGGATAAAGGAAGCAGTCATTCAGGAGCCCCAGACCTTCTTGTGGTATGGCTAGTCAAAACCAAAGTTTGTGAGTTTGTCTTGAACCTCCTTGGTTACCTACAGAGTTCTCACGTAATAGAACTTTACAGACAAGTTTGTGTGAGAGAGAGCATCAGCCTAAGCACTTCTGTTCACATTAAGCAGTAAGAAATGCAGAGAGAATAACATTCTCAAGTTCACACAGCAGGACAGTTGAGAAACACTGAGCCACTGAATTGAACTCTAGCTCCTTTGTGCATCCATTTTGAGACTAGATTGTTGATATCAGTTCAAGATACTCTCATGAGTATTTGACTCTTAAGCCATGTCTAACATATCCCTATGCCAAAACATTTAACAGCTCACTTTAAAAATTTGGAAAAATGAAAGCAAAATATGAGTTAATGCAAGTAATTTTCCTGACAAGTGCTTCTAAAAACAAATTCTTGCAAATCAGATGAAGTTAAAACTATCTTAGAGATGTGCTACTGAGCCATTTATTAATAAGTCCATTGGGGAAATAATATTATCACTTATTAATTTGGTCTTTTGTACTTCTGGTTTCTTGAGAGAAATAGTGAATATGGAGCCCAATCTATTATAATCATATTCTAATAAGGCAATTGGTATTAATACTCTTTTTAGTAATTTCTTTGCCCATTATTTAATAGATATAGTCTTTCCTAACACCTTAAATGTCCCCTAAGTGTCACAATTTTGGTGAAAACTCTTACTGAGTATAAAGCTACATTTTAAAGAACTGAGTGTTCTGACAGTTATCACATCATTTCTAGACCAAGAACAACGGCATACTTTTCCTTCAACTTAGACTTTTCCACAGACCTCCAACCTCTATATTGTTGTTATTAAAAACCCAGATGTTGCCAGGGGTGGTGATGCATGCCTTTAATTCCAGCACTTGGGAGGCAGAGTAGGGCAGATCTCTGAGTTCAAGGCCAGCCTGGTCTACAGAAGAAAAAAAAGAAAGAAAGTAACTAGATGTTTGGTATTATGGGATCTAACAATATCATACCTTTTGATATATTTTGAGCAACAAAAATTATGGGTTCCATTTTTATTATTCAAAGTCACAGAGACCATACATTCACCTTTTTGAAAAGAAATCACTAATTACTACAAATAATCTGCATGTGTTTTAGATTTCTTCAACTGTGCCAACTGAATTTTCTTCTACATCCTCCCATGGCAAAAGATATTATCAAGGATGGACCATCTATTTGGCCCATTGACACGATTTCCACAAATTCGGCTCTATGAAGCTAACCAGACAGTACATTCAATGACAAAGCACATTTTTTTATTTAAAATTTTTTTTCATTTTACATACCATCCTCAGTTCTCTCTCCCTCCTCTTCTCCCCTCTCCCTGCCTCTCCCACCCCTCACGACCACTCCTCAGAAGGGGTAAGACCTCCCTTGGGTAGTCAACAAAGTCTGGCATATAAAATTGAGGCAGGGCCTAGCCCCATCTCCCCTGCAACTAGGCCAAGCAATGTATCCTACCCTAGGGAATGTGTTCAAAAAAAGCCAGTTCATACACCTAGGATAAGTCCTGGTCCCACTGCCAGGAGCCCCACAAACAGATCAAGCCTCACAACTATCACTCACATTCAGAAGGTTTAGTTTGGTCCCATACAGGTTCCCTAGTTGGAGGGAGGGAGAAGAGATTATATGAACAAGGGGGGTCAAGATCATGATGGGGAAATCTACAGAGACAGCTGGCCTGAGCTAGTGAAAGTCCACGGACTCCATATTGACCAAGCACATTTTTAATGGTGTGGCCTTTCCGACACCCAAGCTTAAAATTGTTTTTATCTCTGGTACATTCTTGAATATAGCTTGTGTGTGCTGTGAGTCATCTATTCTTGCTAATATGTTTTTGTCATGTCATTTGTTTTCTTGATTGTTTTTTCTCTATCCACTTTAATACCTCCTCTTTCAGGTTTACTCCATTATCATTTTTCTGTAATCTTCACGTAGTACTTAGTGTGCTGGCTAGTTTCATGTTAACTCAACCCAAGCTAGTCATTTGGGAAAAGGGAACCTCAACTGAGAAAATACTCCTACCAGACTGACCTGAGAGCAAGCTCATGATGTATTTTCTTGATCGAAGATAGACATGAGAGGGCCAACCTTACTGTGAATGTGGCCAGCCCTAGGCTGGTGGTCTTGGGGTGGAAAAGAAGGTAGGCTAAGCAAGCCACATGGAGTAAGACAGCAAGCGCCTCCATGGCCTGTGCTTCAGTTTCTGCTTGCAGATTTCTGCCTTGAGTTCCTGTCCTGATTACCCTCAGTGATAGAATATGAACTGATTGGAAGCTGAAATAAAGCCTTCCCTTCCCAACTTGCTTCTGTTCATGGAGTTTTATCATCGCAATAGAAACCCTGACTGAGACACATAAGAAGTCTTTTTAAAATACTCTAGTATTCCATACAGAACTCACCAGTGCTGCAATGCTCAGCTCAGTGATGATGATAAGCTAGTGTGACTTCTCTGCCCATATGCCCATCTTATGTACATGACTCTTGAATGTTTGTCCCAGATCTTTGCTAGAAACTTGGCTGAGTTGGTTAAAGTATTTGATGCATATGCATGAGGGCCTGAGTTTATACCCACAGAATCCATATAAAATCCAGCAGTGGCTTTGTACACCTTTAATCCCCAGCGGTGGTGCTGAAGGGTGAAGACATACAGATCCTGGAGGCTTCCTGGTCAGTCAGATGAGAAAAACAAAAGAAAAGCAAAACAAACAAGCAAACACAGAATTCCAAGTTCAGTGAGAGATCCTGTATCAAAGAAATAAGGCCAGGAGTAATAGAGCAGGACATCAGAAATTCTCCTTTGGCTTACAGGTACACACACATGTACACACATGCAAGTTTATTCCAGAGCCAATGCATAATCTTCTGTTGACACTAATTTCATAACAGGTCAATTTCCAGGCACTCAATAAATCAAATGTGATATTTGCATTCTTTGACAATCAGAATGAAGTTTCATGTCATGGTCTTACGTTCAGTGATTGTGTATATCTTTCACCCAAATCTTAGTCTTTTCTCCAGAAACTCCTCATGGGTTCTTTTTTTTTTTTTCCAAACAGACAAGTCAAGAAAAACCTCTTCCTAGACTTTTCTCATAGCTTTCCAATGACTAACATATCATACCTAGACATTCCTATTAGTATAACTTTGGAAAAGATCCCTTTCATTAGTACAACCTTTATTGTTCAGGCCAACACACTATGATAGGCTCTGTTTGGATCCATAGTAGGCCATATCATCATCATAATAATAGTAACACTTAAGCATTGTGTACAGTCATTTTCATCTTTGATGCTGTGGGATGTTCTGTATGCTGTGAATATGTGTTGCTCTGATTGGCTGATAAATAAAAAAGCTGATTGGCCAGTAGCCAGACAGGAAGAAAAGGCAAGATAAAAAGACAAGGAAATTTCTGGGAAGAGGAAGGCTGAGTCAGGAAGACTGAGTCAGGAGACAACAGCCTGCTGTCTAGGGAGCAGCATATAATGGCACACAGGTAAAGCCAGGGAACACGTGGCAACATATAGATGAACAGAAATGGGCTGAGTTTAAGTGTGAGAGCTAGTCAGTATTTAGCCTGAGCTAATGGCCCAGCAGTTTTAATTAATATAAGCTTCTGAGTGATTATTTTATAAGCAGCTGCGGACTGCGGGGCCAGGCAGGACCGGAGGAAAACTTTTAGTTTTTTTTTTTGCACATCGAAGCATGTTGCAAGTCTATATTGCAATGAAAACATGACCAGTGGAAAAAGTATAATCATTTTTTTTCACTATTCTAGGAAAAAAAATGTTTAATGGCACAATCCTGATTACAGTATACAAACCCAAGTTGTATGTTAGGGTTTTATGCATACAAAGTGAAACTACAAAGCTTGCAATTATGATATTGATATTCTTTCTACTTTATGCATAAATATAACAGAAGACAAAGATATTAGAGAAATACTGTTAATGTTATTCTTTTGTTGAGGACTATGTACAACAGTAGCATTAAGCTATTAAAGGATCCACATAGCTTGCTAAACTTTATTTTATGAAAAACAATGATTTCTTAGTCATTTATGAAATCTTCTCAATCTTGTGTGTGTGTATTTTTTGAATAGCTCTGGGTATTCATGCACTGTTTTTTATTTTGGTTACTCTATTACTCTTACCAAACATTGCAATCCCTTTTCTACTAATCTGTTTGCAAATGTTTCCTTCTTGAGCTTATGTGATGCACAATTTCCCCCCAGTGATTCCTTGGAGCTTCGTCACTATTTTAGTTGTTTATCTTAACCCTCAATTTTAAAAACCAAAATCATTTGAAATTTCCTGAGTTAGGCCTCAGGGGGAAATAGGGGTGAAGAAAGGAAGATCACTATTTCCTATTTAGACTAGCATTTTTCTTTGTGAACCAACTACCCATTATTAATATTTGTCATTTATTACCTTATTCTATTTTATTTCAAGGATGCTACGGGTTTGTCAATATGTCTGACTGGCCAGACTCAGAGTGCTACCAATTTGCTTTGTTGAAAATAATAAATGTTAAGGATTATTGTAATATAGCACTGTCATGAGCCACTGTCTCCCTGCATGTACTCCATGCAGGCCGCCGCTGTGCAGGAAGGGATTTATGTCATCCTTTTTGTAAATACTTGTCTTCAGCCTTGCTGCTGGACCCTAAGAAGAGGCTTCTCAGAAACCTCCTTGATATTTTTCTTGTGCTGAGGTATGGGTAAGGGAACAAAAATGTGCCTCCTTCCCCTGTGTGAGCTTTTGTTTATGTAGGGGGTTGGGAACACATGTTTCAGTGGCAGTCTTTCTTGACCCTTTAGAGATGCTCAGACATCTTAATCTGGGTCGTGACCTAAGGAAGGCAGCCAATCATTGGCGTCAGCTCCTAAGTGACCTTCCATCCACAAGACAATAGATTATTTTCGATTTCACTTAGATATTCTTGTTCTACTATTAATTGAATTTGTAATATTTATATAGCCATTTCAAAACTTTCAGGCATGCTTTAAGTTTCTTACTCGCGACAGTTTCTTATCATGTTGGGACCCATTTGCAAACTGCATTACCATAGATGCTCTTCTTCAATTTTTAGGAAGCTAAAGGAAAAGCCACCTGTAATCTCCTTTACATATCTTCGTATAGCAGAACATGCACTGTCATTTAGAGTTTACTTTGTGGTTTGCCCACTTGTTATTACACATTTTATGGCTAGCTAATTCAGTGAGGGGCTACCTGGGAAAGGGAAATACTTAATACTTTACTAAAACATGAATATGTTACTGTATTATTGTCTCATTTAGAATTCTTTTGAGCAAGGCTATGATATTTCTAGGACCACTTTGCAAATATGTTACTAGGCCATTGTCTAAGCCTTTAGATCCTATCTCATTTATTTATCGGGGTGGGACCATGTGCCATGGTGCTTGTGAGGAGGTCAGAGAACGACATGGAGGGAGCTGATTCTCTTCTTCCACTTTGTGTCCTAGGGGTCATATTCAGATCATCAGGCTTAGAGGCAAGTGCCTTTACCTGCTGAGCCATATTAGAGGCCCTCACTTGAGTTACTTAGTCACCGAATTATTTATACAGTCAACCTCATTTTTTTTTTTTTTTTTTTTTTTTTTTTGGTTTTTCGAGACAGGGTTTCTCTGTGTAGCTTTGCGCCTTTCCTGGAACTCACTTGGTAGCCCAGGCTGGCCTCGAACTCACAGAGATCCGCCTGGCTCTGCCTCCCGAGTGCTGGGATTAAAGGCGTGCGCCACCACCGCCCGGCTCATTTTTTAAATACTATGTAGGCTTGCATGTGAAATTCAAAGACTATATCTAAGGTCAGGGAAGCAGGTAGGCTCATTGTGTGTCTTTGCCTCTCCCTCCTCTCCTGCAAATTCAATCCTCTAGTCTTATCTCCAGCTGCATAGCCAATAACCTGACCAAGCCTCACTTCCCCTGGCTCCCATGTGCACTGGATCCCACAGATCTTCCCCTCCAAACTCCCTACCACCAACTCCTTGCTTTACCCCAGCCCCCAACTCCAGCAGACATTCCCTGGAAACTTACAGGCCACTCCCATGGGGGAAGCAGGTGGAATAATTGCAAATCTTCACCTCTCCCCCACCTCTCCTAGAAATACAAACTGTCAGTGTCATGCCCAGCTCTATAACAGATCACCTGCTGCAGCCTCCCCTCCCTCAAAGGTGAATCACAAATATCTTCCCCTCCAAATTTCTAAAGGAGACCATAGTGGAGGCTTCCTCCCTGACCCCATATTCAGCACAAACCACACCCAAACACCTGTTTCCATAGAGAGATCCTTTATTAAGCAGAGAAGAAAAGTTAAAGTGGCTGCTTTCTGACCCAGCACAGAAAAACACCAGCAAATGACCTTGCCGGTGTAATTTTTAAGAGAAGAAGGAGATGTCTTTGTTAGAATGAGCTAGGATTTGATAGTAAAGGAGATAGGGAACTAGGGAGAAAGGGATAGGGATAAGGGAAAGGGGGACGGGGTATTTGACCCAGAGGGACAAAGGACTGCTTCTGGATGGAGGGGAGACAGCTCTGACCCAGATGCAAATGGAAGTTTATAAAGGTAAAGGGGGTAGCCCTGTGTTAGGATAAGGTGTTTCATTTTAATTGGGCATGTTAATTAGGTGAACCATAGGGGGCTTCTGATAGCTGGACCTTGGTAGTCAGCCTCAGGAGGAGGAAATGACCAAATAAAAGAATAGACCTTGCTGGCTAACTTTAGGAATGAAATCTACCGGTTTTGAACAAGGCAGAGGGAATGGGGAGAAGGACAAGGCCTGGCAGAGCCACATGCTCCAGTGAACTAATGTCCCTTCACCCTCTTCCAGTCATTGTGTTGATTTTTTTCGCCAGCTATCAACTCCAACAGGCAATCTCTGAGGACCCTGGGGCTGCTCAAGCTAGGGAAGCAGGTAGACTAATTGTAGATCTTCACTCCCCCTCCTTTCTTTCAACTCTAATTCCAGCTCTGGAACAGACCACCTGCTTCAGCCATCTACCCTTTCTCTCTGCCTTCCTCTCCAGCTTAGCAGACAGATCTCCTCCCAACTTCCTCCAGACTCATTCTTTTATCCCAGTCTCCAACTCAAGCAGGCTTTCTCTGGGAAACCTCCTCAGAGTCTGACCAAAAAGAAGGCCAGCTAAGTGGAGCCTGCATGGGACTGGACTAGGCCCTCTGCATAGCAAGACAGCTGTGTAGCATGATCTGCTTAAGGGGCTCCTTGGCAGTAGGATCAGAATCCGTCTCTGGTGCATGAGAAGGCTTTTTGGAGCCCACTTCTATGGTGGGACACCTCGCACAGCCTTGAGGCAGGGGGAGGAGCTTGGACCTACCTCTACTAAATGTACCTCCCCATAGGAGGCCTTACCTTCTTTTAGGAGGGAATGGGGGGTGGGTTGGGAGTGGGAGGCTGGAGGGGCAGAGAAGAGGGGAATCATTGGTATATAAAATGAATAAAAATTTTTTTCTTACCAAAAAAAATGTATCCTGTTTTTTGTTTTTTGTTTTTTATTTTTTTAAAAAGGTCAGCTAAGCAGGTAGGCCAGCTTCAGATCTTCACTCACCATCCTGTCCTCCAATTCCAGTGCCCAAGTTCCATCCTCAGCTCTGTAGCAGACTATGCCTTGTGACCTTCCTTTACTCTCTCCCCCATTCCCAGGAGACCAAGCAGATGCTGGTAGAACACATTGCTTTCCTTCCTCATGAGGACCCACTCAGCACCCCTCCCCCACTCCTAGGCCATCCTGATTCAGTTCCTAAATGTCAGCTCTCAATACCTAGGAACACATTTTACCTGGAACCTCTAGTGGCCACATCTATCAGGATCCCAGAAGAATTTCCTCTCAGGTGACACACAGCTACCATATTCTCATATGAATCAGAGAGGGCAACAGAAACCAAGGAACAAAGCATCCACCCACAAAGAGGAGACCAGATATCAGCATTTAACATTAAAATCTTTCAAAACACAGGCATCTAGAGTAAAAACACTATTATTGTTGATTAATCAGTCAGGACAATATGTCCTGAGCACCACCAGAGCACAGCAACCCTCCCATAGTAGGCACTTAATTTTTCAACATAGCTGAAATACAAGACAAAGACCTTAAAATAGCCTTTATGAATATGACAGAAGTCCTTAAATAAGAAATGAAAAAATCTCTTAAAGATATCTATAAAAATACAGTGGAATGAAATGAATAAAACAGTTTCAAGACTTGAACGTGAAAATAGAATAAAAAATAAATACAACAAAATAAAATAAAATCCCCAAAGTAAGGGTAATCTGGAAGTGAAAAATTTAGGAACTCAAAGAGGAGCCTCAAAGGCAAGTCTTACCAACAGAATACAAAAAGTGGAAGAGAGAATTTCAGGTTGAAGACAGGATAGAAGAAATGAATACTTCAGTCAAAGAAACAGTTAAATCTACCCCTAGATGCAACTATACCACTCTTGGGCATATACCCAAAGGTTACTTCATCCCACCACAGAGACACTTGTTCAGCCATCTTTATTGTTCTGCTCATAATAGCCAGAAATTGGAAACAAATCGCAAGTCTCTCAATAGAAGCATAGATAAAGAAAATGTGGCATATTACAAAATGGAATATTACTCAGCTGTTAAAAATTAAAATCATGAAACTTACAAATAAGTGGATGGAACTAGAAAAAATTATCCTGCATGAGGGAACCCATCTCCTGAAAGACAAATATGGCATATATTCATGTAGAGGTGGATATAAACTATTAAATCAATAATAATCAACCTATAATCTATAGAACCACAAAGGTTAGGTGTAGCTAGAGTTTTCCTGCCTGGCCCACAGTCTGGACAAATCTCTCTCACCTGACAGTCCCACAGCCGCTCAGACCCGACCAAGTAAACACAAAGACTTATATTGGTTACAAACTGTATGGCAGTGGCAGGCTTCTTGCTAACTGTTCATACAGCTTAAATTAATCCATTTCTATAAATCTATACCTTGCCACATGGCTCATGGCTTACTGGCATCTTCACATGCTATTTGTCATTGTGGTGGCTGGCAGTGTCTCTGACTCAGCCTTCCACTTCCCAGCTTTATTCTCCTCCTTGTCCCGCCTATACTTCCTGCCTAGCCACTGGCCAATCAGTGATTTATTTATTGACCAATCAGCAACACATTTGCCATACAGAACATCCCACAGCAGTTAGGTGTAGGGTAATGGACTAGAGGGTAGGGAGATCTCCCTAGGAAAGGGACATAGAAAGATAGTTAGGGATGGATGGGGACAGGGAGACTGGAATGGGAGGATCAAGTGGAGATGGGAAGGGAAGAGGAGAAGAAGGGAGGGAGTATGGAAAGAGACAGCTAAAATTAAGGGCTATGTAAGAAGTAGTATGGAAACTTAAAATAGTAGATGCTTCCTAAAATATATACATGTATCAAGGAGATCTAAATAAAATCAAATAATGAAAAAGACAGAGCCCCAACTAGACGTTTCTCACCACCAAATGAAGCTTCCAGTTCCAAGAATGGATTACATCTAATTGAGTTGTTGGTCAAAGGGGTTCCATGGGAACCCCAAAGCAAATGGGCTGTTGCCAAGATTATGGGTTGCTTTCTACAAACTGACAGTAAGGCCCTCATCCTGAAGACAACACCTATGCTACTCATTGAACAAGAAAAAATTGAGTTGGCTCCTGCATAGGGCTTTCACCTCTCATTAGCATCTTCTGTAAATGAAGATACTCTGCATGTTAACACCAACACAGGGACAAAACCTTTGGTCTGCAATGGCATCTTGCCTGCAAGATATGCTAGTACAATGGTAGCACAGTCTGTGGAAGTAACCAATCAGTGTCTGATTTGATTGAAGGCCCACTCTACAAGACACAATCAATACCAGACAGTGTTTGGGTGACCAAGACCCTGAGACTATACAGCCCAGAGACCTATGGTAAAACCAGATACTATTGTTCTGCCAAGTGTTGTCGGAATAAAAGGACTCCTAACAACATTCCAGCATGGGAAACAGGTTCCCCAAAGCCAGCTAAGCAGCAGGGACAGGTTTTAATCTCACCACTAGGAGCCTTACAAACAGACCAAGCTATACAACTGTCACACATAGGCAAAGGGCCTAGATCCAACCCATGCAGGCTCCCTAACTGTTGGTCAAACGTCCATGTGCTCTCACAAGCTCAGGTCTGTCTATGGTCTGTATTTTTAAAACCATAGCTGCATATAGCAACTTTCATCTACAGTGTAATCACCTAAAGTTTCTTTAATATGAATGATGTCATGATCAAGATTTTAAATGCACAACAACATTGATTTCTCTACAATTTTTCTTTGCATACTTTGAACTTGGAAATTCTCTTCTCCATATTACAAATTCAATATTCTTTGTGAAATATTCACTAGAGCATTTATGTTCTAAAGATGTGCTCTGTTTTAGACTTTTCTTTTTTCTTCTTCCTCTTTCTTTTTCCTCTTCTTCTCCTCCTCCTTTACCTCTCTTTCCAAGTTTCATGGATTAGAATACATATTTTAAAAGTTTCATCTTTATTTCAAATAAAGTATTAGAGTTTTGGGTCCACAAATTTTATAGTTATCCACTTGTGAATTTGTAGCTTTCAATACAGGCTTCACTTGACAAACTCACGGAAACTGGGAGTAAACACGGTTATAGTTTTCATCTTTCCAGGGACATGGGAATAGTCAGGAGGGTGCATGGTACCATCTTTGTCAGTTGGGCAAAATACTTTACTTTCCCAGTAATTTTATTTTTACCAAAAAGACTCTAATAGCCATCTACCAATTGGTCGTATCTGAGTCTTGCAATCTATATTTAACTAAATCAGTAAAGAGAGAATGATGCCATTGAATAAATATATTATTTAAACACGTTGTTTTACAACAACAAAATGAATAATTCTCTCTTCTGTCTGTCTGTCTGTCTGTCTATCTGTCTATCCATCTATCTATCTATCTATCTATCTATCTATCTATCTATTTATCTATACACCTATCATCATTTATCTATCATCTATCTGTTTATCTATCCATCTATCTATCTCCCTATCTATCTATCTATCTATCTATCTATCTATCTACTTATCTATCTATTATTTGTCTATCATTTTTTTTGTTTATCTAATTACCTATTGAGATTATATAAATGTAGCTATGACAGAGAAGAAAGATAAAATGGAATTTTTCTAAGATATATCATATGATGTCATCTGGAATGCATTTCTTCACAGAATAAAATTTACATTCTTTAGTGTACATTTTAAGAATAATTTGAGGCTAGTCAAGATATTTTATTCCTTTCTATTTTTCTTCTTTCACTTTTCTTTTGATATCTCAAGAATACTAAGTAGTTGTTAGAAATACTTATAGTAGCGTCAAACAATCAGAACTGAAAAGAACATAAGACTTTGACCTTTTGGAAAAGCATTGTAGAAATTCCTTTATTCTATTTAGTCTCGGTTTGAACAGTCCCAGTGACAGGAGGGTGATAGCTTCATAAGATAGGCAGATCTGTTATTTGCTACGTTTAATTGATAAAAAAAAGAACCTCTCCAATGGCTTACTACTGCATCCTCCATTAGTTCCTAACTATGAATTCTGGACTTTCCCAAACATACCATACACTTCTTACTTCTTGAAGATAGCATAATTAGTCTTTTCTTTCTAATCTAAATCTCCCATTTAGTAACTAAGATGGGTCATCATTAGGCTATCACCAGATTGGCATTATTCTTCCATTTCTGTTGCCCACTCCTCTGTCATTACCAAGACTGGAAGCAGGTACCCAGGAATGCTCTCATTAGTTGTGTATGCAATACTGATATTGGTTTTCTTCACTTGAAATTAATAGACCTACCTAACAGTGTCATTACTATGTGAGAGTTTTCATAGAATTAGATAGCACTATACATACTGTCCTATCAGATAAAAATATACATTATTTTCATTTATCCCAAACTAGAAAATAAATTTGTCATCTAAAAAGCCACACTGGTTTTCCTTTATGTCCTGATCTCTGACAGCTTAGTTATTACTGATTAGTAATGTAATAAAAAATTAATCCGGCCACATTTGTTTTTAGATTAACCATGAAGATTGGCAGTAATTAGTGCATTTTCTCCCATTTATGCATGTGCCATTTACCTGATAACACACTCTTGCATTTGACTGGGAGTTGACATGTTTTCTTGTGTGGAGTTGATGCAATTCATCTTTTCTCATTTTAGAGCATCAGGACACTCACATCTCCATTCTCTTGGCATCTCTCCTGTTGTCCATGATTTCTTAAAGATCACTGACAGTGTTTTCATCATCAAGAGCTGCCAGCTCTTTCAGCACATTGGGATATTGTTCATAAGGAGACTTGAACTCATTTGAAGTGTTAGGTGCTTCCTGATATCTCCTCATCTGTTCTGGAATTCAATTCCCTCCTAACGATGTTTGTTCTAACCTTCCAGTTTTTAGATCATGCTTCTTGATAGAGAAGTTGAGGAAGAAAAGCCGAACAGTTGTGCTTATGTTTCGTCTGACATTACGACATCTTTCCTAGGCAGTGAATGAAACCCTTGTTCCTGCTCTAAAACCAAATACTAATATTAGCAAGAACAACACAAGCCTATTTTTATTTTCAACACTTTTATCATTAATAATTAAAGTACTAATAATGTTAACTGTTGAATTAATTAGACTTTCTTAAGCCGTGACAATTGGAGAATTCTTAAAGTAAAATTTCTTGAAAGAGCTAGCATGTGGAAGAAATCTATGATGAGATAAAAATTCTGAATTTTTCTAAGCAATGTGAAGATCTCTAAAAATATATTATTTTTATTTTAGTTCTGGAATATGGTTACTCAAAAATCAAGAGCTGAGTTTGTTTTTAAACCAAAGAATAAAATTTTATTGTGAAATCACTTCAGCCTTTATTAGTGATTTGAACTTCATGTTTAAAAGTCCAATTTTCAAACATATTCTGCAAGATTATAAAAGTTGCTGCCTAAACTCTTTGAAGATTTTGAAATTCTGTAGCAAAACTCCGGGCAAACACTGTAGAGACATGATCTTGTGAGCCATTGAATTTGGCTTTTCAGTTTCTGATCTCAGAATAAAGACAAATGTTTTAATGTCTTTAAAATACTTTCTAAGCAGGATACAGGACACTTTGATTTTTTTCTATTTAGAATTTAGAAGATGGTATGCATTGATTTCTTAACATATGGCTAAATAGATTTATTTACATGGGCTTTTCTATACCAAATAGGTGTAAATATGTAGACATTTACATATAATTTCTGTCTAAAGAAACATTAATTAACAGCTCTGCACACAAATAGACACTTTCATCAACTCATTTAAAAAGCATATATATATATATGCATATATATACACATACAAACATTTTGAGTTTCTGTATAAAGTGTTAATGTTTTAGAGAAATGTGACTTTATTTTTATATATAAACATCTGCCAAAATAATGTATTTTCAGAGAAAATATCTGAAAAGTTTGGACTTCTTATAGATAAATTTAAAATATATGCACTATGTTAATAAAAATAACGTATTATTTAATATTAGTTTCTCATGTTAGAAATTTTCTTTTATTGTCTTTCCATGGAAGCTCTATGAAGATTAAAATATATTTAATAACAATTACTCTATAACTAAAATTATATACAAAATTGGGCCATATTTCCAAGTTGTACTTTAAAATTCATCATGGTGTGATTAAATGAAATTAATAGTAACAAAGCAGCGGGAATGGTTATGACACTGTATTTCTACACATATAATGAATTATCTTCTACAACAACCAGTGGTTAAGAAGTTATGGAGAGGCTTATACACAGTGAGGGATATCTTCCTGGGATGTATAGAAGGGTTATCACCAGACACCAGGGAAAACAACTAAACATTCACCAACAGCCTATGGGACTTAAGCCTGTTGCTTGCAAAGACATTCTTCTGGATCAGGCTCAGTTCAAGTAGACTGTCAACATGACTTATGTCAACCTTGCTCTTTTTGTGCCCTTGTGATTCTACCTCTGTGTGGTTTTATTTACTTCTCTGCTTGCTTGCATACTTTCCCCTACTTGGTCAGGTTGCTGATGCTCCAATGGCAGACCATAATCTATTTTGTTTATCTCTGACATTTGTAGTTGTCAGGGAGAAAGTATTTTAGTATTAATTCACCTTTTGCAAACTACTGCCTTTTGGTAGCAACTCAGCAGAGTGAGGCTAACTCTAGTGTAGATTAGAATGATTCACTCTGCATCATGGCTGCAAACTGCAGGCCAATAACTTTCCATCCATCTCACATTTAATACCACTGGACACTAGGAGGAAGAAGATGGGCTATGTGCCATGAAATCACAGCTTAAGTGTCCTTAGTTTTGAGGCTGTGTCTTCCTTACCGCTTAGCAAATACTAGTCACACAAAATATTCAATACATCATTTAACAAGTAAAAATTGATCCTTACATGAAGTTGTAAGGGCTTTCATGTTCCACAAATCGAACAGAAATCAAGTCAAGAAGAAGGATAATTTAACTGTTCCTATTCTGATCTATGTGTCTAGTTTTCTACATTTTTCGTTCTATACCTTATTGTAAAACACTCAAGTCAAGTTTGGGAATGGTCCACAACTGCTTATAAGTCCAGCTCTAGGGGGATCCAACGCCTCTAGCCTCAGAGGCACCTTCACTCATGTGTGCCTAACTCCACATACACAAAATTAGAAACAAAGTAAGTATTTTAAAAGTAAAGACCAAAGTATTTGTAAATGTTTGAGCCCAAACTATATGTGAGGCTATATGAAAGAACAAACTCAGCAAAACCCCTTCCTTCCTGGAATTTATATTCAATGTTTCCTTCCAAAAGAGTTGGTCCATAATGACTATGCTACTTACATATCAGCTAAATGACTATTGCCCACCCAGCTCATCATAAAACTGAAATTTCCCTTCATGTCGGTAAATATTTAATATTTAGAATATTGTGAGCTACTGTGTTGTTTCAATAATCAATCACCTAAACTATAATTTTCTGTGTAAAAAGCAACTTGGTATTTGTACTTAGAATCTGTAACAGTCACAATTAGTGATATCATTCAAGGTTGGAAAGAATGCCTCGCTGAATTTGTTATATGACAGTATCACTCTTTGGTATACAGAGACCAGGTGGAAAATATATATATACACATATACACACACACACACACACACTTATACAGACCCAAGGTCATTGCAAGTATTTATATATTTATAATAAAAAATTTATATGCATGTATGTGTATATATGATTCACTTAAACACATCAATAACTTCACATACATGGCTAGTTCCATTTTTGCGGAAGAACAAATTGAAATACATTAAAACAAAACAAGCAACAACAACAACAACAAAACCACCTAGCTAGTCAAGGACTAAATGGATTTTTACCTCAGAGTTGCCTGAGTCCAAAGCCCACATGCAAGATCACACTACTAACAACTAATCCTGTATTACCAGCAAATCTTTCAGGAAATTAACCTTTTGAGTGTGACTTGCCCCTGAAGGGATCCTAAGGCTACTGTGTTACATTGCACCTGGATTCTTTAGGTACTCGTCTTAGGAAGCGCCACTGAAACCTGATACAATTTTCCATGCCAGGGAGAAAATTAAATGCTGTGTAAAATTACCGACATCACCGACATACACTGCACTCTTGGCTTGGACTGGACAATGATTTCTATTGCACTCAATGTGAGCTATCTAACAGGAGACTGTGAGTTTGAGTCTCCTTAAGAAATTAATATTCCTGTTTCCAAACTAAAATGATTGCCAAATCCCATAGACATAAATCTTCCTGGAACCCTGCTGCACTGGAATTTGCTGAACATACTCTCCTAAAACACTCACTTCCCTAGACTCCCCCCACCCCAACACAGTGTCCTCCATACCTCTGACTGTTCTCAGTTTTTTTTTCCCTTTATCAGTGTAGTTCTTAGGAACTCTGTAATGCCTGCTCAACATATTCTTCCTATATAATCCTGTTCCTTGTCATGATTTTAACAACTAAAGGTATGATAGTGGCTTTCATATCTTCATCCCAACCATTTCCCGTATCTATAGATGTGTGAATCCAAACACCCAATAAGCACTTTTTTTCTTGAGTTTCCTAAAGTGATGTCATATTTTCTTGTCTTGTAATTAAAATTATCACATGTCCCATACTCTCATCATCTGCTTATTATTCTGCCTTTGCTTTCCAGCGTATTTCCACTTGCTTTGCATTAGTCTTTGAGTAAAATGTGGGTCATTTGCATTTCTGCTTATGGCTCCTGATGAGTGTGTTAGCCTGCAAACACAGGTCTGTGAGACATCAGCAATGCCTCTCGCTCTTTGTGCCTTCTTCTCACTAACTTTCCAAATCTCTCCCACCATCTAGTCCTCTTCAGTCTAGGTCAGTGTTTCTCGACATTTAGTGAAACCATGGAAGTCAGGGGAATTGGTTTATAGTAATTCTGCAGATTGGAAAGTAGGAGTTAGATTTTGCTCTTGGGTCTCCTTGATGTTGGATATACACCATACTTTGAACTCAACTCTCACCTCATCTTATTGCCTCCAGGCTTTTCCTCAATGGAAGGAAATCTTTACTCTGATTCTAGAATAATGAAAAATGAACTTGTCTTCTGCTTAAAGTGTTTTATCAAACAACAGGGGGTAAATGTATATTTCTTCAAACAACTTGCCTTGTCCACAGAAGCCTAATTCCTACCAGCTTCCCCAGACATGTGAAATCTTAGACTTTACCAGTACAGAGCTGTTCTCATGTGTCCCCTTGCTCAGAAAACTTCCTTAGACTTGTGCCATCATCATTCTTGATTCCCTACAAGCTCATGGATGTTCACTTCTTCATGCATATTCTCCATTTCTACAGCACAATCTTTTTAACATAAAGGACCATGTCTTGGTCTCTATGGTAACTCACTGAGCCTAAAACAGTGTTTGCATCTACATATATTCAATAATTATTTAATGATTTCAACTGAATATTGTCTAATATTCCATTTTAAATTTGTGTCAGCCTCTTGAAGGAAAACTATGAATACACCATCATATCTTTAATGGAAAATTACAGAACAAGTTTGAAACATTGAATCACTCTCACAAACAGTAGCAGAAAATGATTCAAGAAATTAGTTAGAATTATTCTTTGTGGCACATTCTGCTCATGGTTCTTAGATAAATGCCCCATTTTTAAAAAAACCATGACAATATAGAAAAGTATATCATATTATGTGACAGTAATATTACCTTGATGAACAAATTTATAATTATAACTGTCTCACAGTATAAAATTGGAAGACATAAGTGGAAAATGCACTAGTTAATGTCATAATTTATTCAAAAGCATTGAAATGTAAGAAAAAAACTGATAAATAAAAATTCTTTCTAGCGATCTTTACAATTAACCATAGCGTTGTTGTTTACAAAAATGACATGACTTTTAAACAATTTCCTATTGTGCATAATATGGAGATGCCTTATTTGAAAGGTGTAATAAATTCAGCCCAAACACTCTGATGTCAGCTACAATTACAGATGAAGTTAAAAAAAGTAAACTTTTGATTTCATTTTAGCTGTATCTAGATGACTTATTAAAAATGTGCAGATGTGAACATCTTTTCATTGGTAGGTCAGCAGCTTCATATTTCTCCCCACTCCTGTAACATACTGGGGAAAATTCATGATTGATGACTTGTAGAAAGATTGAGGAGGAGGAAAAAATATACTACACTTGCTTCCCTATAGGCAAAAATGACTTTTCCTAAAACAATATTCTCCAAGCTGTTTGCATGTAGGAAAACCTAGCTGCTTTTAAATTTTTCTCCCCATGAGAATATATAATGATAAATACTTTGGTGTATAGACAAGTGATCCTTATGGCTATGTCTAATTTTCCTCCTTAAGTTAATGCATTTCTGGGCTTCTCCAAAGCTGTTTGAAATATAAGAGCTACATTTCGTAGCTCTTCAGCGTGTCACAAATACAAGCCAAACCAGTTCCTGGTGAACAGCAGTTTACACTATTTTCTGACTTAGGCAACACTTTCTATTTTCTTTTTTTGCAATAAAAACACATGCATTATACAATTTGTCCTTACAATTTAAGGCTTTGCTTCCTGTAACGTTTCAGGTGAACTGCTTTAGTTCTCCACACCTGCATTCTTTTGAACAGGGAAGGGCTAACCCCAGACTTGTGTTCCCTTTTCTCTCCTTCTTCAGATGCTATGTTTTCTGTGAAAGATTCTTACCGCTTTGTAGAATTCAAATAAGCTTGATTGACCCACTTTAAACTTTTACAAAGGGGGGAAAAGCATCTTAGAGACAGGCTCTTTAAATACCTTGTTCAGGTGGAGTTTCGATGGTGAGACATGACAGGATTATACTGTTGTTGAAGGACACTTAACGGTGTATTTATATTTACTCTGAGCTCTGTGGAAGCTGAAAACAATGCTGCTTTCTGTCTCAGAGAATTTGAGATAAAGTTACTACTGAGGGCCATTGGCAACACTGCTTACTGGATCGCTTTCTTCATGGAGTATTGAAATGGCAAGTGTATGGGGTAGGTTAACGTGTCTGCTTTCGCTGAGACCCCAGGCAACTTCTAGATATAATTCTCCTCAGTGAACGTGAGCTAATCAGGCCAGTCCACCCCATCTCCTATCTCTGCAGAGGACAGTTTAATTAAAACTTATTTTCATCCACAGGACATTTTTATCTAAGACTATTTATGAAGTACATCATGAAACAAAGTAGCCAACAAAATTGAAACAGGGAAGGAGGAAAAGGAGGGTTCTTAGAAAATTATGTTCTCACTGAGATTTATATCAGGAAATTTAACGACAGAAAAACTACCCTTAAGGGAAAAATCGTATTTGTAAGTTGTCCCTTTGAAATGAATTTTCTAAGAAATATTAAATCAACATTTTATAAAAGGTGAGTGTGGGCATTCAAAAGCTCTATTTCTTTTGTAAAGGGGTTAAAATCAAGTTTAAAGAAACACAAAAACATTTCATCTGTGGAAGAACCACAAAGCAAAATAAAATTAATTCTTAGAATTATATAGAGTAGCACAAACAATACAGTAAGAGTTGAATGTTTTACGGGTGCTGTCTTTCTCTTTAAACTTCAGGACAGGCCAGATTTAAATATATGCAATTTAATGAAAATGTTAATGCTGTTAGAGTATTTTCTTACTCACTCAAGTTAACCTAAGGAAATAATGTCTGCAGGGAAACAAAAATGTATGGCAATTCGACAACAGGATGCAGCACACCCAGATTTTGGTGTGTTTAAATCATCAGGAGTAGTATAATTGTTGAATATTCATGTAAAATAGCAACCATAACATATTACATTCCACTCCATGTAAAAGGAAATCTATAATAAATTGCATTAAAAAGCATCCCATCCTTCCACTCTAAGTCTACAATACTCTCTACCTCCTCCAAATGCAATCCTTTCTAATTCTACTCCCTTCACTGAATTTTTCCTTTCTCTTTTGGGCACTGGAAAAAAAATGAAAGAAAATTATGAAGAAATTTCCCCACTAATTCAAATAGCTGTGTTAAATATCTTGGTCAAAACTGTCTGGTGTAGTCTTCTACCCAGACCCATCATCACATTGATGATAATGTGCTGGTTGTGTATTTTCTCAAAGAAAGAAGTATTTAAAGAAATTCAAGGATACATACACCACAGTTAGCACAGGGCGTTCTTACAGCAAGTGCTAGCTAAATTTGAGTTATGATGATGATGTTGGTAACACAATGATGCTATATTGCTAACAAAAGGCAAGTGTATATGGTACAGGTAGTAGCTACTATCATGCATCCTAATTGCAAGTAATATTTACTTATAATGTATAGAACATTTACAAACTTTTTGGGAACTTATATCATGGACATATACAAAACATTTAATATATATACCAGCAATTAATATTTTAAATTCATTAGGCAGATTATATTTAAGTAAATTCACAGAAATTCAATTTTTTTCAAGTCTTCAATGAAATATTTAGCTTCAAAGCGTAAATAATATTTCTAATATGTAGCACAAGTATATTTGTCCTGCATCAAAAGTTACTTAGCAGTCTGGCGTAGACAAAAGTTGAAAGCTATGTAAAGTGGCCAAGGGGAAAATCTTATTGTGCAAAGAGAACAACTCATCTCTACTACAACGAGCACTTGGTACATGAGTTATGCTAAATTCATCTTAAAGACCTTAAAAATCATATGTCAGCTAAAACACATTTTTATATTTCTCAGAAAATCACAAAACTTTGAAGGGTTGTGTGTGCTGCAGACGTGACTGATTTCAGTCATATTTTCTTTCGTGCTTGTCTGTGAATCAAGTTTCAAAATCTGTCCCAAGAGCTTTGTTCTTGGGGGAAAAAATCTGAAGCTACATCAAATGATTGCTCAGAATCATTCTGATAGGGGACCCAGGAGAGCACACTTGCCTCGGTTTTTTGTTTGGTTTTTGCATGGTGGAACTGTGATGTTCTGAAGTGAGCAGTTTATGCTTCCTGGGAAGGCCTTTAAACACAAAACAGAGACAGTGTTATCTGCCAGATCTTTGATATGTCCACTATATTGTCTTCAAATTGTGTAAGGAAACAGTGGCTTAGGCCAGCTCTGGGAGACACGTTATAGCTGTAGTCTGGGTAGTGGGACATTCTGGGTACATTTGCCAATATTTCAATCAGAGTAAAATCTTTATTGGGTAAAACAATCATTCTTCAGGCAAGACTTTTCAGGTTTATTTTTCTCCTGCTGTTATTATTTTTTTCCATTCAAAACAATGCTGTAAAGAAACAGAAATTATTCCATCCCAGGCTTTAGGGAAAGAAAAGCCAACTAAGTCAGTCCAAGTAATTGGAGAAAATTGAAATTTCTATCTAAAAATAAAAAAAAATTATTAAAAAATCCTTGTCTTATTTTGTTGGAAAGAAAAAAAACCTTTTTCAGTTTTAAGTTATATGTTGTCTCTCTTCTTGAAAATTCTTTATAAACTTCCATGAATAAATATCACTATCTCTAATAAAATCCATACACCTGGTCTCAAATGACTAAATCAAACCATTTAGAATGTTTTGGATCGAGTAGCTAAGAAAGCCAGTTCAGAAAGCTTCGGCTTGAGAATATAGGGATGATATAAATTGTGATAGGAACAAGACTAGATGCTCTAAGCAAACCGTATTGGTGAAAAACAAATATAATGGTAGCATCATTCTTGGATTAACTTTTAGGCCCATTAAGATACTGACCAAAACAGCAGTTCATAGAATAATTCCGTTTACCCTTCCAATAGTGCTCATGTCTTTAGAAAGAGTGCCACTGCAATGTGACTGCTTTTTAAATGTTGTCAGCTACTTAGAATGATGGGCCAGTCTTTGTTTGTCAGTTCATTAATTTATTTAAGATGTGTGTATGGTCAAATTCATGAAGGCAATAAATCTCTTTTGTAGAGACAGATAATTACTTTAACATGGCAAGACACAATGACACAGAACATAATACAAAGCGAGCTTAGCATATGCATGATAGGAAACAATAGAATCCAAGTATTAATAGCAAATGCAAAACAGTTCTCAATTACATAATCATTGAAGTGAGCACATTTAGAAGTTGAACATTTGATATTTTTCTCCCTCTAACAAGCTTGCCTTCTTGCGAGGTTTTTTTTCCCACATTAAAATTCCGCTAATGCCACCGTATTCAGATCTCTGGGGAGCCCTTTCCCCTCTTGAAAATATTTTGGGGTTTCACAAAAATCGTTTGCCTGTCTCACTGGATTGAACCTCAAAGGCTCCTTTGACGCAAGTGTTATTTTGACCACGTGAACATGGTTTCCATCTTTTAACTAGATTAAAACATGCATGAACAAACTGCTCATTGAACTTTAATGTTGCTTTGTTGCTTTGATGGCTTACAGATTTCTTTTTCATCGATGCTTCCCCCCATACATTCTAAAAGTGAAATGATACATTGTAATTTGAATGATAATTTTGTTTTGATGATTTAATTGATAGCAGACAGAGGGGTACAATCCTTGCTTTTCCATTTATGTTTTTCCCCCTGCTGAACAGATGAGACAACTCGGAGTCTCCTAAGCATCTGTAAACAGTTAAGGGATGTTACACTAAACTGTATTTCCTTTACCTTCACCCCAGCTTTCTTGAGGAGCTACATGGTAATCCTGATTCTGAAAAAGAGCAACTTCTCCTTGTCAGTCAGAATTCTTGCCCTTCTTTTTGTTAGTTTAAGTGATGATTAAAGGCCATCTGCCCACGTTAATTTTCATGACGCCAGGGAAAGTCTTCCCACATCTTTTATTGTTATCACTCCAACAGTCTTTGCTTTGGTTGCTTTGCATAAGTAAAATTAACCGAGGGTTCTCTCTCTCTCTCTCTCTCTCTCTCTCTCTCTCTCTCTCTCTCTCTCTCTCTCTCTCTCTCTCCTTCTCCTCCTCTCTCTTCCCTCCCTCTTTTTCTCTTGTCTCTTTTTCCATCTGTCCTTTTTCATTTTCTCTCAGAACATGGCTTCTAGTCAGCTTTCTTGATTTTGTAGAGTACCGTATCTTAGAAGCCCTGTTTGTCTTCTAATGAACATGTAAGGGAAAAAATGAAGAACGAGAGCACCAGCTGTTCAAACCTGTTCCACCTCTGCTGCATCCAAGATGAGATTCTTTCTGGTTTATCAGCTATTAAAAAGATTAGATGGCATCTCAAATGGACCATGAATTTCAATGTGGAGCATTCTCGGCAGACAAAAATTAATTTTGCTACCAAAATGTCTCTGTTGGCTTCAGTCCTAACAGGAGCTTAGAGCTAGCTAAAAGAAACATTCTACTACAAACTGAAAAACAAATCAAACATGTTCATTAAGCACTGTTTGGTTATCCTAACACATCCAGGGTCAAGGATTGAGAAACACTGTATATTTGTTTTGACCTATTTCCCTGAGTTTTACCATGTAGTTTTTTATTTATGGAATGCCGTAAACTTGGGAAGTTGTGCAAATTCCCTGGACAGGCTCGTTTTCCCTAAATCTACCTTCTAAATTCTCCTCTCCACGGGTTTCCCACAGTATCAGCAAAGTTTGTATTATTGACAGTTAGGAAGATGTTACTACTGCTACTTTTAGCAAAATGTATGTTATTATTATTTGTTTGTGCCATTGTAAAACACAAAGACATTTATCAGAGTTGAAGAAGTGTCTAATTCTGTAAAATGCTTGCCATGTAAGCATGAGGACCTGACTTCAGGTTCCCAGGTATAGCGACGTACGTAAACCTGTAATCCCAGTAATGGGGAGGCGGAGACAGGAAGATCTCTTGCGTTTCCTGGACTGCCAGAGTAGGTGATTCAGTGAGATATATAGGTTCAGCTAGAAACCCTGCCTCTAAAGAGAAAGGTGAACCTTGACAGAGGAAGACATGAATGGACACATATGTCTACATATCCTCACCCTTCACACATAGAAATTTATGATGCAGAAACAAAGTTAGGGTACACTCTTCAACAAAGGTTTATAAATCTTTTTGAAAAGTTCCTCCCAAATTTTTATTAAAAGGCAATTTACGTATTATACACAGAATTCACGTAACTTGTCAGCTGCAAAGGATTTTACAAGCTGAACACACTCATGTATCTAATATTAGGATCAATGAACAGAATGATGCCAATATATGGAAAGTACCTCTCAGAATCATTCTAGTCCCTTCTCCCAGGCAGTACTGCAACTATCATTGATTCATGTTGTATATAGAAATTAATTTATTATAAAGTATATATCCATTTCTAAAACTGATGAAAAAAATTGAACATTGCTAGTCATCCCAAACTCTCCCAAACACCCCACCCTAAATCTAGCCATTTCTTTATCTCAAATATAACCCATCTCAAGAGCCACAGTTACCATTTCTTTATTTTTGTTTTCCTGATTTTGTCATGCAAGCATGAATCGGGCATTGTTGTTTAAACAGTATTTAATTTTGATAGCTCTGATAGTTCTCTGAGTATCTTCAAAGAAACAATGGTGTAGAGTGTTGATTTATGCTTACTCGTTCTTGCTGAACTTTACCATTGGCACTGAATGCTGAAACCATTCTTGTTAAAAAGCCTGCAAGAAGCAGGAGTTCAAATGTCTGAGACAGCAGTCTGGAAGAAGAACCAAAGCAGTAACTAGCTCTCCTACCTCTCCTAAAGAGGCCCCAGAATGGAAGCAGCAGAGAGAAAAAAAAAATAACTAACTAGATTCTCCCTCCGTGCCAAGTTTTTGATTATTGACAGATAGATTTGCATTTTTCCTGTTTGTAACTTAACTAGTGTATGAATGAACAGAGAACTCCAGTCTCTAACCCTGACAGTCCCCTTTACCTTGTAAAGAACATTTATTCACCACCTCATTAACAACAACAACAAAAAAATGTGCAAAATATAAACAAAGTGGATGAGACGACAGTGAGGGTGGTCTTCTATTAATTCTAAATTAGGAGATGAGATTGCTCCAGGAACAGACAGAGGAGGAGGATCCATGTCCTTTGTACATGTGTTCTTTTATCATTAGCATTTCAGTTGCAAAAGTCTGAGACACAAGGTCAGAGTGATTGGAAATTGTGTGTGTGTGTGTGTGTGTGTGTGTGTGTGTGTGTGTGTGTGTGTGTGAGAGAGAGAGAGAGAGAGAGAGAGAGAGAGAGAGAGAGAGAGAGAGAGAGAGAGAAAGAGAGAGAGAGAGAGAGACTGCACAAATCGACAGAGAGAGGGAAACAGCTCTCCCCACCAAGTATGCTTGTCGTGCACATGTATTTCTTTTGGCAAAGTTTAGACATGTCTTTCCAGTTAACAAATGTATTCTGCTGTCAGCTCCTTTAAAGAATTATACTTCAAGCTTCATGCCAAATAACCTCTTTAAATATTAATAAATAACTCAAGGTATCTTAGAGAGTCTGTGCTTTAGGAATTATGCTAATACTTTCAATGTAATTGTCAGAGGGAAACCCCCTTCAGATATCTGTTCCCAGGAACAGGCTTCTCGAAGGGGAGCCCCCAAACTATTGCACCCCTACTACCGTGGAAGCAGGAAACAAGTCAGTTTGCTTTATCCCTTGTTGTGTACAGACCCACTGAAGGCCCCTCCTGAACTGTGTGGTTTCACTGCTAGATTCCTCCATTGTTAATCCAAACCAGGCTGTCCTGTTCCTCATTGTGAGACCAACATAATGACGTCAGCTGCTTAGAAAAATAAGGAGAGAGTCCTACATAGATGTTGGAAGAATTCAGTAAATCCAGTTCTACCACCTGTGGCCATGTGTTGGGTACTCTCTAGATCTTTGGGTTAATCCCCCTGACACGGAGTAAATAGCTTCATCTGCAGCCATGGTAACCTGCTTATTTGTGTGTTCACAGGGTTTTATCTCAGTCAGCTTATTTTATTTTCTTGCCTCTCTATCTCTTACTCTCTCTCAGGTCTGCATGAACCAAGGCAAAGTAATAAGTTTTTCTTTTCCTACTGGTCTAGGTTATCTTTACATCATTCCATATTATCTCTTTGGGAGATCCCTTCTCACATTAACTTTGTCCAAGAGATACAAACAACCTTAGAGATCTCCACCAGCCACATTTTGTGATGTCCCATGAGACTGGAATAATTGACAGAGGAGAGCCAGAATGCAGAAGGATCATCTGGAGTGACATTACACCTTTGCCTTCTGCATAGGAAAGCAGTGAGGATAATGTTGACCCTAGCTCTGGCTTCCTCCAAGCACAATATTAAACAAGAACATAACACAGGCTTAGCTTTACCCCATCCATCTAAAGTGGAATCGAAAATACAGATTAATTCCTAGTTACTTGCATTAATCTTCCATAGTAAAATTAATGACTTTCAATGAAAGAATATTTAATTTTTAAACGTTTCCAATTTTGTTTTGCTTAGAGTTGAGTTACTCTCAACTATGAACTATTATTAAAGATTAGAAAATTAATATCCTCTGATAAAACATGTAATTAGAGAATACTTGGCTATTATATGCTTATGTGGATGTTATTTGTGTATGTTGCTGTTTCTGAGATCTGTTTGTTTCTGTTGAAAGCCTCTAACACTAACTCGGAAACTTTTCATACCAACCACTCAGTCTCCACCTGTCTGGACACCAACTGGCTTTACCATACTTCAATTTAGTTCTGACACTCCCTTCCCAGTAACATCAGATGCTGTAAGTAAGAGCTCGGTAGCAGCCACTTCACTTGGCAGTCACAGGCCCAGACTCTATCACCCAGACTTCTACCCAATGAGCTAACAAGTGAAGGCTCCCATGATTCTGTCTTTGAGTTTAATAATTTCGTACAATAGTCTTCATCATTCAGGCCAGCTCTTTATGTTCTACTGGAGGTCGATGGGAGAGCGTATCAGGAAGGATACACATGACCAATTAGGTAGAGTCACATAGGGTGGAATCAGAAGACTCTTTAACATAGAAGCTTCAGCACTCCAGGAGATTGAGCTCATCCCTTCTGACATGTGGATGTGTCCACCACTAAAGACCTCTGAACACTAGCATCAAGGGGTCTGATGAAAGAGAGTTTTGGTGCTTCGTGATTAATTCAACTTTGTTCTCTCATCCTTTCCTAAAGGTCTAGTTGTGAGGTTGAATCCTACCCTCTAATCACATGGTTAGTTGTTCTGGCATCCATACTCCATCTAAAATTACCTAGGGGTTCATCAAGAGTCCACTAGCATAAACTCAGGATTGGATGAAAGGGGTTATTAAAAGTAACCAAGGACCATCCTTTTTCTCATCTGACTCAGGATGTTCTCAGGCTTTAAGAAACTTTTATTTCAAGACCCAGAGGCAAAGACAAGATATATTTTTCTTATAGTATCTTCACATCACGGGCATGCTCTGCTCAGTTGCTGAGAACATTGAATTTAATAATCTGGGAGCAGTGTTTGGTTCTTGCACAATATGGTCACATTAACACCACCAGCATATTAAGATACAGCATCATGCATTGTGTATTTTTATTCACGTGTTTAAAAATATCTTTAATTTAAAAGATATTTTATTTGATTAAATAAATATTGTATTTATTTAAAGATATCTTATTTAATGATATTTAAGATTCCTTATTTAATATATTGTTGATTTATTAACATTAAACTTATGGCCAAAAACATTGTAACTCATGCTTTAATAAATCTTATCTACTGCATGTAATTTTTTCTCTACAAGGCACATTATAGCCTTCATGCACATAATACTTTAGTCTTTTGCTGTGGGGCATTTGAATCAATGAAATTAACTACAAAAAATGCACATAAAAATGACACTGTTTATTGTGTGGAAACTGAAACAAGAAGGTAGAATGTTTACATGTTTGACTCAACTGACAATATCTTGGAACATTTACTGTTTTACACATGTCTGAAAATGACTATGGAAGCATCATAAGCATTGATTTCAAAGTTCACCTTGCACCAGATACTGTTTATCTCTCAATGTGCTGAAAGTTTGGTCCTCAAGGCTGTGATACTGAAAGAGCTGAATCTTTGAAAGGTGGCATATACTGCAAGGTACTTGGATTCTGGGGGTTCCCCTAGTGAATGTACAAGTGTTGTCTCCTGAAAGTGAGTTAAATCTGTTAAGAAATTAACTCCTATAAGACCAAGTTTGTTATAGAAAGAACTTGGTACTGACCTTGTCTCTTCCTCCTTTTTTGCATATAATTCTCTCTTCCTCACATGCATTTCTGTTCTGTTGCTATCCATCATGTCTGCTTTGTTGCCATTCTTACTAGGATACAGGATAGGGTCAAATATAGTAACATAGACTTCAATGTTAATGCCAGGGTTGCCCCAAACCCAAGCCCATCCAGCTTTGAATAATTTGTTCTACTTCTCTAAGTATCGGTTTCCTCGTCTGTAAAATTAGAATTTTCACACCTACTTCTAGGTAAAATTATGAAGATTAAAAGAAAAAAAAGCAACATGGAACATTTTATATTCCTAGGATATATGTCCTCAGTACACATTTTGGGTATTGAAAACCACCTCACTTTATCCTGACCTCTCTTGTCATATTAAGCTTTCCAAAGCTGTCTCTGGATAGATCATCACTGAGCTGGAAAATGTTCTTTGATCTTCCACTGGCCATTCTGTGCCTTTTTCAACACAGACTCATTTCCATCTAAGTCTCCTAGGCATATTGAGTATGTCGCCTCTCCGGCAGCTCCCACACACCTGACATGATGTCTTATGCTTTCCTCCTCCATCGTCCTGTGCTCTGAAAACAGCTCCAGAGCTCATGCTCTCTGCTTTTTCCTACACCCCAACCCCTTGCATGATTCATAGCCAACAATTTGCTCTCAACAAGGTTCAAATGGGTGGTTTGTTTCTCTTTTCAAAATTCATTAAGATCCATCTCTCTTGCCACCGAGCAGCCAAACTAAAGTGCTAACATGAAAATCTCACATCCTCTTGGCTCACCACCACAAAGCTCTCAGACTTTGACATGGCCGCATAGGATGCTTCCCTCTTTTATGACTGATGGCATTTTATTTGAGGTCCTCATGTACTTGCTCTTTTAGTTCAGGATCTTATTTATTTGTGTGCTTACATCTACCTTTCAGAATGTTTTTCCAGGGATTTTATCGGATTTGTTTTAACAGCTTCTGTGTTTGCCAAGTACGTGGTCACTGATCAGTTGCTATTTGTTGGCCTGTCTGTTGAGATAATTGCACTTGTATGCTCTTCTTTAACACCAGAGTGGCAGTATCCTCTAGTTAGAGACGAGCTCAGATTTACAAATTGTGACAGAAAGGAAGAAACAAATTTACTTCCGTAACATGGGACTTTTTAGCTATACAGAACACAAGCAAAGAGAACGAAACAGTTCTCTGTAATTGACACAGCCAAGAGAAAAGTAAGTGGAATCCATTTAGTGTACAACTTGATGTCTCATACCAACACCATGAAGGCATTTGCATTTTATTCCCCTCCCCATTTTACTCCCATTCTATTATCCAGGCGATTGTCACTTCTGCCAGTCTTCCCGAAGCCTTCATTTTAAATGTTCTCATTAATTTAGCTTCTAAGATCTGAGATAAAGGTGGCTGTATAATAACATATGGCTTCGGTCTTTCTGAACCTACTGAAAGTCGTAATCATACCCAGAGACATTTTCCTTGTAGACTGTCTAAGTGTGTGTGCAGCTCAGGCTCGCCCTTCAGTGTGGCAGAGAAGGCAAGTGCTATTCAAGGACATTCAGCCGCAAGCATCAGGGACATGCCTGAAGTCGTCTAACCTGAACTCTGTCCATTTCGTCCAAGCGTCTCCCTGACAGTGCTCAGCAGCAGCAGAGAGAAGAGGATTGTAATCGGGAAGAAGAGAGGCAGAAGTACTGCAGAAAAGGATGGGAATTAATTCAGGAATGTTCTAAAAATTGTGTGTAGAGGGGAAATTTTAATCTGGAAGACTGGTTTCTGCACCACCAATTAACACTGCAAAAAAAAAAAAATCATTCAGTTCGTAGAGAAAAACATGCATAGTCAGGTCTCAAATCTGGAAAATGGAATTAGTATAATCATCATTCAGGACCCACCTGAGTAAGTCTTATAGACTTCGGCATACCATAGAAGTTTTACACTGGTCATCTTAAATGTTAAAAATGGACGAAAATAGATTTCTCATCTAAAGTTTGTCTTTTACAATTTGGTTTTCGGGTTTAATACAGAATGGAACTTTTTTCCCCTTCTGAAAAACGTAACCGGCCACATAATTTTTCCCCGAGTATGAAAATAATAGCTTATTTTCCTAAATGTATTACTAGTTCTGGCAAAAACAATACAAGCACAATAGAAGGTACAGAGAGGACAGACATGAAATCACCACCAGTCTCTAACACTGCCTGTCTCACATCTGTGTTGAAATACAGAACTTATCTCTTCTCCCTTTCTTTTTACTAAACTTCATTTGTATCATCTTATTTATTCCCGCCATTTTGTGTTTCTTTCTGGATCCTTCCAGTCCCCTTGGTGAATGTAGCTCAATGCTCAGCACCTGCAATCCTTTATCTTTGTATATATCAAATCCAGAGTGGAACCAAAAGGAAACTGCATGCATTAACTCTCTGACATGTGACCTATAGCCACAGTAGGTACTTATGAATACTGTTGATGGAATTATAGCGAATTAAATCTCAAAGCACTAAGCAAGCTGATAAATACAAGTTCTCAGGGCAGATATTCTGAAATTGCAACAAAATATTTCCCAGAGAAACAAGAGAGGATACTTTCATAATCTAGTAAGAAAAAAATGCATTTTAATTCTGGATTGATTCATGTCATCTCTCAGATGCCACCTAACATGAATTACTATTAGTATGTACAGAATTACATCTTCAGGCCCAGAGCACACATTTATGAGCATCAAACATGATCTAATTTGTTTGAAATATGCATAGTTTGTGGGAGGTAACACACTTTGGCCAAGAAAATAGAATATTTTTAGTGTTTATTTCAAAACTAAAATATTTTTCAGAATCTAACAATAGCTCTTTAACATATTTACAAAGGTAAGGACTACTGAGGAGACCATCTATATACTGTAGACTTATCACAGGTGTTTTGACTGCCACACTCTGCATCAGAGTGGAATGGCCGTGTAATCAAAGCAAACCCTCGGAATGTGTTTAAATAATTAGACTTTAATTATTGTCTATAAAGCATCATCAATGTATTATACAATAAATTCTCATTATCAATGCACATAATTTAAGTAGTTTTAAGGAAATTCAATTTGTCCTTTGAAGCATGAACCTTTTATTTTTTTCCTTATAAGGTATTTTAAGGGTAGAAAGATGGAGTTGAACTGTAGCTTAGTGACAGAGAATTTACCTAGAAGAATGGACTGAGTTAAATCCTCAACACTGTAAAAATGAAAAAAACTATTTTAAAACATTGGAAAAATATCTCCTTCAATCACAAAAAGAATTACTAAAATACCAAAAAGAAAAAGCAAATGAAACATGCGTAGTGTCAGAAAGTTGTTAATGAAATGAATATTAAATTTAGCAAAGACAATTACTTACAGGAAATTGGTAATGTATTTTATTAAAATATCATTTATGTACACACCTTTAATCCCAGCACTCAGGAGGCAGAGCCAGGCAGATCTCTGTGATTTCGAGGCCAATCTGGGCTACAGAGTGAGTTCCAGGAAAGGTGCCAAAGCTACTTTGAGAAACCCTGTTTCAGAAAACAAATATATATATATATATATATATATATATATATATATATATATATATATAATTTTATTTTATTTTATGGAAATTTAAATCATGAACTGTATGTTCTATTAGAAGTATGAAAAATAGGCATGAAACATATGAATATTTTAGAAAAACAATTATGATGGAAGTAATAATTACAATATATCTAAGTTATCTCCAGTTTTAAACTACTAAGTGTCTATGACATTTGTCCCAGCTCTTGCTTAGTATTTTAACAGATGGACCATTTTGTCACCCTGAAGAGGAAAGAACAATATCTTCCTTCGCCTTAAGGTTCAATTTTCTTTAAGGCCAAATTCCTGGATCTCTCTGAAGTGGCCGGGATGGGACAAAGCCAACTCCAGAAGACACAGTCTGAGAGTCTTCTGTGAATGCTCTAGTGTGTGCTGTGTTGTTAGGCCAGGGGCAAGCACTCATGTGTTCAAGAGAACAGGAAATTATTCCTTTCTTCTTTGTCATGCATACTTGCTGTTTACCAGCCAAACAAAACATGAATAAAAGAATTCTGATTTTTCTTAATGCCCTTGCTAAACTGAACACCTTCAGAATGCAGTCAAACACCAATTTTGTCAAAAATTTTTATTATCACTTTTGCAAATTTATTCAGACAATGACACCAGTTTCCAAGCACTTGCATACGACACTCTAGAAGCTTGTTATTTGTCCATTGCCTACACTGGTTATATCTTCAAAGCTAAGGAAAGCCTCTTGCTCCTCAGTTGATCCAACTTACACAAAATACAAACTGGAACTAGAATTGATCTCTCGACCAAATTCATTTTTTTTTATTGAGTTCCCCCTCCCAGTTCTCTTTTCTAGGATTCTGTTCCCAATTTTACGTTTCTGAGTTGGATTACTCTTTTTTTTTTAGTTTCCATCTCTTACTCTTCTTCTTCTGTCTTCCGCTTAGATCCTGGAGTTTTCAGAGGCCGTACCCATGGTTTCTTCCCTACTGTGTACATTCTCCATAGGCAGTCTCATATACTCACATGGCTTCAATTACCATCCATAAAACTAAGTCTGAGATTTATATTTCCAGCTCAGACCTCTCTTCTGAGCCCCAAGACCATGTTTTCAAAGACGTACTTGTCATCGTCAATTGAGTGTCTCAAAGACACCTTCAAAACAATGCATTCAAAATGAACTCCTGTGAATTTCAGTGAATTTGGCTTCCTGAAGTTTCCCAACAGGCTATTATCAGTTGCCCAAGCTGGAATTGTAGATGTCTCTCTCTACTCTGATATTCAGCCTTCTAGTCAAGTCCTACAAAGTCTTCACTCTGATTATCTAGGATCTAAATGAATTTTACAGTCTTCCCAATTACGATTTGGACAATGACAATAACCTCATTAAAACCTTTCTGCTACTGTTGTTGCCTCCCTCCAGTTCTTCTCCAAGCTCAATCTGAGAGTGTTGCTCTTAGCATCCTCCACTCTTTTCTCATAGCTCTGGGCCTAAAATCCTATATTCATGCCATCAATGATGCATAGACCATACACTGTAGAGTATTTTGGCTGTTCTCTTTACTCCTCAAATGTTCTTCAGAAGTTGCCGTGGGACTCTTTTGCTTCTGACTTGTAGATAAGGTAGTCCAGTTGCTAATTCCCAATGCAACTTTCTTATGTTGCATCACAACCCCTTATCTGCACCAGATATAATTAGTTAATTGATACTTTTCTTCCTATGCCAGATTATGAACACCATAAATAAAAGGCCACCATACACCTGAAAGTCGGCCATAGTGATCAGCACCTAAGAAGTTCTTAGGAACATCCAGGACCAAAGAGAAAACAAATGTATAAGCAGAAATGCAATAAGTGATTATTGGATGCATGGTTATATTTCCCACTATATCATTGAATCACTTTCCCAAGTAGATAATTGACACAGTGTTTGGAAATATCAGGAAACAATAAATTATATTTTAATTTTGTTTGCAGAAAGTATTTAGTGTGGTTACTTTAATAGTAGTAAATCCAGATCCAATAATATAATTCATATGCCTAAGAGAAAGTGAATTTTAAAGGTAGTTTAGCCTGTACATGACTGGTAGACAAATACGTATAAAGAAAAGATTTATTGTTGTTCAAATGACTTATCTTCAGCTGCTCAGATGAAAGAAATCATCTGTTCAGATAAAAAGCCAGATGAGAAACAGGCATTTGATTCCATTATACACATATTAAGAATTCTTTTAAGCAACTCAGGAAAAAAAAATCTGGTTAATGTTTGTTTTTAGTGAAACATTATAATATTAGAATTTCAGAAAGAATACTTTTCAGTAGCATTTATGTATATATAAGCAAATAAAATATTAGTTATACCACCAACCAGAAAATTTAATGTGACAAGAAAAAACTGACATTACCTACAAGTGTATTTTCTTAACCCTTATTTGAAATAGAATTTAGCTATTTTTCTCTGAAAGCTTCAGATATGTGTCCTTAAAATAATGGAAAAATATTCAGAAGTAAGCTCAAACTGACTCACTTCTACATTTCGATGTGATCATCTGGCTTTTCAGAGGACTCATAATTCCTCTCAAATATTACAAGAAAATCTCACCTTTTGGAAAGCTTGAATTTTTTTCACTCAAAACTTACAGAACCAGACTGAATCATAGTCTAAACATATATAAGGTACATAGAAACCCATCCACATTTATCCCGTTGGCAGCCAAAGGTTTATATTTGGGCGGTCGCTCTGAAATAGACAAACATTAGAAGAGCAGGACTAGAGTTTAGAGTTTTGTTGGAAATGAATCTTAATTTCAAGTCTTACATCTTCTGCTTTTATTTTTTAACAGAAGTTTGCAAGTCTTAAAATCAGATTTTAGGTGTGCTGTTTTCCTGATTGATTATGTTTGGGGGACAATCTTTTTCCTTTTTACTCTGTTTTTTTCTCCTGTGTGAACTGCAGTATAGGTACAGGGTATCCCTTAGAAAGACAGGGCATAGAGCACTGACCCCATTAGTAGTGTAGCTACAAACATTTAAAAAAAATAAAAGCAGTAACCCTAGCACATACACATGACACCCAGTTCTGTTCTATTTGTGGGCATTGTGTAATTTCATATTTTTAAGACATTTGTGAGAGAAGATTTGCTTTAGTCCTTTGATACAGGAGACTGATTGTCTCTGGAGCAAGCAACCAATCAGTAAGAACAAGGCATCTGAGTTCAGATTGCAATCATGCATCTTTTTTTTTTTAACAGAGATTTACTGTGTAAAAGAATGAACTTGTGACATACCAATACTATTATACATCAAATGCTTCTCAATTCTCCTTCTTACATGTATTCTTACGTGTAGACTCCATTATGTCTTGACCTGAGTTCCTCTTTTCCTTCAGTCCAAGGTAGTAAATCAAGAGAAACATTTCAGTTTACTCATTGGAAACAATTTCACCTCCTACTTGCCGACCGATGAGAGCAGGTTAGACAGGTATTTTATAGAAGTATTACGATGATAAAGCCAAATATCAATCAGCCTAACTGCCAGAACTCTAATGTGGCTGCACACAAGAACTGAACAAAGGTGGATTAGTCATGTTGGGAGATGGGGCAGGTTTGTGGGCATGACTCAGAAGGTGTTACATGCCACCTCACCATGTACATACAAGTTGCATTAGCAGCACCTCTTCCCTTTGATGATCGCTCACTTACTTACCTAGCACAGTTTCTTTCATAGGATTTCAAGGAGGCTTGTGAAGCTGGAATCCCATAATTTGCCTTGGTAGAACTATGTACTTGTCAGGAGTCACATCCTACCATACTGACCTAGTTGCTGCCATGTTAAAAGATCTCAGCTGAAGCCGAAAACCAGAATGTACCCCACCTTGGTTGTAATCTGACTCAAATTTCTGATGTGATGGTTCCTGATTTTTTACAGATTAATATGAAGGACAAGAAAGCGTTGGTGATTATTTTTAGGGTGTTTCTTTTGGTGTCTGTCTGTGTGTGTGTGTGTGTGTGTGTGTGTGTGTGTGTGTGTGTGTGTACTCCAGCATGCTTTTGGATGCCAGAGATCTACTCTGGTGCTGTTTCTCAAGACCTAACCACCTTGCTTTTTGTGGTACTGTCTCCCATTGGAGTCCGGAGCTTACAGATTTGGCTGGCCAGTGGAGCCCAGTAATCTTCCTGTTTCTGCCTGTCCAGTGCACACCACCAAGTCCATATTTTAATGCGTTCTGTGGGTTGAACATGGGTCCCTGGGCTTGATTGGCAAGCACTCTATTAACTAAGCCATCTCTCCAGGCCTATATTTAAGGTATTCCATCAACTTAGTAGCTGAAACTGAGAGGGAGGGGGCCCCAAATAAGCCCCCAAATAGGCCTTGTTCGCCTTTAACAGTGGTCTCCAGACTTGTTTCTATGACTGGTAAGATTTTTTTTAAGGCTCAACAAGAACGTACACTTGCCAATATTTTATTTTGCCAGAGGGAAACATTAAAAACACATCCATCAACTACTTACCATTATTATTATTTAATAGAAGTAATGGCATTCTAACACACAAAAGGATGAAGAACAAACAATAAAAATAAAAGGGATGTTCTAAATTAAATCACTCTGACTTTATGGAAATTTCCTTATACTGTCTTTGTCCTTCTCGTTTTGATGTAGGCCAGTAAACACATCATCATAGATCAGCATTTATTCTCACTGCTCTCTGCTCATCTGTAAGTTCTGTTTCCATTTCACAGGAGGAAATTCCCTTGGAAGAATAGACTCAAACAGCATTTAATAATGGGTATACAATTGAATTCCTTTCACCTCCTTCACTGCTTCCCTCTTCACTCCTGAGGAAGATACTGAGATTGTATTGTTATGTCTGAATAAGAACATGTTTCCAGTGTAAAGAGTTCTGCAAAAAGTTGGGGCGCCCATAACAAGCTACCAGCTGCATGTGGTTGTCATAAACTATGTACTTAACCCAAACAGAGAAGTGTTGCATTAGACATATATCATGTTATGTATAAAATAAGGTGCTAAATACACAGAAGCAATTTTATGTTGATTTCTTTCAATTAAGCATAGCTGGATTCTCCCTCTGGCTCTTGTTCTTTTCTGCAGAAAAGCACTGACCTGTAAGTACAAATATATGTTCCCAACCGCCTCTCCTGAGATCTCACACATGATGGGGATCCTTCTTGCAAAATGACCCAGCTTGACAACAGCATGCACCCCTCAGATCTGGCAGACTGGTGGTACAGAGAGAGACCTTGCTGCTGAGACTAACCTTGCCCCGCAGTGAATTTTTTAGTCAAATGTGAATTCTGTCACTCCCCAAAGATCGGGAGGGGTGAAGCAGAGAGAAGCAAGGGGCTCTTTGAAATGCCAGGAAAATCTCAATAAATGCAGGTGCTGAACCAGATAGGCTTCCAGAGTAGATCCTTTCTGTACTCTAGAATGCAAATAGGAAGCTGCACCTTCATCCTGCAAGCCTTTATTACACTGGCTACATTAGCAAACAGAGCACACAGGCAGAAACATTCAGCAAAAGCAAATAGAAAAAGAATGTGCATACAGAAACCTTTAGAATGCTTAATAATATTAAAATATTTTCTTTCAGTTTCTTAAAGATGTTGTCTGTGACAGTACATTGGTGCCATTCCCTATGATTTGAAATGACTGCAGAAGCTGCAGTTTTCTCTAAATATTGATAAATTCACCTGTTTTCAATTAGTAGATCCTAACAACACATGTGTGTGTGTGTGTGTGTGTGTGTGTGTGTGTGAATAGATTACTCTTTGTCTCAATATATAATTTGTTAGTTGGGTCATAAGCTGTAGTTTTAGGCTTGCCAGAATCTATGGCATCACAGAATTATTCAGCACAGTTTTTGATGATGGCCTTACCCTACCTTCCAGGTATACTGCAACTGAGTCCAAAGTGAGACTGTCTGCACACATTGTTCAAGCTGACTCCAGTGACTCATTGGCCCATGGCCTCTGTCCAGCCAAACTGCTAATCTCCAAATTGGCAAGTCTTCCTTTTTGTATTATTTTTGAAAGGCCTCATAGAAATGGTTGTCAAGATACATTTATAAGTAAGAGAGAGAAAGCAGAGAGGGAGGGGAGCGAGGTAGGGGGCCAGCAAGAGAAAGAGGGAGAGGGCGAAGGGGGAGAGAGAATGAGAGTAGGCCACCATTATTCCACACCTGGATTACTGTAATAGCCTTCTGGTTAGCTTTTCTCCCATATTCACAAACTTAATCCATACTGTATGTGACTGGCAGATGAGTCTTCCTTACTTTATCTTTGTCATTGTATCTACATCTACAACATATCCTAACTCACAAGGAGGAGCCCATATTGCCCAATTTCTACCAGATATTAGACATTAGGGTGTCAGATAGAAACATAAATCCAATCTTATTTCCTGTACCCCCCCAACCCGTGCTGTGTGTGTGTGTGTGTGTGTGTGTGTGTGTGTGTGTGTGTGTGTTACTAAAGATTCAGAAATAGGGACTTGTACCTACCAGTCAATCATTAAATGATCTCAGACAACTTCCTAGTGTTTATTCTCCAGCTTAGACATGTTAATGTGTCTATTCTCACCTTTGTCTCTGTAGCGATGCCTGTCACTTCTGTGCACTGACTATTCTAGCCATCTCTCCAGGTCCTATTTTCATGTCTCTCCACTCCACCAAAGAGTTCTTCATTCTTAAGCAAGTTTTCTACTAGTTTATATACACCCTTAAATCCTTCCCAGTTTGCCCCCTTTCTTACTCTTCCTTCTCTAATTGAATAGTAAGTGCCTCAATATTCCACTCCAACTGAAAACAGTTATAGAGTTATCTGCTATGGTGACTTTTTAGAACATGGGTGTGTGTTTCCACAGACTTGCCTCTGAAATGTGGCTCTAAGATTTACTTGACTTCCAGAAAGCTAACATTTGTTATAATAGGACTTAATTCATACTCAAAGATAGCCTTCACAGGTTTCCTTTCTTTCTCCAAAAGAAGTTTTGTATGAGGGGATGAATGGGCATGTGCAAGGTCACTGGGTCAGAGTGTGAATAATGTGTACACTATATAGAGACAAAATGTATAGAAACAAGTTACTGGTGTACACATGGAATGTGAATGAGAAATCTATTTTCTGCAGGACTAACTTTTATTGAACTTTCAATATTACATTCCTTTCAGAGTCGGTCAATGATACTTTGCTATTAAACAGAGCTAACAATTCACACACTGTCATCCTTCTGTTTAAAGGTTTATGAAGTTCCACACTGCTTCAGGTTTAGCTCTAATTCCCACACAGTTCCATAGTTTTATGTCCCATTTCTCACATGTATTCTATTCTGTGCTTCTGCTAAATAAAACCACCCTTAAAATAAGGACTAATTTCTGAATTATTTCTTTCTTAGAGTACTTTGATTGCTTATTTTTCTTTCTTTCTTTTTTTATGTATGGACCCACCCAACTAATTCTTTAAGCCCTGCACTCATCTTTTCTACAGATAAAATTTGCCTCTACTTTTTTTTTCCTGGAATGTCATATGTGTCTTAAAAATGTCACGTGAGTTTCCTTCTAAAAAAAGTCTCGTTAAAATTAAATCAACTTAGTTCTTGATAAAGTAATATAAAAAATGAGGGATTTTCTCAGTTTCTATTTTGAGTATCTACTGTTTGAGAGAAAGTTAGTGACTTTTTCTTTTGCTGTGATATGTTACTCTGACCAAAGTGCCTTAAAGGAAAAAGAGGTTATGACCTTGAATAGTTCAAGCCTTTAAAAAAAAAAGAAAAGAAAAAGAAAAACTACAAAAAGGATTTTTGGTGTAATAAATAGTTTACCTAAAATTAAGATATTATTGGGATATATATTTGAAATAGCAAGAGCTGAAGAATATTTCCTGATGACTTCTAGCAAGTTGACAGGAATCACACAGTCCACAACCTCAAAGAACTAAAGTCTGTCAGTAACAGAAGTGAGCTTGGAAATACATTGGTCCCTGAGCCTACAGACAAGAACTCATACTAGCACCTTGATTTGTTTTGTGATACTCTGAGAAGAAAATCCACCTAAAGCATATCACATTTCCCACTTAAGCTGATGATATGTAGTAGCATAGCAATGAAAGCTAATGCAATGCTTGAAGGTGCTATGCAGTGGGGTGGTAGAGTCACATATTTCCCAGGTAGACTGTAAGTGTCCCATGGGCAAGAAGTGAGTGCTGTGATGTTCTGTATGGCAAATGTGTTGCTAATTAGTCAATAAATAAAACACTGATTGGCCATTGGCTAGGCAGGAAGTGTAGGCGGTATAAGGAGGAGAATAAAGCTAGGAAGTGGAAGGCTGAGTCAGAGAGACACTGCCAGCCGCCATGATGACAAACAGCATGTGAAGATGCCAGTAAGTCACGAGCCATGTGGCAAGGTATAGATTAATGGAAATGGATTAATTTAAGCTGTACGAACAGTTAGCAAGAAGCCTGCCACGGCCATACAGTTTGTAACCAATATAAGTCTCTGTGTTTACTTGGTTGGGTCTGAGAGGCTGTGGGACTGGCAGGTGAGAGAGATTTGTCCTGACTGTGGGTCAGGCAGGAAAACTCTAGCTACAAATGGCGTCCAACGTGGTGGCAAGAGTTTCCACCTAAAACCTGAGAAAAGATTCTAAAACGGAGCTAAAAACAGCTTCCTAATTGTCTCTCTCAAATGAGCAGCAGCTGCCAGTTTGAGCTACTGGTGGGTTCCTGGCGTGTGCGCTCGACCTGCAGTTTGGCGGGAATGAGGCCTCTGCAAGTGGCACATTAAGCTGCGTGGTAGATTTAGCCTTTGCAGGTACAAAACAAAAAAAGAGGTTTCTGGACTACACGCTGTTTGGATAAAAGCATAGACCCACGATAGCTCCCAGAGCTGGTGGTGAACGGACCACCACCATATTGGGAAGCTGAGGTGGGCGGAGCCAGCAGCCACAGCTGCTGCAGTTTAAAGCAAGAGATTCACAATAAGACAGATTCAGATGTAATAGTTTACAATGTGCATAAAATATTCGTAGGCTTGAAAGAGACAAAAAAAAGGTGATATATACAGTTATATAAACAAATACATAGTTTTAAAAAAATAAAGTCTTTAAAGAGACAGTAAAATTAATATAGAAAATAAGCCACGTAAAGATGAATATTACACAGAGAATCTGGATTATGTTGTCTTTGGGATTCTTAACTGCAGAGAGATATTTGATTGTAAAGGAAACTGAGTTAAACCAATATGCATATTTTAAAGATATCTTGACTTCAAAATTTGGATATAAGGATATGTTGCTTTGGAAAGGAGACTCTGCTTTTGTTTCAACAGAAAGCCAAAGGCTATGGATTTGTTCCAGATTAAGATACATCAGGTTTGACCAGCCAAGACCCCCTGAAAAGTCTCTGATGACACCATGGCCCAGATGATCCAACATCCAGAATGGTTTGAAGGCAACTGGCTCAGACTATACAGCCTCATGGACTATTCCATAATCCTAAAATTTTCTTTGTGTCCCCATAAGATACAGCGTCCTCCTCCAGCAGGAAGTAGTAAGAGAAGCTACGCCCAAATTCCCAAATTATATGTAATTTTACTTTGTGAAGGTTAAAACTTTCTTTTTTGAAAAAAAAGAAAGGGGGAAGTGCTGTGATGTTCTGTATGGCAAATGTGTTGCTAATTAGTCAATAAATAAAACACTGATTGGCCATTGGCTAGGCAGGAAGTGTAGGTGGTACAAGGAGGAGAATAAAGCTGGGAAGTGGAAGGCTGAGTCAGAAAGACACTGCCAGCCGCCATGATGACAAACAGCATGTGAAGATGTCGGTAAGCCACGAGCCATGTGGCAAGGTATAGATTAATGGAAATGGATTAATTTAAGCTGTACGAACAGTTAGCAAGAAGCCTGCCACAGCCATACAGTTTGTAACCAATATAAGTCTCTGTGTTTACTTGGTTGGGTGTGAGAGGCTGTGGGACTGGCAGGTGAGAGAGATTTGTCCTGACTGTGGGCCAGGCAGGAAAACTCTAGCTACAAGTGAGTCTGTGGTAGTCATAGTATGTTTCTCAATACTCATGTCATGTAAGGAACATGGATACAGTTTGTCATTACAATGATTTATTTTCTCAGTATTATCTTTTTCTCTTATTTTTAAGGGACCCATTAGAATTTTGTGACACACACATTGACTATACATACATGTTCCACTTGTTGAACATGAACCTGACTCAGCACGTGTTCATATTTGTTGCATCTGTAAATGCTAGTTTCTGGTCATACAATGTGGACAAGCACAACTATGTCAAGGGTCGTCTTATAGAGGGATGAGCAGACTGGTTTTCTAGAAGCAGATTCACTCTTCTCAGTGAGTGTTATGGATGGAGGTTAACTTGACTGGCCCATAATATGCAGCTATTGGTCAAATATTATTCTAGATGTTTCCATGGAGATATTTTTGCTTGATATTTATATTTACATAGAAGAACTGCAAGTCAGGTAAATTTCTCGTGATATTGTAGGTGAACATTGTCTAATCTGCTGAAAATACTGAATCGAACAATATCCCCCTTATCTAAAACTTGTAGTTAATATGTTAGATTATATGAAAAAATTTGCACAGCCAATCTAAGCATAGTTCTGTATGCCTGTAATCCCTAGCATTTGAGAGATGGAAGCAGGAAGATCAGGAGTTTAAGGCCATCCTCAGCTACATCTTGAGTTTGAGGCCAGTCTGGGACTCTTTGAAAATGCCAAAGGAAAAAAGAGACACTACATTTTTTTGGTAAAATTTAAAATTTAGTTTCCCTCACAAGAAGTATTATAGCAGACAAATCTTGTATGCCTTTTGTAGAAAAATATGAAATGATTACTCACTGAGTCAGTCTCATGGAAATTGTACTATCTGAAAAATAGAAAGGAAAATAAGTCTGGAAAGCAATATAACATTTTAATTAACATAATATTTTATTGATTACTTAGAAGTTTCATGTAATGCACCCCAATCACAGTCACTTCCCAGTCCTCCCAGGTCCACCACCCACCCATGTGTCCTCCCCCAAAACAGAAGGAGGAGGAGGAAAAAAGGAAGAAAGAAAGAGAGAGAAAGAAAGAAGACAGAAGACAGGCAGACAGACAAAAAGAAAGAGAGAGAGAGAGAAAGAAAGAAGACAGAAGACAGACAGACAGACAAAAAGAAAGAGAGAGAGAGAGAGAAAGAAAGAGAAAGAGAGAAAGAAAGAAATGAACAAAGAAAGAAATGAAGAAAGAAAGAAAGAAAGGAAGAAAGGAAGAAAGAAAGAAAGAAAGAAAGAAAGAAAGAAAGAAAGAGAAAGAGAGAGAAAGAAAGAAGACAGAAGACAGGCAGACAGACAAAAAGAAAGAGAGAGAGAGAGAGAAAGAGAAAGAGAGAAAGAAAGAAATAAACAAAGAAAGAAATGAAGAAAGAAAGAAAGAAAGAAAGGAAGAAAGGAAGAAAGGAAGAAAGGAAGAAAGGAAGAAAGAAAGAAAGAAAGAAAGAAAGAAAGAAAGAAAGAAAGAAAGAAAGAAAGAAAGAAAAAAGAAAAGAAAGGAAGAAAAATTCTAGGTCCAATTTGTGTTGCCCATATACTCATTGGAGCATGGTCAAACTCAAACTCCCAGTGGCCAGCCCCTTAAAGACAACTGAGTCCTTTCCCCACCCTAAGTTTTTTCTTTCTGTATATTATAAAAAACAAATTAATATAAAACAACATACAAATGTATTGCATGTTTAATGTTGCAGAAAGAATAAAAAACAATAAAAACAATTCAAGACTGCTAAAGAGAGACTCGGTGCAAGCTTTGGAATTCTAAAACCATGGTTGCAGTAAGAATATTCTATGTCCTCCTTTAGAGCAAGAGATGGGAAAAAAAAATCTCAATTCAGTAATATTTAATAATGTAAATACAAGCAACAGAATGTTGTTTTATCTTATTGACTTGGGAAAGGTCAAAAAACAGGACACAGTAGGTAGGCCCCAAGAATTATGATTAATAACTGAGGAGTCACTGTGTACCAAGCACTACCATATATACTTAGGTGTAATCATTAATCCATTCTTCATGACAATATTACAATATAGCTAGTATTTTAATGCATATTTTGCAACATATTGCATATTGTATTTCACCCCTTTCTCTGTAATAGTGATTACACAGAAAGCTTAGGATGCTAATTCATAGCTTCTTAGTGGGTGTTGAAGCCTGTTGTTATTCACATAACCATGATTCAAAGCTTATGCTCTTAATTAGTAGTAATAAGTCTTTTAAATAATTGTTTTCTTGAAAGCAGAATAAGTTAATGAGCATACTTTAAAACTGCAATCTTGTTTTTTAAATGAGTGATAAGTAAGATCCCAACTCAAATCGAAGGAGTTGTCCATTTGCAAGTCAAAAATGACCAAATGTTGCTACTCTCACTAGGTTGGAGGTACACCAAAAGTCATTGGTATTAGCCAGTGCTCTGGCTTTGTTTAGATCCAAAACCTGTCATAAAATTTGATTCCCCAATGTAGTCAAGTTGAAAGATGGTGGAGCTGCAAGAGAGTTGTGTGAGTCACGAGGGCTCCATCCCCAGAAATGATTCTAATGATATTCTTAGTGTCTTAGGTTAGTGCTCAAGGGACTAGATTAAATCCCAGTAGTGTGGACTCTTGAAATGTAAGGCTGGCACTTGTCGGTTCCCTCTTCCCTATCTGCTCACTTTTCCTTTCTCTTTTCTTTGGTTTACTATTGTTATGATTCAGCACAAGTCCTCATCAGATATGGCCATTAAAGCTTGGCTGTCTAAACTTCAGCATGTTGAGCTCCATAACTTATTTCCTTCATAAATAATTTAGTCTTAGATACTTCGTTCTAGTAATAGAAAACCAGCAATTTCATTAATACTTTTCTTTTATTCTTTAATTGATTTAGTTTCTAAATTACAAAAGGCATGACATTTTATTTTAAGATTTTGCCACTGTTCCTTTTATTTTTTAAAAGTATTTGGAGGTTGAAGAGCCATCTCAGGGGTTAAGAGCACTTTCTGAGCTCCTAGAGGAACTGAGTTTGGTTCCCAGCACCCACATGGCAGCTGGTAACTGTCTAAACTCCACTTCCCGGGAACTCAACACTTTATTCTGACCTCTTCAGGTACCATGCAGGCAAGTGGTACACATGCATACATATAAACAAACATTCATGCACAGAAATAAACGTAAGTAAGTCTTTGCACAACGAACTAAATTTTCTGTTTACATCATTTTCTTATATCTGGGTGTTTAAAAAACTTAACTTCAATTTTAAGAAACATTTAGTGGTATGTGTTATCATTTTTAACTTTAAAATCACAAATTATTACATTATGTTTTTACTCTTTGCTACAAAGGAAATAATAAACATTTACTTTTAAATCCTACTAACTTAAATTAGTTTGGCGTCACACAAAACCATGCCTGGCCTTTATGCTTAGTTGTTTCTATTGTTGTGGGCTGTTGTATTTGTAATAAAACTCAGAAGGAGCAATTTTATAGGAGAATTTTGGAAACCCATAATGAATAATATAATCAGAAAATAAAAACTCTCTTCAAATTTTGTAGCTATCTACTCTACTAACCTCAAATTTCAGGGTACTTTTTCATTTCTTTTTACTTGTACTAAATTTCCTTCTTGTGCTCTAAACATTGATTCATGTCTTTGTGATTTTTTTCCTGTGCTTTAAGTCACCACTTCACTAGTGTCTGCAACAACTCCACAACCTATTGGGTGCTATGTCAAATAGCATTTCATACTGTAGAGAACACTTCCTGATGACTATTATTTTTTAGGCCTGAACTGTACCCTCTGGTTTCCCATAGTATTATCTTTCCTGTTTGGGTGTGATGTGTATTTTCCCTCTCACTTGTTAATGATCATGATTTTCTGTAGTAAAGTGCTTTTCTTTGTGTTTCAGTTCCCTTGATTTATTCTCCTAAAAATGAAGTTCTGTCTCTTCTATCTTTTATTTAGATTAATTACAATGGATTTTATGTTGTGGAACATTATTTTAAGACGTGTTACATTTGTTTATGCCATGGAATATTTGTTTTAATGATACAAAGATGTGTTGCATTCTTTTATGTTCCGCCTGTCTAGCTCTTTGAAGCTGTGTTACTGTGCCTGTCTAAAACACATGATTGTTCTAATAAAGAGATGAACAGCAGAAGAAATATATAAAGGCAGAAGAAAGGATAGGTGGGGCTGGCAGGCAGAGAGAATAAATAAGAGGAGAAATCTAGGAAGAGATTGAGGAACAGGATAAGGAGGACTTCAGGGGCCAGCCACCCAGCTACACAGCAATCCATGGAGTAAGAACTAAAGAAAGGTATGCAGATATAGAGAAAGGTAAAAGTCCCGAAGCAAAAGTAGATGGGATAATTTAAGAAAGCTAGAAAGAAACAAGCCAAGCTAAGGCTGGGTGTTCATTAAAAAAGAACAAGCCTCTGTGTGATTTATTTGGAGCTGGGTGGTGGGTCCCCAAAGAGCAAAGAGTAAAGAGTAAAAAACAAACAACTACAGGTGTATGTGGATATCTTTTTCTATCCCCTGTCCCTGGAAATGTTTCTGCAATGGTAGCAAAAATCTCCATTCCAATTGCTGAAAATAATATGGTTCTTCATCATTTCACACGTATGGGATTTCACAGGTAGAACAAGCTTCATGAGGAAACTTATTGAGGTTCAATGCTGTTACCTGGACCCAGGTCCTCTCTGTCCTCTGTCTCAGTTCTTTAATGTATCAACTCTCTCTCTTGGCCCTGTTCACATTCACAACATGGCTGCCCAAGCATCCATATGTCGTATCCAGACAAAACGGTTCAGAGAAAGAAAAAAGCATCTCTTTATTTGTCTTTCTTTTCACATTTTATAAAATATTTAGTAGTGTGTATTTATTGTTAAAGTGCAGGGGCATTCATTATTATATTATTTTTTAGCTATTTCTTTTCTTTTTGAGATTATAATATAATCACATCATTTCCCTCTTTCCTTATCTTCTTTCAAACACTTCCATATACCCCTCATTACGCTCTTGCAAATTTGTGGCCTCTTTTTTCATGAATTGCTGTTATAGGAATATATATGCATATATATATATATATATATATACATATGCACATATACATACAGATCTTGAAGGAGAACTTATAACTAATACTTATTAAACCAGAATAATTCCTAACTACATTTTATTTGTTTCTATACATACCCACAGATAAATGTAGCCCTCGTCCCGCGTCAAAGGAACTCTACTTTGCTGCCAATAAAGAGCATTACAGAAAACCACAACCAATCAAACTGTAGAGGTCTATGGGAACATCATGGGAGGAGATAGAGAATGATTTTAACAGGCAGAGGACCAGGGAGTTTGCTTTGAGCCTGTGTCTTCTAGGAATGTTAAAAGCTGCACCCACAAAATCTCACCAACATGACTGCCTAAACATGAGCTGAACAAGGACAACAAAAATAGGCATGTCAAAATGAATGGGGGAAAAAATCCCAAGGCTTCAACACTGCATAAAGAACCACAGGTAACTAAGTAATACTGAGAGTAGAGAAATGATCCTCCCTAGGGCAAAGCCCACTAATTGGTTATCCAATATGAAACAGGCAGCCCTGAAACATACATACAGGTAATATACTGAATGAACAGGTTATGTTTAGGAATATATGTGCTTCATCTTTTTACAGATTAGAAAAATCTGCTAGACATATCCAAGGCAGATTTTTTTTTTCCTTTTATTGTATGCACTAGCTCTGGGTCTGTCTCATTCTACTTTGTGACATTATAACAAAATACCCAAAGCTGAGTGATTTATCAGCGAAAATACATTCATTTATTCACATGTGTGGAAGCTAGGAAGTCAAACATCAAGCTGCTAGACTGTGACAAGTGTCTCTTTGATGATCCATAGAGGGCAATGTTGGAAGAGGGAACAGATCTGCCCTTTTATCGTGACATTAATCACTCCTGACTTTAGATCTCTACCTTCCAACAAGTTTTGAGTTGGGCATTTGGGGTACAGTAGTGAATTTCTGGTAACATTTTTGAACCACAGTCTTTCTCTGAGTCTCTCTGACTTAATGCCTTTTCTCATAACTGTGATCAAATACCTGACAGGTAACTTCAGAGGGCAGGGTTCATTCTACACAAGTCCGTGAAGGAAGGTTTGACAATGGAGAGTGGGGCAGCTAGTCAAATCGCTTCCACGGCTAAGCAGAGAGAGATTAATGGTGATGCTCCGTTTATTTCTCCTTTTCCTTCAGTCCATGACCCCAGACTATGAGATGCTGCTACCCACATTCAGGGTGGATTTTTCCTTCTCATGTAAACTTCACTGGAAGATCTATCACAGATCCAACTCTGTGTTTATATGGTGAGTCTAAATCCTAACCATCACAGTGGCTGCCCTTGTCAAGCCGACACTCAAGGCCATCATTTCAACCATAACATTCTACTCCTCCTCTCCCTCAAGTTTCATTTTCATCTCATAATGCAAAATGCATCTCCTGAAGTCTCTATAGTCTTCAACAGCCCCACTCCTTCAAAAGTCCAGCATGCAAACTCCGTTCTAAAGCACAAAGACATTGTTTGACAGCTCCTATAAAATTAGTAAGATACAGCCTCTGAATATACAGTGGCCCACAGTAAACATTCCCATTCCAAAAGGCAGGAACGAGGGCACAGCAAAGAGAAATTGAACTAAAGCAAGACTGAAACCCAGCGGGGCAAATACTGAACTCTTCTGTCTGGCCTCTAGGGCAGATGGTAGAATCATGTGGAGTCCAAAGTGCTTGTGCAAATCCCCTATTTCAGGTCTGTCCCTTTCAGCATGCATAGTCTCTCTCTAGGACAGGTTCCAGTTTACGTGGGCAGTTTTGCTTTGTGGCTATCCCATGGTCTTTGCATTTCTAAAATCTTATGGTTTCCTAGACTAGAAAAGTGAGGAAGGAAGAAACTGGAAATAAAGAGGAGGAGGTGGCTGAGGGCCATATCATTTGATCTTTTACACAGTATTTTTTTCCACTAACATATTTTTCATTTCATTCAGAATATGACAGAAAAAAAATTTATTGGAGTATGGAGATCCAGACATAGACTTCAGGATTCCTGCTAGGAGGCTGTATTTAGGAAAGAGTTAGTGTTTGGGAACTAGAAGATAGGAGGTAGGGATGGAGTCAAATTGATGAATTATGGACAATTTAAATAGAATATTAAGAAATGAGGATTATTTGTAGAAGTGTAATAACGGGACATTTCACAGCAGGGTTTGAGGCCTCTAGCACCAGCATTAGGGGGGATACCATTTACTGAGAGAGTTAGTACAGGGAATGTCTGGGATTATTGATGATCATGGAGTTTTTTTTTAAATTTTTTGTTTTCAATACATCCTGACCACAGTTTTCACTCCCTCCATTTCTGCGACTCCCCCCTACTCCACATCCCCTCTTCCCCAGTTCTATTCCTCCCCCATTTCCCTTCAGAAATGACCATCCTTCCTAGGAATATCCACTGAACACGGCATAACCAGATACAATGGGATGAGGCACAAACCCTGATAGCTGGAGATATGCAAGATCTTCGAAGTATGGGAGTCACTCACACAGGTTGAAGTTTCATAGAGCAGGGAAGGTTTAAAATAAAAGTATAAGATTTGCTTCCTTAGCAGTTGTTCTCACATTCAAGGAGTGGATACATGGGTCCAGGAAGCAGATGAAGGGTGGAAATGAAGAGAACCTGGGGCCTAGGACCTGGGGACAAAAAGTACCCAGGCTTAAGTGAGTTTCACAGAGGAAGTTCTCAACAGGAGAAACAAAAAAAACTAATAGAAAAAAGAGATAAGAGATGGGGAGGAGAGAAGGGAAGGGGAGGAGAGGAGATGAAAGGAGAGGAAAGGAAAGGGAAGGGGAGAGGAGGGGAGGAGAGGAGATTGGCAGAACCCATTGATACCAGTTGCTGAGAAAAAATGAGCTTGTGATTTTTTTCACCTCCAGGCTGAGTGCTAAGCTGAAGGACAGTGATCTGTACCCCATTGCCTCTGGACTGTCTTCTGCCCAACTTGGCTCTACCTAAAGCTGTAAAATATGTAGAAACTGCTCATTAAGCAGACTTTGAAAGCTCCATTGTGCCAGTCTGCTTGCCTTTTATCTGATCTCGGCACCAAGTTCTGAGTTAGAACATGCACTAGTCAAAATGTCCATTATTATCACAAATAGTGAAGTTGATGACTCACAAAATCTATGTCTTCAAAGCCAGACTTCTAGGCGAAAATTGAAAATTTCTATCATCAGAATGTCTGGCATTATGTAGGCCAGGCTCCACCTCAAGGAGTGAGTGGCTAATGATGGGATTTGAGCACTTGGCATGAAGCAGGGGGAGGAGATTTTTAAGATATTTATGAAAGGATCACATAGGGTAATGTCCTGTAGTGTTTATAACTTCAGCAAACATAAAGAATTTCAAAGAATGGTGGACTATAACAAAGACGAGGACACTGGCAGAGTATCATGTAGACAAATTTGAGAACTTAAACATGCAAGTCATTGTAAGCCACCAGAGAAGCCGAAATGCTCCCTCCTATTGTCAGCCTTTTTAACCTGTTGTTTGGAAAAGACAGGGGTGGGTATGTAGCCCAGGCTAGCCTAGAACTTCCAATCCTTCTCCCTCTGCTTCCCAAGTAGTGACATCATGGGGTGTATCTCCACACTTAGCCCCTTCTTCACTTCCACTACTTCCCCGCGAAAAGTTCTGGTTTCAGGCATTTTGTTTCATATCCAAAAAAATCAAAGGGGAAGGGTCAGGTTTTTTGTTTTGTCTTATTTTGTTTTGTTTGTAGCTGAACCCAAGTGGGAAGTACAGAAAATGTGGTCATCTGACGCTGCATTCATGCTAAACCTTTAGGGCCTGAGGAAACTGGAGATCAAATCACAATACACCACCCAATAGCTGAACTGATCTGGGTGTTTTTAGTCACTGTAAGCCTCATTTTTCTTCAACCATAAAATAACGATATATTGTTGACTACCCAAATACCTGTGAGCTTTTACAAACATGAAATGTATTCATTCAGGACAGGCAGTTGGTATTAGCCACTATCAATAACAGCATTTATATTTCTTTTTTTTTTTTTTTTTTTTTTTTTTTTTTTTGGTTTTTCGAGACAGGGTTTCTCTGTGTAGCTTTGCGCCTTTTCCTGGAACTCACTTGGTAGCCCAGGCTGGCCTCGAACTCACAGAGATCCGCCTGCGCCTGGCTCTGCCTCCCGAGTGCTGGGATTAAAGGCGTGCGCCACCACCACCCGGCAGCATTTATATTTCTTGCACAGGAGGAATGTGAGGTGTCTTTAAGCAACTCACCTGTGGAACCATCTTTCCAAAGATGGAACGATGGTGTAGGCTCCATTCATTTCTCTGGAGGAGAAATACAAAGCTGGGTGCATCCATAACCTCATTTTTCTTATCATCGTTCCTGGGCTTGGGGAAAAGTGGTGCTTAGTACACACTGGTTGTAATGTGTGTAAGTATATTTAATAAAAACAAAAGGAGCACTAACTCTACAACCTAAATTCCTTAAGTTCTTTGTGTGCTTCTGGCGCAAGCTTTCACCTCTCATTATACCTGGACTTACTCAGAGGAACAGAACCTTCTGGAAGACCTTAAACATTCACCTTGTTCTTGTCTCCCTTTCTCTTTAAAAGTCATCCCTTCTAGTAGCAATATTTGCAGATTTTTGTCTTTCATCTTTCTACCAGATATTCCACGTCACTTATTTGACAATTAACCTGAAGTCAAGTATGGGATGTAGATGTTCCAAATTAGGTAATGATCTCGTGTAGCAAGCCATGGTGAAATCCATTCATGGAAAGTCAATTAAGAAAGAGGATTGGAGACACTAATTTCTCTGCCTAGAATTTGAAAATTTTGTCTAGGTCGGATTATTTCAAAATTTTAAAGCATTTTTTTGCGTTCTCAAGTGATTTCACACATATCATTTGAGCCTTGGAAAAGCACTAGGGAATTATAGCTTCTATTTTCATTTCTAGTCTGCTGCTGATGACACTGACTGAGAATCCAAAAATTAACACATTCTCTTTCTTACATTTAGTTATAAATTTTTAATCTTTATACATTTAAATTTAAATGTAATTACATCACTTTCTCTCTTCCCTCCCCTCCTTCCAACCCCTTCCAAGCCCCTATAATTCTTTCCATTTCACGACAACAGTCCCTTTTCCCTAATTATATATATTATAATTATATATATTATATTTATATTATATTATATATATATGTTTATATGTATGCACAAATACATAAATGCAATCTTCTGAGTCTGTTTTTGCTATTTGTGTGGATACAATTCCAGGGTTGACTCCTTTGTATTGGACAGCCAATAAAGGGCCTCATCCCTGGGAGACGCTACCTCTCCCTTTCTCAGAACTCATCCGTTATCTGTAGTTCCTTGTCTAGCACATGAGATTTTTCCCACCTCCACATTAGTATGTCTACTGATATTGCCATTATTCAGAAGTTATTTATGCAGCCATTTCTATGAGAGACTATTTTACAGATGACAAGTATTCTAGCTTACACTGTCTTTGTTAACCATCTTCCTTGATGTTCCCTGAGCTTATAGATGTAGAAGCTGTGATACAGATGTATCCATTGGGTCAGGGCTCCCCTTGATCCATTGATTTCCATATTGTGTGCAGTGTGTTTTCTGTGGTAATCTCCATTTTCTGTAAAGAGAAGCCTCGTTAATGAAGGACAAGGGCTAAACTTAACTGTGGGGATAAGGATAAGTTTTAGAATACAGTTAGGACTCATGCTTGACAAAAAGTGGTGGTAGTAGATTCTCTTTTAAAATCCTTGACTGCACCCCAGAAGTGGTCCAGGTTTCTAGTATCAGGTAAATTTTTCCTCCTATTAAGTCTAATTAAACAACTGTGTCCACCAATACATTACTGCTGCTTACTATACCAATATATGGCCATGCTGATCATTCATTGTTGTGACTCTTAGAGTCATAGACCTGTAGGACTATTAATTCCGCCCCCTACCCCCGCACCGCCCAATAGCTTGCATAGCATTGTCTGGAACCATGGAAGCTGGACTGATGGAAAGAGGCTCTCAGCTTAGACCTAGCTCTAGTAACTGAAGTCCTGTATCCTCTGATGGTTTTGCCTTCAGCAGTAGGGGCTTAACTTCAATCTCTGACATGCAGTTAAGAGCAGCAGCCATGGTCTATATTGTCTTAGGAGTCACTGGTACTAAAATAACACATTTTATTATAAAATATACATTAAAAATGACAAAAGCCTCACTTAATCCACCTGATTTTGCCCTCAGTCCATAGCACTTGCTGTATCATACCTTTAGATTTCTGTCTTTTAAGAAAATGTTGACAACTGGGCAGCGGTGGTGCACGCCTTTAATCCCAGCACTCGGGAGGCAGAGGCAGGTGGATCTCTGTGAGTTTGAGGCCAGCCTGGGTTACAGAGTGAGTTCCAGGCCACCAGGCTCCAAAGGTACACAGAGAAACTCTGTCTCGAAAAAGAAAAGAAAAGACAAGACAAGAAAAGACAAGACAAGACAAGAGAAGAAAAGAAAAGAAAAGAAAAGAAAAGAAAAGAAAAGAAAAGAAAAGAAAAGAAAAGAAAACGATGAGCAGGAAAACCCAAGTCCTAAACGCCTCCCTCTTGCTTACCAAGCCCAACATGGTCTGTCTGACAGGTTTCTGTCCTCATTGTCACATTCCATGGAGTCCACCCTAAACAGCTGCTGCATTGCTCTTGTGTGATCATGGAACATCCAGTGCTCACTCCCATCTGAAGTGTTTAGAATTTAGTGTCTTTCTGCAGCAGTGGAGACCACCTGCCAAGTTATAAGCACAAGAAGCAATTTTATTATGCTTGTGGCATCTATGTATCACAGAATTCTGCAGGACACCACAGGGACAGCTCGCCTATGCTCCCCAATACTCCAGTCTTCACTGAAAAAGGCTAAAGGGCTGGTATCGCCTGGAACAATCTTTACTCATGGGTATGGGGTTGAGGTGGCTATTAGCTGGTAACTCACTGCAGACTTTGGGATAGATCATAGGTTTTTCTCTGTGGCTGCAGAGGCTCTGTCATAAGATAGAAAGTTGGTAATGAAAGCAGGAGCTTATTAGGAAGGGAAGACTTGGTGTTTCAACTTCATGACCCTGTTTCGCAAAGTCCCTAAGTGTTACTTCCACCACACCCGGTGCAGGCACTTAAAAAGAAGTGCTTAAATTCCAAGAGGGGCATCAGAGTCATGTTTTAGGGGACATATTGGATGGCATATACTGCCTTGGCCAGCTTCAGAAAATACAATCTGCCACACACTTGCTGTTCATTCTGGCACATAGATTTTTCCCCCTATTCTTTGTATTTTTTTCAGTTCCTTCATATCTTCCCAGTGTTTGCTCAATGTTCCAATGACCACTGTATCTATGTAATATCCTCTTGACTTTCCAGCTTCTTTTATTGCCATATTTAATATATTATTCACCCTACCTACTTTCCCTACCCTTCCTTCCTTCTATTTTTTTTTGACTTACCCATGTATGCATCTTTGTACAGATCCGCTACTGATTGTTCTGTCTATATTGATGTGTTTATCCACTTACCTAAACCACCTACCTCTAGATCTTGTTGCCTTCATAGTTCAACAAAAGTAAGTTCCACACAAAGAACTTTTAGGGCAGTGAAACCACACTGTGTGTCACAATTAACTGGATACTTTTAAACATCTTCCAACTGTGTTACAGCAACCTGGAACTTAAACTAGGAACACTGGGTGATAACTTTATGCCATCGTAGTAACTTTGATTGTAACAATGTGCCATGCTGTTGGAAGTTTTGGACAACTGGGAAAGTAGCAGGCCTGTGTGGGGATAGCAGGTATGTGACAAGCTTTGTCTGTTCTATTTCTTGTGAGCCTCAATTGTCTCTAAATACAGTCAACGGCTAGGAATATGAGGCTGAGTTAGGGCACTTGCCTAGCATGTATAAGTCTCAATTCCCAACATTGCAAAACTTAATAAATAAGTGAATAAATAAAATAAAGTCTTGTCAAGAAAATCATGTGATGGAGGGGCTTTGTCTTGTTTTCTGTCTTGTTATGGGATGCAGGGTACAAAGAGAATAGGTACTCAGGTACTCGGTAAAAATGTCTTAAGGGAGAGTGCATGAACCTATTGATATATAGCAAGACTATTGTGCTATTTTTTGTACTAAGTCTGAAAACACATAGACAAGCAGCAAAACCCTTGATTACTTCAGACAGGGGAGTACTGAAAGGTAAGGTGACATAATGAGCTATAAAAATAAAACTGTGGTTACTGCATAGATTTTTTCCTGGGCCAACCCTGACTTACCAAACTGACAAATCTAGACAAGGGACTTGCCAGTCTTTCCAAAGTGTGCAGAATAAAAAGCATGTCACAGTAACGTATCTCATTGCTTAAACTTGTTAATGCAATCTTCATGTAAATGAACCTTCTTTAACCTACAAATTTTATTGCACCAATTATTCTTTCTCAGAAACGCCTTTCTCTTCCTTTGATTTGTTCTGCTTTGTGACAGTAGATAATCAAACCACTATTTGGAAATGTAGCCTCCAATTTTCTCTGACATGGTATCAGAAGTTGAGACTACTCTTGGGATGACCTTCACCTGTGTTCTTAATCCATTAATAATGTGTGTGACATCACAGTAGTTGAAAAGACAACCTGTTACTCTCTCTCTCATGCTGAGATCTGTTTCCATCTTTAGTAATGAGGTGCAGATCTCCCTTCAAGCCATTTCTGCAGATGTGAATTTAAATGATAACTCCTAAATTACCAATTTCACATTCAGACTTCTCTCTTAAAGGCAAGATTTATACATCTCATTAGTTACTGGACATTTTCAATTTGACGACTCACCAGAACTTGACATATCCAAAATTTATTTTATCACTGACTCCGAAAATCATTCCCTTATTCCATTCTGCTAGTGAACAGTCCTGCTGTATTATAGAGAATTTCCTATGAAGCTAATGAAGAATAAAGTTCTACACAGCCCTTGTGTAGGTTCCTTCTAATTATTTTATTACTATTATTTATTATTTATGTTTTATTTTGCATCAAACCTTTCCTGTCTTTTTTTTTTCCATAGCCAAAGAAAGGTGAGAAGTGTCTTGGTTTCCTCCTTTCCTTCTCAAGGCAGAAGGTTTTCTAGGCTTGAAGTAATGAGAGAGTTTAAATCTGATTTTTCGTTTTGAGTGAATGAAAGTCGTCAGTGTTAGGAAGCCCAAACTCTCAAAGCAAGCAGGCCATGAGCTGAGAACGCCACGAAGAGAACAGGAACAGAGTATCCCATGCCTGGGAATCAGAGACAACCTTACTACTATTACGTAGTATGAGCCACACAGGAACCAAGCCCCTCTCCTCTACCCAGAGGAAAATGTGGCCCTTGTCACAGGACAAAAGTTACATAAGCACTGCTCCCCATCATCCCTGTCATACAACATCAATCATGCTTTTCTAGGACAAGAAACCACACCCCTTTCCTCAAAGACTTTTAAAGAAGACACCTTGCTTTGTCTTGAGGGTCTGAAACTCTCCCTCTGACCCCATCCATGTTGCTTGTTGGTAGTGTTGTCTAAAGAACAATATATCATAGTCCTGCCCCCACCCCCTCTCATCTCCCTTTTCAAATCCTAACAGTTAAAACATGGGTATCTCTTATGGGTTATCTGGTTGGGATATCCTATAGATACAGTCAGTGCTGATGTACTTTGGCATAGCTTTGTTTTAGTCTTTCAGGGTAAACACTCTGGTTCATGTCTCCAATATTCTCATTTACACTTTGACTCATTTGTAGAGAAACGGTTATTGAATAACCCTTGTGTGATTGTTTCCTTTTAAGCTATTGACCATATAACAGTGAAAAGTTTCTTATGCACATTGATGTTGGATTTTAATAAAAATCTTAAATTGGTTCAGACTTGCTTTAAGTTAGACACTTTAAAGGACATTTGTTCTCATCTTTGTAAGAGGAATAATTACCTCTGGATACATGCGTCTGACTTCTGGATCTAGTATATCATTGGCTCCTGGGAAGCCTAGAGCCAAATTGGTCTGCTCTTAGCTATTCATTACAAGTGCATAGTATAATTTCTATATCCCATTTCATTTCAGGTTCCATATATCCTTGCCCTGATTTGCCTTTCACCTTTTTGTTTAAAAAATTATGTGCTATGTTACTGGGCTGCATGTATCATGAGAAGTGTCTAAAATTTTATTTTTTCAAAAGCGACAATGTCTACAAAATACAAAAAAATACACAAATATATGTTGTATTTATATATTTATATACATATATATAAATATATACATACGTATATAAAATCAAGAAATATATATATTCACTTATTTCTTTTCACTCCTGTTCCCTTTCTTTCCTCTCAATAATCCTCCCTTCTAGAAACAACATCTTAAACCTTCCCTTTCATCATGCCATAAGTTCTCTCAGTCTATCCATTGCTCTCCAAACATGTGTTTCAGAATCTGCCCGTACAGAATTACCTACTGTGGGCTGTTTTCCCTTACAAACAGAAAGACCTTACTTCCTTAATTCCTAGGTTTCCACAAAATATTTTGTGATCTTTCACTCCCAAGCCCTTGCATCTTGTTTTTCCTGTGCTGAAAAGCCCATCCTGTCCACACCCCTCACCTGCTTGCTCTCATTCGTCTTCTTTGGGAAGCCTTCCCCACTGCCCGGGGCTCGGTTAGTGCCCCTCCTCTGTGTTGCCATGGTACACTGTGCTTACGTCTACCCTGTACTTATCACTGTATTATTAGTCTTAATTTGCCTGTTCTTGTCTGTCCCTAGACTGTGACCTTCTTTAGGGAGGGGACGCTTTCATCTCTATGTCCCCAGGGCCAGTGCTCCATAGAAAGTGTTTGCTACAGATTTGCTGGATGACTCAAGGAAGAGGGAGAAATTTCCAAAGGTTGCCTCCAAAACTGGCTAACTGCCCTAAGGAATCTTATTTCCTTTCAGGTTTAAGATGGCCTGATTTACTCATAGCTTTCCAGTCAATGACTGTAGCTTAACAAACAGTTGTATCTTACAATCCTGTGTCTTAGAAGCTGATGTAAAGAACACAAACGACCCAAAAGGAGTCACTCACTTCCAATGAAGCTTGCTGTTTTATCTTCTTAGATTAAGCCTACACACAGCATATGATGAAAAGTATAAAGTGAATAAACACTGGTTAAATAACCAGTGTTCGACTCACTCACTGATAGACTGATAGACTGTTTTGTTTTTTATTTTGTTCTGTTTGCTTGTTTGTTTTCATGGTAGTGGTATACCTGATTTTATAGAAAGTAGAACTGATTGTTATTTACTGTAAGAAAACTTCTCCTCTATCCCTAACACCAGTGTTAATGATTGACACTTGGGCTTAACTATTAATAACAAGGGAACAAGGGTAGCAGAGATGGTATAATACTAAGTGGTGTTCCTAAGTAAAATTGTCAGTTTGTTTTGTATGTGAGTTAGAATCCAATGGCAGGTCCACTGGAGTTCAAAGCAGGCTTGAGAACTAGGGAGGATGAATGTGAAATAAGACAAAACGCATGGAGAGTGGAGGCCAACTATGAGGCCAAGAATCCCCTTATTAGCCTGAAATACACCTTACTAACTCAGTATATCATTATTTCCTTCTCACCCTCCACAGGTCCTTTCTTCCACAATTATTTACTAAAGATTCATCATATGACTGGTACCTGGAAGTGCAAGGGACAGAATAGAGATAAAAACAAACATGATCTTTTCTTCATAGCCTTGCAGTCTAACACAAAAGACTAAAGCTAAGTCAGGGAATAATGCACATTGTAAAAAACATGTTACTACAGGGGAAAAGATTGTGTGCTTTGTAGAAGGTTAAAACTATATTAATTATGTAACTAATGGTTGGCTTCCCTACATTTCCCCCAAGTTCTGTCTAGATTCAATCATTATTCATTGATGGAAAGTGTCAACATTTCTCATACTGTCACAGTGCCTTGCTTGAACATGTCATGACATTAGATCTCAGGAAATACCCCAAATACTAACTTGCCCCTCTAAAGGTGAGAATAAGGCCAAATTTACTTGCAATATGAACTTTATTTTGAATTATCTATCCTACTAAATTGCCTAATAACAAAATGTTACTTGTGCTCTGATTATTTGTCAGAACAACCCAGAATAGTAAGATGAAGGGGCTAAGGACTATGGTTCAGTCAGTAAAGCAATTTTCTTGTGAACATGAGGACTTTGGTTGAAGTCCCAGAACCTGTGTAAGTGCTGGGCATGGTGGTATTTAATGACTTTGTAATCTCAGCACTTGGGAAGAAGAGACAGGAAAACACAAAGGGCTGACTGGTCAGCCAAGCTATTCTAATTGGTGAGCTCATGACTAATAAGAGACCCTGTTTCAAGGGAAGTAGTCTGTCTATGGTCCTGAGGAAAACCTTCCACACCAACGAGTGGGCACACACACATACACACACTCACACAGAGAGATAATATTTTTATATACTGATATATTATCAGTATATATTTTAATAATGATACCTTTTTTGAAACCTCTACATGACCAAAATAATTCTTGAAAGCTAAAATGTCAATAAAATGACTACTGATCTAATTCTTTTCCTTAATCAGCTGTGGGCATGAGAAACTGGATTATAAAATTTTGTATTCTTGCCTACATCTTCTTCTTGTCATTCATTGAAAACATAGGTTGAAAAGAAGTAATATGTTCTATGAATAAAAGAAGCATAGATTTTTACATTGATTACTAAATTATTATATTATTAATGGATTTTTATATATTAATGGGATATTTATACTTTGAGATTAAATATTCTATCACCTGAGTGAGGTACATCATTGTTTATTGTTCCTGTTGTAACTATGTAACAGTGGAAAACAATTATTTGATATAGCAAATTAAATGAACAGCTAGTGTTCAAAAATGAGTAAAATAAGTAGCTAAGTACATGAAGAGAAACTTATTAAAGCAGCATTGCTTTGTAAGAAACAGATAGTTGACTAAATTTTGACTTCTCAATGGATGGGATATGAGAGGGGAGATATAAGCAAAGAGGATAAGTTTTGCCATGAGCCACCATGAGAAGATTGCATGGCTACCTGCAACCTGACAGCCCCTGGCTGGTTGATATACATGGAAGGCATGCACTTTTCTGAAGGGAAAGGAGAGGGAATAGATGGGGGAAAGGTTGTTTGAGGGACTGGGAGGAGAGGAGACAGGGAGGGAAAACTGTGATCAGGCTGGGGAAAATTAATTAATTGATTAATTAATAAAAAATAAAACAATGGATTGATGTGGCATTCCAAAGTGTGTGTGTGTGTGTGTGTGTGTGTGTGTGTGTGTGTGTGTGTGTGTGTGTATTACATATTCATGCATACTGATCTGGCCTTCAGACATCTTATTCTGTTTCTCTCCATTTTACTTTCTTCACAAAGAAGTCACAAGAATTTGCCTACTCCTGTCTTATCAGGTAGGCAACACACACACACACACACACACACACACACACACACACACACACCACTGAAAAACCTGAGTACAAAAGCTGGATGAAAATGATAAAATTCTGTCCTGTGATGTGGTCAATTATACTGGTTCAGAGTTCAAAGGAGCAAAGGACATTTGAGACTAGATGTTCATGATCCAAAGAATGAAAAAGTGAAGAAGAGAATATTTTGGACAGGAAAGCAATGTAGCAATATCTTTTGAAATGCTTATAGGTTTTGAGGGTAATTGTTAATCAGGAACAAGGGGTTTTGTTGTTTTGTTTTGTTTTCTCTTCTTTGAGTGTAATGGGAGAAAAAAATTTCCAGGGGGAATTGTAGGTTGAATTCAGGTTAGAGAGATTAATATTCCCTCCCAAAGAATAGAGGACTGACTGTTATTTATTTAGAGGCCAACTATTAGTAAAATACTGACCCAGCAACTTCAACTCCTATGTAGAAACACATAGGTTTCCAAATGAACAAACAATTGATAGGTATTCTTATATATGAAAAATAGTTCAGAATAGTTCTAACTCTTCATAAAAACATCTCATTGTTACATGAAAGTAATGTTACTGACATTTATTAAAACTACTATTTCCTAGGCTGTGCCTTACATCCTTTATATTATATAGTTTATTTGTATTATTTGCTCACAACAGTTCTATAGAGATAATATCTTACTCACCTCTAGAGATAAGACTGACAGATAATAGAATTCATCATCTTTATTCAACCCATGAAGGAACTGCATTTGAAAAGTTTGTAATTGCTCAGAATGTCAGATCAAGGGGTTGAATTGGGGCCAAACTTGATTCCAAAGTTGGTACTAGAACCCCAATGCTAGTTCCAATTGTAGATAACTCTAATTAACAATGTAGGACACACCTTGCCCTAACCTAAGACCAAAGCTGAGGACTTTAGCAATACTTCATGACATTGTTTGAATCAATAATTCCAAGATTGCATTTTTCATTGTACAGAATCTTGTAATCAAATTTCAGACATTAAAATAAGTATTGATAATCTAAGACACCACATGGGAACTGAAGGTACTGCTGTTTGCCACTGTCAAATTCAATAGTTTTGGTCAGTGGGTCTCTATTTGAACAATCGCAGAAATTATCACAGGAAAGCACAGGATTACTGTCTATTGCCCAGTCTCTGATCAAGATTTAGCATCTAAGAGAGCTTGAAGAACAGGAGCTTGAGAAACTGGGGCTATGTTCCGCCCAGCTTTGTTCCTCTCCCTAGGTAATCACAGGAGAAGAATTTTCACTTCAGAGTCTCAGTTACTTCCTCTGTGGAGTGGAGATAATAAAATCTCCTTCAGATCGCCACAGGATAATGAATTGTAAAGACGTATACAAATTCTTCATGGAGTCCCTGGCACAGAATTAATGCTCAATAAATGCTACTGATTATCAGTCATTTTGGGCAAACGAACATTGTTTCTAAAGGGAAAGAAGTGTTGGAGGAGAACAATGAAATCAGAGGGAATTTCCTCTTCCCTGCCTCTTATGCTTTTCATCAAAGGAAACACAATACAGCAGAGCTGGAAAACAAGCTCACGACTGAAGCCTCCTCTTCTGATTAATGCAGTGCTTTGAGCATAAGCAAATAATGGGAAAAGGTTAAATTCATGCATGGCTTAACATGAACCGAAGTGGTCAAAGATTGTCACAGGCTCTGTGGAGCTGAAGAATTCCAGGGAACTGGTTAACCTTAGGACATTGCCTTCAACACGTTTATAGATAAAGAAGTATCTGAAAGAAGTTAAGTTTGGACATTGTAATGATACCCAGAGCATAGAAAACATCTAATAAATGTTTACTCACTTTGGGATTATTCTTTTAACATGTTCCCTCCCATGTCTGGGAAACCAGCAGCAGCAATAGAGTAAGTTGTATTTCTCACTCTGTTCATTTTTACATAAAGCATTACAGGTGACCAGGGATGAGCATAATGAGTGGAGTGGTTTTGCCACATCGTCATATATGATAAAAAATTATACTTTCCTGAATCACCTTCGCGTGCCTTCCTATGCAGTAACTCACCTTATTTTCATGTAGCAAGCAAGGGGAATGAGGCCTTGTGAGGCTATATCCTGTCTCACAGTTATTCAACACACCAAGTACTTAAGCCTTCCTTTGAAGTCTAGTTTAAGCTTAGGTCCAACGACATTTGTATCATTTCACAACTTGTGAGCAAAGGAGTTCGTTAACTTTCATGATGTGCTTCCTATTACACAAGCTCTTCTACATGTATAATGTATAATGCAACTTTGTTATCACCTATGTTTAGAAGCAGAGTAAATCTTGCTCACCATTTAAGGCTCAGAATGTATTCTCAGAAAGTAAAGCAAAGTTGTGGGACTTGAATTTTATGGTTTCAAATGTCATTCATTCATCTTGTAATCTTAAGCATCTAATGTAGATAAGGAGGGGAATATGTGAAATATGACAGATTCGTTAAATTTATGGAGTTCAGATGCTAGCAAGAGAGGTGACTAATAAACATATGGACTAATAAATGGGAAAGTTGATGTCAGACGGAGATAAACAGTTTAAGATGGATTAAAGGGTCAAATGATAGATAGAAGGTAGGGTTTACTTTAGAAGGAGTGGACAGACAAGGCCATTTCAAGTTGAGAAACTTAAGTGGAATGAGCGGTGTGCCGGGATAACAAAATGAGATTTTTCTCAGAAAAGGAATGTTGAAATTTGAGAAGCCACAGACAGTCAAGAGAAGGATTGATCGGTATATCAGCAGATACCTTTGTGGGAACAGGTAGGGTTTTGGCATAGTGCACTTCGGCTACTCAAGTGATCTTGTTGCGATGACAACTCAAGTCTGAAGGTCCTCAGCTTTTGTAAATTTCCTTCCACTGTCGATTCCTTTCTCTTCCTGTCCATGATAAACTTCTTCCGAACAACTTTGATTTTTTTTCCCCAGCAAGACCAGTTTCTACTGCCCAAATATTCTTAGATATACGTGTGGTGATATTGTGTTCCCCAGAATATTGTGCACCCTAATAAACTTCTCTGCGGTCAGAGAACAGAACAGCCACTAGATATAGAGGCCAGAAAATGGTGGCACACACGCCTTTAATCCTAGCATTCCAGGATCCGCCTGGATCTCTGTGAGTTCAAAGCCACACTGGAAACATCTAGGCGTGGTAACAAGAGCCTTTAATCCTAGGAAGTGATGGCAGGAAGCAGAAAGGTATTTAAGGCGTGAGGACGAGGAACTAGAGTCTGCTTAAACTTTTAGGCTTTGGAGCAGCACAGTTCAGCTGAGAGGCATCCAGTCTGAAGAAACAGGATCAGCTGAGGAATTGGCAAGTTGATGTAGCTGTGGCTTGTTCTGCTTCTCTGATCTTTCAGTGTTCACCCCAATACCTGGCTCCAGTTTGTTTTTATTAATAAGACCTTTTAAGATTCATGCTACATATATGGCCTTCCACTAAAGTGTGGTCAACTTACCAGGGGCTGTATTGTAAGAGAAAATGGACTCTCCTGCTCTCAGAAGCTGTGGAGTGCCACTAGCTCCTCAGCCAGAAGGTGGGACATCGCGCCTGACATCCTTCTCCATGCTGAGTTTGCTCTGGACTGAGTTTGCCCCCACAGTCTGTGCTTGCTGTCACAACCACTGAGTTCATACGTGCAGCTCCCCTGCTGTGTCCAACAGACAGTTTCCTCGTGATCATCCACTACCTCTGCCTCCTATGCTCTTTTCAGAATTTGTACAGCAGATATTGCTTTAGTAAAAGAGGAGTTTATTGTTTTTGTTTCTGTTTTTAAAGATGTCCTACCTCACGGCGAAGGGCCTGCCCATTAGTTACACATCTGGATTGACAGTTGGCTTCTTAAACAGTCCAGGTTGGAAACCCACCAACTATATTACAGTGATGCTGACATTTATCTGTTGTTACTCACCATGCTCCTTATTAGTATCGATGCTTCAGAACTACGAATGAAGAACAATTTTTTTTCAAAGAAATGGCCATATAATAAATGTTATAAAAACTTGTATCAGAGAACATAGTTTCTTATTTTAGTCTACAATTTACCTAAATGTAGGAAGTTCTGGTGGAGCCAAGCCTTTGTGACGTACATATAGCCTTTCACATTTGCAAGAGGTTTTTCCAAGAGACCTCAAAAGCCTAAATCCAAAGATGCTTGTACAGCCTCTAATTTACACCTCGAAAAACCAATAGGCAAATCCTGATCCATTCAAGTGATGTGTGAATATTTCAGGAAGGTGGCCTTAGTCACCTGATGCTAGGCCTTCAGACCCTCTGCTTCACTCCTTTTAGCGGCTGACTGGCTGACGTCACAGCATTCTTCCTCACTATCTATAAGCCCAGGCTCCTTAGGACCTTGGCTTGCACTTTCACCAGGGTTCTTCTCTGTCTCCTTGGAAGGACTTCTACATTTTTTATGGAGAGTTAGATGCAAGGAGGTTGGTCTTTGTCACCTTTCTGTACGCCAATCACGCATTCTCTTCAAAAGCACCCATTAGCCCTGATTTAGAAATACCATAATGAAACAAGCTGAATATGCTTATTTTTGTTTTTTTAAAAAAATAGCTAGTGTATTTTACTAAGAGAAATGTGAATTCAAATTTGTATTTAAACAAAATTAGAAGCATGTTAATCTTAAGGTATTCTGGGATCAGTCGCAAATAACTTAATTGGTGCAAGTCAGGAAGCTATTATGTTTCTTTTGAGAGTCTTTTCACTTGCAAACCTACATGTGATTGCAGATGACCCCTGTAGGCAGGTGTCAACCCTTTTAAAAGTGATGTAACTAAAATTCAGAGATGAAACACTTGGCCAAAAAGCAAATATTTCTCTCTTCGTTTAAACCCACTTTTTCCTTCCTTATTAAGTTGAAGTACATCAGAGAAATGGATAATAATGTAGGAAAAAAAGAAAGAAGGAAAGGAAGAAAGAAAGATCCGATTACAAAATAAAACAATTCCTAAGGTTTATTGAGCATTCACTAGGTACTGTACAGTCTCTAGGTTTCTCTCTGTCTTAGCTATAGTTTCTATTGCTATGAAGAGACACCATGACCAGGGCAACTCTTATAAAGTAAACATCTAATTGGGTGGCTCACTTACAGTTTCAGAAGTTCAATCCATTATCATCATGGCAGGGAGCATGGAGGTATGCAGGCAGATGTAGTGCTGGAGCTGAGAGTGCTATATCTTGCAGGCAACAGGAAGTCAACTGAGACACTGTGCAGTATCCAGAGCATACGAAACCTCAAAGCCTGCCCCCATAGTGACACACTTCCTCCAACAAGGCCATACCCACTCCAACAAAGCCACACCTCCTAATAGTGCCACTCCCTATATTCAAACTATCACACTCTCTCCAGATCTTACTTTTTGTAGGTAATAGTCAAAGTAACAGGCAAAGGAATGACATTCACTTAACAAATACATTAAGTATAGACACTTTTACCCAAACATACTACTGAATTTATGTATATTTATAAGAACTAAAAAGACAAACTTACCAGAAATTTTGATAATCCCTAGGATTTTCTCTATAAGTAGAACCTGTTTCAATATTTCACTATTCAGTTGGACAATCAACCCATGAACTGCCAAAATGTAGTGTTATCCAGTTATTTCTGGATCTATGTTAAGCTTTTTCAAACAAGTGTTGTAGACATTTTGGTGCTGGCTACTTTAAGCCCCTTTATTGATAGCATATAAAAGATACCAGTAACACCAAAGAACCACCTCAAGACTGGCTTCCTATTGTCTCCCAGGTTGAATTTCTTCTTTCTTTTCCTCATTGAAAATAAACTTAAACAGCTAGAACACAGAAGAGAAAAACACAAAAGATGTCAACGTAAAGGATGTTCAGAAGTAATAGCTACTCATGCTAAGAAGAAAACATAGGAAAAGAATACAACTGTAAATAAAGTACTCGTGGTCGGGAAACCAACTATGTTTTCTTCTTCCTAGGCGCACAACTGAGTAGTATTTCTCAGTCTTCCTTTCCATCAGATGTGGCCATGTTCCAGAGATGGTTCCAGAGGACATGGTCAGGAGTGGCATGTGCTGCTGAGTTCCTTCTCTCCCCTGCAGATTGTCATGGAAAAAATCAGGGCAACTGTGTTAACAGGTTACATGTTGGTTATGAGAGAGGCTATCATAACCTGGTCCTCTAAAAGCATCTTTGTGGTGCTGGAGACAGCATAACTGAGTTCCTTTCTAAGCCTGTTTCACATAGAAACAATGAAGTTCTGCTTTGTTGTTTTAGTGATTATTGGGAATTTAATAGTGAATGTAGTTTAGCTTACCATATCATATATATGTGTACATTTATGTAAATATGTATATATGTATTTATGTATACATTTATATGTTTAAACTATGTAGTGTAAGTCATTTTTTTCAAGGAAAAGTAACATAAAGGACAGGGGATAAAGATATGGTATTAAATAAATATAGTATATTAATGTGCTTCAAAATAAAACAGAATATTAAATGCATTAAAATGGTTTGTTGATGATTGAAGAAAAAGAAAACAATTCCAAGAATTTGAATTTAAAAAGGAGGTGTAATAATAAACTTATTTATCCTTCTGACCAGTGCAGCTCATCAGCATTAGTCAAATGGCTATACTAATTCACTGGAAACTTCTAGTTATTTCCAAGAGAAGTAATAATATTTTGGACTGAAATGTAGTAGTGACATTTTCTGCTAACTTTGAGAATGAAAGGTTGACAAATATTCACTTTGACAAACGTTCCCAATCCTAATCTATGAAGAAGGACTTGGCTTCATCGTGCCTGGGCTCAGAGACTGACTTCTCTTCCAGGAAAGGACATTATGTTCCTTGTTTTGGTGGTCTTCATATCTGTAATTTTTTTCTCATATTTTAAAACTGTTGTATTCAATGTTGGTATTGTTGATTAATAATCTTTATATACTAATATTTAGGAATTATTTTGGAAGTCTTGGAAATAATCCTCCCAATGCTGTATTTAATTTTAAACACATTTACATTTAATTACAAGTGGTTTTACAAACAAAGCTTCTCTATTAAGTGCATATAAATTTTATATTGAATTGGCACCTAGAAAATTCAGTGCTGGCCATGCATACAAACATCTTTAAGAACAAGGTCACTGTAATATTACCTAGATTTTTCTGAGGTACATTTCATATCAGTTCCTTCAACATGTGCTTAAAAAGCTGAAGAAGGTAAGGAAGAAATAGTCTCTTGGATAATGAGTCAAAACAAGTAACGTGTTAAAATAAAAAGCCCAAAATATGGGCTTTCTTCTGGGAATTATTACAATATCTGTCAGAGAAAACATGTTTGGACATTTCCAAACATAGAATTCAAAACACCCCCTAATTCACTGGAGGGAAGAGAAATCCCAACATAGTAATACAGGTACAAAAACATAAGCATCAAGTACTTAGTGACTGAAGCCATGGAAGCAGTTGATAGGAAATATACACAGAGGACTTTATATCCTGCCACTCAAGACACTTAGATCATCCACGGGAACAGAGTCCCAATGGATGTGTCCTTCCTTGTAAGAAAATAATGAAGGCTAATCATTTCTGTCCTGAGTGAACACACACAAGATAAAGCACTTGAAAACTTTGTGTCTGTATAAATACTAAAAATCAGACTCCATACAACTCCAACATATGTTACCATAAACTTCAGAATGAATATTGGCCATAGTGCCCAGATTTTCAAGAGATTACAAAGTAAGACAAAGAATGGAGGTGGTAACTTTTCCACAAAGGGTTTCAAATCAGAATCAGATGGCAAAGGCCGGTTGCAAAAGTCAACAGGAGTATAGGAAACTATAGTATAGAATCAGAAATATTGACATGAGTGAAAACAAAAATATTTGCTGGAAAATGGCATTGTGCTACAAGTTTGAATACAGCAATAATGATTCATGTGAAGGGCTCAGCTTGATTGACTTTTGTTTCTGTCTCCTTCAGTGACTAATCGTGAGGACACACAATCAGATTCCAAAACTGGTGTGTAGGCGGAACTCTGTTCTAGTAGCCCTTTTGGGTCTAGCTGTATGGAAAGCATTGGCACACAGATAATAGAGATTAAAGGGATCTTAGATACAGATCTAACCAGTTCATGATTAAGGATAAATAACATGAAGCTCAAACAAGGAAACTGACTTGCCCAAGCTCACCACAATCATACACTACTAAGAATTCATGCTTAGTCCAATGATCTTTCTCCTTGTTGCTAACCTGTCTCTCAAGTCCATCTCTACTAGTAGATGAAGAAATTTAAGAATGTTAGTGTTTATGCATTGCTCTTGCTAACTCTAATTTAATAAAAGTATATACATAACAATTGCTTGAGCTTTTGAGCATTTCACATAGCAGACAAATAAAAATTCTAATTGTTACATAATTTCATGATAACTCCATTTTACATATGGGAAAATTACAGCTCGGGAGCTTAAATGGCTTGCACAATGTCACAGGGCAGACCTGGGATTCATAAACAAGTTTATCTGAATTCGAAATCCATAATGTTATGCTATGCTTCATAGCCTTTTCTAATACTTTGGTGTTTTGTGAGTCATGTCAAGAGATTCAAAGATGATCAGTGAAAGCTTGGCTAATTCTCCAGAATTTGATGTTTAGCCATCTAAATTTTATCATATGTAGATCCACTAAATCATGATTACTAGAGATCTCATTTCTAAACCACCCATCCCATTAAGCAACATTAATAGTTTCGGAGAAGGAATTAATTAGTAGTATTTTTGTTATCATGATAAAACAGTAGTCAGTGAAAGAAAGGCTGGGGACATTTTTATGATCCGATAAAATTCCTCACAGCCTGGTGATTGCACTATCCTGGCTGACAGGGATTATGTCAGCTTTGCAGATGGTGCTTTAAAAAATAACCTTGTGTCTATTTGAGATCAAAACGCCAGGATGGGGTTTAAGCCAGATGCTTGGCACTGTGCAGACTCTACCTATGTCATAACTTCCATTTTCTGTGGGGCTGCAACAGAGGAAGGGCGAGACTGCCCACAGTTACTGAAGAAGGAATATTTTCAGACAAGCTTGTACTAATGCTGTAAGTTTTTCCCTCCCTCCCTCCCTCTAATGTTTAAATTCCTAAATTGCATCAGACCTCCTGAGTTCCGGGCAGACGTACTCTGTTAGCCGTTGAAAGAAGATTTGCACTTTTCCTCTTTGACATGTGGACAAGCAGACGCTCAATCACAGGGCTTCGACTGCTCACTGGCTTTCTTTGTCTTCATTCACACATACGTCCTTGCCAACTTCCCATTGAAAATGCCACTGCAGAGCCCCGAAAAAACTTTTGGAATCACTTCCATAGCTTTCAATCTCTTCGACAGAAAGGGAAAACTCAGACAGTATTACTTTAAAAAAAAAAAAAAAAGATTGAAGGCAAGATCTGTCCTCAGTACAAGCACCATGAAGCTCTTAGAGATAAGGACTTAAGAGCAACCGAATCAGAAACATATCAATTTGGCAGTCTTCTCATTCATAAAATGTTAGAGTGGTTGTAGGTGTTGCCAAGTTAAACAGGATGATGGACTCCACAGAATGCATGTTTGCAACACTAATGAGTTGTTGGTTGAAGACCTCCCACTTCCAGATGGCGGGAAGTGGGGGCAGCTGCCCCATCTGTGAAGAGTCAAAGGGACTTCCTTCTCACATGGTCAGATATCCCAGGCCTTAGAAGGCAGTGAGGGTATTCTTTTCCTTGATGCTGTAGGCTCCATGAGAAAACAATAGTAACCCCCACACCCCACTCTTCTCGGTACTGCACTACAGAGATGTGGTACCTCTCCCATGACCTTGAGTTTGTTTGTGACTGTTAGGATAAACCAGGGAATTGGTAAGCAGTAGAAGCAGCTCACAGTTCCCTTAGTGGGGTAACTAATAACTGTGGCCTTAAGTGTGGAATCAGTGGGAGGAATATTGAAGAGGCCCCAGGACATTTCAAAACAATTTGACAAGCATGGGTGCCTTCATCCAGAACCAACATATTTTCCTTTGCCTTTTTCCAAGTACGTTTATGTCTGTGCTGTCTCATGCCAGGCGCAGACACCATCGGAGTGCTCTGGGGCCCTCTGACTCACAGAGGGTTCGCAGTGATGCTGTCCATGCTTCTGAATGCTAGACAGAGCCACTGGCACAGGGAGAAACGCTCATGCAGAAAGTATGACTACTCAAGTCCTTTTTTTTTCTTTCTTTTTTTTTCAGTTTTTTTAAGACAGGGTTTCTCTGTGTAGCCCTGGCTGTCCTGGAACTCACTTTGTAAACCAGCCTGGCCTTGAACTCACAGAGATCTACCTGCCTCTTGCCTCCCTGAATGCTGGGATTAAAGGCATGTGCCATCACCAGCATCAGTCAGCTCAAGCCCTTTTCTATTGAGTTCAAACACATTAATTAGTTTAAAAAATAATATAATAAAAGCAAATATTAATCAGTTCATTCTAATTGGACACTTACTTATAACCCATACAATGATTCACATGTACTAACTTGTTAGTTCTGCACCAAAATCTCCATCGTTAAGGAGGTGAAGAAATTGAGATAGAGGGAGTTTAGATTACTGTCCAAGGTCACTGAACTAGAGGTGAGTAAGATAAAGTTGAAGCCTAGGCAACTGGACTTAGAGCAGTAGTATTTTTTGCTTATACTTCACAATTTAGCAATGAACTAAATATTGATTACAAAAAATAAAATGGGAGTACATGTATGAGAAAATAAAACATTTTAGAAAAAAAGTGAAGAGGAATTATTTTGAAAGTTAGAATCATCGCCATGCATTGTTCACCTTTAAAAGAAATATAGAATGACAAATGGTCGTCATTCAGTGAATCATCTATCACTGTCCCCTCCTGTTGCTGCTATAGCTAACTTAAAGAGCACACAAGAAAATGTACACATATAATTTTGAGATTTGCTTTATTTCTCCCTATAAATATCAATGACTTCCCAAGCAGTAAATGGTAGATAAACCCAGGCTCCAAAAGACTCCTATTTCCCAAAATTAAATCCATGTTAAGTTATAAAGATTTGCAATCAACTATAGGTAGCTGGAAGAGGCTGTGGACCTTTCCCCAAAACTAAATCCACATTAAGTTATGAAGATTGGCTATCAACCACAGGTGGCTGGAAGAGGCTGTGGACCTTTTCCTCGGTGGCAGCTTCCCTGCAATGCGTGTGTCCTGTGGCATGGTAGATATTTGCAGTTGAGAGTTCTTATGTAGACGTCAGACCTTGGCTTTCTTCATGTGAAAAATAATTTCTATAGCCTCATCTATAGATAGACCCAGCTTTCAACACTGTGTGGGGAGGAAATTTTGGAAAAGACAAATACACATGGAATAATACACCAAGGATAAAATGCAAGAGTTAACAAAAAACTAAAAACAGAAAGTGCTATGAGAGATTAAGTCGTTGGAAGAAAAGGCAGCAAACAACCGAAATGTCAAGAACGCTTCAGTTGGGAAAAGGTGGCTCTTGACCTTGGCCTTGAGTGGAGACAAATTTGTCCATCATTTTCGTCATTGTGCTAAAAGCTATTAGCATGGCAGGTAGATTATAAATATTTGATGAGTGACTCCTAATTCCTGACCCTCCTATGTTTGCTGAAACATTAAGAGACAAGGATGTTTATTAATGTCCATCCTTAAACAGTCTGAAAACTGTTGCATTTCTCTGCCTGAAATGAGAAAAACAGAATAAAAATCCAAATAAGAAGAAGACAAATAGCATTCTTAGGCAATGATTACAGATATGATGCTGTACCTGCTGGGTGGTAAAACTGGATTAAAAGCTGTTCTTTCCAACCCACATGAGACTGGAAAAGGTTTGCAAGAGGTTCTACTCTGAAAGAGGTTGTGAGTAGAAGGAGACTAGAAGCCTTTAAAAGTGAAGCTTTCAGACTGATTGTTTCTCTCCTAATATATATCAGATTATCATATATATATATATATATATATATATATATATATATATATATATCCTTATATATCAGATCCTTCAAGATCAGGGTTAATTCCTTGTAATAGCAGCAGAATTGTTCACTGCTAAATTTGCTAGTCGTCATGAATATCAAAACTCAGAAAAAAATTTCATCCCCCTACTTTCCTCCCTCCAGGCCCTCCAAGCTACCTTCCCTTGGACCCCATCCATGTCCCTCAACTTTCAAGTTTATAGTTTCTTTTTCTTGACTGTTATTTCTACATAAGTGTATTTGCATGTAGAAATAATTTATTGGTTTTTCTAAGAGTTTTCTTTTCTCATATATACATACCACATTTCATTTTTGTATCTTTATTTAGCTCATTGCTAAATAGTATAATAATCAGATACACACATAAACATGCACACCTATAAAACCTGCAGAGTCCGTTTTTGTTGTTTGTATGAATTGTTGTTTGTGTGCAGATGGTTTCAGGGCTGACCCCTGCATTGGACAACCAGTAAAGGGGCTCATCCCTCCGAGATGCTAAATGACTCTTTCCCAGAAGTCATTAGCTGCCTGCAGCTCTTTGTGTAGGGGTGAAACTCTGTAAAAATTGCTCCCTTCCACATTAACATGTGTTTTGATATTACCAGTGTTCCAGTATTGTTTATGCATTCATTTCTAGAAGAAAGTGTTTCATAGTAGACTGCCTTATATTCTGGCCCTTACAATCTTCCTGTCCGCTCTTCTACAGAACTGTAGATATAGGAGCTGTTATGGACAATCAGAAAATCATCAGATTATTGGGAGTCCAGCCTCAACAGATATACCTCTATTTCTAAGTTTTTGAAATTAAAACATAATTACAACATTTCCCCTCTCTTTTTTTCCCTTCAACTACTCCCATACCCCTTCTTTGTGCTCCCCTGCTCCCTCTTAAATTCATGGCCTCTTTTTGTTATTGTTACATATATATTTGTGCATGAATACATGGATACATCTTTTGCAGTTCATTTAATTTTGAATTTGTGTATATGGTTTTAAGGTTGACTAATCATTATTAGATAATCAATCATGGGGCTCATCCCTAGAGAAGATTTTTTTCTCCCTCCCTCAGTCTTTCTTAGCTGCCTGTAGTTCTTTGTTTAGGGGTAGGACTCTATGAGATCCAGTTATGAAACAGTAATGACCAATTTGTTCACTCTGGTATAGAAGTATCATTAAAGTTCAATTGGTCCAACATTCTTTAGATTAATTGGTTCAGTTTGAGAACTTTGGGTTTTTCTTTATTTCCTCATATGAACCTTTCTGTGTGTCATTAGCTTGGGTAATGCGTTATAAACAGTGTATTTGATCACAAAGTGTTTCTCATTTTTTCTTATTATTTAATTCTCCTTCATTTTTTTCTTTTCTTTCGTTCTCCCTCCATGTCTTCTTTCTTGTCAGGATATCACCACGCCATAAATGATGGAAGATGACTAATCATGACAAAGGCTGCAGTTAGTACAATGAAACTAAAGTGAAATTGGCATTAAAAAGGTTCTGCTGGTTGGACCACACTGAAAACCAATGAGGACTCCTTAGTAACCATTAAAGAAGATGGGTGATCACAAGGCAACCAATGGCAGGAGGTATGGATGCTCCACTTCTAGAGAAACAGTGAAAGAATGGCACCTCCGTGCTACTGCCACACAAGAGCAGTGCGCAATAACGATCTGTGCAAACTGTCATCAAATTGAGGGAATTTGAAGGGATTAGACCATAACTACAACTGTAACCAAAAATGTATGCATTAAGATCCTTCTCTGTATTGTACCAGTAAGGAGGTTCATAAGGTTGCTGTAATGTCCTTTGAGTTTCATGTGAAACACTTGGGTGCATGAGTATCACAGTTAAGGTTTCTATTGCTGTCAAGAGACACCATGACCATGGCAACTCTTATAAAGGAGAAGATTTAATTGGGTGACTTACAGTGCAGAGGTTCAGTCCATTATCTTCATGGTGGAACATGGCAGTAGGCAGGCAGACATAGTGCTGGAGAAGGACCTGAGAGTTTTTATGACAATATAGAGGAAACAGGAAGGTGTCTGAGACACTGGGCATGGCTTGAGCATATATGAGACCTCAAAGCCCACCTCCATGTGACACACTTTCTCCACAAGGCCACATCCACTCCAACAAGGCCACACCTCCTAATAGTGCCACTTCCTATGAGGACCATTTTCTTTCAGCACTAATGGCAGTAAATATACAATAGTGAAATTGTTGTCCAGAATGATCATAGGACTAAGGTAAAAGGAAGTACAATCTAAATATATAAAAAATCTAAACATATTAAAGATCTTTGTTAGGGTTTTTCCCAATAATGAATAAAATATATATTACATTATATATTCTATACAATATACCCAAATTCATTGATGACATCAGCAACTTCCCTGCATCTCATAGAACATCATCCAGTATGCAGGTTTTCTACTCTGATAAAAGTTGCACAAAGGACCCACATTATTTTCAGATCTTGAACTGGAATGGCTGTTATAGAAATGCAGGGTGACATCAATTAAACAGTTTTCCAGGACTGAGGAATGTAGGTACTGGTCTCTCATTAAATGTCATTCTTACAATGAGGATAAAGAAATAAGGACATGGTTTGTGTCAGTGAATGTTTACTGAGTCCTGGTTTTGTTTTAGGGAACTAGGCCTGTAGCATTGTCAGTGATGATGCTTGGCCTTAAGCATTTGGGAAGATACTGGCTTCTTTTGGGGATGGAAAAGAAGTAGTTGGATGCATTAGATAGCTTTTCTTTTCTTTTCTTTTCTTTTCTTTTCTTTTCTTTTCTTTTCTTTTCGTTCTTTCTTTCTTTCTCTCTCTTTTGCATTTCATCAGTTTCTATGGCCTATCAGATTGGGTGTTTTAAACACTTCCAAAAGCCCATCATGTCCCCTCTCTAGTTTATTTTCACAGCTTTTGCCATCCACTGAAGTCAAGGATGCTAAACTGACTAAGTAGCTCAACTTGCTTTCACACCAGTATCCTTCAGCGAGGGGTGTATCTCACGCTTCCTTCTTCACAACTCATCTGAACAATTTCAAAGCACTGACACTTCCCTGTCAGCCCTATATGTACTAAGAAGCTAAGGCCAACGATCATGGTAAGGCCGAGGCATAAGATGAAAAACATGCAACCTCAATCAGAGTTGGAATCAGGGCACATCTTCCCAGTTATTGTAGATCCATTTTCGTAGAGCCAACATTGAAAGCCAACATGGCCTGTAGAAGAGTTATTTCAACAGTTACCAAGAATACTTGATGAGATTAACAAAGACCAAATTTGTAATAACCTAGGCTACACTTGACGTTTCCATTCCTTTTGTGCTCCTTTAAAGGAACTGGAGTACTTATCACAACAGAAACACGAATTTAAAATTGGTGAGTAAGATCTAGAATATCAGACTAGGTGTATTAGAAAAGTTTAATATTATCCCTTAAAAATGCTTAAGATAATGTTGTTTCTTAAGAGGTTTGCAACAGGGATTTGAAGCTGTTTGTAAGTGTGCAGGATGACAAATAAAATCAAAAGTTCTTTCAATCCAGTGACTTTTGACTAAAGACCTTACACGTACCCAACTTAAATGAGAGTCACACAGTATTGGCATGCTATTTATAATTCAAAAAGACTTTGTATGTGTCTGTAGGGTTGTTAACGTATGGTAAGTGGAGGTCACACATTCTACCTGAGGTATGATTCTGGTAAGCCCACATGGATTCTCATTTTGTGGTTCATGTAGAACTTTAACTTCGTTTTTTTTTTCCCCCTGAACAGTACATCTGAACAATATTTGATACTGACCTCAAGTTTTTAGTGAGTTAAGTGAACTGGACAAACACACTACTCACACCACAACTGTGCTTAGTTATTGTGGACATACAATAAATGATAGCTTAATGAAGTCATCCAGAAAGGCTCATTGGGAGGGTTCAGATGAGATTCAAATTATATATATATATATATATATATATATATATATATATATATATATACAGACTAATAATTCATTTTAAGTTGGATCAAAAGGCTTTTTGAAGGTAGTATTGACATTTGAACTTGGCTGTATAAAATAGATTAATTTACAAAAACGGGGGAAGTGATTCCAAGTGTAGTCCTGCTGATGGATAGGTGCTGAATTGGAGATGTTAGTAAATAAAGCCAGGAAAGTGATAGGTGAATGTAATAACACTGAAGAATGAAGTAGATAAAAATACAGATCTATAGTCAAACACTAGGCAGAGAGAGTCCTGGTTGGAGGTCCCACCAGGTCCCTCCCCTTTGAGCTCCAGGAACCTAGTAGAAAAGGGAGAGAAGGAACTGGGGGAACCAGAGGGATCAAGGACACCAAGAAAGCACGGACCCTGGAATCAACTAAGCAGGGCTCATAGGGGTTCACAGAGACTGCATGTGTCTTATGGTTTTTGGCTTGGTGTTTTGGTGGGAATCCTGATAGTGAAAGTAGGGTTGTCTCTGACTCTGTTGCTTGCTCTTAGAACCCCTTTCCTCCTACTGGGTTTCTTCTCTGAACCTTGATGTGAGGGTTTGTGCCTAGTCTTATTACATCTTGTGTTGTATTCAGTTGATATCCCTGGGAGGCCTACTCTTTTCTGGGGGGAGATGGGAGGGAGTGGATCTGGGGGAGAGGAGAGGTGGGGAGAACTGGGAAGAGTGGAGGGAAGGGAAGCTCTGGTTGGGATGCATTGGATGAGAGAAAAATTTAAAAAATACAGGTCTAAAGAAATGCTAAACTACATGCTGGATACTGATGTTTCTGTGATGTTCTTACAGAGACTCTAAGGAGGAAATAAAGTATGGTTCAGGATGATGAATACACAAGTAGAGATTCTAGGATCCACACTGAGCTTTTGCAAAGGGGACTCCAGAAACCAACTGGTGTCATGCTAAATGCGTCTGCAGAAATACAGAGACATGCAGTTGATGAGTGAGAACTAGCGAGATGTCTCTTCAGCAGATTCTGCTTTGTGCTGTAGAAAGCAAAGGACAAAGCAATGTTCAGTGTTCATTTCCTGGCCTCTTTTCTTTATTTTATGGAATATGCAGCTTGTATGAAAGTGCTGGAAGTTAAAGAAGGTTTATGTTTCCTGGGAAGCAAGGTTAAAGGGGAGATAGAAGATACCTTCTAGAATCTAAATGAAACCGGTGCAGTCTGCCTTCTGAAATTAAGGAATCTAGTAATATCATTCTGTTGCCAGTTACTATAGCACGAATCTTAAAATGTCTTATTAATAAAAACAAACTTGGAGCCAGGTATTGGGGTGAATGCTGGAAGATCAGAGAATCTGAACAAGCCACAGCTACCTCACCTTGCCAGTTCCTCAGCTGATCCTGTTTCCTCAGACTGGAAACCTCTGAGTCTTCATCCAGAATGAATCTCAGCTGAACTGTTGCTCAAAAGCCTGAAAGCTTAACCAGCTCTAGTTCATGGTTTTCACACCTTATATACCTTTCTATTTCTTGCCATCACTTCCTTGGATTAAAGGCATGAGTCACCATTCCTGGCTGTTTCCAGTGTGGCTTTGAACTCACAGAGATCCGGATGGATCTCTGCCTCCCAAGTGATAGGATTGAAGGCGTGTGTGCCACCATTTTCTGGCCTCTGTATCTAGTGGCTGTTCTATTCTCTGATCCCAGATAAGTTTATTAGAGTGCACAATATTTTGGGGAACACAATATCACCACAAGTTACTAAGGAAATCAAAGATTGAGTTTATTGTCACACGCAAGGGCTCCAAATGCAGAAAAAAAATAAAAGCATCCAAAGAAATGAACACTTACTCCTGTTATTTGGGATTAACCCCCACACCATATTTATGTTTTCAGTGTCCTTTTATATGCACAGACTCATGGAGATTTTCTGGAAACAGATTGCTGTTGTTGTTTTTATTCCAAGGCTATTCAGGTCATGTCTACAACAGACCAATGAGATTTGTGAGACTTATATTTCAACACTCTTGATCATTTCAAAGTATGAAAATCTGCAGCTCCTGGGAGACAGTGTCTATTGATCTGAGTACCACAGAGGAAAGTATGGGGGATAGTGCAAGAAATCCCCTGCCACAGATATTCCAACTTGTCTAGTATTTTTCAGAACAAATGGGTGATTCTTTTAAAACAGTGCTATCCAAACTGATTTTGCCATTTCTAGGATTTTATTAGTAGACTTTGATACCCTTCCATTGAATGATATTAGTTTTTTCAAATATTTTCTTCAGGGTTATAGCTATATACAACAATATGAAATGTACAGAAGATCTATATTGTTATAAATTCCCATGTCACAAATAAATGATTTCTTTTTACATCTCCAAATGTATGCAGTAATATAGGTATTACATAAATTTATCCGATGGCCATTAAACCTTATATAGTTTTCATTTAATAAATACCCTTTACTTTTGAAAACATAATCCTTAAGATGTTTCTATGTCAAAGTGCCCAAATGCATTATTAATATAAATACTGCTGTCATTTAGAATAAGCCTTTTAGTCTGGAACTTGGAGACCTCTTTATTCTAACTAAACAACCTCCTATTCCTGACATTAGCATGAGCAATAAAGGACTTTATGATTTTTCCTGTTTTTTTTTTAAAATTCATAACACTGTTCTTAACTTATCCCCAAACAAGACCAGATCCCAGGTATGAGGAAAGCCCAGAGTCAAGAAAAAATCAGAAAGCTGTGCAGTCTTCTCCAAGTTACCATTCTATGTTCAGATCTCATGCCACACATTTCAAGCTTTACGAATCTAACAGAGACTGCTAGCAGGTTTACAATTCTTTTTTTTTTTTCAAATAGGGGAGATTCTAAACAGCAATTTATTTCCATTATTGTATTTTTTTTTTTTTTCTGGTTTTTCGAGACAGGGTTTCTCTGTGTAGCTTTGCGCCTTTCCTGGAACTCACTTGGTAGCCCAGGCTGGCCTCGAACTCATAGAGATCCGCCTGGCTCTGCCTCCCGAGTGCTGGGATTAAAGGCGTGCGCCACCACCGCCCGGCTCATTATTGTATTTTTAAAGGAGTCTACTGGGCAACACAACAACCCTTGGGAGCAAAGATTCCGCCAGAAATAGATAACTCAGTGAAACAGAAGAGACAGCAGAGGTGAGGGGAAGAAACAGGATGAGAGGAGAAGGATGAAGAGAAAGGGGGAGAAGAAATGAGAAAAGTGAGATGAGAAGGAGAAGAGGGGGAGGGGAGAAGTGGGGAGGGAAGGGCGGGATAGAAAGAGGAGGAGAGGAGAAAGTGGGAGAAGGAGGCGATGGGAGGTGTAAGGGAAGGGTAGAGAAGAGGGGAGAAGACAGAAGAGGGAAACACAGGACAAGGAAGGGAGGAGAAGACGGAAGATGAGGTAAGGGGTGGGATTCTGGAGAACGAAGGATCCTGGTCTGTTCAGTGCAGTGAAGGAGACCATCCCACAGCACGGGATCTAAGATCTTCTGCCCACTCCACGTGTTCCTTCCTCCTTTTCACACAGCGCTTCGTTTAACCACATAGAACACAGCTTTCTGAGGAACTGTTCTTTTCTTAAGAAATCCTAAGAGTCTGTCCAGTGAGGACTTGAAAACTGTTTTACAGAAAATTGTAACGAGGACTAACACCTTGACACCGTGTTTGGCTGAAGACAAAAATTTGTGCGGTCGGATAGCCTCATGTCACAGGACTTCAGGAACCAAAGCCAGGACAGGTCACTTGAAGGCCCTCATGTTAAATCAATAACGAGCAACCCACTCGAGCAAAAGCATCCTCTTTCTGGTCATATCTTCAGGAATAGCACCAGAAAAGCCCTTGAATCTATGATCCCATCTGGGATTCCTGGTTTATGTTTGCTGATCTGACCCTCTCCAAATCAGGAGACGTATGTTCTGACCAGGCTGACCTCAGCCAAACTGCTCAACGTTGCAACTTTCCTGATTGTCTGCTGTGATCTTAGGTAGATGAATGACTAGAGGCCTGAGATAAATCCCCTTCTGGGAAAAATTCTTCCAGAAACTGTTGTGTGAAAGCTAAGTTTTGGGTGAAGTTAATAGATGACTTGTAAATAAGGGCTATGTGTTAAGGTTGTTTTTAAAGTATGTGCTGGGTTAATCAATAGTAGACCAGGTTCTTCACTATGCGTTCTCAGAAACTAAGTACATTGTGATTTGTGTCATAGACGTTAAAGGATGTAGTATTTTTTCAACTGTTTAAAATTCTCATACAGCATCAATAGTTTTTAGGAATATTAATGAAAAAGCACCATGTCAGCCATTTTCTCCTTAATATATCTCCTATAACTAACTAGTCACGAAAATGTAGGGAAATTCCACAAGTCTTTAAAAATATTTCTTGGTAGGATGTTTTGCATATATATGTAAGAATACGCACACACACACACACACACACACACACACACACACCACACACACACACACACACACACACACACACACACACACACACACACGAAGCTAAGGCTAAGAAACTGAAATTTAAATGTCCGTGTGTGTGTGTGTGTGTGTGTGTGTGTGTGTGTGTGTGTGTGTGTGTACAGGTATATGGAAGTCAAAGGACAACTGGGAGCTAGTTCTCTCCTGCCACCTCTTAGGATCTAGGGATTAAACTTAGGTCATCAGGTCTTTATGCAAGTGTCACTATCTACTCACTGAGCCAGCTTTACAAATTCTTTGAGAACTTGATATGTTCTATTTTGATCATATTCACTCTCTACTCCCTCTCCTGTCTCCTTCCATATCCATCTCTGCCTCCTTACCACTCCAACTTCAGTTCTTTCTCTCTCTTTAAAAATAATCCATCAGTGCCAATTTGTGCTGCCCATATACCTCTGAATGTGAGACCATCCATTGAAGCTTGGTCAACCTACAGGGGTCACATCCTTAAAGAAAATGGACTTTCCCTACCTCCCAGTTAGTGATGGGGCTTCTGAGCCCCTTTCTTTTCAATGTTAGAATGTTTGATTGCTTGGCCTTGTGTAGATCTTGTGCAGGCAACCACAGCTGCTGTGAGTTCAGGAGTATAACAGTCATCGTCCAGGAGACAATATTTCACTCTACTCCTAGATCTTACAGTCTATATGTTCCATCTTCTGTGATGGCCCCTAAGCCTTAGGGGAAAGTAATGATATGGATGTACCATTTGTGGCTGAACACACCACTAACATATTCTCTGGGCTTTAACCAGTTGTTTCTGTAATCACTACTACCTGCTGCACATTTTTTTTTTCTGATGATGTTTAAGAGACGCAATACCTGATATAGAGATGGGAATTTAGAGGGTAGCTGGATGCTATGTTCATTTAGCAGAATAATTGTTGTAGGTTAGTGCATGGGGACAGTGAGCTCCCCGTACATGATGGATAACTTTTTAGTGATTTAGATTTTAATAGCTGCATGTGGCTAGTGGCTACTGTATTTGGCAGCGTGGTCTAGAATACAGCACATATCAGCCAAAGGTTATTAACAATGCATTCACTCCTTCATATATCACTAAACCTTGAAAAGATTCATGGATCTGGAAAGTAGGCTTTTTCGTACCCAGAAGCATGAAAATTCACATTTTCAGTCATACTGCTAATTGTCCATTTAATTTTGTCCTGAGTCGCTTTTTTGTTTTCAAGTAGCAAATCCCAACACAAGCTTGGATTGTACTTACCATTTCACTTTTCCAGATATTCTGATCCTCACAAGAGAATTGCAGGAACATTCAGTCCTTTTCACAGAAAACTTACCTTGTCAGCTACTACAAAGGACACCACTGAGAAAACTGTGGCTAGTCTTAGCTGCATTCTCTACATACCTTGCCCATTCATCAAATACAGCTGTTTCGACATTTCTGGATGCACTCTTCTGCCCCTAAGGCTTAGTACCACTTGGCACACTACCTTTTCCTGTTAGAGCTTCGGATCACACTGCTTCTGCTGGCACCCGATTAAGCAAATAAGTGCAATGGATGGAAGGAGAGTCTGAACACTTTAGATAACTTTTCCCAGTAAAGAAGACAACAGTTCTGTGGTATAAGGGGGGAACAGTGGGCAGGGGCAGCATGATGCTTTGGTTCTGTACATGGGGAACATGTGAGGAAGAAGATTCAAGATCTCTCTCTCTCTCTCTCTCTCTCTCTCTCTCTCTCTCTCTCTCCCTCCATCATCTCAGGCTGTGGTCAAACAGCTCAGAAGCTTCACAACTGTTCTTTCTTTTGTTGGCTGCTCTTGTTCCAGGACATTGCAAAAGATTTATTTACCATCACCTAAAGAGCTGAATAGCCTCACCTTTATCTAGCAAACAATAGCTGTTTTGTGTGATCCCATTTGACAACAGTGATTCATTATGTAGCACTAGGCCTTTCCTGATAACTTGTAACTGTCGAGCAGATTTCCTATAGCTTGCTCTCCCATGACAGGACTGTGTGGTCAAATTAAGCCCAGAGATATATAATCATCTGTATGTGAGGATGGGGCACTACGGACTTAGACGTGTACACAGACTCGAATGTATTTATGAGAATATGCTTCTACAATGGGGTCATTCTACAGCATCTCTTATAGCCATTGTGCATTGTGGAACTTTGCATCTGGAGATCCATTCCCTTTGTCATCTGCTTATGACTGACAGTGAGAGCCCCAAAGGGGTGATGGCTCTTGTGCAAGTAAATGCCATTCTGACTCATCGGGGTATAGAAGTAACTTGCATTGCTCTGTTCCCAAAGCAAAAAGGGATATCTGAGATTTCCTAACTCTTCTCAGTGAGCAGCATGATTTTTCTTATAACTTTATTTGTGAAAGTTTTTTTTTTTTTTTTTTTTTTTGGTTTTTTCGAGACAGGGTTTCTCTTGTGTAGCTTTGCGCCTTTTCCTGGAACTCACTTGGTAGCCCAGGCTGGCCTCGAACTCACAGAAATCCGCCTGGCTCTGCCTCCCGAGTGCTGGGATTAAAGGCGTGCGCCACCACCGCCCGGCTATTTGTGAAAGTTTTAACAAAATATAGGGTTATCATGTCCAACTATGAGAATGTCTTCCATGATCGCTTTCCTGTAGACCTATCTAACCAATCTTCCCTTTTCTTACTATAGGCCCAAAGATGCACGTTTTGAAATGTAGAAATGAGAAATATCACCCTTCCTTTACCATTTGAGTCTTTTTAGACTTCCTTTAAGAGATTACTTAGTTAGGAACCAGATTTACTATTTTAGTTATCTTTTTATAAAATAAATTTTTTAAGCCAACAAGCAATAAAGGGCACCACATTTCAATGATCCCGGTCTCTTTTAAAGTTAAAATGTACGTGATAGTTCATTTTGGTTGACAACTTGGTTAGATTATGAAGAGCATAGGTAATCTGGAGCATTTACTCTTGTGCATCTGTAAGGGTATATCAAAAAGGATCAACTAATGGAGAGCAATTGCATTAAATATCAGTGGTATCACCTCATAGACTGTGGATCTTGACAGCATAAAAGGGGAAGAAGAGAAAGCTAGCTAACACAGGTCTCTCTCTCTCTCTCTCTCTCTCTCTCTCTCTCTCTCTCTCTCTCTCTCTCTCTCTCTCCCAACCCCATCTCTCTCTGGCTCATGGCTGCTGTGATATGAGCTGCTCTGCTTTGCCACACACTTCCTGCCCTGATGGCTTGAAACCTGTGAACTGAGTCAAGGTAAGAAATCCATTTGGCAAATGTCAGGTATTCTGTTATACCAATGAAAAAGTCCAACACAACAGAATAGTCCTATGCTATCAATAATAAGTGATTGATTTCTTGTTTATCTACACATCCACTTTCAAGTTTAAAACGCAAATATTACGGTCTGTAGAGATGGCTTAGCAGTTAAGATCTAGTACTGCTTTAGTAGAGGACCAAGATTCAATTCGCAGCACCCACATTAGGTAACTCCAGTTCCATACAGTCTGATCCCCGCTTCTGGCTTCTGCAAGTACCTTTATGCATGCAGTACAAATAAACTCATGCAGGCACATGTGCACACATTTACACACACACACACACACACACACACTTAAAATACCAAAAACTAAAAACTTATTTTTGGATATGATTAAAGCAAAAACTTACAAAAACATTGCAAATCACTTTTAAACCACCAGACCTTCATCAGTTTCAACCAAAGTGTATCTGAGATCCGAGTAACAAATTCTAACCTATGGATTCCCAATGTGTGAAAACTCAGCTCTATTTAGCAAATGAGAAATTTAGTTTGCAATTACATCTACGGCCTAAAGACATTAACTTACAGGTTATTAACTTACAGAGTATGGTAGTTTGTCAAAAATCCTCATCATCTAAGTGAGCTCAGATACAAATTGAAAATCAGAGCCACCATGAATGCAAGAAGTCAATATAAATCAGGAAACATTTCTACTAAACTTGAAAACCATTATTAATTTCAATGTATGGCTTCACAAAACCAACTTTAATTATAAAAATACATTCCCTCTATTTTGCTCCCATGTAAATTGTTACCTTGTAGCTAGGCAGAGGAAAGCATGTATACTGTCAAGAACTTCGGCTTTTTAATGTATTCATTAATTGTTCATCTATCTAATCTGATAAGCCAGAGAAAAATGTTATCACTCAGAAGCACATCCTGTTGAAAAAGTGGGGGGAAAAGTTAAGATTCAGCATGGTTTCTGACTCTATGAGTCAACAGTACAATGCCTAGCCAAAAGAAGTAATGTAATCACTGGTTGCATCAATGACAGTGTTCCCACACAAAGGGCATCAAATTCCCAGACTGGGCCTGAGATATAGTTCATTCTGGCCAGCATGTTTTTATGAGGAGGTTGAGAAATAAAAGTTTGCTCAAAGAAAGTAACCAAAATTTTGAGAAACCTGACAGTCAGGGCTTACAGAAATGAGGTTATATGGCATTTATTGAAAATACTTGTCAAATTGGCAAATGACTTCAGATACTTTAAAGATTTATATATAAAAATGTTGAGACAGGAAAGACGGCTCAGCAGTTAAAAGTACTTCCTGCTCTTCCATAGATCAGAGTTCAGTTCCCAGAACCAGTGTCTAGTGGTTCACAAATGCCTGCAAGCCCTGGTCCAGAGGATTTGAAGCCTCTGTTGGCCTGTGCAGCAGCTACATACATGTGGCATACAGTCATGTGAGCATACATAAATAAAAAATATCAATTAAATATGTTTTAGACCTAAATAAAGTAAAATTGTTAAATAATAAACTCTAGAAAGTCAAACTGTGATCAGAAGAACTTGCTAATAACAGGAGGGAATAAAGTTGCAATGAATCGTGATTCTCGCGTATGAGTTCAAGTATTTAGTTAAACTGGATGATGTGATAAATTGTACAAACAACTGATCTGATTCCAGTGAGGGTCTTTTGTCATTTTACACTGTACACTTCTGCTTCTTCCCCAATAATGGAGTCCACTAGTTCAACGGAGTGAGCAAATATGTGTGTAAATTGGGCTTGTGACCGACACTGTGAAACACTGGCATGCTAAAACCTCTGAAAGTTCAGGGACAAAATTCAAAGCTGTGTGATTGCTGCTAAAGCAAACATGGAGAAATTATGCAGGGGAAAATGCATTTCACATACTCCAAAAGGCAATGTGCAGAGTAAGAAGAAAGAAGGACACATCCTGAGAAATCCGTGTCAGTCATTTACATTTCAGGCAAGTGCTAAGTCACTATCAATATTCTAAGGATTTACTGTAGATGGGAAAATGTTCGTCAGTTTCCAAGGAACATGTTAGGATCTGCTGACTGGTTCCATCATAACTAAGTGTGCTAGGTCAGAAGCAAAGAAGGGAAGGGACTTGTAACTTGTCAGATTTCAGCAGATTTTGAGGCCCTGGGCTCCGTATTCTTCTTCTTCTTCTTTTTTTAGTTGTTATTTAAGCATGCTGAAGCAGGACTATCATGAACAGCTTCCTGTGTGAGTCAGGTCCTGGCTAGAAGTGATGTTGCCACGTTACCATAGCTGTGGCTCTGCACACACTTTCTTGAGTGGGCCATGCTTCTTTCCCCCTTCTGTTTGTGGCCTCCCATACTTTGGACTTTCAGCCTGTCTTCTGCCTTCTTTGAGATTGGGACTTTGTTTTTTCTGAAGTTTGCAGTAGCTTAACTTTCTTTAACTGGTTTGTACCCAATGTTCAGCTTTAGTTTTACACATCCTTTGAAGTTTTCTAGCTCCTCTAATCCACTGCTACCTTGGGCCAGGTTGTAGCTCTTCCCAGAAATGATTAGATGCTGTCGGTATAAATTTAAAAAGTTTATTTTTTAATTAATTAAATTTATTTATTTTACATCCTGACCAAAGTTTCCCCTCCCTCCTCTCCTCCCATTCCCTCCAGTCAGCTTCCCTCTGCCCTTCTCCAATCCACCCCGCCTCTGTTTCTGTTCAGAAAGGGGCAGACCTCCCATGGGTATCAACAAACCATGGCACAATCTTAAAAGTTTTAAGTAAGCCATCTCTCAAACAAAATGGACTTTAGCCTCCTAAGAACCTGTAAGAAATAGGTCTTAACTCTAAGGACAACTTATGGTGAAGTTGTGCATGAAGATCTATGGAACAGACACACTTACTTTTCAGTAAGTGCTTCCTGCTTGGGCAGTGTGCTCAGTCTTATGCCAGCAAACAAGAGTTGTGTAGCAAAAGAGTTCTTACTCATCCCAGGGAATGTCTTACACTAGAGTCATTAGGACATGTACTTCCTTTTTCTCAGGCCAACTTACTAGAATGCTTTACGATTGCTCTAACTCTGCTTGCTCTGTACTACCTTCCTTTTTTTTCCCTCTACACAGAACTAAAAACTCTGCAACTCCTCACATATGGAAGCATGCCTCCTCTTCAACCTTTCCAGCCTCCTAAAACGGAATTAGAGGTTAAAAAAAAGGCATCTTAAACATAGAATTTAAATATGGGGGTAAGCGGGTGGTAATCACACGGAAAAAAGCATTTGACAAAGCAATTTATCACTTAATTTTTAAAGACATATATGTTTCAAGTGAATTTAATTTGCATATTTTCTGACTCATTTCCATCCCATTATCCTAAGCTCTTTTTAAAGAGTTGCTGCGTTTTTACATTATCAGAACAAGCACTTGTGTCATCTGTGACTTCCTAACCTTTGTTTTCGGGAATTTGACTACAGGAAAATTCTTCATCTAATCTCAATGCCTCGGCCATCTTCTGCTTGAGAAGGAAGCATGGAGAGCAGGACCCTGGTGGTTTCTCTTCTGTCTGAAAAGTTACACTATTGCTGGTGGCTTTGAGTACCAGGGTTTTCACTAAAACTTCCTTCATTGTTTCAACCCACTCTTCTAGCACTTCAAATTTATTCACTTGTGAGAATGACAACTCTCCAAGATGTATGGCGAGGCTGGAGTGAATGGGTTGCCTAGTGGTCTCACTGGGATACTTTTATTTCATTTTACTATGTTTCTGTTGATTCATCGCAAACTCCTGCGCTTACTAATCAACACATGATTGCTGACTTGGCTTTTGCAGGTGGTCTGTGGAAACTCGGGTGTCCTTACAGTTCACATAAGCAACACCCACGTGGAAACAGTGAAGTGTCATCGGCTGCACTTAATTCCAAGATGACATTTTAAAGCAACTAGATTTTGCAGAGGAAAATGTTGATTATGTTGATGTTTGGAGCTCCAGATTATGTCGGAGCCCAGAACAGCAAGATGCATGCTTCTATACCCCAGCTGATGACGAAATGACAGGAAGCATGGATTTCATGGAATGTTTAGTATGTGTTAGACATCTTTTCTGTGCTTTAGACCTGCATGTGGTCTTTTTCACTTACTGTTCACCAAACAAATAAGCAAATTCCATTAACCTTCATTTGTTAACGGGGATATTGAGGCACAGAGAATGTTGTCTGAGGATGCATAGCTACAAAACAATCAAGCAAGGATTCAGTCCTAGCTATTTGGATGCCTGGGATAGCTCTCAGGATTTCAGACAAAGTTGTTATTATAATATCTAAAAATCGAAACATACACACACACATACACACACACACACACACACACACACACACACACACACACACACATGCACGCACACCACGCACATGCACACACATGCACTTGTGCATTAGAAGAAAACATTTTAAGGGAGGAATTAGCATTGGTTTCTGGGAAAAACACTGACTGGTACTAAAGAGCTATTGAATTTTATTTATTGTCTCTCTTTTTTAACAACACAATGTCTTTAAATAAGATACATTACTGCATTTATGCCATGGTCTTCATCAGCAAACTAAAGATCAAATTAAAAAGAAAGATACTTGCCCTGTAAGCTTTCATGACTCACTGGCCCCATAAAAGCAGGCACTGCTGAAAGCCTTTGAAGCCAGGCAGGTCTCTGGGTTGGGTGGCGAGCCATGACTGAGGACAGTGCACAGAGCTGGGATCTGTTCTCCCTGTTGGGCTCAGTTCTGGGTATGGCTTGTCAGCTGTTGCTTATTTTTCCTGTTCAATCTTTTCTTATCAGAGGCAGAAGGCATAAAGGATGCCATCTGGGATTGCTTGTTTAGATACAGCATGGTGTTAACAAGTTTTCCTCTCTCTTCCTCTTTCTTGTTTATTGCGAGTTGCAAGGAGCAGCAGTACACATGTCCAAATGAAGCTATTGCCCGGGATCTGTTCTTCATCACGAACTTCAGGGGCGAAGGGAAAGGGGAGGCAGGAGATGGGAGTATAAAGGAGAGCAGGTAAGAACTGTTGGGTTGTGTGAAGCAGCATAATCATGTTCAGCACCTAGAGGAGTTTCCAGATCAAGCTATTTGAAACTGTGAAACAAAACCTATGAAATTGCATTGACACCCTCTCAGGGAGTTGTAGAGGACTGTGTTTTCCTTGGAATTTGAAGGCTGGTAAAAGCATGACACTTCCTAACCTGGTAAGGAGATTTTTGATAGTTCAGTGTTAGCAGCTTAAGTTTCAGTTACAAGATCTTTGAAGCCATGCTCTACCACTTGAGAGCTGGTAGAGGATTCTGCTCCTGCTCTATGGAGACTCCATTCAGGTGGACTTTGCACCTGTCAGCAGATGCTGTGATTGTTGACTGCTAAATCTAGCCAAGCTTATCCTATTATTAAATATCCTTATCAAAAATGGAAAGAGCCCTCATGGAAACCAAAGCCCAACTGACAGCCTGGCATAGAAACACTTGCCTCTTGTGTGCTTTGATCTTCTGTAGGAGGAAGGTGATGGTGGACTTTAACTGAGGTTGCCGTCTTCCCTTAAATAAGTGACAGATTTTCATTTTGCTTCTGCAAAAAGTAACCTAAGGCATTAGTGAACATTTGAAGTCATTTAGTCTCTCTTTGCTTTAGTTTTCTTATCTGTTAAAGTGAGGTTGGGGCTGGTGATATGGTTCAGGGGGTAAAGGTGCCTGCCATCAAGACTGACCACATGAGTTCAATCCCCAAGGACGCACAAGAAAAAAAGGGAACCAACTCCTGCAAGTTGTCCTCTGACCTCCACATGCACAGGGTGGCATATGCATGCCCATATACATACACATATATGCACACTATCTAAATAAATAAAATAGAAATAAAAGTTTTCAAATCAAATCAAATCAAATGATATTGATGATATTAATGGTTTTACAATTTTGTTTCAGTGTTTTTGCATAGTGCTTGGCTCATGACATAAGTAGCTGTAGCACCAATTACATTGATTTTCTAATACTGGCTAGATGAATTGGCAATTCTGATGAACAGGTGCCCCTTCAGACATTCTGGAACAGTAGAAAGGTTAGTCACCTCCACTGCTTAGGAATGAGAATAATCACTATAGCCTGAATATCCTGGCTTCTAATTAGATTTCTTTCAAGAAAGGAATCCGTCCCAGCTGAGTCCCAGGCAAGCTCTCGATTTCCCCGTGCTCAGTACTCACGCTCCAACGTGAAACGCCTGTGGACTGCTTCTACAGTGTGCTCGCTCACACGCTGCTGGCAGTCATCTGCATTTCTGCAATGACAACACTGCTTGCCTCAGACAGAAAATATCCATGCATAAAATAAGTCTCCATACTGCTAGTGTCTAAATTAGGAAATGTAAAAGCCAATTCGTGTAAGCCAGCAGGCAAAACCAACAGCAGTGCTGGCTGTGAAAAGAGCAAACTTCCCATCCTGCAGTGGGGCCTCCCCCATTGTGCTAATGGGTCCTTTCCAAAGCTAGTGTTGGAGACTGCACAGCAGCCAGCACCTTGGAACAGATATGCATTCAGAGCACCAGTAAGTGAGAGTCAAGGAATTAGCACCAGTCCAAAGAGTTACTGAAAGCCCTGAGGAGCTCTGAATTTCCAAACAGAGTTGTCTATAATGATAAAGAGACCCACGAAGAGGAATTTGGGTTATTGCAAAACCTTCTCTGCAATGTGTGGCATCAGGAAAATGTATCTGTGATTTGCTGAATGCTATGTAGCATCTACCTGGGGTCCTTAATTCCTGGGAAGGAGGTATTTCAGTCATTCATCTATTCAATCACTTGATCTATTCAATCGTTTCACATCCCTCTCCCCAGCCTCACCATACTCCAGTCACTCTTTTACCTTCCTAGAAAAACACCACAGGAAGATAGTTGTTATGTCTTGGTTTATCAGTGTTACAAAGAACTACTTTTGTCTAGTAGTTCTTCAAACTCCAATTTCTATTTCCCTTGGAGCCTTGGTCATGTATGCACACTGTACACAGTTGGATTATAAACGTCCTTAGGCAAGGAACTCTTATTCACTGCCCTGTAATTGCACATAACAGTTGCTCTGCAGATACAAGATTTAAGTTATCTTCCAACTGGCTAATGAATTTTCAGAAAATTAACATTGTTATGTATACTAACTAGTATGACTACCTAAAACACTTGCATGTTGCTCCATTTTGTGTGTCTTTAGCACAGCCAGTGATGAAATTAGCACACAGTTGATGAAGACCTGTCTTAGTTTGCTAAGGATTGTCTAACAGATTACCACAAGGTATGTGGCATGAACAATGGGAAATTTGTCTCAAATTCTAAGTAGGAATCAAGGTATTAGCAGGCCTTGTGTCCACTCAGAAGCTCTGAGGAAGAGCCTGTTCCCTTACTGCCCTGGGTTCTGGTGGTTGTTGGCAGGCCCTAGTGTTCCTTGGCTTATGGTTGCCTCATTGCAGTATGTGTCTTAGTTTTCACCTGGCTTTCACCGTCTGTGTGTTTCTCGATGTGTTTTTCTCTCCCAAGAATACTTATCAGTGGATTTAAGGCCACCCCAACTAACCCAGAGGGATTTAAAGTTTCACTGAAGTCTATGAAGATCTATTTCTAAACAAGGTCATGATCACAGGTTGAACACAACTTTGAGGTACCATCTCAACCCACTCAAGAGTTGTAAAATTTACAAGAGAATTACTTAGAATAGAAGTTGCCTATGAAAGCACATTCATAATATCTACAATCAGCTAAGGACTACAGCATGAGCAAATGAATCTTGGAATGAATGAGGATCCAAAGTCATGTGAGCAGGTACTGAACACTCCAACCAACCCAGACTCTTCTAATAATCCAGGTCCATAGCTGATCTAGCTTTCAGCCATGTCAGATGATCTTTCTTCCTCACTTTTACTTCTTATCCTGGTTCTCTTGTTTCCCAAGCCAATGTCATGATGGTGGGTATTTGAAATAATGGCACCCAGTAAATTTGTGAAGTATAGAAATTCTGAATTTACCATTTCTGTGTCTTCCTTAACACCTTCTTATGATCAACACCATTTCTTTCAACTTTCACTGAATCTATTTATGAACATTACAATTAACTAAATATGATTCCTTATTTTTGTTTGTTTATTTGTTTGGTTTTTCAAAACAGGGTTTCTCTGTGTGGTCTTGGCTGAACTGGAACTGGCTCTGTAGACCAGGCTGGCCTTGAACTCATAGAGATCCACCAGCCTCTGCTTCCCAAATGCTGGGATTAAAGGCATGCTCCACCACATCCAGGCTATGACTCCTTATTTTTGACCACTACTCTTTTACACCTTGATTTAAGCATCCACCCAAATGTCTGCTAAAGAGATACTAGATCCTTCTTAGGTGGAAAGAGAATTTTGAAATTGCACCAAAAATACTTGTCTCTTCCTCGTCTTTCATATACCTCTCATCAACAACATACTCTCCACAATAAAGAAGCATGCTGCTGTGGGAGCCAGTTAAGCATCCTGAGTGTGTGTGTGTGTGTGTGTGTGTGTGTGTGTGTGTGTGTGTGTGTGTCTGTGTGTGTGTGTCTGTGTCTGTGTGCTTTCCCATTTGCAGGCTAACAGATGTCTGAGAAGGAAGTTGGATGTCCTATTCTGTCACTCTCCACCTTAATCCTTGGAGACAGGGAGCCTCCTATCTCTGAGTCACCCCTACTGAGCTGGGTTTATAGGCACATGCGCTTGGCCACTTGTAGACTTTTAATGGGTTTTGAAGATCTCAACTCAGGCCCTCATGCTGGCAGACCAAGCAATCTTACCCCCTGGAGCTACCTCCTAAGCTCTTTTGAGGAGCCAGTTGGAGTAAGCTAAACTTATGGACGACTCATATCTCAAAATGACTCTGTAATGAACCATGCCTGCCGAAGTCCACAGAAACCAGAGGCAGACAAAACAAGCACTAAAATAGGAAATTCAAGCCTGACGCTTGAGCTTCTGAGGCTGAGCTTTCCCCCATCAAGTTGACCTGTTTCCTGACAGCTCCAGGGAAATCTGTAGATGGGATTTTCTCCCAGAGGGTAGCTGCCACCACTTGCTCAGAGTTTTATCACTTGAGAAACTCTGCCAGCATGCAGCACACCCAGGTCTAGGCTGACGGGCTGACAAGGCACAAACTTGATTTTCTTCTCTGTCTAATCAGACAGTTCATTGTATCATTTCAACTTTAATATCCTAAGATGCTGGGGACAGTATATCCTGATCTTCACTTAAAATGATGATTTAATTACTACTTCTCGTAGTTCCCTTTTATGATCTCTCTTTTCCAGATTGCTCCTAAGCACCCCTGAACCATTTTTCTTTAGCTAAAGTACCTTTTAACAGTTTGCATTCCACCCATCTCTAAATTTCTACCTTTGAACTGAGCAAAGTGCTCTAGCAAATGTTTCACAAAATAAGACTGGGCTTGTTGTTCAAGGTCTACTTTTAACTGGTCATCTCTCCCCAACCCCCACATCCCCCCAAAAAACTCCAAACCAACCAACCAGCCAACCAACCAAACAAACATGCAAACCAACCACTTGTCTTGAGCCAAAGGAGATGGAACAAGGAAGTGTTTTCTATGGAAATCTCACCTATACTGTACTGTCTTGTTCACAGTTGACACTTGGGTTTAGAAGGGCTTGTGAAAGAAACAGAACCATGGGAACTGAGCCACCATAATCCCTCACTCTGCAAGAACAGAAAGGAAAAGAGACACTTAGATACTTATTTCCTTCCTTCCTTCCTTCCTTCCTTCCTTCCTTCCTTCCTTCCTTCCTTCCTTCCTTCCTCTCTGCCTTCCTTCCTTTCTTTTTTCATCTGTGTGTTTGCTCGCAAACTGTATCTGAAAAGCCAATTACTCCTCGGGGGACCTGGTAGTAAGACTGAGAGAGAATTTACTTTTGTTTTCTTGATCTTCCCCTAATCCTTGCCCTGCCTGTTTTCATTAGATAGAAAACATTATGAAGCCTGGCAGATTTCAGAGTAGCAGAGATGGACCTTCTTTGGCCCATCCAGAAAACTCTTTCAGAAATGTGTGTTGAGCTTTTTGACAAACTTTGAACATCCTAAACTACTCCTGCTTTTTTCTGGCTTCCCTCCCCCTCAGCCATCCTTCCCCTTTATGCCCTCTTGCTTACAGCGAGTTCCCTGTTTTAGCTGAGTCACAGCAGCTGGCTGGCTCCTCCAGGGTCATACTGTACGTAACACAGAATCCTCTCTGTTGGCTACCATGGTGCTTCAAAAGAGGGCTGTGGCAGCCGCAGAAAAGCATGCTGGGTACTGCAGCCGAGCCTTCCTTTGAAGCCCTGAAGCAAGCGGCTGGCAGAGGGAGCCTGGGACAGCTCAGTGATCCAAGGTTCCTGGATAACATGGCTTTGCTGAATCCCAGAGCTCTTGCTGCTGTTCCTGATGCTGTTCAGAAGCACGCCCTAAGGAAACTCAGAACAAAATCCAGACAGACAGGAGCAGGGTCACATGGCGTAGAAAAGCCAATGGCTGCCAGGAAACAGCCTTAAAACTGCCAGAGCCTTGGCACCAGTCCTGGAGCTCTGCCAGCAGGGTGAACAGTGGGATAGGAGCGGTGGTCACTTCCTTTGCCAGTCAACTGGGTTGGTTGCGTCTGGGCACAGGAGACCTACCGAGAAGCTCAGTGCTGCTTTCTTCTTTGACAGTAAACGGTGGCCGGTTTAAGTAAAATATACGCCCTAACCAGGTGGAACAATGCAGATTTTCATGGCTAAAAACAGAATCTTCTGGTTTTCAGATCCTTAAAACTGGAAGGCTCCCAACTTCTAAAAACTGTCTGAAAGGCTGAATATTTTACGAACTGCAGATTCCAAAGCCCTCAGGTTGATTTAGTGGTTCTTTCTTCCCATGGGTCCTCAGATTATTGATCTCTGTCTGACCTTTATTCTGTGAAACAATGTTTTTTGGTTTTTTATAAGTGGCGTATGAGGAGAAGGAGGGGGAGAATGCTGTCTAAGCAAGGCCATGTTCTTACTGCATGTTGATGGAGAATATTTATGCATGAATGTTGACAGCCTCACCCCACCCCATCCCCGTGGTGTGTGTGTGTGTGTGTGTGTGTGTGTGTGTGTGTGTGTGTGTCTCCTTGGCCTCAAAGTAAACACCCCTGAAGAAGGAATTGATCCTAAATGGAAAATTTAAAATCACTAAATGGCCCCATGTCACTTTACAAGCCAGACTTGTTAGGAAAGTGTTATAAATCACAATGGACAACTGTGCCTTCTGAGCAGACATCAGCTGTTGGGATAATTTTAAAATATAAAGCGATAGGTGGTCAGCAGATAACACTTGCTGCTCTGCAGAGACATTAATATAAACCCATAAAGCCACATAGTTTACCACGGCATCCTTGGATGTGATGCACATGCTAAAACCAAAAAAAAAAAATGAAGTGTATTATCTCAAAAGAGTGACATTTTGTTTTCAATTGACAGGACTCAGTGAAGTACACGAGGGAGGAGATTTACCCTCAAAAGCCAGACTTTTAATGAGGCCGCTTTTCTTCAGCTGCGAATGCCAAAGACAACCAAAGTTAAGTAGAAGTGTCCCTCAGAAGGTAGGCACGGGAAAGATGACACTGAAAGTGAACCCCTGGGGATTCTTAAGTCATTGCTCTTCTGAGCAGTAACACCTACAGCATGTGTGAGAACTGGTTCACCTTGAATCCAACACTTTAAAGTTTTCTTATTGCCAGCTAGGCCATTTCTAAAGGAACCACAAAAATTATAACTGATTTGCCAGGAGCCAATAATTTATCAGAGTAACAAGTGTAAATATTTTATAGAGTATATTCAGCCTGTGCTTATTTCAAAATTCCATTTTGTTGCTGCTGTTGTTTCGCAAAACAGTAACAAAGAGTCTCTCCTTCCTTTCCAAACATGAGCAGCTGATGGTTGAGACGCAGGATTGAAATGAGCAGTAATGTAAAAGAGAAAACACTTCCCAAATGAAGATGCATATTTGATACAAAGAAATTTTCACCCACATGAGTAAAAATGCGCATGTTACATCAATGGCAGTCATAATGGAGTCTTCAGTTGAAAAAGATGGGACTGTGAAACCATGACTTTCAATGGAAGGATATGAGGAGTAAGCTGCCTGAAAACTGTGATGGATTGTTTGACTTGCCAACATGATACAGGAAAAATATTTGAATTATTTGGGCAAAAATTGTCAGCAGAAAAACGATCATAAAACAGTTTAACTGCCATGTTAAGCACATAGTAGTTACTAAAAATAATATTGTTATTATTTTAATAAAAAAGACCACTTTTCAACATTTGAAGTGCCAGAATGGTGGCCCACTCCTCATAAATCTAAGCACTTGGAAGTTTTTGTTTTTTTTTTTTTTTTTTTTTGGTTTTTCGAGACAGAGTTTCTCTGTGTAGCTTTGCGCCTTTCCTGGATCTCGCGCTGTAGACCAGGCTGGCCTCGAACTCACAGAGATCCGCCTGCCTCTGCCTCCCGAATGCTGGGATTAAAGGCGTGCGCCACCACCGCCCGGCCAACACTTGGAAGTTTTAAGTCAAATTAAGAACCGGTAAAAACAAAATCAACATACATTCTATCTGTATCTCTTGAAAGATGTACTTCTCATCTTGCAAGAGGTCATGTATAAAGACAGAGTTCTCAGAAAATGTGGAGAGCTGTCTATCAACATGGAGGTTTGGCCTGTGCTTTATGCACCCAGCCTACCCATTCCCTTCTCACCTACTCCCTTCCCATTGCAGCCTTACTCCCAGACTATGTGTATAGATACCTCAGCCCATTTGGAGGTCCAGTCTCTGAACAGCCACTCACTAAGCCACTGGCAAAGGAAAAACAAATATCTAGTATCAGTTCATTGGCCTTTAGGTATTCATAACAGAGTGGGGTCCACCTGTATACACATCCAATGAAAGTCAACACTGGCTGGAAACAGAGCTTATGGGAGGAGAAATAACCTTTCCAGGCATCGTCCTTCATCATGACATCATGTCTCCATTCCAAGATTTGTTTACCTTCTCTGTAGAACACCCCTAGAGTTGCTCTTACTTGCCAAACATTTGTGAGGTACTGGAGTGAAGATGGTCAAGGTTGGTCAAGCTTTGATTTTAAAGGGCTCTACTGGTCACTGTGAAGGGCTAGACTGAAATGAAACGGATGTGCTCAAAGCACTAAGGTGAATGTTTAGACATGCTATCTCTCTTCTATTTCTAGTCAGCTAGATATTGTGGTACAAATATTTTCTATTTTCCTCTACCTTGTCACATCTGCCACATCCGTGCTGACTCCTGTCTGCATTTCTATCACAGAGTATGGTTGGGTTTCAATATATTCTTATTCCTTTTTACTTCTTTTTTTTTCAACTCATGATGTCTAGTGCTTTGAAGCAAATATCTAATAATCATTCATTTAAAATGTATTTATAATGTAGTATTGTTGCTCATAAATTAAATGATGCTTCAATTTACCAATATAGCCAAAGACTTGGTCTACATTATTCTCCAGAACCTAGTTCAAGTCAACTTGACATCCTTAGTCTGAAATGTTTGACAGGATTAAGATCTTGGCTTCCTGCCTTAAAGATTTGTATTATGACATATCTGATTATGCTATACCACAGTTTAAATTCTTCTACTGACTTAAAACTTGATAAGATCCCTTTGACTCCTAGATCAAGTTCAAATATGTATAAAGCCAAAAATGCTTCTCTGACCTCTGCCTCTCTGTTTAACACCATCATCCATCGTTTTACATATATGTGTGTGTGTGTGTGTGTGTGTGTGTGTGTGTGTGTGTGTGTGTGTGTATGTAGTTAGATGTTAATGACTATGTGAAATAATAATACTTAAAGCTCTCTGAGACTGTCATCAGGTCTCTTTCATGTCCTATCTCATTTAATCCACATGACAGTCTCAGGAAGGAAATACTAGCTAGTTCCCATTTTACAGGTAAATTACAGTTATGTGGACAAGTTTACATTCTAAGAGGTGGAGCTAGACTATCTATGAGTTCAAACAGACTGACCAGACTTTAGAAAGACACCACTGAAGGGAGCAAAGGAGTCAGGTTCTTGTCTTCTTTGCCTTGTGAATGAAATTGTGCCAACTTCTTCTACATTGCTATGTGAGTGTGCACATAGTTTGTCTGTTTGTTTTGTGCATGTAATCCCTTATTCTACAAAGTCCACTTAGTTCAATAGTGCTGAAGATGGCCATTTTTAGGCTCATCAAAATTCGGGAAACTGATTCGCCTTCTTTTTCTAAATTGTTGTAATATGTATTAAAGAAGGAAGAACTTACAGTTGTATCATGATGGCTGCCGGGTAAATGAATACTTGGGATGAAACAATCAAGTAAAAGTTACATTTCTTTTTTTTTTTTTTTTTTGGTTTTTCGAGACAGGGTTTCTCTGTGTAGCTTTGCGCCCTTCCTGGAACTCGCTTTGGAGACCAGGCTGGCCTCAGACTCACAGAGATCCGCCTGGCTCTGCCTCCCGAGTGCTGGGATTAAAGGCGTGTGCCACCACCGCCCGGCAAAAGTTACATTTCAATAGTGATATCATTGTGTATCAAGTTGGCAAGGAGTCAACTGAGCTAACACAAACTCCAATCATACAGTAAGAAGATACCTCACTTGGGATGATTGTGGCATTTTCTTGGTTAATGATGGATGTGAGGGGGTCTAGCCCACTGTGGGTAGTGCTGCCTCCAAACGAGTGATCCTAGTTTGTATAAGAGCAAGCCAGGAAGCAGAGTTCTATGCTTTCTGCTTCAGTTCCTGCCTTCAGGTTCTTGCCTTCAGTTCCTGCTCATAATTTGCTCAATGACACATGGACTGTGATATGAAAATAAAAGCCAAACAAACCTGTTCTTCCCCCAACTTTCTTTGGATCACTGTAGTAGTTTGAATGTAATTGGCTCCCAATAATTTCATAAGGAATGGCACTAGTAGGAGGTGTGGCTTTGTTAGAATGGAAATGGCCTTGTTGGAGGAAGTGTGCCACTGTGAGTGTAGGCTTTGAGGTTTCTTGTACTCAGGATACTGCACAGTACTAAATGTTTTCCTTATAAGAATTTTCATGGTCATGGTGTCTCTTCACAGCAATGAAAACCCTAACCAAGTAAGTAAGCATTCATCACAGTAACAGAAAGAAAATTAGGGCATTTCTGGACTGCATTTGCAAGAGGTTGGTAGCCTTGATATTGGGAAGTATTCTAACACTAGGGTTAAGGTTAGGATTAGGTAGAGTTGAGAGAACCAATTTATTAAGCCACTCTAGTCAGGGATTTTCTTGGTAGAAAACCTTTGAAAATTCAATTTAATTATTAGATGTTTGTCATCTTGGAAGCTATTTGTTTGCACCATTTAAGTTGTTGAATTTATTTGCACATGACTATTACTACAATATGCCACTTGCCCATTTATATTTGTAATGCTTATGTAAACATCACCTCCACTCATTTCTGCATTAGTAGTTTGTATATTTCATTACTCTGATTATTCTAGACAGAACTTTATCACTCTTCTTTACCTTCCCTGACAACAGATTTTTCTTTTTTCTGAGATGCTTTTTTTTCTCTTATAGATTCGTTTCCACTTTTGTTCTTACGTTACTATTTTTCTTTCATGGTCTTCCTTTTCAATACTTTAACTCCCTTGCATTTTTCTAATTTTGGGGGGTAGAATCACCCATCAATGATTATTAGGAAAGTTTACCTTTTTCTGTTATAGGCGTTTGGTGTTACGTTCCTGGGTTCATATGACAACCTGCACGTTTCAATATTATCATTTCATTTTTCTTTACACTGAGCCCAAAATACCTCTACTTTCTCTTTTGATCCCTTTTGACCAGTGGGTCATCTCTCCTCCTACAGACTGTGATTTTGCTGTTATATCTAGAAATTTGGGGCTAGCGAAGTTTATAATTAAATTCATGATTTTATTTGAGTTTTTATGTACTACATAAAGCACATATGCAGTTACTTTCTCTACAAATATTTGTCCTCTCGTTCTAGTACTGTTAGTTGAAAGATTGGCTTTGCTCCATTATAAATGGTGAAGTTCTTGTAGAATTTCAGTCAACGGTACTTTTGATCGTCTGTATACAGATCACACATGCTATTCTATTCTATTAGTCTTTGTGTCTGTCCTTTGATTAATGCTACATAATTTTATTGTAGATTGGTAATAAGTCATGAAATATGAAGCATGAGTTCTCCAGCCTTTCCTCCCTTTTTAGAATTATTGTGTCTCACCTGTCTAGTTCCTTATCTTCTTTACATAAATTCTAAAGCACATATTTCTTTAAAATCATCAGCATAAGCCTTTTTCTAGATTTTAAAATAATATTTTATTAATTATTTGAGAATTCCATGCACTGCATTTTGGTCATATTCACCTCTCTCCTCCATCCCCTCCCATATTCACTCTTATTACCTTCTCTCCCCTGCCCAACTGTGTTGGCTAGGCTCATGTCAACTTGACACAAGCCAGTATCATCTGAGAAGCACAACTTTAAATTAGGAAAATTCCTCCATAAGACTGGCCTGTAGGTAAACCTATAGTGTATTTTCTTAATTACTGGTTAGTTTGTGAGGTCCCAGCCCATTATGGGTGGGGCCACCCTTACACTGGTGGTCCTAGGTCCTATAAGACAGCAGACGGAACAACCATGAAGAATTAATCAGCACTCCTCCATGGCCTCTGCACTAACCCCTGCTTCCAAATACCTGGCATGCTTGAGTTTCTAATCTGTCTTTCCTTAATGATGGACTGTGATTCTGCCCTAAAAATTGTAAGCTGGAATAAACCCTTTGCACAGGTTGCTAATGGTCATAGTCTTTTATCACAGCAATGAAAACCCTAAGACACCCTCCAACTTTGAGTTTCCTTTTTTTGTTGTTATTCTTTTTCTGTTTTGTTTCCTCATATAATTTGATTTGTGTTGCTCAACTACTCTTGGAAATGGAGCCTACCCTAGAATGTGGTGGGCCTATCAAGTGCCACATAATTTAAAAAACAAAACAAAACCTGATTCTTTCCCAGAAGCTGTCAAATACCAACAACTCTTCAGTTAATGGGGGATTCCATGCCCACTTCCCCACCTCCCTGCTGGGTTTTTGTCTTGCTGTGGTGTGCACAGATCTCATGAATACTGTCACAATCGCTGTGCGTTCATATATGCAACAGTCCTGTTTTCTTAAGATAACACCATTTCCTTGAAGTCATCTACCACCTCTGGCTCTTAGGTACTTTTGACCCCCTCTTCCTCAAATATCTCTAAACTTAGGAGAGGAGTGTGATATGCATGAGTACTCCACAGTGTCACTTTCTCTGAATACTGAGTCTCTGTGCTGATTGCCATGTACTTCAAGGAAAAGTTACTCTGTTGATCATTGAGAGATGCTCTGATCTATGGGTATAACAGTAAGTCATTAGCAGATGCTTTAATACTTTGTGCATTTAACAAAATGTGTGCTCTCTTAGGATCTGTGGTCTGTTTAACCACAGGTACTTGGCTAAAGAGAGCATGTATTGAAAGTGTATTTCAAGATGACATCTTATCAATATTAGATTTTCTTATCAATAAAATAGAGAACTCTTTATTTAGATCATCTAAAGCTTATTCATTCATGTTTTTGTATAGTTTCAGCACACAGATTCGGAAGACATTGCTGTATACTTATATATAAGTGCTTTGATTGCTCTGAGCTATTTCAGCAGTATTCCAAGCTCAGCAGCACCTACCAGAGGTCTTGGTGCTTCTTTCCTTGACTCGGGTAGTTTCTTTAGATCTAAATATAGTTTCACATTACTTCAATGTCTGACTTTCCCTTGTCTGTGTGGCTTTCTCTTTGTCAGTCCTCATCCCTATCCAACTTATCAACTCTGTCTCTTCAAGTTAGTGGTCCGGCAGGCTCCATTTTTGTTCACCTTCCCTGACTCATGTAGCCTAGAAAAACTCTATGTACTAGGATGGGTAGTTACAATGCACTCACTTAGTTTATTTCCTTCCTTAGAGGTTCTCATACCAGGCTGGTTGTTGGCCAGTGTCTGAGACAGCATTATTTTATTCATCCTCACCTATTTGTGAGTGTGTTTAATTTTTATTGCTAAATATTTATTTAATATATTTAAGCATGTATTCTGCATTGAACATATTCCTCCCATAACCCCTACACTCCTTTTTCTTGCCACTCCTCTCTCCTATTATTCCATCCTGTGATGCTAGAAAACAACATTTTACTTTCAAGTCATATACGCATACATAATTTTATGTATCTATATAAATTCCAGGAGGCACAAATGAGAGAAAAATACACAATATGTGCCTTTTTGAGACTGCCTTATTTCATTTGATATAATGGTCTCCAGTTGCATTTATTTTCTTATAAGTGGGATGATTTCACTTTTATGATTGAGAAATATTTCACTCTACATACCACAGTTTCTTCATCCACCGCTATGGTTTTAGGACAAAGTTTGTTCCCATAACTTAGTTCTTGTGTATAGTGGTAAACAAACAAACAACCAACCTCCAAAAAAGCTACACAAGCAACAACAACAACAAAACCCCAAAGCATTGGTGTGTCACAGTCTCTGTGACATGTTGACTCCGAGTCCTAGCGGTTAATATTTAAGCATAGTAGAGTTGGGTCATATTGTTGTTCACCGAGAATCATCCACATTGATTAGTCTGGGGTAGTGTGCCTTCTCCCCCACCTGCAGGGAAGAGAGTCCATTCCTTCTTGTCCACCAGCTTCCTGGCATTTGTTGTTTCCTTAATGACTGCCACTTTGGGTAGGGTCAGAAGCAGGAGGGTAATTCTATTCTTTGTTAACCCATCATAGCTAGAAGCAGATTTTTCCACTGGTATCCTGACAGCAATTATATGCAAAAATATTGTATGTTGCAATGTTCTTGTCTGTTTCTGCTTCAGCGACATTGGACTTCATTTAGTCCTCTAACATACACTAAGGTATTTTCCGAGGATACATGTAAAAAATGTTTGCTCAGAATGCCCTTTCTTCAGATGGCTGGATTCCTATCTGTTGTTAGATGACTCTGCAAACATCTCCTCTTACTGGGAGTTTTATCTGACTGAAGTGTTTGAATCCTGCTATTTACTCAAGTAGATAACTGTATAGTCCTCACATCTTTTCCAATTTTAAAGTTATTTGTATTTCTATCTGATGCATGCCTGGAGTCTCCTATAGACTTTAATGTGCATTAGCCTATGACTATCCTTGTCTACTGTGTTTTATCTGAAGTGCCAACATAATGGAGGTGCTCATGAAGTATTAATGACACATACAGATTAACATTGTAATCCATATTTATCTCTTCACCAAGCTAAATTATTTCCTATAGTTACTTTTCTGTTATATACACATAAGCCACTCTGACTTGTCTCTGATAAAATTCAATCCAATGACATTTTACCAAAGCAAAGACCAACAGCATAACCTTCTAAAAAACCACAGCCTTAACTATTCAGAGACAATGAACTTAAATCTGATTACTAAATAAGCCACTGATAGGGAAATTCTGCAGTGAATTAGTGCTCGTAAGTTACCATTTGCTCATCACAGATGCAGTGAAGCAGAACTTGGCACGGTCCTTCACACAGAAACTGACTCATGAGGGATATCAGATTTCCTCGCTTCCATCTTGTTTTCATGCTTCCAGTTTGTTTGAAAACTCATAAAAACCATATGATAAGTTTTCAAATCAAACTGTAGCAGTTCCACATTCACTTCTTTCTCTCTATAATTTGAGGGTTTACACACACACACACACACACACACACACACACACACACACACACCTTCCCTCTCTTCCCACCCAGGGATGGGTTCCTGTACCACAACCAACATTCCCAAGGAATATTCTTGCACTGCATCTTTCACCATGCAATAGACGAGACAGCAGGTGCCGTCTTGTTATTTTTTAAACATGGTGGTTCTATCACTAACATTTTATAGCACCTTCAGTGTTCTGATTGGTGATTAAAATGATTTGTTCGATGAGTAGTCATTCATGTTCTTGAAATAATTGTTGCATGTTTTCTGTTGTTGTAGAAAAAACACCCACATTGATAGCCCCCTTCACAATTTTGTGGTAACCCAGAATATCTCTCTAGAGTTAGTCATTATTTTTTTCCACTTAAAATGATAGTTCACTGTGTTATAATTGTCCTCAGATACAGAAAATGTTCCCAAAGTTAAAAATAAAACTTGAGATCTATTGAGAAGAACTTATAAAGATTTCTTACCCTTTGCTTTTGTTTCACTATCTGAGAAATCTGGGAAATAATTGCTACTTACCTTCCCAGCAGAAAAATTATGAGGATTATTAAAATAATGTATGTAAATTGCATCTCTGTCAGAAGCCCTGGATACTTTTGTAACATAGTCGACTGTTAACATCTCATATGAGTAGTGTTTAAATTTTACCTTACTACTTAAATAAGTAATTTCCACGTACAACTAAATGTACTGGAGTTCATTGTTATTTATGCTACCAGGCTCTGTGTTCTAATTAATTTGAGTGGACACAGGCTTAAAGTACAGTTGTTTCATACTAACAATATCAGACACAGTAAGAAGCTTAGTCTGTTTACCGCAGGGCTTCTACCTATTTTCAGTGCAGGCTTCTTATTTAATAGTGTTGATCTCCTCAAAGACGTTACAATAAGGTAAAATGCTTGAGTTTGGGAGGCTGATATACCTGAGTTCAAGTTTCATCTCTGATACGCATTAATTGGGTGGCACAGAACAAGCTCCCTTTTCTCCTATGACCATCTGTTATCTCACTGCCAAATGGTGCTAAGTGCCTAAGGTTTACCAGGATTAGTGATCTCTATTGGAAGTATCGAGTACTATTGAAAAGTTCAGTGTGTGACAGCCATCATTGATAGCGAAAATATAATGTTCATTAGAAGTTGTCTTAGTGTTAGTATTCATATGCAAGGTAAACAATCTTCACAGCTATAGAGGGTTCACGGCGTGTTGTCTCCACATGATCACGTAGAATTCACTTTGTGCAATTCTTGCAAAACTTCATCACACTTCACTGATAGGGGAAGTGCGGCCACACTAACTTGTTCCTGTTAGAACTGGGACTGTATTTAGAACTTTTGCTTTCCAAAATCTGACAGACAAGCTTTAATCGTGAAACTCAACTGCTTTACCACTTATTTAAGTTTTTTTCAATAGATATCACAAGAAGTCACCAGCATTTAGATAATTATTTTTTATTTTTTGATATTATAATATAATTATATCATTTCCCTTAGTTTTTTCCTTCCTCCCAACACTTTTCACTTACCTTATCTTGTTCTCTTTCAAATTCATGGCCTTTTTAAAATTCTCTAATTGTTGTTTTATATATATATATATATATATATATATATATATATATGAGAGAGAGAGAGAGAGAGAGAGAGAGAGAGAGAGAGAGAGAGAGAGAGAGAGAGAGAGTTTATTCCTAAATACAGAAAGACTGCCTATTCAGTCTGTATAGTGTTACTTGTATGGACATGATTTTGGAGCTGACCACTTAGCATTGGATAACCAGTCTGAGGGTTCTTCCTTAGAGGAGAATGTTTCTCCCATTCTCAGTATTCTTTAGCTGCTTCTAGGGCTTTGTTTAGGGTTGAGGCCTTGTGAGCATCAACTGTCCATGTTAGCATGTCCATTGGCATCCTTCTTGTCTAGATAATTTTTAAGCAGCCATGTTGTTGGGACAAAATGAGTGTAGCTTCTGACATTTGTGGAGACACAGTTTTAGAGCAAGATCCCTGTTCCTTTGGATCTTCTGTGCAACAGACATCAATTTCAAATCATGCACACATTGATTCCAATAACAAGACTTTGGAAACTTTGTGAGACTTTGAGACTTCTTTCATATATTACACGAAATACACATTTTATATATTTTCCATAAAGTATTGTTAAATGTGTAAACTTCAAAGTATCAAGAAGAAATCACACAATAATCCAGGTAGCATTTTCTCTCTGCTCTATTCACAGCTCCTTGTCAATTCAGTCATTTCTAATAAAAAAAAAAAAGAAGGAAGGATATAAGAAACTTTTCCTCTTCCAAGTGCTTGGACATTATAAATCAACATCTGAGAGAGACATGTGCAGGAAATCACAAATAGCAACAGTGATCTAAGAATGTGTATGTCTCACACTACAGAGAGAGATGGGGGCAGAGAAGTAGATACTTCTGTTACTGACATAACTTGTGAACTACCTAATCTTAGGGAAAGCTTTGCAACAAAACAACATGGATGGTAAGGGTTGGACTTATATCCACAAACAGCAGGAAGAAAATGTCTGTCAATTCAGACTCATGAATCCTGTGAAACTGTCCAGTGAGATTGACAGAAAGGCATTCTTAGTTGTAAAAAAACCTGCAAATGTGTCATGAGTAAATCAGTTGTAATAAATGATATTGAAATTCGCTAGGATCAAGAAACTGGCAATATAGAAAAAGCATGTGCTTTGGAAATAAAGCAAAGACACAAGTGTGCAAAATACCTCAATATATACCATAGACTATATGCTTCTTTTACCTTTTTAAAGAGAAAGTATCACTACTAAAAAAAAAAAAATGGTGTTTGGATCCAAAGCACCCATGTAAATGCCAATGGGAATCGTGGCCTTCTTGTAATCCCAGTGCTCAAAAGATAGAAATCGAAGCACAGAACAAACTGACTGCTTGGACCACCTTCATGAGCAAGTTCTGAGTTTAAGTGGCAACTCTGTCCCATTGTCTCAATATATAAAGTAGCAAATAATTGAGGGAAACATCAGATGTCAAACACATTACAAGTGTCTCCATACATGGGAGCATGCTTACACATACCTATGCATGCTACATTTACACATACATGGACACAAAAGGAAGTAAAATTATAACCTTGGTGGTGCTTCACTGTATATAAATGAAATATTCCAACTTTTACATGGAAGGGCAAGAATTAAACAACTTATGTGGGTAATATAGTCTCTACACCTTGCCAAAATAGTAAAATACTATTGTTAACATTTTAGATTAGATATATTTAATTTAATTTATTAGTATTTTGTGTATCTAAGGATAAGTGCACATATGTAACTTCTGAAGTAGTCAGAGGACAATTTTCATGAGCTGGGTCTCTCCTAGTAGCTGGTAGGATCAGAGGATCCAGTTCATGTGTTCAGGCCTGCATTACAAATGTTTTTAGCTGCTGAATCATCTCATAAGCCCCAGCAAATGTATTTTAATAATTTGAACATCTATTTAAAACTATAAGAAGAATACAATAACTTGAAAGCCAACATATGAAATTTCATCAACTTGAAACTATTCAAACATTAAAAATCAAATCAATGAAACAGAGAAACATGAAATCAAGAGGGAATAAAGAAACAGGTGTTAAAATCATGGCTCTAATACCAATCATATAAAATACAGTAAATATGTAGAAGACCGATTGGATACAAAATTTATAAGGAACACTGAAAGAAGGTACAATACTAAATAAAAAGCTTCATTTTAAAAATAAAAATGAAAGAGCATTTTCAAACTAATTATTTGAGGTTATAACTTGATAACCAAAGCAGACAGAAATATTACATGAGAGGAAGGGACTAATACAATTTATAAACCTGAATACAGAATTCTACAACAAAATACTACCCATTGAGTTCAGCAATGTTTTCTTGAAATCCATGAGTAATTAATCACATAGCCAGATTTAAGAAGAAATTGCATAATCTCTAAAGTGCAGAAAGGCAATTCGAAAACATTAATAAATAAAATATTAGTGTAGTACCATAATAGCAGAACTGTTGAGGGTAAATGCTGTAGATCAGGAGTTCAAGAGCTGGGGAAATATGTCTCTAAGGGCAAAAACAAACAGCAAGAAGAAACATTCTTTATGTGCAGCTTGGTGTTCCTGTGGGACTTCTAAGAGTGGGAGCATGGGCTGCATCTAACTCTCTTGCTCACTTTTGGGACTCTATTCCTTATACTGGGCTGCTCAACCTTAATACAAGGGGAGGCGCTTAGTCTTACTGCACCTCATTTCCCCATGTTTTATTGATATCCATGGGAGGCCCATCTGTTTCTGAAGAGAACTGGAGGAGTGGATGGAGGTGAATGGCACAGAAGGGAGATGGGAGAGAAGGAGTGGAAGGAGGGGAGGAAGGAGAAACTGTTATCAGGATGTAAAATAGACAAATTAATTATTTTTTCTTATCTTCTTGTTTGTTTAGTTTCCTTTTCCAACCATTGTTTCTCTATGTAACAGCCTAGCTGCTTTGATGATCAGGCTAGCCTCAAATTCACAGAGATCTGCTTTCCTCTGCCCCACAAGTGCTAGGTAGGATTAAAGGCATGTGTTACCATGCCCAGCTCTTAAATTAAAAAAAATATATATATTGGAAAATTTAATTTTCCTTTCTAAGTAACACTTTCAGCAATGTGAGACTAAAATGAAGGTCCACAGCAGCACCATGGCTAGGCTTCTCCTAGCCCCAGCCTCCACTAGGCCTGAGTTTTAAGTTAGTTTCAGTTTTGGTTTCTGTACCCTGTTCAGTTTCAGTTTCTGTACCATATTAAAGCAGGAAGAGGAGAACCAGACAATCAGGTTCAGGATGACTTCATCCCTTCCTGGCTGCCTATAAAAGGAGCCTGAGAGCTCCCTTTGGGATAGAAGCCATTTTGTTGTCGTTGTCAGAGCCCAGCATGCTAGAATAAGCAACGCTCTTGTTGATTGCATATAAGCAATGCTCTTGTTGATTGCATATGTGAGTGGTAGTCTTCATTTTGTGGGATATTCTGCGGACCCTAACATAAAGAAATCCCTAAGTCAATCTATAAAAGATCATCCTTAGTGATAAAAGAATTAATATTTTCCTAATGTCAGGAACAACTGTACTATAATTTCTAGCTAGTTAAAAATGAAATAAAATTAAATAATAAAATAAAAATTTGGGGAAATGGTATATAATTGAAAAGAGGAAATAAAGCTTTCTTTATTGATGACTTGATTTATATTCAAAAATGGCAGGAAGTTTTAGGAACTTACAAATAAGCAACATAACAACTTACTATGTCAATATATGAAACACAATTCTTCACCCCCACTATGAGTTAAAATTTAGAAACAAAAGTCAATGGTTTGTTACTTGCAGTAGTATACAGCATTAAAATATCAGCACATAAATCTTTAAACTGTGTAAGATTGCTCATGCTAAACCTTTACACAAATAATTTACAGCACCTTTTCTACAAGCATTGAAACTTAGAAATGATCATAATCGTCATCAACTGTGAGTAGATAAGCATGTTTTAGTGTTTCTTCACAATGGAGATAATAAAATACCAACAAAAAAAAGACACTATATCTCATTCCTGGATTAGATAATTTAATGTTTTAAAGACATCAATCCTCCCAGATTCCCTATTGATTGCTTATTGATTGCTTTACAGTCCCAATCAAAGTAACAGTGATTTTTAATATGAATTAATAAGGCATTTAAAACATATCTGGAAGAGCAAAGGCACTATAAGAACTAAAATAAATAAATGAAATAAGAATAATAAATAAATAAATAAATGAAAATCACCTGAGCTGGAGTTGACCTGAGTGCCTCTCCCTGAAGACTAGATTTTATGGTACAAGAAGGCACTACACAAGCTTCCAAAGGATGGAGGTAACCAACAGTCTTATCCAGCTATCCAGCTATGATGCCTACGAACTACATCAATGACCAGCATGATGCAATAACCCTATAGGTGCAGTATTTTGGCTATAAATACTTTCTCTCTAGTTGGATTTAAGACCCTCTGAAAATGAGGGATGCCATGCCCAGTACTGGAAACATACCCAATTACTTAATGCTAGTGAATTCATGGTTATTGGTGAGAATCTACAGCTACTAATTTGCTTAACCAACATAATCCCTAACAACAATCTATAAATAGATAAGTACAGTCTTCATCCTTCATCAAGGAAACTTCTCTTTGCAATAGACACAACTATAGAAAACCACAACCAATCAATACACAGAGTTGGGAAGCCAAGTCTGAATGGATATATCTACAAAACACTCCCATACCTAAGGTTCAGAAAGCATTATAGAAGAGGGGCAGAAAAACTGTAAGAACCAGTCGATCAGGAACTTTGCTGTGAGATTATGTCTCCTTCAGACACAAAGATGTAGTCATAAAGTCTTACCAACATGATGTTCAAACATGAGATGAACAGGAGGACACAAATGAACATGGTAAACTACATAGAGAAAAGTTCACAGGGCCTCAACCCTACCCAAAGAACTAGAGGCAACAGAAGAAAGCTAGGAGCAGAACAGGTGACCCTCTGCAGAAAAATGCACACCAACTGGCTGTTCAATGCTAAATGTTCAGACCTGAAAATGAGTATACAAGTAATATGATTGTAGTTGGAGTTTTCTCCAGTCCCACTCAGACCTGTAGCCACTCAGACCCAAATAAACACACAGATGCTTATTTTATTTAAAATGTTTGGCCTAATATCTCAGGCTTCTTGCTATCTAGTTCTTATATCTTAAATTAACCCATTTCTATTAATCTATAAGTTGCCACGTGGCTTGTGGCTTACGGGTAACTTACATCTTGCTTCTCATGGTGGTGGCAGCTGGCAGTGTCTTCTAACACTTCCCAGAATTCTCCTCTCTCCTTATCCTACCTATACTATACTTCCTGCCTGGCTACTGACCAATCAGTGTTATATTTATCAATCAATCAGAGCAACACATTCACAGCATTCAGAAAGACATCCCCAGCACATGATGTGAACTCAACAGGTTATAATTAGAAATATGTATAGATATGCAAATACAACTATGTATGTGATAATAATTGATGAAAAGAGAAGCCATAAATTTGAATGAGACTGGTGAAGGTTTAGAAGGAGAAAGGAAAGAAGAACTGTTATGATTAAATACAATCTCAAGAACAAATAAACAAAAGAAAGAACCATTAAAAATGAAAAAAAAAATCTCATTGTGTGCTATTAAATTGATATAAAACCACAGGAATCTAAACAATAGTATTAGCAATGGATAGACATGTAGTTCAGTGGAATTGACTAGAGTTGTGCAGAAATCAGCACAGAAATGTGGCCAGCTCTTTGCTTACATGGATAATGATGTGAAGTAGAAAGAAGCATCTTTCAATAAATGGTGTTAGAGTAATAAAATAACAAGTTACAGACAGGGGAAGTATTTGGGAAACAGATGTCTGATAGAAATTTAGTATAAAGAATGCCTAAAGTGCTTAAAAATAATAAAACATATAATTAGAAATGTGAAAAATATTGAATAGATAATTTGTTGTAGGCTATATCTAGTTAGCAAATAAACATAAAAAATGGGCACCTGGACATCTATAGTTGTTAGGATTTGCTAATTAAAACCACATTGTTATATCACAGCCATCAAAAACAAACCAAGTCAAAGCAAAAGAAGTTAATAAAACACTTCACAATACCAAAGGCTAAAGAGGAAGCAGAGTAACCAGGACTCTCCCACATTTATTAATGAGAGCTCCAATCTGCTTAGGGCTTTGAAGAACATTTTTGCAGTCTCATTAATATATTTAGAAATGTACTTGCAAGGGACCTAGCTATCCACTTCCTAGATGTTTATATAAAATAAATAAAATTAATTGCTCATGCTAAACCTTTACACAAATAATTTATAGCACCTTTTCCACAAGCATTGAAACTTAGAAATGATCATAATCGTCATCAACTGTGAGTAGATAAGCATGTTTTAGTGTGTCTTCACAATGGAGTCTATTCACCAATAAAATGTCTAAGCCAGGTGTGATGGCCCATGCCTTCAAACTCAGAAGGCAGAGGCAGGAATAACTTTGTGAATTCAAGACCACCCTGATCTACAGAGCAAGTTTCAGGCCAGGCGGGACTACATAGTGAGACTGTCTCAAAAATGTAAAACAAAATATATAATTAAAAGAAATATGACCCAATCATCAAATACTGTGTGGTTTTCTTTATATAATAGTTGGAAGAGATAAAATATTAGGAATAGGTCAGTCAGTGGGTGTGTTAGGGTTAGGAGTTGAAGGATGTTGAAGTTAGTGTTTGAAAACATGATTGCATGAATTAATGGTGTAATAAAAGGAAAAATGTTTATGTAAAATAAAATTAAGTTACAAAAGGCAAATAAACACACACCACAGTAGCACAACACACACACAAGACCAATATATTTTGACTCAGAAAAGTTATGTAGTCAACACTTCTTTGCTTCCAACGTAATCTATAGACACACATTTGCTCTGTCACCTTGAGCAGTTACTTAAAACTCTATAATCCTTAGTTTCTTTTTCTGAACAATGAGGTGATACACTATTCATAAGTCTTTGGGGAAGATTAGCATGCTGACTGTTAACTTTCATCATCATATTCCTATTTCTTCTTTTAAGTTAGATAAACTTGGTCAGCTATTTTGTCAAACTGGTGCTAACCAGTATACAAAGCAAGCCATTTAAGTAAAGCTATGTTTTATTTTATTGTAAAGCTATATTTAATAAGTATAAATAAAAATATTTATAACAATATTTATTTTAACCCAGTGAATCCAAAATACCATTTAAACAGCTAATCATTACACTTTAGGGATATCCTAGATGACAGACAGACAGAGAATGAAGTTGTTCTAATCAGCATATTTTACAGTTACAGCAATCTCAATGCAGAGTACCTATATTCAAAATGCATAGTAGCCACAGGTGAGTAGGGGCTGCTATTTTAACAATGCAGCTCTAATATAATTTTACCTATCACTGTAATAAAAATTATAAAAATAACCTGATCAGAGCATTTTTTTGTTTCATCTTCTGAGTAAACTATTGTTAGGTAAAGAAAAAAATTGTTTTGTCTTTAATTAAAATTGTTAAAATACTAAGTCAATGTAATCTCTGACAGTAAAGTAGCTTATGCAGTCTTTGGGGATGTAAGTCCCTTGACAGGCACCTCAGTTACAGACTAAAGGACCATGGGTAACTCAAAGAGAAGTAGAAAGTACAAAGGGAGAAAATCATCTTTCTCCAGCTCATGAGTCATCTGCCCTTTCCTCCTACTTCTTCATGTGAAACTGGGTTATTCAAACTCTTCTATTGCCAAAGCAAATGTTTCCAACTATCAGTTGCTATAAGTCTATAACTCTCTTATGCAAACATGACCAAATCATAAAACACAAATATAGATTTATAGTCATTCTATTGATAAAATGTTTGCAGCATTATAGAGAGTGAAGGTGCCCAGACTAGATTTACAGCTTGCCCTTGGAGCAAGAGTAAAGAGCAACAAGAAAGCAGGGATGATCTCAAAATAAATTTGCATGAGACAGTGACCTGCAGGAGCAGACATGTTACTGCTGCTGCCTGCTCACTGGCTTAAACGCATGGATTTCACCTATTTTCTTTAACTATCTATGCTAGCATAGGGATGTAGGTGTGTATACTTTCTGGTTTGAGATATACAGACCATAGGAATCCACTAAATTCCTTTGCTCAAGAGAAGGAAGAATTTTTTTCCTGTATTTTAAGTTTCAAATTCTTCTACTAAGACATAATGTAATTAAACAGCTTGTGTGCTGCTTTCTAAAACATATGGGAAACCATCACTTGTTTTATTTGGGATAGGGTGCTGCTGTGGGGAGAATCTGTCAAGCCTTTGTCTATGGCTCTGAAATTCATAGTCAAATGCCAGGTGACTGAAGAGAAGGTTACTCATAAAAATCACACACAGTGCAAATCAGAAGACATTTAACACAGTAAATATTGTCCCCTGCTGATGAATTTCAAAGCCACAAAGAACATTTTAGACTACAGAAAGAAAATGTCCTAATAAACTGATGTTCTGGGACAGTGGTGGGTAGAACTCTCCATTGTGTGTGAAAATCTGCTGTAAGTCTGGGGATTAAAGCATGCTTCCTTTAGTAACCTGGCAGAGTCCCTGATTTCCCTTAATTCAACTTGTCTTTATCCTGTCTCTAAGGTACATGCACATGAGCATACGTTGAAGTTTAGTTCAGCTAGGAACATTCACTCCTTTGAGAAATAGCCTTTCAAATTTTCAAATAACATACAAATATTGTATATTTTAGCACCTATGCTTAGCTAAATATTGGCAATAGATGCTAATATTGGTTTTAAGAACAGCATTTTTTATATGAAAACTAAATGAATGGGTGGCAGTGAGATGGCCCAGAGAGCAAATGCACTTGCTACCAAACCCACATACTTGAGTTTAATCACAGGGACTCGCATGTTGGAAGGAGAGAACATACTACTGTCTAGCCTTCACATATGTGCCATGGCATGCATGCATGTGTGTGCACACATACAGTCACACATATACAAAACAATAAATGAATAGATAAATAAATAAATAAATGTAAACATTATCTTTAAATAAGTATAAGATTCTAGAATCTATGAAACCCTAAACTGTCATTATGTTTTATCAAAGTACAAACTGTAGTAATTCTTGGTAATTTTAGTAAAAGTTTGAGTCTCTCAAGTCAAAATACATGACACTGATATTTATCACTATCCACTAATTTGCACAGAACATCACAGAAGGCGCTCTTAGTCATTTTTAATAAAATTTAAGATCTAAAAATGTAGTCATGTTCAATTTTTGAATTAGTATCCTAACACTCTCATACCCCAATAATTATTTTTAAAAAGGGAAGTTTCAGTGTTAATTTTTTAAAGGATATCCACCCTGTTATATAAAGCTGTGTTTCTCTAATGAAGGATACATGCCTCCTCTTGTGAATACAAGGCTTGTTGAAGGTGTGAGATAATGCTTGTTGTTCATGGCCCATCTTATAGGAATTTAAATGACCTATTCTTAAAGCCTAAGATTTCATTCCTTAAGAATCCCATGACTTGCTCTTGTCTCTCCCCAGGCCACATCTTTCTGGACTCTTTACAAGAATCCCAGTTCTTCAGACTGACCACCTGATCTTTGTTGGAAGCATTACCTTCTTCAAGAAACTCCTATAACCAATTTCCCAACCTATATTAACTCTTTTCTTATGTCTTTCATTTTTCTATATAAAATTTATAATCACAAAATTATATTATGCTATATTATATTATATACATAATTATTATTGTATTGACTGGTTGGTTTGTTAATGCCTCCCCCCCCAAATACAAATAGTTTAACAAAAGGAGCATTCCTTCCCTTTTCTTTGCTGTGCCTCCAAAGTCTAGCACACTATTGGGCACATAGTAAAAATTCAAAAAATATCTGCACATATTCAGCACAGATAGATTTCTTTTTGGTACTAAAGTCTAAAACCAGGACCTCATACATGTTAGACATATGATCTACCACTCAGCCATATGCCTGGCTCTATGATAAGTCTCTGTTGAAATAATTTTTGAATCATACATATATTATTAAGACAACAAGACAAAAATCCAAGTGCTTCTAATACATAGAACCCTCAACTCTGGGGTTTAGTGAAAACACTTATTCACAGTTTTCAAATTTTCTACATGCATGCTCTGTATTTCAGTATAAAAAGCTGTTTCTCCTTCTTAAGAACTTTCATAATTCTACACCTTCATATATGAAACTTAACTGTTCAGCTGAATGGATACCACTCAATTTCAAATGTTGCTTCCTTGAGAAAGCGATCCCAAATCCTTTCTCACAGAAATAATAATATCTGAACTTAATCCAGTAATTGTCGAATTTGAGTGAAATTATTCACTGTACGCATCACAGGGCTTCATGGCTGTTTACAGTTCTAGCTCTATGAAATGGCCACTGCAAAGCAAGTACTGGCCACAGCTCTACTGAGTTAGATAGTCTGCCTGATATCTCCCAATAAACCAGGGACTTTATAAGAAAATTTTCTTTTCAAATTCAGCATTTATATATAAGGTTATTTTATTTGCTAGAGGTCTAAATAAGTGCAAGTGGCAAAATAAGCCAGAAAAGGATGTGGGCTCTGTAACCCAAGGCAAGTTAGTGGTTGACCTTGAGCAATATTCAAACACTTCAAAGGCACAAAACCAGGCAGTTTGATTGTTTCCATTCAAAACATCCAGTTGAGAATAGACTAAGATTCTTTTGTAGACATTTTTTTTTGTGAGGTAACTCTCTTAATGAAACTTACTCAATAGAGTTTACGAGTTCTATTTCTAAGAAAGGGTGTGGAGTCTCATTCTCTGCCAATTGTTAAGTATATATTAGGCATCTTTTTGAGACACAGACGTGAACTAAACACCGTTTGTCCGTCTATGGTCCAATGAAGTTGACTTCCCAACTAATAAGCTACACAAGAGAAATGAGTTACAGCTAAGAACATGCAAATCCAACACAATTAGAAAAAAGTCTCATTTCATACTTTTTGGTATGTTTTCTACATTATGGTGGGTAAAAAATCTACAACTAACAGCTGAAGATCATGGTTTTCCTTTGTGGATACTGAAAAAAAAAATCCCGGCAGTAAAACTCTTTTCCTCTGAAGGACGAAAGAGTAAATTGAAAGTAACATTTCTGTTATGAATTTTGAGGTCAGTTACTATATGTAGAGTAAAAATTAGGATGGTCCAAGATTATTTTTAGTAATATCCTTTTAAGACCATTTATTTCACATATTTTTAGACATCAGGAGAATTACACTTTCAGTATGATTTGATTATTTGGGTGGTGGAGACAGCTGTTTTTTAAAGTAATCTATATGCTCAGGTGTTGTACAAATTGAATAAAGTGAGCCATTTAAAATAGTCAAAGTTTACTGTATTTGACAGTGTTACTGTATTATTATCTATTAGCTTTAAAATGAGAATTTTTGAATTACCATGTGCCTTTGTAAGTGTAAGTGAACAACAGAAATTCTGTTGTGTAAATGTTAGTGCAAGAGCTCTCCGAGTCTGTGCTTTCCATAACTACATAAGTGAACCGGAGCGGCAGCCCCTCGGTGTGCTCAGAGAAAGATGGCCATTCCTCACTCTATTGTGGAGCTTCCCTGAAATGCTCTTGGAATTCCCCTTGCTCCACTCTCTTCTCCAGTGTGAGAAACAATCCTCTCGGTCCAAAAGGAAATGCCCAGGGAAGAGTTCTTGAGTGCTTCAGGGAGGTTGGTGGTGGGGTGGGGTGGGGTGAAGGACATATCTCTCTGTTGAATGCTCAGCAAGACTCACAGTTCCCTTTAGCCAAGGCTTGAGGCAAAGAAGAGACGAGGGAGAAATTCAATTTGGAATAGAATCAAGTAGGAAATAAAAGGCATGGATTTCCTCATCCACTTGATACTAACGTTGTCCCAGTTCTGAACTGTGACTAGAGTTCATTTCTCTTTCAATAGCAAAAGGCAAACACTTTTGGCAAAAAGTGACACCGAAGTGAGTACATGCGAGTATTAAGGAAATGATGGCAGCGTTTGATCCACCTTTATTAGATTTGAAAATCAGCCATTATGCATGTTCTTTATTGTTATTTTGAGAAAAAAAAACATTACGGAGAGAGAGAAAGGTGTGCAAGTTCCTGTATATAAAGTACAGGCACATGGGTACCATACCCATATGCATTTGAAGATCTGAGAACCACTTCCAATTTGGATTTTCATTTGATGCTATGTTTGACATGGAGTCCCTGGTGTTTGCAGTTGGATTCACCGTTGGCTGGACTGTGAGCATTCAGTGGCTGGTGTTTGCGGTTGGATTCACCACTGGCTGGACTGTGTGCTTCCAGCGGCTCTCCTGTCCCTCATCTCCCATCTTGCCATAGGAACACTGAGAGTATAGATGTGTGTGGATTCTGGGATTATGAACTCTGGTTCTCATGGCTTCATGGAAACTGTTATACATTATCCACCTCCATATAGTTACTTCCTAATGTGAGGTTATAATTGAAAACAGGATTGGGATATTTAGTAACAATCTTCCGGTATATTTAAGTTAAAATAATGAAACAAAAAAGTGCAGCATGAGAAAGAGTCATGATAGGACTTGACTCCTTTCCTTTGTTATTTATACAGTGTAAATAAAATTACCCTTAAAAGTTGTAAAAGATTAGAACAGGATGGTTTTCTTTATTTAGTGCAGAGAAAGAAGAAAGAAAAATGGAAGAGAAAAGGAAAAGTAACTAATAAAGAAAGGAATTGTGGAGAGAATAAAGGAAGTAGAGAAGGAAAGAGAAATGAAAGGAAGAATAGGAAGAAGTAAAGAAAAACGTCCAGAAATTTCTCCTTTAAAAATAAAAGCATTCTTTTCTCATATAATCATCTCATCAAAAATAAAAATTCAGACACAAAAGGAGAGATGATTTATCCTCAGCTTCCAATATTAGTTTCTGTACTTTTCTGTGATAACTTTAAACACAGAGGCACCCCAATTACTTAGCTTGGCATCCAAATAAGTTTAGTTTTTCTGTTTACTAATATTGGGCTTTCAATCCATAAACATATTTTCAGAAGATTTTTTTAAATATTACTCATGGAAAGATTAAGAGATTGTGACTTTGTCTATGTAACCAAAAGATTTAAATTAATTTTTATTTTGGAGAGCAACTTAAATGTTCTATTTTCCATATAAAACACTTCCATGTAGGGATTTGCAAGGATACTATCATTAACTTTGCTATCACATTATTAGGAGCAAGGAAGGCACAGCAGCCACCCTTTCTGCTCCCTTCTCATGATTCCACTTATAATCTTCAGAATGTTTATTCTTATGCTGATTGAGACCTATTTGTCATTTCTTTGATTTTCAAATTCTTTGAATAGCAGTGCACCACTCATCCTTTTCTGATAGTATTAAATCCCTTTGCACAAGCAAGAATAAGCCAGATAAGGTCTCTCACACGCTGTGCCAAGTTCAAAGATGTGTGGCAACTGTTTTCATCAGCAAAGATTTTTGCCAAGTCATTTACTTGGTTGTGACTTCTTTCTGAACAAATGTAGACAAGTAATGATGATGAAGATGATTATATACCTTCAGACAAAGGATTGTATGAGTCCTTGTGTTTCATGCCCATGAGCTATTGCTTATATTCACATGAGAGACTCCTCTTCTGTCTCCCTGTTCTCATTACTCATCTCTCTCCATCCAGGTTACAGAGAGCCATTAATAAACACATCCATGAAAGTTGGCCTGAAAGCCTTATAGTCCATACATATTGGGCAATGGTGGTGGAGATAGAAGGTTGTATACATACTGTGACAGAAATTGGAATTCCTTGGAGAAGGGAGGATGTGGAGAGAAATGTGTGCTTCCTATTTCTTAACATGTGTATCATAGTAAACTAAAAATTTTTTCCTTTCATGTTCAGCAAGATAAATGATTTCAAACTCTCTTGATTGATCAAGGAAAAGTGTATTGATTTCACTGCAGAATCATAACATCACCAAGTTTGCCTTAAGTGTAATAGGCAAAGATAAATAGACTTGAAATTTTAAAACTTTATGGGTAAATTGTAAATTTACCCAAGGGACATTTGGAATGTATTAAGTAAGACAGAATTCATCCTCATATATATATATATGGAGGAAAAAAATTAAAAAAATAAACATTTACATCTATATCACTTAGCCATATATCTATGACAATATAAAAGGGAGTGAAATCAAGCCTCCACATCCCTCCCCTTTTGTCGCTTGGATAAGTGATAATTTGTAATAATTATGCTATTATTCACATGTCTTCTTTGAGATAAACTGTAGAAAGACTCCAATGTGTTACTATAGTTCCACTGAAAACTTTCCCAAATAGAAAACAATAGATATATTGTCATCACCAGAATGCTATTTTAAAAACATATAGAAATGTTGGAGAGTGTTCACAGAAAATCAGAAAGAAGGGACTGACTGAGTGTGTGAAAAGATTAAAAGAATACACATAGCTTGTCTAGGCAACGAGTAAGTGAGAACATGATAACCGCCTGCAAATGTTCTAAGGGTGTGAGCACAGAGAGGGAGGAGCATTTGGGTGGCCTCAAAATGAAGACACTAACCCATAAGGCCATTCATCTTCGGATTTCTTTGTAATCTTATTTGCCAATGAGAATCTACAGTGTTACAATTCTTAGATAAGAATTGCTTAAGAAAAGAGATTATAGATTTTCAAGGGGGGAAGATGAGCAAATTATTTGGGGACATGCTAAAACTAGATCTGAAAAGAGGCGAAGTTACATGCATAATTGTCAGTTGTGTCTACATCTAATTAGAGCAATAATTGTTTCATATTAATGCCATAATAGATATAACTTACACAAGTTGCAAGAAGTTGAGAGGGAAACAATTCTGGTTATACACACATTGTGGATTGCATCACAGTTATTATTTAAATAATATTATCAATATGGTTTAAAGAGAGAGATTAAAATGCAGATTAATGAAAAAGAATATTCAAAGAACCATTAAGTCTCAGCCAAAGTGAAACCCTTTAGGATGCAATAATGTCCACACTAAGAAAATTAATGCCATCAAAAAATGCTAATTTAAAATAAATGTGCTTCTGTCTTGTGTATAATTCCACATTACCCAACTTCATCTAGGCCAACTGAAAACATACTAATCTTTTGCTTCTGAATGGATGTTCTACCATGACAATCAGCACTAAATTTTTTTTTTCCAATTTTGGAGACTACATAGCTGAATTAAGTAGTTTAATTTAGAAGTTGTAATACAGAACATGGTCACAGTGCAACTACCAATAGTTTTTCCTTAGGGTATATTATGCACAATATAGAAAAGGAACTACATAATAGATCAACATGCACATTTTGTGGCTTCTCCGTTGCCCATTCATATTTTAATGGAAAAGAGGTAAATTTTCTTACCTAGAAAATCCGTTAATACTCCAACGCATTTTTCTTATGCTCTCATTCAACGGTTTCTCACTTTCACTTTGTGTTTGAAAGTAGAATAAATCATTTAGCTTGTACTTCTTGTACCTCTGTTTCTGAAATAGTTTATATGTATGTAGATTCAAATCCTTCTTTGAAAAGACAATTTTAACTGGCAAAGAATCACTAACTTACATTGAGCATAATTACTTTTAGCCTTAAGACCTTGGCATGCCATCTACTAGAAAATCCATGCCAGGGAATGCCAGCCACACCTACCTATGAGATGGCCTTAAGAAATACACTCACTTATATTCCCCTTATGTTTGATCAGTTAAAATAAATCATGGCTGTGTGGTCTCATTTTAATGTCAGTGTTTAAAAAAAAAGAGGCATCTTCTTGCAAACCATATCCCACATTTTAGTACTGTAAAAATGTGCCACCCAAATTTTTTATCAACAAATTGCTCAGATATAAATTCAGATTTAACTTTCAAAAAGTGAACACCACTTATATATTTAATTACTATTACTAACAAAGTATGGACTTAGATATATAAACTACGAAGTGTTATGCAAAAATTATAGTTTTCTTGGTGAATAATGGTTGATGTTTGCTATTTTTCTAAAGTTCCATTTTTGTGATATTTTGTTTTAAGTCAAATTAAATTATAATAAAAAATTTTTAATGTTACCATAATTTGAATTTATAATAATATGAATTTTCCTGTAGTAAATTCACACAATCCAGGAGAAGAAAACAGCTTACTTTTCTCAAGAAAACATAACATCCTTGTCTACAAATTCTATTTCATGGATGCAAAAGTGATCTTTGTCCCTCTTTGTATTTTAAGGTTTCCTAAGCTTTGTCCTCATGTCCTCATGTTGCAGTCTATCTGTGCTAATGTTTCAGGAGATGAAAAACTTTAGAAATGAAATAATTCATAAGCCCTCCAGACTGAGTCTGGAAATACCTCTTTAGGCATATTTTGTTTTGAATTATGCAAGTCACCAGATAGCTTAGCATCCACTGATGACTATTTTTGCATATATATTTGCATATATAATATTTATATGTTATCACTTATGTCCAATGATATCAATCCAAGTAAGTTCTTAACGGCTATCAATCTTCAAAACTTCAAGTATTGATAAGCTATGTTTCATCATTAGCAAGATAGCTGCTCCCATGGAAAGAAGTGACTCAGACAGAGTTGAGCTCAAACGGAGAACCGTGTGGATTCTTCAGGTCATGTAGCGTCTATTCCCTCACAGATTGTTGTGACCTCACACATTTATTATAACTACTATATCAAGTGGAGACTTGAAGCTGAGCTTCCTGGCTAGTCCACAAGAGGTCTGTTATACATAAAAACACGATCTGATCCATCCCAGGTGTGCTTTCTCCTCCCCTGGTGTCCTCAATAAGAAAAAGTTGAGTTACCTCTACCTGTAAGCAAGCAGAGGCAGGTAATAGCATGCCTTAACATTGAGTATAGAAAGAACAAAATACATTAAACTGCTCTAAAACGTTTTTGAACTTCTGTAGGATTTTAACCAGTTTGTTGAGAGATGTGACTTTTAAAGTTCTTTTTTTTCCCTCACACATTTTCCCCCACAGGAGACTGAACTGTATGAACTACTCAAAGGAGGAAATTGTCCTTTGTCTAGACAAACCACTGACTATCTACAGTGTGCCCTGTGCTCAGGTGTACAATAATGCAAATATGTTTTTGGGGTGTGTGTGAATCTTCTGAAGAAACATGTTTCAAAAGAAGAGGTATAAATAGATAAAATATATGAAAAATTGCCGAATATTGTTAATCGTCAGACTTATTTCAATAAAACCACAATGAAATAACATTTCAGTCAGCTTAGAATAGAGATAATAAGAACTAAATAAATAGAAAAGGTTGATGTGGATGTGGAAGAAAAAAGCTCTATATCTTATATACTATCTAGAATGGAAATTAAAATAGCCATTAACTGGACTCCCAGAACTTGGCCTGGTGCTTGGCTGTGGATCTCTACATCTGCTTCCATCAGTTACTGGATGAAGGCTCTATGATGACAGTTAGGGTATTCACCTATCTGATTACAGAAGGCCAGTTCAGGCACCCTCTCCACTATTGCTAGTAGTCTAATCTGGATTCATCCTTATGGATTCCTGGGAATTTCCCTAGTACCAGGTTTCTCCCTAACCCCATAATGTCTTCCTCTATCAAGACATCTCTTTCAGTGCTTTCCTGCTCCATTCCCTCCCCCAGCTCAACCATCCTGTTCCCTCATGTTCTTATCCCATTACCTATGATGGGACACCTTGCTCAGCCTTGATGCAAGGGGGAGGGGTTTGGTCCTCAACCAAACTTACCAAGCTTCACTGATTCCCCTTTTGGAGGAGAGGAAGAGGAGGTGAGTCAGAGTGGGGAGGAAGGCTGGGGGAGAGTGGAAAGTGGGATGAGGGGGGGGGGTCTGTGGTTGGTATGTAAAATGAATAAAAACATTTCTTAAAAAAAATAATAAAATAGCCATTGTAGAAACACTGTGGGATTCAACATACAACCTTACTATATACTACTTTTGGATACATAGGCAAAGGAAATGAAATCAGCATATTAAAGAAACATCTGCATGCCCATAATTACTGATATTATTTAAAAATTTAAATTACGAATGTATTGCTGTTCTGAAATATTTTAACTGATGTATCCCCCTCTTTTTCCTCCTCTAGCTATTCGGTGGCACCCCTATCTGTCTCCTTCCATGTACCTCCTACTACCAAGCTGATATCCTTTTTTTTTTTTTTTTTTTTTTTTTTTTGGTTTTTCGAGACAGGGTTTCTCTGTGTAGCTTTGCGCCTTTCCTGGGACTCACTTGGTAGCCCAGGCTGGCCTTGAACTCACAGAGATCCGCCTGGCTCTGCCTCCTGAGTGCTGGGATTAACGGCGTGCACCACCACCGCCCGGCTGATATCCTTTTTTATTGCATTATTACACACACCTATATACATACAACCTATTGAGTCCATTTTGATGTTTGGATGAATATGGTTTCAGTTCTGTCCATTCTGCATTGGACAACCAGTAAGTGGGCTCATCCCTGGGAGGAGTTAATTTTCCTTCTCCCAGAAGTCATTAGTTGCTTGTAGCTCTTTATGTACAGGTTGGACCCTATGAACATTTCCCCTTTCCATATAAACATGACCATTGATACCATCATTGTTTCAGTCTTGCTTATGCATTCATTGCTAAGAGAGACTTTTACTGCATACTTCCTGGTGTTCTGGCTTTCAATATCTTTCTGCCTCCTTTTCCATGATGTTCCTTGAGCCATAGATATAGGAACTGTGATGTAGATGACTTCCTTGGACCTGAGCTTCCCATGATCTCTAGACTTCTGCTTTGTATCCAGTTGTGATTTTCTGTGATAGTCTCCATTTGTTATAAACAGAGGCTTCTTTGATGAGAGATGGTAGCTACATTATCTGTAGGTATAAGGACAAGGTTTAGAATGTTGTAAGGAATTATTCTGGTCTAGCAAAGTGGCAGCACTAAGTTCTTGTCTAAGGTGCATGATCTCACTAGCTCTGAAAGGCTGGTGTGACTTCCCTCCTGTTGAGTGACCTTAAGTCTAATTATACAACTATTGGTTACCACCAACATGTGAGTGAAGACAGAGTTTTCCTGTCCCAGCAACTGCTTACAAATTACCACTCAGATATTTAATATTAATTACAAATCCTCGGCTGATAGCTCAGGCTTATTATTAGCTAACTTTTACATTTAAATTAACCCATATTTCTTATCTATGCTTTGCCACATGGCTCACAGCTTGTTATCTCATTTCTACATGTCTTGCTTCCTTGGTGGCTGGCTGGTATTTTCCCTGACTCTGCTCTTCTTCTTCCCATCATCCTTAGTTTGGCCATCCCACCTATACTTCCTGCCTGGCTACTGACAAATCAATGTTTTATTAAACCAATTTGAGTGACAAATCTTTACAGTGTACAAGAGGATTGTTTCACAGCATGTCAATACCCTTATGAATATCTTACTTTGATGATCATTGCTATAATTCATAGGTAGAGTATGTTATTTCTGTGTGGTAGTATATGCACATGAGTGCATGTGACCATGAAGGTCAAAGGTGAGTGTCAGATTTCCTGGATCTGGAATTAGAAGCAGTGTAAGCTTCCTGATCTGGATGGGAAAACAAGCTGGATCCTTGACAAGAGCAGCAAGTATTCTCAACTGCTGAGCCATTTCTCCAGACCCTATGCAGATACAAAGTACATTATGGTACTATCCACAATACCTTTGTTGTAGAATCAACCTAGGTGCCTAAAATATATGAATGGCTAAAGAAAATATGAGACATTAAAAATGTGATCTACATGTAGGTATAAACTAATACACACAGTGGAGGGGGGACATAAGTAGTATGAAGACTGAATACCAAACAAATATAAAAATGAAAAGATCCAGAGTTCCAAAGCAGAGTAGAGTCAGGCCAATTCAAAATAATGGGTTGGATACTTTACTAAGTTGTAGAAAGGAGTAGCTTCAAACATTAAAATAAATGAGAGGAAAATGCTAAGTAATTTGACATAATCAGTGTACATTGAATGTATTAAGGTATTATTTTGAATAATCAGCATTGTGGTGCATGCCTATAATCCCAGTACTTGGAGGGCTGAGACAGGATTATGAGTTTAAGGACAAGCTGGACTACACATTGAGTCTTTGTCACAAAGAGACAGATAAACAAAATAATCATATAGACATGTTAATCAAAAATAAAATGAGGTCTCAGGTACGGGTCAGTGATATAATGCTTATCTAGCATGTACTAGGCACCAGGCTTGATCATAGAACAGTAACAAATTGGTGAATAAAAAAATAAAATAGGATAAAATTAAAAGGTAGAAAATAAGTTCAACTTACAAAATTGGGTTATGGTCTGTCTCTTATATGTGACTAGCTCAGATTGGCACAGAAACATGGTCCCTGGTTTATCACCTTGGGAGTTCACTGATATTGGGAAGCACTTGCCTGCAGGATGATTTCTTAATGAGTTATATGGTCCTAGGTACCATGTTACTGAGAAGTTTTCAATGGAAATATGAGACAAGCAGGAAAAAAAATCTTATGCATTATATAACAATAAAATATATTTTTATCTAAAACACACCTCCTTCAATGGGAAAAGTGTTTCATGTTCTCTTCATGTAGTTAGTCATGGAATTATTTTGCATTTCAGACAGTCTTCTCTGTAGTGGCATGATGGTTAACAGTATATGTGGAGGTATAGTCTATAGTTCAGTAGAAAGTATGCTTGCACTTATATATCTGTATGCTGAAATCTGTTATGTTTTGATTTGATCAATTTGGGGCAGAATCAATCTACATTTGCTTGAAAGCATAAGAACAGGAATTTTCAGTGTACATGTATTCACATATTTAGAGAAACATGTCTATGTATTTACACGTATGTTTATATTTCAGGAAAAAACTACTGTAACTTTGACTAAGTTTCAACTCAAATATGATAAATTATTATATGAAAAGTAGGGAATGCAAGATAGGCTTTTCTGATTAATCTCATTCGTTAGTATCCAAAGAAGCTAAATCAAGCACAATAATAAAAACTTGCCTAAATCTGATGCAAGATATAAAAAAAGGAAAAAAAATGTTTAAAAATCCCGCAATATGTTTAAAGGCAAATGTCTATAAGGGAACATTTATTCTCATGTGATGAATAAAAGAGCAAAGACATTTGATGAACTCTGTCCATCCCAATCTGGACATCGGGCAGTCAGAATTAAGTAGAATTTTCATAGGCTCATGTATAAAATGTGTTGGAAAATGAGCTACAAGATGAAAATTAAATGATTTTTCATACCCTAGACCAATCTACAAGATCTTGTCAATCTCTGAAAAATGAGGCTGTATAGTGAAAAGTAGCACGCATACAAAAAGCATATATTTAGAGTCTAACAGTGGTAACACTAGATTCAAAAACACTTTCACATATGCTGTTTGTCTCATCTTGGATTTATACTGATCTGCTCAAAAGTTATCACAATCCACCTGATCATGAATAAAATTGCTCCTCAACAGATTTGAAGACTTATTCAAAGTTCGAGTGATCACTAAATTCTCTTCCAGATGCGAAATACCACATTCAAGTCTGTAATTTAAGTGAGGCACAAGATCAAACAGTGACATATAGTAACCAAATAGTCATAATTCTTTTCATGATTTCTTCTTTATCTCTTTCAATGGGGGCCAAATGAATAATTTAGAAAACCCATTCCCTACTGTTTCTATTCCATAATCATTTCATTCTACTCTTATAAATAATATAATGAACAGAGCTTTGCTGCCATTTTTTGTTCTGTTAAGGGACAGATAGTGAATACTTTATGCCCTAACTACTCCCTACTACTATTGTACCATAAGCATCAAAAGACACATCAACAGATGTGAGTGACTATATTCTAAAAAAACTTTATTGACAAAGACAGAGAATTCATAACATTTGACTTCTGTGTCACTCGTGGATATAAATGAATTACAGCAAATAAAAGTATCTGATAGTAAATCCAATATATATGTAAAATATAAACATGAAACTTCTTTATATCATGCCCAAAAATATGCATTTTAAATATATGGAGGTACACAATTGCTGTGGATATCACTCTGTATGCTGTGAATGTGTTGCTCTGATTAATAAATAAAATGCTGATTGGCCAGTAGCCAGGCAAGAAGTATAGGTGGGACAAAGAAAAAGGAGAATTCTGGGAACAGGAAGGCTGACTCAGGAGTCCCTAGCCAGATATGGAGAAAGCAAGATGTGACTGCAGAACTGGGAAAAGGTACCAAGCCACGTGGCTAAACATAAATAAGAATTATGGGTTAGTTTAAATGTAAGAGCTAGTCAGTGGTAGACCTGAGCTAATGGCCGAGCAGTTTAATTAATATAAGCCTCTTTTTTATTTTATTTTATTTTTTATATATATTTTATTTTATTTTTACAATATGATTTAATTCTACATATCAACCATGGATTCCCTTGTTCTCCCCCCTCCCGCCCCTCCCCTTTCCCCCAGCCCACCCTCCATTCCCACCTCCTCCAGAGCAAAGACTCCCCTGAGGATTGAGATTAACCTAGTAGACTCAGTCCAGGCAGGATAAGCCTCTGTGTGTTTACTTGGGGGATGCTAGTGGGAGAGATTTGTCCCAACTGCCGGCAGGCCAGGGCATAGGAAAACTACAGCTACACATGATTATCCAATAAATTTATAATATAACCCCTTACAATTAAACAAAAATACAGTAATATGTTAATGCTACCTTTATATTTCATGTGTGATTAAAGGTGTTCATATTTTTTATAGTACTTTCTATGATTCTTGAGTGAAGTCTAATATTTTTGGTATATGAATTATGGAGTTAGGGTCTTGTATCTAGTTGATATAGAAAATTGCATTTTCTCCTTTTTCTTCTTTTCTTTTTTTTTGAGGGTGGGGGGACACAGGGGAAATGAACCCAGGGCCTTATGCATGCTATCTAGTTACCCTACTCAAGAGGCATATATCTAGCTCACCTGTTTCTTTTCATTGGTTAAGTTGAATCTACTGTCTTTAGCTACTATGAAATGAATGGATGAAACTAAAATGATTTGGTTCAGCCATTGTCAGACAATTGAATACTTTTTAAACAATATCATTTACGCTATTTGTTATGAAGATAGGTATCTTAGTTGCTTCACAACATCACATAAATACAAAGCTTTTCTTCGAATTGATTAGCAAGATCTTTGGAACTTGTTTCCTTCTAACTGGAGGAGATCCATAAGTAAAAATCAATAAGCATGTTTGGGCAGCCATCTACTTGCCATGAAATTGGAATGAGATGGATCGAATCCTACTGAAACAAAAGAGGGTTTAGTATAGACTAAAATCTCACCATACCATTTTTCCTCTTTATACCATCGCCTTTGCCATCCTTCTGTACGCTGCAGTAAAAAACAACAACAAAGGCAACAACAACTTTTTTGAAACTCAGAAGTGGGGTACATTGAATCTGCTTTATTTTGGAAAAATCTGGAACTTTAAATATATAAAACAACTATTTTCAGAATTTGAAATATAAGTAACACAATAAACAAATAAAAACTTAAAAATCATCCTAGAATTCTGTCTTGGGGTATATTCTAGGCTGTGGAGCAAGGGAGATGGATCCTATTCAGAAAGCAGAGGTCTCAACTGAGTTGTGAAATTGGGAATTTGAAGAGTCAGAAAGTCTGGGGTAGCAGCATGTTGAATGGCATAGTTTAATATAGAAATACATGATTTTTGAAAATTTGACATAAATCTCCTGATCACATGTAGAATAGAAATCTAGATGGCTTATAAAAGAAGTTTTTTTAAGAATTATCTGAATATTTTAATAGAAATTACAGCAGCACTGAGTATCATACTAAATATCCAAATAGTAAAGGTAACATGAGAACTACACAAACAAAGTCTTAAAATAATTCTAATATATCTAATCATACTGGGAGAACACAACTATTCACCACAACAAAACTAGTAAAATGAATTCTTTATTAAGTAAAAAAACTGTGTAGGATGTCCTCAATAACATCATGGGTGGAAATGACAGAAGAATTGTCTTGTGATCCTAAGATATCTATAGAAGTTATACAGTATGAAGTGTGTGTGTGTGTGTGGGGTCTCTATAATAGACTAAAATGTTTTAAGTGTTATTGCAAAATATGATAACATGTAATTAGAGTCTGAATAAGGAGAAAAAGTTTAGAACAGAATAAAATAATTTATAATTGTGGTAAACTTCCTACACTACAGCCAGACATCAATTTATAGTGCCAGAAACTCAGTACACCAAAAACAAATAAGAAAACACTCGTGTACATCATACTCAAATAGATAAAAATAAACAGGTGAGATTCTTCAAAATATCTAGGGAACAACCACAAATAAATCTAAGCTTACCCAGCTCAAGTGACTGATGGTTTCCTTTGAGGGTGTGTAAATCTGAACTAGCATAAAGTGTTGGAAGAAGGACAAAAACTGAAATCCACTTAGAAATATTCAGCATTTATTAAGGCAAACATCATCATCTTTTCGTATAGTAGATAACACAGAAGTTGTCAGTAGAACATGCAAATCATTGGTGGGAGAGTAAGGAGCTATTGTCACATAGGAGTCACTAACCTAAGGCAAATCTGAATTTCAGTTCTGTACAGTGATCAGTTTTTTGATGATTGCTAAACTTTGACTCATGGGAATTGCTTCTTTGACACTTGGCTCCAGCAATATTTCACTCTGTCCTCTGGAAACTTGTCTTTGTACCCTGAGTCATCCTTTTCTCCTAGGAGCAGAGGTAAAAGGGTGCTGCTATCTGATGCTGAATAGCATTCAGTATGTATGGCTAAATGCCCGGAGGCTTTTGTCATGGTTGTCTTTATTTTTAAAAAGTTCACATTGACTCTGATTTTTACAATGTAATACTTTTAACTATTGTAGGTTTCTTGTGGCTTTTGTAATGGTTCACTCATTTCTTTTGGCAGAAAGGATCTACTACCTATGGTACAAAACATCAAGGTGAAGATTTTCATAGAAGCTCTACAGGAAATATCCTCCCACTAGGGGATGAACAGTCTAATACTTAGAAAATGTACAGGATATAATCCATGGTAAGGAAGGGATTCCTAATGATAAATAAAGGCTGATCTGTTCTGGCATGCCACTGGAGGATGCATAAACTTGTCTAATCACAAGATTCGAAAGTACTCACCCACTGGGCGGTGGTGGCACACACCTTTAATCCCAGCACTCAGGAGGCAGAGGCAGGCTGATCTCTGTGAGTTCAAGGCTAGCCTGGTCTACAAAGTGAGTTCCAAGAAAGACAGAGAAACACTGTCTCGAAAAACCAAAAAAAAAAAAAAAAAAAAAAGTACTCACCCTTCATCTTGTGTTGAGACTTCATCATGAAGATGGTATTAGGAAAAGTAAGAATACTGATAGCACTCCTAAGAAGAATAAGCATAAGAGAAGGGTTAATTTAACTATATTAGAACATTATAAGGTATGCAAAAATGACAAGGTCAGTTCCCTTTTTGGAGAGTGCTCTTCAAGGGATCAAGATGCTGAATTTATATGACCAGCCATTTTAACAAACATTACTATGGCACCCACATTTCCATAGCAAATTAAACGATAGATTATTGTCCACAAATTAATAAAAGACATGATCTAAAAAGTGCATGTCTACAAATTTCTTCAATTTACTCTTTTAAAATTTTAAAAATTTAAAATTTACAGAGAGGCATACACTTGTGTCCTTTAGATGATTAGGGGGGCTTTGTCATCTTGGAAGAGGTTAGTACAGCTTTATGTTTTTCTGCATTTTAGCCAAGGTTTTTACCTTTTTAACTTTGAGATTATCTTTATGTTGATTTACTTTGTACTTCAAGAGCATGGTAATTAGAGACAGTTTTGTTTTTCAACACAAAAAGGGAGATCTGTATGTTTTATGTTTTCTCTAAATTCTGTTTGAAAATTCAAATGTCCTTTTTCATATTCTCTCTTTTCCCACCATTTGTCATAGAAGACTAAAATGAATCTTTTGGTATATTCAGCATTTTTCCTGAAAATCGCCTAAGTGAGTCTACTTGAAGAATTTTATTTATATATGCATGCATTGATGTGTGTATATATCTATACACCTGTTTGTGAAACATTCTGCCACTACATAGAAAAGTTTATCTTTTCACAGACTCCAATAATAATTTTGTCATGTGCATCCTTCAAATTTCCAAACCTATCACTCAGAATCAACTGCATCAGTGTTGTCTCTTTTTATATATTGCTTGGGCCTCAAACTAGTCCCCATGGTTTATGTAATTATTATGATAGTTCCTCCCTTCAGCAAAAAATTCTGCTTTAGTAATCTACTTTGTTCAATGTACTACTCAAAACTTATTTGCTCATAACAGCAAGTCAGTGGTATTTATTATACTCTTATGACTCACTTGAAGCAGCAGGGAATTCCTGTGGGTTCTCTCATGTGTTTCTGCAGGCTGCTTTGGGGCTGGATGTCCATGGTGGATTATCCATATAGATGGAAATTAATGATGACTGTGTTGGGGCCTTCAAAACATTGGGCCTTCTCATTGTTATCCTGCTTAGATTCTAAGGCTTAGCACCCCAAGAGCAACCATTCTGTCTGACTGATAGAACATTGAAAGGTCACTTTGGTCATACCTTGGAAGTCTTATAGTTCCATTTCTACAGAATTATGTTAGCAAAAATAATTCAGAACCACAGCCAAAATGATGAAAATAATGTTAATACTTCCCTGGATGGAATAATGATATTTATACTCTATAATTTCCTATATTCAGAAATCTGAGTTAAAGATTCAATCTGTTGGGCTTGAAAGATAAAAAATTGAGTAAGATATAATCCCCATTCCTACTGAAATAAATGGAATAAAATGTTGGCATACATCCAACCATAGGCGAATCTCACATAACTCTTCATTGAGTTTCTGTTATTCTTTAGCAAACATTCATTTACTGAGAGCTCATGACAATTAAGACGAAACCTCCAAAGAGATTGTTCGAATAGCAATGGAAGATAAATTTTCAGCCATGCATATAGGCAGTGAATGTAATTCAAGTACAGAATAGACCCTGCCTTTAGGGGAAATTCTAAATTCAAAAAAGGGAGCAGGCTTTTGGACAGGTAAAGGGAGCATAGTCTTAAATGGAAACGAGAGGTGACTCAAAGACCTCTCCAATCCTAGGCACATACTCTACTAAATATGATAATATCAATCTTTGAATCTCACCTAAAGTTTGTAATATTAGTCATGTCTTCCAATTAAGCAACGAAGGTAGAGACCTGGATTTTGGCATGCATTTGTAAATAAAATATACATTCAGCACAGCTATCTGTCTTTAATATATTAGAACATGTTTGTTTAGATTATTTGTCACACCCAGGGAAGTATGACAAAACCTTGTTATAATAGAATTACATACAGAATAGTAACATATGATAACATATGAATTTCATTGTGTTACATTCTGGTTTTGCTTGATACGATAAAATACTTGAGAGATAGAAACATAAGATGGGAAGGATGCTTTGGCTCATGGTTCTATACATTTCCATCCATGATACACATTCCTAGTTGTTTCTAGGCCATGATGAGCCAGCATATACATGGCAAAAGAGAAGGATAGAGAAAAATTTCCCAGTTCATTGCTCCTATAGATCAGGTAAGGGATTGGCAAAATGGATTAGTGGGTAAAACTGCTTGCTTCCAAGCCTTCTACCCAAATGGTGGAAGAGAATCAACTCCCTACAGGTAGATATGCCATGACATGTACATCCATAAGTGTGTGTACATGCATTAGCACACATAATATAAATAAAATATAATCAAGAAATGCTTCTTAATCTTCTAGGTTTAATCTTGGTGGTTCAGATTAATCTAGTGTCCAGAATATGCATTCGCAATTAACTGTTTTGATGAATCCAGTAGCTGGAGCAGTTATAAACCTTAGAGGAGATCCCATTATTGTCTTGTTTTTCTAAACTAATGTAACTCTAATTATACTCTGAATACCTATCCTCACACTCACAGATCAATGTAGCTTTCACTCCTCATCAAAGAAGCTTCTTTTTGTAACAGCTAGGAAACTGTTATACAAATTTGCCACTGATGGAAATGCAGACAATAGTAGTAGTCAGATGCTTAGAACCAATTACTATTTGTAACCCCTGCATCTAATGCTTGAGAAAAGGGGTAAGAGGACCAGGATGAATACTACTAGATAGTGTCCTCTAGACATGCATGACAAGGAAACTGAGCCCATGAGATCTTAGCAATATGGTTGCCTAAAAAATGACCTGCGTAATGACAACATCAGTTGATATGCCAATATGGATGAAGGAAATTCCACACAGTCCCATCCCCAGAAGAAGAGCTATATACAGTCAATGGCAGTTGAGAGAGGGAGAGTCAACTTTCTCTAGGGAATAAACTCCCATATAGGTTGTCTAAACCCAAATGGTTAGCTGGTCATCCCTATAGACATGTACATAGAAGCATTACAAAATGGTCTAAGTAGGCACAATTGTCATATTCATTAGATCAGTGCTCTTATGTTCTAATTGTCTTTGAAAACATTCTATAAAGACAGACAAAAGTGTACCTTATTAATATCCTAGGTGAATCTAATCAAGTTGTCAATCAAGATTAATGATCAAATTCATATTAGATAAATGTCTATACTGTACATATATGCTAGAAAATATTTTTGTTCATTTAGCTCATGATTGAGTTCTCAGTTAATTCTGATGAGTGTCAAGATAGAGAACACTAGTCTAGCGATACTAATTAAATGGTATTACTTATTAGAGAAGGTAGAATTAGAGAAAATATGTAAATGGATAAGAATGTACTATCTAGAGTGTTACAGTAGCTGCAGAGCATAAATATACCAACAGTTTTATTGCTCTTTCTAATCCCTTGCCATTTATCAATATGGATTCCCTCTGCACATCTGGAACTACTTGTGCTTGCTCGAGTGCAGTATGCCTTTTCACGTCTCTTTGATTTTGCAGGTGTTCTTCCTACCTTCAGCAACTCTTTTTTTCCCTTCCTTGTGTTGCTAATCTCTACTCATCCTCAAGTTTCACTAAAAATGCATCTCTTTTTCATTCTGGCATTTTTCAAAATTTTATAAAGCTAGGAAAATATAATACATACACAATCTCTGCAATTATTTAGACAAAGGACAAGCAACAACAACAAACTACTTTAAGAAAAGAGAGGCCTTTTTTTTTTTTTTAAATTACACTACACAGCAAAAAAAGATGGAGCATGGCTGCTGCCTGTGAGCATTAGTACACAGGTAGAAGCAATAAGCATGAGTAGTAGAAAACAATGTTTTTCTCTCAAAGACTTTTCTGTTTCCTTCCCTATGTTGTAGGGCTATGAGCTGCATGGTAGGAGGAAGAAGAAAACACTATAACTTTTATAACTATATAAAGGGAAGTGAAAGATTTGTACTGAAGAAAAATTTTTTAGGTTAGGATTTTAAATTATCCTCCTAGGTTATCTGTATCATTTGTATTTCTATTGCTGTGAAAAAAATTCTAATTCACAATTAGAAGGTATATCCATTATGGTGGAAAAGCCAAGAAGCTTGAAGCCTCTGGCTATATTGCCAATTGTCAGGAAGAAGCTAGCAATGAGTGTTGGTACTCTGTTAGCTTTCTCCTCTTAATTTGGTCTTGGACTCAAGACTAAGGAATGGTAGTTGTAACCTTTAAGGGGCTTCTACAGACTTCAATTGCTGAACCCAAGCTAATCCCTTACAGAGAGGTCTAGAGGCTAACACAATGTAGACAGGACCTCACAAGTGTGCCAGAGGCTTGTTTGCTAAGTGGGATGTTCTGTATGTTAAATGTGTTGCTCTGATTGGTTAATAAATAAAACACTGATTGGCCAGTAGCCAGGCCAATACAGTATATAGCCAGGAAGTATAGGCAGGACAAGGAGAGAGGAGAATTCTGGGAAGTGGAAGGCTGAAAGAGAGAGAGAGATGCTGCCAGTTGCCACCATGAAAAGCGAGATGTAAGGTACCAATAAGCCACGAGCCACATGGCAACTTAGAGACTAATAGGTATAGGTTAATTTAATATATAAGAACTAGATAATAAGGAGCCTGCTGTAGCCATACAGTTTGTAAGCAATATAAGTCTCTGTGTGTTTACTTGGTTGAGTCTAAGCAGCTGCAGGGCTGGCGGGTGAGAGAGATTTGTCCTGACCGTGGGCCAGGCAGGACTGGAAAAAACTTCAGCTACAGCTAAGTGATTCTATGACTACCAAGTTAATAATCAGTATTAATCATCATAGTACCATTCAGAATTAATTATATCTACTTAGGATAAAATGGTGTAATGCAAAACTCCACAATCTTTCAAATCTATCCTCCCTGGTTTGATTTATCTCATCTATTCTATACTAATCAGAGCCAGCTGCATGCTAGTGTATAAAATTTATACCCACTTTACTCAGTAAGTCATGAAGTTTAAATTTCCTACTTAAAAAATTAATAATAAAATAGTTATTTATCCTATGGTGTCTTTTTGAGACTATTCAATAAGATAACACCTGGATACGTTGTCTACCGGCCTTGAGTTCATGTTTGCTGGAAATCATTACCTGACCCCAATCCACTTTGAGCCAGTGCTTTTATACCCTGTCCTATTAACTGAGCATGGCTTTTGTTGTAATTGGGAATTTGTGAGTGTAGGTGCACATGCTGACACATTGTCAGTGCTTTTGTGTGAGCAAATGAGACATATCAGACTCTTACGGTTGACTATTAATCAATTGAAAAGGACAAACTACTTGGTAGTTGTCTTATTCTTACTGTCCTGTTGCTGTGCCAAGACACTATGACCAGGACAAATTACAAAAGAAAGCATTTAATTGGGGGCTTGCTTACAGCTTTAGAGGGTTAGTCCATGGCTGAAGTAGGAGCTCAGAGCTTTACTTCCTGACCTGCAGCCAGCAAGCAGAGAGAGAGAGAGAGAGAGAGAGAGAGAGAGAGAGAGAGAGAGTTTTTTAAAGCTTTTTCAATCTCAAAGACACTCCCATGCTACATCTCCTCCAAAAAGACAACATCTCCTCCCAAAAGGCCCCACTTCCTAATCCTTCCCAAACAGTTCCACTCTCTGGAGTCTAAGCCATTCTCATTAAAAAACCACCAGAAAGCATTTTACCACATTCCAAGTTGGCCTCTATACCTGCATGGAAGAAACAGATTTAAGGCATCAAACAGACTCACATACCAGTTGAATAAAACTCATTACTGCTTATTTGAGTGTACTTTGTGGCACAAAACCATGTTGGTGTAATATTTTCTAATCTAGCTCATTTTCCCCTTGTTTATAAGATTCGCCTTTTCTGTCAAGTAGGAAACAGAATTGCTCAGCTGGTCAGTGCCATTTCTTTGAAATGCAGCCAAGTAAAGGTTGAGGCAGTCAGTGCTCTTGCTGAATGTCTCCTTTAAATTGTTACAGTCATACTTGAAAGATTGAGGTTATGTTTCACACTTTAAAGATTGAGGCTGACAAAATAGCCTGTAGGACTGAGAGCGCTTTGTGAATACTGTGTCAGATGTCTGGGAGAGGTCCTGATTGTTTATTTTTGAGTTTCTTTCCCTCTGAGGGAAGTGTGAGTTGCCATTAGGGCATTCCACAGGGAGGGGTGGCAGGCAGCAGGCATCCTTTAGGGTAACCTTCCCCCTGAGGCAATACCACTTTTTTATATGGCTAGTAACTCTGTGAGTTGTATCCACAGGGTCATGGTTTGGAGACTTAAACAAATCAACTAAGTGGATCATTCTGGAACAAGTCAAATTGTGTACAAAGTTATCAGCTCAGTTTGCACCCATAAAATTTAGTTCACACTAGTAAGAAAATATTAAATATCCCATACAATTTACCCAGAATAAATAAACAGGGAAAATGTGTTACATCACATCAGGATCAGGATGAAGTGAAAAGAAGATTGAAGAACAGTAATTGGAATTAAACATTTCATTTTCTAAAATAATTTATACTATTTTCCTAAATTTTTTAGATAATGATACTCTCCATCTCACTCCAGTTTCTGGTACTAGTTTATTACTATTTTACTGTGTGTTTGTTTTGATTGGGATGACTTTAAATATACATTCTGAATTTTATCGGATTTAGTTACTTGGGTTCTTAGTTCACCAAAACCAGGAACGTGAAAACCATATTGCCTTGTTTTTTGTATACATGTAAACAAATAAACCAGCATTCGAAATGGGCAATTTGAGTAACTGGCATAGTCCATTACCATCTCATCATGGATAGTTTATCACAATCACACATGAAATCTACTAAAATACATCTAATTTAAACTTTTTTGTGCAATTTATAAAATACTTAAAGTCATCTAAAGTACTTATGGGATGAAGTGTGGCTTAAACACATCTAGGTAAGAAAATAATAAGTTAACTATAATACCTACTCTTTTTTTTACTTTTAAATTTTTTCTTTTTCTTTATTTATTGAAAATAGGTACTTCTTTCATACCACAGTTTCCCCTCCCTCCACTCCTTCAATCTCCTTCGTCTCTTCATTTTTTCAGATTTATTCTGCCCTCCATTTTCTCTTCAAAAAAGAGCAGATCTCCAAGAGACAGCAGTCAAACAGGAAAAAACAAGATACAATAAGACTAGGTAAAAACCTTCATATCAAGGCTGGACAAGGCAACCCAATAAGAGAACAGGAGTCCCAAGAGCAGGCAAAAGCGTCAGAGATACACCTGCTTCCACTGTGAGGAGTGCCACAGAACGCGAAGCAGAGACAGATGACTTAGCCACAATTAAAGGTTAGGCTCACACTTGTTCAGCTATGTTCATATCAGCATTGTTTGTAATAGCCAGAACATGGAAACAACCTAGATGCCCTTCAACTGAAGAATGGATAAACAAAATGTGGTACATATACACAATGGAATACTACTCAGCAGAGAAAAACAATGACATCATGAGGTTTGCAGACAAATGGATGGATCTAGAAAAAATCATCCTGAGTGAGGTAACCCAGACTCAGAAAGACAAACATGGTATGTACTCACTCATAGCAGGATACTAGATGTGGAACAAGGATGACTTGTCTGCTACTCACATCACCAGGGAGGCTACCTGGAAAACAGGACCCCAAGAAAGACACGGGAATCGCCCAATGACAGAGAAATGGAATGAGATCTACATGAACAGCCTGGACATGAGTGGGGGTAGTGAAAGGCGAGGGTCGAGGGAAAGAGAGCTTGGGGGAGCGGGAGATCCCAGCTGCATCAACAACAGAGAGGGAGAACAAGGAATAGGAGACCATGGTAAATGAAGACCACATGAGAATAGGAAGAAGCAAAGTGCTAGAGATGCCCACAGAAATCCACAAAGATACCCACACAACAGACTGCTGGCAATGGTCGAGAGACAGCCCGAACTGACCTACTCTGGTGATGAGATGGCCAAACACCCTAATTGTCGTGCTAGAAACCTCATCCAACTACTGAGGGATCTGGATGCAGAGATCCATGACTAGGCCCTGGGTGGATCTCTGGGAGTCCAATTAGCGAGAATGAGGAGGGTTTATACGAGCGAGAATTGTTGAGACCAAGGTTGGATAAAGCACAGGGACAAATAACCAAACGAATGGAAACACATGAACTATGAACCAATGGCTGAGGGGTCCCCACTGGATCAGGCCCTCTGAATGGGTGAGACAGTTGATTGGCTTGATCTGTTTGGGAGGCATCCAGGCAGTGGGACCGGGTCCTGTGCTCATTGCATGAGTTGGCTGTTTGAAACCTGGGGCCTATGCAGGATCACTTGGCTCGGCCTGGGAGGAGGGGACTGGACCTACCTGGACTGAGTCTACCAGGTTGATCTCAGACTGAGGGGAAGGCTTTGCCTTGGAGGAGATGGGAATGGGGAGGGGGGACTGGGGGGAAGGTGCGGGGGACGGGATGGGGGAGAACAAGGGAATCCGTGGCTGATATGTAGAACTGAATTGTATTGCAAAATAAAAAAAAAAAAAAAAAGGTTAGGCTCACAACCAAAAACCAGTGTCTACTCTTGATTGGCTCTACACTGTAACTTTTATCCTTCATTAAAAGTGAAAGTAGAAAACCTCTATTCTTCTAAAGTCCATGTTTTAACAACTGTTCCTGTGTTTTTTTATTATAAATATTTTTATTTTATAATTAATTTAATTTTACATATCAGTCACAGATTCCCCAGTCCTCCCTCCTCCCACCTCCAGCCTTTCCCCGCCGCCAATCCATCCCTGACTCCGACCTCTTCCAAGGCAAGGTCCCCCTGGGGAGTCAGCCCAGCCTTGTAGATTCGGTTGAGGCAGGTCCAGTCCCCTCTTCCCTGCACCAAGGCTGAGCAAAGTATCCCAGCATAGGCCCTAAGTTCCAAAAAGCCAGCTCATGGGGGTCCAATCAGGGAGAAAGAGGAGGGATTGTATGAGCAAGAGATATTGAGTCCATGATTGGAAAAAGCACGGGGACAAATAGCCAGACTAACGGAAACATGATCTGTGAACCAATGGCTGAGGAGCCCCCATGGAACTGGACCAGGCCCTCTGGATAAGTGAGACAGTTGATGAACTTGAACTGTTTGGGGGGTTCCTGGTTGGTGGGACTGGGACCTGTCCTTGGTGCATGAGCTGTTCCTGTGTTTTAATATTAGCCCTTCAGAAACAACAAGGGACAGTGCTTCTTCTATCTTACAAGCTGTAGAGTATCACAGCATCTCCACATAATCCCACTTAAGCATCAAAGGCAAAAATAAGAACAAGAAAAGAAACATTTTCTAAAAGTATTTCCTATTAAATGTACCCATTATTTTCTATCCAGTTTGTCTAACATATTTGTTTATTAGCTTCATATGGAATTAAAAAGCTCAATAATAGATCATCAAGCTCACCCATCATACAATCATCCCTCTTGCAGTCACACACAGAGGAGGCCTATGGGCCTGGGAAGCATCTATCCTCAACTCCATCAGCCAGCGCAACACTACTGCATAATCTAAGTAATTCTAATTGCTTATATTGCTTCCTTTGCTTTCCTCTTCAAATCAAAGGCTTGGACCATGCAATCTTGAAGGAAGATCTGTGTTGTACTGACCTTGGACCTCAGTGTCTGTGGATTATATTATAGAGTTCACTGAAAGCTATATACTACAGGACTTCTCAAGCTCTTTAAGAAAAGAAGAAAATGAAAAAAAGTTAAAACATTTTCTTATGCACATTAAATTTGGTTATAGAAAAACAGAAGCATTTTGTAGAGACCTGGCATTATTGGGACATAACTTTAAAGTAAATTGAGACCTTGTAAATACATCTAAAATGACTTTTCAATACAGATATACCCCTGTCTTAAGTTTTACCAACAATATGCTGTATTCTTAAGAAGTTTTTAGTCGACCAAGTGAAGTTAACCTAGTGCCAGAGAGATTGGAAATGATCAAGGAGGACAAGCCTTGCTTTTTGGGCAACTACAGCCAAAAGATGCTCATGTGTTTAGAAAACACAGAGGAATCAGGGTGAGAATTTCAGACTTGCACCACTGAGTATGAGATCTATCAGTGGAGCTGTTAGATGTACACTTCCAGCATCATTGTTATCATCTCTACTCTCCATTATACTAGTTCTAGCCTAAAACCCTGAACTTCCTTCCACTCTTGGAGGAAAATGTTATCCAGAAGGTTTCTCTTATGTATTCAATCCTCTTAAAATTATGGAATTTTAACACTCTACCCAAAGACCTCCCAGTCCTTGTTCAGGAAGGCTCTTCGGGGCCTGTTATTCGTTTTCCTTTATTTGTATTACCCAATTCATGTTTATTTAATGTCTTAGTTAGGGTTTCTATGGCTGTGAAGAGACATCATGAACACAGTAACTCTTATAAAGGAAAACATTTAATGGGGTGGCTTACAGTATCAGAGGCTTAGTCCATTACCATCATGGTGGGAAATGGGGTGGCATACAAGCAGACATGCTACTTGAGACAGAGCAGAGAGTCTTACATTTTGACTTGAAGGCAACAGGAAGTGGTCTGTCTCTCTGGGTGTGCATTGAGCATATATGAGACTTCAAAGCTCACTTCCAGAGTAACACACTTCCTCCCACAAGACCACACCTACTCCAAAAAGGCCACACCTCCTAATAGTGTCACTCCCTTTGGGTACATTTTTTTTCAAACTACTATGTCTAACAAACTCCATGTTTATGACTTAGCTCATGCTTTCTTGCTTACACCTTTTCTTTGTTCTGCATCTCTTCATCCTTGACTCTGAAGGAGCTTTTGTGTGGTAAAATATGGGTGGTCTTTCATGCTCTTCTGACTCATCAACAACCTACCTTGGATATCTATTCACTATGAGATTCTCAAATCTTTTGATATGAAAACGTAGTCCTGCAGCATCTAAACTGCACATACATTTCCCCCATATCTATTATCTTTCTTCCCCTGGATCTTTGCTTATCTAGTGACAGCATACATTGATTATACTACATATGTTGCCAAGAGTCTGGATTCCTACTTTCAAATATAGGCCATTTGTAACTAAGGAAAAATAAAAACAAATCTAATTTTAAACAGTTGTTTCATTTGTTAAGGACACTAATGACTTAATGAAGAGAACACAGAGTGAAAACAAATTCTTGTATTTGACAACACCCATGTAAACAAGACCCTAATTGCCTGTTTGTTCTTGTAGACGATAATATTAGTGACATTTGAACCATCATGGATAATTTGGCATAAAAATATTCTTTTACTGGAAGTATATGTAAAATATTCTATTTGAGATAGTAAACTATATCACAGTTTTATATTACTGAGAAAAATTATCATTGTAATTACTGTTTATTGAACATCATTAATAGAAATGGGTTATTCATAAATACTCAATATAAATCTCTTTGATGATAAAAGAGAGAGAGAGAATAGATGATATGAATTAGCTGCTACGTTCTTTTAAAATATTCAACTTTTGTTTTACAAAGAGTACTGGGTTTATCTTAAAACTGATTAAATTTTCAGGAATGCATCTTTGTATAAATTGAAGCAAATCTGTATATTCCCACACTTAATAGTTTATCAAGTTGCTCACAGTAGCTCTGTTGGCTTGTATATGTTCCAGTAGAATCAAATAAGAAACTCTTTTGCAGATTTTTTTGGGGGGTTTGAAAGAATGTGATTTGGGAAGGCAACTTAATAAATGCAAAAGCCACTAGTTCCTCAAAGACAACTTCAAAACCACGTCAAAACTTCATGAAATTCCAATAAATCAAACATGAAAGTACATTACCTAGAAAAATATTATTTCTCCATTAGTTGTATATGACAGTTCAAGAGATCAGTGAAGAGCAAAAATATCTTTCCCTTTCTGACAGATAAAGAGACAGCAGAGAAACATAAAAAAGTGCTGCCCGAAGCAACACTCTGAGCGGTAACTTTATGCCTCCCTCCATGTCATCTAAGCATCCGGATCAATCCTCCACTTTAAACACAGTGCTGCAGAAGACACCTATTCCAGTAATTAAGAAATGACACTGGCTGATTAAAAGGGGAGCATGTGCAAATTTCATTGACTATGATTTTGTATATTGCATTCCTTACATGAGGGGTAGGGTGAGAAAGAGTGAGGTCAGACCCTGATAATAACAGCAGATGGATGCTACAGAATAATCCACAGTGTTCAAAAGCACATCCAGAGTCTTATAATAGTTGAATTCAGAAAGACAAAACTTCAGAGCATCAAGAGTGCATCAGTTGTACAGTTTAACACAGTAAGTTGTCCAATATCTGTCCATAAATTATGATCCATAAATCTTTCTGTAATATATTGATTCAAATCCTACAGTTTTCTCAGTCTTTGCCATTTCCTCTGGTTAAACCCTTTATTGTGTGCCACAGGAATTATTCAGTCTACTTCTTCATCACTCTGTGGCCACACTTGTATCTCCTCATTCTCTTTTCCTTCAATTTCATCACTGTCAGATTCCTAACTTTCAACAAATTTCAGCTGTATCAACTATGCAACCCCAAATGCTAGATATGGCCTGTGAAGTTCTGCAAACCTGTCTCTACTTGGCCACTCCACATTTCTTCCTTACTACTTGGTGCTGTGTGTGTGTGTGTGTGTGTGTGTGTGTGTGTGTGTGTGTGTGTGTGTGTGTGTGTCTGCTAAGACAAATGAGATTTTCCTACATTTTACCAATAGTTAGACCAATAAAGTTACAAGTGACCATGGGACTATGCACGAGGATAAAAATATTAGCCATAATAATCACAGTGATGATGATAAATGAACTTCATCAGACAATACAACAAAAATGTGAAAGTTAGACTACAGGAGGGGCCCAGTTCATGAATTCAAATGATGCCATCCCTACCTGGTGGCGCTGTGTTTCTTAGATCTCTCCTGTTTATTTGGTTGGTTCTGTTACCAAGGTGAAAAAAAATGTGCTAGTAGTTTTAATCCAATGTCCTTTCTGCTACAAAGTAAGAAAAAAAAAAAAAGGAGAAAGATCTCTTCCTAAGTGATGTCATGTATTCTCTAGCCTGAGCTAATTACTGAATCAATAACAGCTTATCAATCGTAACTGTTCTCATTCCAGGCAACATAGTTAAGGAGTCTTGGCGCACTATTGGCAAGAAGGTCATGTGATCTATCACTGAGGAACTGCCGTTGACCTCAAAGTGCTTGACTGAGAATCTGGGTAGGGTTAAAAGGGGAAGAGTCTTTTAAAAATTTATGATTAAGTGTTGGGCAAGGCCAAAAAAATATTCCATTTTATAAAGGAAAAAAATGTTATGTGATGGAAAGGGGCTAAGCCAAGTCCTGGATATTAAATGTAGAGTTGGATGATCACTAGCTGAAGTTTCTCATGAAATGATGAAACGACCAAACAGCATACAAAAGAAAATGAGAGATATGTAAGAGTTGGGCACTAGCTAATGTGCTGCAAACTTCAGCAAAACTCTTCACATAACCTCAAAAAAGAAAAAAACTAGTTTTCTTTTAAAATCTTACAAAAAGGTTAGCCGTTGTAAGGATTTTATGAAGCAATACATTTTCTGTTTTGTAATAAATTCAATGGAAAAGAAGTTTTACTCTAAAACCAATTTTTCAAGAGCTCACCTATTTTATAAGTTGAGAGAAGGCTGTATAGAAACTAATTTGTAGAATTGTTTTTTCTAGTATTTGCCAGATGCTGAGCCTTTCATTCTGAGATGTTTGTTTTCATTGCCATTATTGCTTTATACCAAGATGAATACTTAAATAAGTAAATTTAATACTTAAATATATTTAGATAATAAGACCATAGAAATGGCATACAATTCCTGAGGCTGTAGAAGACCAGTGAATGATCACAGTTCACAGATAACTTATATTTCCTTTCTCTGTTAGTTTAGTTAAAAAATAGTTTCAATAGTGTCAATGCAAGTGTCTTCTTCAGAATGGCAGTGCCACTGGCCCTGATCAAGGGTTTGACTTTCTGCTTGTTTAGTATGTGACAGGGGCAAGGAAAGTTGTCAAATCATTGCTGGGTTAGATGCTTGCTGAAAGTTAACAGCCCTAATCTGGTCACTGATTTATGGCTTCCAACTTGGCTCTTTATTAATCTTTGCAAATATACTTGATTAAGACACTTATAATCAAGATTAGCCCTGATGCTTCTAAGTCTTCAGAGAAAATGACAGTATGAAAAGATCACATGCGCATTTTAATGGGGCATATCCTATGATGGAGTGATGTTCTACATATAGAGAGATATACTACTGCAAAAGTAAGCTAGAAAATTATTGAATAAAACATATGAAAGTTCAAGGCAATGTGTATAATATTATTTTACTGTTCTGGATTTAATATTCCTGGGATAATATACAAGATATCATTAATCATTATTGCTTCAAGAGAGTATAACTGTGGGAGAGCATTCATATTTCAGCTCAACAACCTGCCAGGCTATTTGAATTTTAAACTGTAACCATGAACATTTTTATAATAAGATGCTAATTTAAAACAGATTGCTGTTATTTAGAGTGTAATTATTCATTATGAAAGTTAAAATCTCAAAATTAACTTTTAAACAAAATGAAAGAAAAATGACCCAGTCTATACTTCTCTGAGTTGTTCATCAAACTCTCCTATCCCAAGTACTCCTTACTTGATTCTGGAACTCAGTCTCTCATCAGAAAGAAATGCTTCAATCTTCTATTTGGTTCGTGAATATTCCTTTCTTCTTTTTCCATTAAGCAAAACATAGCCACATACGGACGACACCATTTCCTCATCTCTTTCTTAAACAGAGTTCAACTTTTCTCCCAAGTCACATATCCTTTGGTCTGTTGTTCATTGTCCAACAATCGTTTCATTGCTCCCTAGTTACACCTCCATTCTTCTTCTGTGAAGAATTTGCCACCCTGTAGCCCTGGTGTGTCGTTTCTACTCAATGATTTGTTTCCTCAGTATCAAGGTCACTGGTTCACTAAGCCCTATGGTCAACTTTATCACAATTGGTGAGTTAGCAGTCATGCTCTCCAACCCACCCATCTGTCTGACCTTTGTAACTGGTGATATTCCTAGCTTGAATGATCTCAGCCTCCCAGTCAGTTGCCCTGACCAATTCCCAACACCACTAATAATCTTTCCAAATTCTCTAAGTCAAGCATCCAACTCTTAGCTTTTACTATCTCCATTATATTTTCTCTCTTCCAGCATGTTTTTGTCTGATTCAATATTTATAATATATGAACTGTATCTTTTTCTTTAACTCCTTCACACCCAGATCACTGTCAAGTTGTCAAACTCCACTTAATCTAGTCTAAATTCTATGGATCAGTATGCAACATTTTGGTATGAATACTCATATATATTTTGCTCATTTTGTCTGGCAAAAAAACCCCAACTAAGTCCATGTACAAATTATATAACCCATATTTTCATTCCTTTACCAGAAAAGTGAAATATTGAAGGAAAAGTATGATACTATATCAAGTGGATAGTTTCACAAATCACTGTGTTTTTGATACCCAGAGATCTCACTGCTTCACAAATCACTGCATTTGTGATCCCTAGAGATCTCACTGCTTCACAAATCACTGCATTTGTGATCCCCAGAGATCTCACTGCTTCACAAATCACTGCATTTGTGATCCCTAGAGATCTCACTGCTTCACAAATCACTGCATTTGTGATCCCCAGAGATCTCACTGCTTCACAAATCACTGCATTTGTGATCCCCAGAGATCTCACTGATTCACAAATCACTGCATTTGTGATACCCAGAGATCTCACTGCTTCACAAATCACTGCATTTGTGATCCCTAGAGATCTCACTGCTTCACAAATCACTGCATTTGTGATACCCAGAGATCTCACTGCTTCACAAATCACTGCATTTGTGATCCCTAGAGATCTCACTGCTTCACAAATCACTGCACTTGTGATCCCTAGAGATCTCACTGCTTTACAAATCACTGCATTTGTGATACCCAGAGATCTCACTGCTTCACAAATCATTGCATTTGTGATACCTAGAGACCTCACTGCTTCACAAATCACTGCATTTGTGATCCCCAGAGACCTCACTGCTTCACAAATCACTGCATTTGTGATCCCTAGAGATCTCACTGCTTCACAAATCACTGCATTTGTGATCCCTAGAGATCTCACTGCTTCACAAATCACTACATTTGTGATCCCTAGAGATCTCACTGCTTCACAAATCACTGCATTTGTGATCCCTAGAGATCTCACTGCTTCACAAATCACTGCATCTGTGATCCCCAGAGATCTCACTGCTTCACAAATCACTGCATCTGTGATCCCCAGAGATCTCACTGCTTCACAAATCACTGCATCTGTGATCCCTAGAGATCTCACTGCTTCACAAATCACTGCATCTGTGATCCCTAGAGATCTCACTGCTTCACAAATCACTGCATTTGTGATCCCTAGAGATCTCACTGCTTCACAAATCACTGCATTTGTGATCCCCAGAGATCTCATTATACTGGTCCTCCTTTCCTTGCTCCCAGGTTTCCTGTCTGGAGGAATTTCATTTCATCCTCTTGTTCAGGTCTCTAATTCCTGGTCCCTGGTTTGCATCTTCACACAAGAAAGAGATGAAATCAGACAAAAACTACCTCATCTCTTCCCCACTGATGGTATTTTTGCATCTCAATTACTATGTTTTAATTTCTCCTCACTAAAATGTAAGGTTTCTTAACTCTCTTATTAAACACCTTTTGACCTCACCTTCCCAAATAATTTATCCTGAAATGACACACCTTTTTCACCCTAGTAATCTGTTTGTCTCTGAGTGGGTTTTACTTTTCTGACTGACATCCCTACAGCCTCAGAGTTACACATCTTCCACGGTGAAAAATCCCACCCCAATCATTGCCTTAACCCAATCTTTTGGCCACAAATATTTTTTTGTAACCATCTCCTCATGTGTTTGTTTCTCTTCCATTTTCTCTTTTCATCAGTCTGGAATTTTGTTCTCACCACTGGGCTGATCTTGTTATGGTTACCTTGACATATGTTGTGACAAAGTACCTGTCCGTTTCTCTCGTGCCCCTTGGCAGCCTGTGGTGGAGTTGAGTCCCTCCTTAAGCTTTTGCTCTAGCCTTTCTCATGACCACGTCAACCAGTATTACCACTCGTCTCACTCCCAGCCTCTTCCCTTTCTTTGCTCCTTTTCCATCTTCTATCATCCCTTCAAATTGTAACTGGGGTTCTGAAATGGATTCTCATCCCTGTTCTTTCTCTTATTTATGAAATTATCTCAGTTGTCTTGGTAAGGTCTTATTGCTTGTTGTCATTACGACGGAGCATTATTGGAGGGTAGATTGTCCTGTTTACTGGCCCATCCTCTATAATTAAACTGATGTCTGACTTAACATCAATGACCAGAGGTTTCTATATACTGAAAAGAATATAGTTCATTGCAAAGTATATTTTAAAGTGCATATGTACTCCTTCTACAAATAGTCCTTATGTGGTTTCAGAGCAATAGGTTACTGTGGGAGAACGTGGGACCATAGAGAGACAAAACAGCAGAGGTTGTCACCTCTACCTCTAGAGGTCTGATGGTCAGAGCAGTGATCACCACATTAAGATGTCCAGGACATTGGACAAAACCCCAGAATCAAGTGAAGAATAGAGAAGTAAGTGGCTTTTCAATAAAATCTGGATAAGCTATCTCATGGGATTATCCCTGGGAGCAATCCAACTATAGTATTTTTGCACCAAAATAAAAGGTAATTTTTAAAGGAAATCATCATCTCAAAACAGACATGAATGTAAACCTTTGATGTGAAGTTCATGACTATATAGTCTCACATGGCTCAGTTTTTGGCACCCACTAGCTATGATAGTCCAAATGATCTAACTGGGTGGGAGAAAAATTATTTCTAAAACACACAAGTCATATAACACTTCATTACTCAAAGATAACATCTCTAGTCATAGTTTTAGTTGTGAATCAGTGATATTATAGCAACAGGGCTGTAATACATTCAGAAAATACAATATATTCTTCCTTGGTTAAATTTTTATTATAGATATTAGAATTTAATATATGACTGTATATCATATGCAGATAGAAGTTTGGACTGTGGGTTCTAATAAGTCAAATATAGGCAACAAGAAGAAAATAGAGATTGTACACTACTCTAAATTCTGGCAAGAAAATCCCAATGTGCCATTTCATCATCCAGCTTCAGACCTCTTTGTCAAGTCTACGCCAGTGTTCCTTGTCATACTAATCTTTTTTTCATTCCAAGAGTCTCACAAAAATAGGACTTCTCTCTACTTTTTAATGCAAGACTCATTATAAGTCAATTACAGAGACTATCCCATGTGCAATAATAACACGAATCATAAAATGCCATTCACTAAACTTCATAATTATGAAGCCCATTGGAGAAAAAATTCCTGAAAATTTAATAAAGGCCATGGTAAAGTTCTATACATATAGACATACAGGGAGAGTGTTAGTCAATGGTAAGGATTAATCATGTAAATATACAAATTTTTACAGAATGAAGTTACAAATTACTTGAAATCTTTTTTTTTTTTTTTTTTTTTCCGAGACAGGGTTTCTCTGTAGTTTTGCGCCTTTCCTGGAACTCACTTTGTCAACCAGGCTGGCCTCGAACTCATAAAGATCCGCCTGCCTCTGCCTCCCGAGTGCTGGGATTAAAGGCGTGCGCCACCACCGCCCGGCTCAAATTATTTGAAATCTTAATCAAGTTCCAAGTAGGATTAATGGGGATTGGGATGGAACACGTAAATGCATCTAGAAGTTTATTCAAAAAGGGAAAATGTGTTTTTATATGGAAACATAAATCAAAGAAAGCATAGGGCTTTGCCTTGTCTATAGCAACCTGAACTTTGTAAAAGCAGTTTCAAGGCAGATGAATGGGCGCTGGGCACAAGGGACAGACGGGAAATACAACATAGGACCCACACATATGAATTAGCCTCTGTGAGCCAGAGGGCAGGCAGTTCGATGATTACAATTGTAGCACTCAAAAGCAGAAGCAGCAGAAGCAATACATGTCTGAGGACTGTCTGCTCTATGTAGGAAGTTCCAGGCCACCCAGAACTATACAAGAACCCTATCTCAAAACAACAATACTAACAATAGCAATGAAAAGGCAAAACAAAACAAAAACAATTAAACAAATAAAAATGAGTTAACATATGAGTGTGCAAGTTAGTGTTCATAGTTACCAAATAATAGTGATGAACACTAGCCAATTCACAGATTTTCAGAGCAGCTCACGGATTGGTGTGTATTCTAAACAATTAGTCCATGAAAGGGAGGAAGCAGAAATTTTCTGGTGTTTTCAGTACCTAAAAATAGAAGAACAAATTGCTCATGAATTGCCTTCAGGTGTTTCCAATGAGATGATGAAAGAATCCCCCCCCCCCCCAACTGTTGTTTGCTGTAGATTTCCCCATTCAGATTCAAGTCCATTCAGACCGACCCAATCAGACTGAATTGGCTTGGGTAAGTAGACTCTTTCTCCCCTCCAGTGACTTGAGTGATGTCAATGAGGACAATGAGAAATTCAACAAGAACAATATTGGTAGTTATCCTCCCCAGAAGATAGAGCTATTGCTGGAGGAAGGTAGTTGGGAATGTTAACTGGATCAGAATAGCTGCCCATCATGATATGAATGCTACTTTAAAGTCCTGGCATAAAGATGTACAAGATAGGACCATTTAATGACTTTGGTTGAAAGAACCAGAAGCTCTTTGTGGGATTTATTATTTATTTATTTGTTTATTTTGCAAGACAGAGTTTCTCTGTGTAGCCTTGGCTGTCCTGGAACTAGTTCTGTATATCAGGATGGCCTTGAACTCACAGAGATCCACCTGCCTCTGCCTCCCTAGCGCTGGGATTAAAGTCATGTGCCACCACTGAGCAGTGTGAGATTTATTTTTTGTTTATGTGTGTGTGCAAGCATTTATATGTGTGTTGTGTGTGTGTCATTTGGGTGTGGGCACCCACAGAGGCCAGAAGTAGGTGTTGGATTCCCTGGAACTGGGGTTATAGTTGTTTGTGATCTACCTGATGTGGGTGTAAATTCTCTGCTATGTCCAATGACAGTATTTCCTTGTAGTCATCTACCACCTCTGGCTTTTACACAATCTCCACCTCATCTTCCACAATAATCCCTGGGCTTCGGGATGCTGGGTACAGTATAAATGTTCCCTTTAGGACTGTGCATTCTGCAGCCTCTTACTCTCTGTACCTTGACCAGTTGTGAGTCTCTATTTTCATTACCACATACTGCAAATAGAAACTTCTCAATTGAAGTCTGAAAGAAACAGTGATCTATGGTCATAATGACAAATCATTAGGAGTCGGCTTAATATAATACTATGTCCATTTAGCTGCACGATAATAGTAGGCTTTTCCCCCAGGGCCTATGGGCTGTGTAGCCATAGGTTCTTATCCTGTTAATGGTTCCAGTTACAGAATTCATTTTGTGGAGCAGAGTTTAAATTCAAACAGAAAGTGGGTTGCTTACTCCCATGATGTTAGTGCCACAGTTGTTATCAGTGAATGTGTCTTGACAGGTCAATCATTATTGCAGCTCAGTGTTCATAGAAATGACTGATGCCGGGCGGTGGTGGCGCACGCCTTTAATCCCAGCACTCGGGAGGCAGAGCCAGGCGGATCTCTGTGAGTTCGAGGCCAGCCTGGTCTCCAAAGCGAGTTCCAGGAAAGGCGCAAAGCTACACAGAGAAACCCTGTCTCGAAAAACCAAAAAAAAAAAAAAAAAAAAAGAAATGACTGATGATTACTCTTTTCCTCTGGCATTGTGCATAGCAGGTTTTAGCGCTATGAAATGTGGCTAGTAGGAATGAAGCTTCCAGGTCAGTACAATCTTGTTTTCAGCATGTTCTATGACTCTGGCATGTGGTATCTTCAGCAACTGGTCTTATCATCAGGTCCTGGAGGGTAACCAAGAACTGTGGGAATAGTCTGCAATTATTTGGAGGTGGGGTGTCTATAGAAGCTCATAAGATAATAACTCCAAAAGAATTGACCTATTCCTGGCACTGGGTCTTTATTAGTCATCCCCTTGTGTCTAGTAGGAGTATTGTTGTAGTGATATACGGAATGTCCATTTTAACTTGTAAGTGAAGGAATGTGTGTATGTGTGTGTGTGTGTTATACATTGCTACAAAAGTTTGTAAATAAAAAATATTCATACAGCAAAATAACCAGATCCAAAGTCTATACTTCTCAATGAATTTCAGTACAGTTAGAATAACCACTTGGAACAGAAGTTGTGTAAGTTTATATTTAATTTAACACTGTTGCTATTGGATGATTTTAAGGATCTAACCACCACCCAAAATGAAAGAGTTAGAACTAGAAAGGAATTAGCTTTAAATCTTCTTTCATAATCCATGTATGTCTGTCACCTGCACACAGTCTTTCATTCAGTAATATAAGTCTTTCTTGTTCTCTTCTCTACAAGTTATATCATAACAAAATATACATTTGTTTATGTAGGCATATATTATTGGCTAGATTCTGCATTTGGAGAGGAACATGTAGTTCCTTTTCTTTCTGACATTATCTGATCCAATTTCCAGAAAATTTTCTGATTGCCTTTTCCTTTGGAGCGGAACAGTATTGTGTGTTATATGTACCAGACTTTCATTGTCCATCAACGTGGTGATGGACAATGAGGTTGATTATAATTCTCTGCTAGAAAGCAGCAATAAACACAAGGGTGCAAATATCTCTGGTAATGTGTAAAGTTCTCTGAGCAAATGATCCCTAGTGAAATAGCTGGGTAATGTGGCAGCTGTCTTTTTAACATTTTGAGAAATCTCCAAACAGATTTTTGGAATTTTAGTAAACACGTAAGTTCATTTTTAATTAAAATATAATTACATCACCTCCCTCCCGCCCCTCCCATATGCTCCCATACTCTCTTACGTGTACATAGCTTATATACATACAAGATATACTAAAAATATTGTCCTCCAGAGCTTCCACAATTCCCAAAATATTTTGAGAATTTCATACATGAGCACAATATTTTAGTTATTTCTGTCTCTCATTCTCCCCTGCAGCTCCTTCTTTGTGCCCTCACTTTCTCTCAAATTCATGACCTCTTCTTTAATGAGAGTTTTACACACACACACACACACACACACACACACACACACACACACACACACACACAGAGACGACAGAGACATAGAGAGAGGGAGAGAGAGAGAGAGAGAGAGAGAGAGAGAGAGAGAGAGAGAGAGACTTATTTTCCTCCATCTACAATTATTTACCAGAATTTTAATTCACTTCCATGGGTTCATATATTACCACACCAAAATTAATACTGAAACTGCAAACCATCCTTGACTAGTCTATCTAGCTGGGTAGTTTATAGTCTTACTTGAATATTTAATTAATTTGTTCACTAAAGAGATTGTGATTATAATACAATCTCAAAAACTAAAGGAAGCATTAAAAATTACTGTAAAAACAACAAAATAAAAATTTTTTAAATATGCAAAATTGAATTTCTGATTCCTATATACCTAGCTTTGGCCACATTTTTTCATTTCAGTAAATGGCAAATTCATTTATTTCTAAATATTTAATTCCAAAAATGATCTGACATAAATTTGCTAAGCAATTAGTTTCATGTCCTGTACTGTGCTATGTATTTGAAATAGATCTATGAACAAAAGTAGCAAAGGTTGGATTGTAGCAATATTTACATGGGTCATATTTATCTTTCCTCAACAACTAGCATATCTACATCTACTAGCAAATCCTTTTATATGTCCTTTGAAACACTGTGCATATTCCCAGTACTTCTCTCAATCTCATTCCTGTTATCGAGATCCATGATGCTGATGAACTAGTCAGCAATCAAAGTATCTTGCTTTGGTCCAAGTTGCTCTACAGCAGTGGTTCTCAACATCCCTAATGCTGCAACGTTTTCATACAGTTCCACATTTTGTGGTGACCCCAACCATAAGATTGTTTTGTTACTACTTTATAACTGTAATTTTGCTACTGTTGTGAATTGTAATGTAAATATCTGATATACAAAATATCTGATAAGGGATCTGTGTGGGAGTCATGACCCACAGGTTGAGTCATGCTCTACAGCTTTATCTTCCTGTACCACTGGGAAAGGCTCTTTTGAAAAATATTAGAAATGTGACTTTTTGCTTAAAGTCCTTCTATAGGTTTTCATCTCCCTCAGAGCCAGCTTTGAAATTCTTATCTTGACCTGCATGCTTACTATAACCTCTGCTCTCTTTCTGAACTCCTCTCTTGCTTTTGTGTCCCAGTACATTCTGTGTCCTCCACACTGATCAACTGTACACATCCTTGGAAAACCAAAGATGTTCCCACTCCAAAACTATTAACCTTCCTGATTCAGAGAGATTCCTCTGATTTACTTTCTCATTTCATTCATATATGTCCTCAAATGTCAGCCTTCCAAAGTAATTTTTCTGAACCTCTGTACAAAATAATCCCTACCCAGGCCTTTTCTCTTCTAATTTTCTGTCCTCTATGCACTTATGGTCACTTCACATGTAACGATTATTGTTATTGCTCCTCTCTTCCATGAATGGAAGCTCCAGGAGGACAGGACTTGACTTCCATTATTAATGTATCCCCAGGCCTCTGAGTAGTATTTATCTACATTGGTAGATACTAAATAGTTGTTGGAGTGTTTATTTAAAATCTAGCAGAGTCTGTTTACCTCACTTACTTACAAAGAAGTGACTGAAAGGATGATTTAATTAGTTTCTTTAATGTCCATTTATCTTTTGTAGCAAAAAAAGAAGATCTTCATTCTTAGTTTCCTCTTTCTGTGAGCATATCAACAAAACCTTAGTTATATGAAACTTTCCTTTTATTTGTTTGATATCTAAAAGTAGTCTACTTTCTTTGCTCAGCCTTGGTTAACATTGATGATCTGGCTCACAAAGCTATTGAATTGAGAGAGACCTATGTAATACGTTACATTAAATCTTTAGATGACACCCAGTGAATAGTGAGAGGCTTTCGGTTTCTGCTCTGGCAGGCCATATATAATTGTATTAATTCTTTTCATTTGGGTGGGAGACTTGGATCTCTGAGTTAATATATTGCTTTTATTTCTCGTTTCACATTTTTTTTTCCAAAGTGGTGATTCCATTCTCCCCACTGATCATAGCTCTCAGTTTTTCCTTGAATTCCTAAAAGAAAGAAGAGAAAGGAGTAGTTTATTATATGCTTCAAGGAATTTAAGATGGGATTTTTAGAGAGACAAATACTGTAATACATTTTAATTCTAGGATATGTTTCCCCTTTGAATTTTTGTCCTCCGATGCTTCCTCCTCCTACTGTCTTTCCTTGAATGTTACAGCCCTTAGCATACAAAAGACACAGGTCAAATATCCACTAAAGAAAGTAAAACATATTCCAGCAAGATATAGCTGAACTTTAATCATCTGTGGCAACAATCAATTTTGTATTGGCATGATAAGCATACATTCTCCAAGTCTTAAATATATGTATTTATGGCAGTTTACATGAACATCCATTTTATCTGGTAAATGTCTAGTTAGCTATTCCTTGGGGATAGTGTGCAAGACTGTGAACAAAATGAACAAACAACTAAATGTCATCATATCTTTGAGGTCTTTGAAAATTGCAGCCTCCCAGAAATATAAAAGTGGGATTTTGATATATTTCCATAATGAACAAGGACTAAATTTCAAAAGCAAGCAATTGGAGCTAGGTAGAATCTTAGAAATGATATAACACAATATTTTTATTCATAAACACTGAAAGTAAAATCCTGTAAAGCTCAAGTGACTTCCTGATGGCCAGATGGACATTTAATGGCAGAGTTATCCCATCAATGGTGCTTCTTGATTTTATGTTTCTGCCAGAGATTATCACTGATTACAGATCATGAGTCGATTCAGAATTTTCAAAAAGGAAATCTGGCTATTTTGAAATAAAATATTAAAATGTTGTGTTTGAGGATCCACTTCCAGCATAGTAAAATAGTGTGTATGTCATGATTGAACCAAGATTTAAAAAAACAAGCACTCTAGGTCTAAAACCACACCCTGCCTCCCTATCAGCAGGCTGATGTCTCTACAACTGTAAGGGTGAAATACATTTGAGTTCAAGATGTTTTCTGTGAGGCTGGTCCTCTTGTAGACAGGATTTTCGATTCCTCATTCAATGGTCTCTTTAACGTGGATTGCCTACAGCCAGTGAAAAACATGGTTTAATTCCTTCTTCTAAAGGTCATGTAAACATGTATGCTTAGTGAATTAGATGCAAATTCAATTCCCTGAGCTCAGTGCTTCCTAGTTAAGTTCCTTTCCTATTCTTCACATGTAAGCCCACATCTGATGGCAGAATATTGACTTTGGAGCTAAGGTGAAAATCACAATAAAACCAAAATACTTGACATTTGCTCTATGAAGCAAACTGAGAGAGAAAGAGTTCAATGAAAAGAAATAGTCTTTATAGACATAATTTGCTGATATTATTTCTCTTCTTTTATTAGATATTTAAATGGATTTTTTCTTTTATTAACTTCTTTTTTGATCAGTCTCAACACAGGATATCGAATTAAATAAGAGATATTTGAATACAGCACAGGTTTAAAATTATAAAGAGATGGAAAAAAGTAATGAAATTCAAAATATATCTGATTGTATATAATCAAAAGAGGTTTAGAAAATAGTATGAACATTACATTTACACTTTTGTCAGCTGTTACAAAATAAACTGAGATAAAAAATATTAATGTTGAATGTCTGGGTGATAAATGGCTAAAATTTTTTATGTTTTTCTTCATGTATGTCTCTGTTTTTCTAAATTTTGCTGCAATGAATTATGCTATCCTGTGTTAATAAGAAAACGGTAGTTAAAAATTAATCATTTCCAACATTAATATTCTTGGATATGTATAAGTCCTCACCCAGATGTGAAAAAATAAAACTTGTTTTAATTTAAAGGAAGAACAACTCTATATATGAATTAAGTTCAAGAAGTAACAATTAATGTGTTTCTTACCACCATGATGGTTCTGAAGCTGCAGCATTCTTTTAGAGCTGTGTGTCAAGCTACGCTATTTTCAAGCGAAATATGTACAATAAGATGAAATGATGTCTTGGTTGTTTTCAGTGAAAGAAAACACATAAACTTCAGAAGGAATTGGGTCTTCAAGTCAAACTAACACTTGGATAAGTTAAGGAAAAAATGTATAGGTATTTGAAAGTCCATTGCATCTAAAAACAAAATCAAGAGATTTCTTATTTGTTTCATGGAAGAAAAACTTGATCCATTTGACATTTTATGCACTTTGCATTATTTTGAATTAATTCCAGGGATAAGGGTTTTATGCATGTGCTCATTTGTGGCTTTTGAAACATAACAAAAGCTTCTTTTTAAACTAAAAGACTAGTTCAATTTAAAGCTCTAATAGCAAAGAATAAATTCATACTGCTTTGCAGACATATCTATGTGGGGTTATAATATTAGTTTAAAATTTTACTAATTTAATAATATTCAAGGACAACATTTTTTAATTTATAATTTTAATATCCAGTGAGTTTGAGCATATCCCCATATGTTTGTTTACTAATTATCAACTATCTGTTCATCTTTTTTTAAAAGCATATTAGTGTCTGGATGTTTTCTTATGAATTTTTATAAGCATTTACACATTAATTAACCCTGCCCTAGAAATATTTTCTCTGTGTATTTTTAGCTTATATTTTCTGTGCTGTAAAATGTTGCACTTCTTACAATTAAACTTGATGGTATATTTCATAATTTTCCTATTCTTTGAAAGGTAATGCATTGCCACACTTTCACATTAACAGCAAACCCCAGCAATGTAAAAATGTACATAGCATGTCTTGTCCTATGTTCATTTTGAAACTTTATTCACAATTTCACTACATTCTTCAAATTATCAATTTAAGTCCTGGATGGACTTGTGAGTCATGTAAATTTTGCTAAAGATTTTATAAAGATGAAAATGGGAGATATTATAATGTTTCCTGGCAAAGCGGTGCTTCCATTAGGAGTTCCTTTCTCCCCCTAAATTCACTTCATACAGGTCAACATCTCTCCTTTCTCCCTTTTCTTTCCCCTCTTTTTTTCCTGTGGGCTCCAAATTCTTTCTGATTTCTGAAACAGCTCAGGGCTTTCCTTAAGCATGTTTATGTAATATGAATCAGGTAAAAAACAACAACAACAGAGCTTTGTATTTAACTAAACTAGGTTTTTTAAATGCTCAATCAATGATTGTGTATTATATTCAGTCTTTGGTTGGGGGGGGGGTTCTTCTAACTCTGTGCAGCTAATCAAAGTATAAATCCAACAAAAATTGTTCATTCTAGGGAAAATTTCATTTGCTAAGAAAAACACATTTCCCCCACTAAGTCTTACATTAATTGCTTTTTTATTTCAGTATTAAAATTTAGAAATTCAGTCTTTTATTATAACTGTAATCTATTTTTTAGACATAAAGAGTTAAGAGGTTTTTCAAAATACAAAGGAGCTTAAAATTTTTCATAAAACATATCTTAATTGGTTGATTAATTCACATTTATTACCTGGTTGTATACATTTTATGTTTTTAAGAAACTCAGAGAAAGAAAATAGAAAAATAATATCAAAAAGCACCAACACTATAAAAAAGGAGATAAACTCAAAATGCTACAGGAAACTTCAAGGTTATTGAACAGCATTGGATATGAGATGGCTTCATCAGGGGACAAGTAAGTATGGGCTGTGAAGAAAAAACAGAGACAGACTTTCCACATGGGCAAAGCCCTTGGAGGGAATGAAGCACATAGAATTCTCAGTAAACCTCTCTTTACTCAGTCTTAGCATGAACCACCAGTGCAGCTTAGAAAGATAGTCAACTACCCACATTTTAACTGTGAGGGCATGACCCTCCTGAATGTGGGTGAGGGTAAGACTTGCCTGTGTTAATGTGTGCCTAATAAAATAATGCTATAGTTTACTAAACACATTTGTTGATGTTGTTGCTATTATTATTCTAGCACTGTGGAGATAGATTTTCTTTTCACCCAAAATAAATGAAACTAAGGAATGAAATTGTTAAAACACCTCTAGAGACTGACTAGCTCCTAATAAATTAACCTAAAAGTTTCAGACAACAAATCTAACAGGAGAGATGTCTCCTCCTCTTCTTCTACCTTTGTTAGTGGCTTCTAGTATTATGTTCCTAAATAAATCATTAACAGTCATATTCCAGAGAATACATTATGATATGCTTCTCTAAACCTCCTGTGGATCAGTGACTAAATCACAGAATATTTTATACTCAGAATCTTGTTGTTGGTGGTGGACTTTTGTTTGTTTGTTTGTTCGTTCGTTGGTTGGTTGGTTGGTTGGTTGGTTGGTTGGTTGGTTGATTTGTTTTTCCAGTCGGGGCTTCTCTGTGTAGCCCTGGCTGTCATGGAACTTGCTCTGCAGGCCAGGCTGGCCTCAAATTCAGAGATCCACCTGCCTCTGCCTTCAGACTGCTAGGATTAAAGGAGTGCACCACCGCCACCTGGGTATAGTCAGAATATTTAAGAGAAACATTATATCCTGAAATCTCAGAAGCCTAAAAGACACTGATTTGGAAAATAAACTTTTCACCGATACCACCAATACACGAGAAAGAGACAGAGACAGAAACAGATAGGCAGACAGAGACAGAGAGACAGAGATAGATAAAGACATAGATAGGGGACTCTATTTTATTCAGGCATTGGCAGAACAAGTGATTTTATTTTGTCTGCTTGTAAGAGTATAAGTGCAGATTTCATTTCAGAAAGTAACTACATAGAATTTGAAAGTTATGCAGTTCAGAATTTTCAGGCCAACTCATAAAGACGTATTTCCCTGGATTATCTTAAAAAACATATGTGTATATGTGTGTCTTTTGTCATACTTTGTTTTTGCTATGTAATGTGACACAGTAAAAGCAATAAAAGAAACAAAGAAAAATGTCTGTACCCAAGAAGGGAAAAAGCATGAAAGAGCAAATGATTTCCATTCATTTCTCAAAGCAAACTATTGTTTGCCTTATGCTATTTTTAGTAGATCATTCGCTCTCTCTCCTCTCTCTCTCTCTCTCTCTCTCTCTCTCTCTCTCTCTCTCTCTCTCTCTCATAAACTTTAAGAGGTTGAGGAAGGAGCCTCTAAGGAAATAGAAATATGATTAGTTTACAAAAATTTTTAGAAATCTTATCTGGTGGATTTGAAGATAAGAAAATCGATTGTCACATTGTCCACCAATTATGCATGGTCACTTTCTCTTGAGCAGAGAAAAAGAAAATCCCAGAGGAGATTCACTCTTAAAGATCTAAAAGTCCCATTTTGAAACTTGTCTGGAAGTACAGTACATTTTATGCAACCAAATCAAAGCCGTTCTCACACCTGGTTCATGGACAGCCAGGCAGGTTGGAAGTCAGCAGTTGCTAGTGGTGTCTAGACACAGAGAAACTATGACCTCAGTTAAAGCAACCAATATTTACTTTTCCTTTCCAGGAAGCGGGGCACCTCATGATCTCAGGGTGCAGAGCAACTGGGAAGGGGGCAAAAAGCAAATTCTGAACTGGGCAGTAGTTTTCAAACACAGTGAATCCACAGAAGCCAGAGAGAGGAAGATTTTCAGGAGACCCGAGTAAGCGTAAGTCTATGCAGTTTATGCATAAACATATTTATAACTAGAAAGGGTCATCTTTTTCTATCCATATCAGAACTAGTCCTTTCCTTTAATGGTGAATAAATTAGTGAAGGTTATACTCAGTGGTCATGGGAAATCCTTAAATATGACGAGCATTCACGTTGCAGATGCTGACATTTGATTCTCTCTCAATTTAGCATCTTAGTGAGTCCATAGTATCAGAGCTTTTCATATTTGAGCTAAAATTGACACTTTCTTGCACCATTCAACTGTGTAGTTGATCCTTCTGACCAAGAGGTCATGGAGTATGGGACTAGAGAGATGGCTTAACAGTTAGGAGCATGTACTGCTCTTCTAAAGGACCCAAGTATAGTAGTCCTCAGCACTCCTGTTGGGAGGCTTACAGTCGCCTGCAACTCCAATTCTGGGGGATCTGGCTTCCTCTTCTCAACACTGTGGACATCTGCCCTCTTGTGCACATCCACCCCTCCCCTACATAGCATTCAAAATAAAGTAAGTTACTTTTCAAAAAGAGAATTTTAAATATAACCTTTTCTCCTCCCTTTGTTCTTTTATATGAAAATCAAGTTAGTTGGGGTTGATGGGTTGTGTACACACTTGATTGGGTACTAAGAGAAGTGCCTAGAATTTTATTTTAAAATTTCTCAGTACCCTTCCTCACATCATGGATATGTGTGAGGGCTCCGTCATTCCAGGCTTCCTCTGGCCTGGACTTCAGATATTTCCTGTCACAACCTTCACTCCTGACAAGAAAGGGGCTAGCTCTTAGCTTTTTATCTCACTGGACTTGTGTAATACTGAAGCCATAAATATACACTATTCTGGTAATTTAAAGATGTATAAAGAAAATCGAGTAAAAAATGAACTCACCTAATAAAAACAACCAGCAACCAATCATATAAGCAAAAACATGATATAGGGGGTAATTAATAAGTTGTTCATACAGACATGACACAAACACACAAATATATACATGTGAGGTGGCTAACATGTCTCATTGAAATGAGTACAGAACATCTACTCAAGTTACCAGGACTCAGACAATAGTAAGAAAATAATTCTTAACCTTGTCAGGCATACTGAAGAAGAAATGAAGAGGAAGAGAAAGGAGGAGACCCTGAAGATGGCCGTGTTCCCTGAACATTAACTTGATGGGATTGACACTAGAATAGCTCACGTTGAGGATGTACACAGACAGTCTTGTTTGTGGTTTTCAGTCCATAATCTCCAATGCCATTTTCAAATACAAGCTGACCAGATTCAGTAGCTCCGGCTATTACAGTTGTGTTCCCTGGGGTTGGGCTTTAGAAGGCAAGTCTGAACAGATGCTTGAAGCATCATGACAAGGTGGTGGAGCCAGGGGCAGGACTAAGAATTTATAGCCTGAGATAACAGGAAGTATTGCTGCCCCCGTGTCTGTCCTCACAACTGACAAGGCCCACAGGGGAAACGCAGTGTTCTCAAGGCCCAACTTACGGCACAAAAGAACAAAGAATGAGGAGACGCGTTTAAAGTTGCATAAGTCACATTGCACAAACAGAGTTGCAAAGTTTTACACCCTCTGTTCGTCTGTAGAAAGCGCCATTCCAGATCAGACATTAGCTGGCTGTAGCCACTTTCTGGGGGGCTGACAAGCCACAGGTTCTAACACCATCTGTATTAGATCACTGTGTTAATGGACCCTGATGAGAGGATGCACAACTTACTTGTGGAAAAATCTACACGTTTTTGAATTCTTGACTTTACCCCTCAGCTCAAACATTGCTTCTTATTTTAATAAGGAATTTTAGGGTCATCTCCTAAAACATACATATTCTTTTTTAGAGCAAATATTGATTTTTTTTACATCAGGTGAATAAAATCTTGTTTTTTATAAGATTGTCTTGGACTTATCCTCTGCCACAGATACGACAGTCATGTTATATACCTTAATAAATTTGAAGAACCTCAGGGCACAGTGCACAGTTTTGAGATCCATTAAACCAAGTTTTAAATCTCAAGTCTCTTGATTCAGGGGACTGGTTTTACTCTACAGAACTCCAAATTTCTGTGTTGTAAAATGCAGTGGATTATGCCAATTATAAATTACAAATCGCTTGTCTGTCCGTTGACGCTTCTAGAGTTTTCTGTGCGTTGAGAATGAAGCTAGCGGTTTCATACCATGTGCTGGAAAAAAGGGGCCTCGAGGTGCTCAGACATTGCCGGCTTATCTAAGGACGCCACTGCTGAGCTTGTCAGTCATTGTGTTCAGAACTGCGGGGCCAGGGTTGTTTGAGTTAGTTAATGACTGTTTAGGAGCAAGTGCTATATCCTCAGAACAAAGCAGAGCAAAATGAGCAGCTAATGACTCAAAGCTACAGAATTTCAGCTGCACTGGAAACATCCATAGTCTGGTGGGTTAAGCATCACCGTAAAGGTGGCAAGCGCTATGTGGATAATCAAAAACAGCGTAATTTGATCATAGGGGTTCAATTTCTGATTGTCCTCAGGAGCAACTAACAAGTCATATCACCTCTGACTACTGGCTTGGAGGAAGTAAGGGAAAGAGTGTATCCCAGAAGGTCAGGTGCTACGGGAAGTGTTACAGCTGATTAAAATCATTCTAACCTGGTCATGGTGGCATAGGCCTGTAATCCTGGCATTCAGGAGGCTGAAGCAGGAAGATCCCAAGTTCAGGGCCACCTTGAGATGTATGGTGATTTCAGGAGAGCCCGGAAGTCATCCCTTGTTGCAAAACATTCAAATTATCTTAAAGACTGTATGTAGCACATCAACAAATCATGCCAACGGGTCACAATTACCCAGTGAATAGCCAGTTTGACTCATGCAAGATTCCACCCATTGCAACCTATTTATTACTACCATTCAGTGCAAACTTGTCAATATTGTATGTTTATTTTGTGTATATGTATATATATACATATACACACATATGGTTCCTTTAGATGCTGCAGCTCCTTTTCCATTTTTCTTTCACACTATCCTCTTTGAGGATGGACATTAAACACTATGGATTCCCAGACCTGTTTGTTAGGACTCATTTGGTACATTTTGATGATTAATATCTGAGTGATGGCCACACCTCTACTGTAACTCATAGTTAATTTCTCAGTACTTAGAACTGGGAAGGGTTTTGCTAGGAACAGAAGTTGGGAGTGTGTTGTGTACTGCCTTCTGGGTTTTGTTTTTCTGAGATTATTATAGGTATAATTTGCCTCAGTTATTTACGCAATAAACCTTACTGATTATTTTCCTTATCACTGAATAATATCTGGTAGGAGCTATTTAGCAAAAGTGGACAAGCCTATAGCTTGCCGGATTGTGGTTTTCTTATGTTTGGGTTGTTACTAAATGCACTGATGGATCTAATTATTCTGATGCCATCAGTTCCCTGTATTATGGGTCATGTTTATTGTTCTAAGACCTTTCTGTTATATCAGCAGATTGTATCCCAAACTCCACTAGCATGTTATTGTCTCTGAATCAGTTGGGTATTTACTCTGTGAAAATGTAGACTGCTTTAAAAAAAAAGAAGAAGAAGAAAGCCATATGGTTTTCTTCTTTTTTTTTTCTAGTTCCACTAGCTTTAATTGAATCAAAAATGGAAATGTTTATCATAGTCATCTCAAAGAGTGACTGGCAGCATTCACATTAATACATGTTATATTCTATTACAGCAACTCTCAGGCCAAAATACATTTCTAGAAAAGAAAAATTATTTTCAGACCTTAGCACACAAGTAGAGTTTCAAGTAATATTTAATTTATTCATTCATTAGGGGAAAATTAAGGAATATTTGACATTTGAACAGGCAGAAAGAAGATTGATAAAATTTGGATTTGTAATGGGAAAAAGGATTCGGTACAACAAAGGATGCCTTGAGACACACATTGAGTATGAAAATCTTTCTAACATTAAAAAAATTGATCAAAATCTTTTTGCTTGTTAAGTCCTAGTCTAAATAAAATCTCCTTTGGGATACTGGCTACAAAAGCTTTGATAGTCTCCTGCCCACAGCAGAATTAATGAGCTCTCCCTTGGAACTTTCAGCTCAGTAAATTCCTTATAGTTCTTATATTGTCTTGTAATTGATTACACGCTTGTCTTCATATTAGCCAATGCATTACTTATAGCTGAAAATATTACATCCCATCTTCCAATTTAGGAATAACAAAAATATTACGATTTGAAATGTTTGTTGAACTTTTACTCTGTGCTAGGCATTGTGCTAAGCAATTTGCATACATCTATATCAGATAACCTTTGCTGGGCTGCGCTATGCTGTGTTAGGAATTATACTACGACTCTCACTATTTTACAAATGAGGTAAGTGATTACTAATGAGGCCCATTGCCCTGGGTTTCATTAGTGAGTTGCAAAGCTTGGTTGCAATCAAAGCATGTATGACTCCAAAGAACACAATGCTATACATCTTGGTGATCTGCCTCCTGTTCTTAAGCACACTGGCCACTGCTTGCTACATCTTCAAGAGCTATGTCTAGGTGTTAAATTAAGAGAAAAGAATGCATGGTAGAGAAAGATTCAGGAATATGATAGAAGTATGAGCAAACTTGCATGGCTTCCATGTGGTTAAAAAAAAAAAAATCCGTCTGTGTACCAGGGAAGAACCTTCCCAGTGTTGGCAAAATAAACAACCACTTGGAGTCTTCAGAAAGGGATTTGCCCTGCGTGTGTTTAAAGCAGAAACTCCTTAGGGCACCTCTGCAAATGTGCATCCGCCCAGACTTGAAAGGCAAGTCAGTCCAACCCCTCTAATGATGGTAGAACCCAGACTGACTACAGGGCCACCACATCCAGCTTTCTAAACAATTTCATCGGCATCATCCCCAAGCCTCATTTAATCTTAAATAACAGGGAGGCCTTACAAGCGGGTCTTGGAACGTAGCCAAGCTCCTAACAGTGCCTGTTGCAACAGGTCCTCTGATTTTGGACACGTGCTCAGTCAGAGTGGATGGAGGCAGGAAGCAAAGATACTGCCGCAGGGGGATACTGCTGTAGTGAAGGAAGGATGCACAGGGTGGGTAGGAGGAACTTGTTAGCGGACAAGTCGGGGCCAGACGGAGGTGAGTAGGACCAAGCACCAGTAGCAGCAGCGAGTAGCTGTGGGAGCAGCCGCGAAAGACTAATCTGCTGTAGGTTTAATAGTTGAGAGAATTTGGCAGAACTTCCATAGCTAGAGGAGGGATTTCAGAGGTGGAGCCAGAACACTTGAGGTCACAGTGACCTACTCCGTGAAGAAAATCCGAGACTGTTTCTGCACAGCCCAGCCCAGCAACGGAGAAGTCAGCCCTGCTTGACAACTTCGGAGCAAACTCGTCAAGCTGACCTGTTATGTTTGGGTGCTGACTGCCGGTAAACAGATGAGTGCACGCAATTCTTTCTGTAACACAACCATCAGGAATGGAAAAATGAGTCACTCACTTCCTAAATTTGTAACCTGCTCATCAAAAATAACATGACAACTGGCAAAATTTGCTCTAATGAGCAATCCAGTGGTTTCAGCCTGACTCTTCTTTTACTTAAATACTTCTTTTCCCCATCCTATGTTCTCTGTGGCTGATAATACCCACTATGTTACCTAGGCATTGGTTGTTTGATAACAGATCTTTACATCTCACATTATCTTGATCCAGTGTGGCGCGAATTGTTAGAAGGTCTTATTAATAAAATCAAACTTAATGCCAGTTATTGGGGTGAATGCTGGAAGATCAGAGAAGCAGAACAAGCCACAGCCACCTCACCTCGCCAACTCCTCAGCTGATCCTGTTTCCTCAGACTGGAAGCCTCTGAGTCCTCATCCAGAATGAATCTCAGCTGAACTGCTGCTAAAAAGTCTAAAAGCTTAACCAGCCAAAAGCTTCTAGTTTCTGGTCCTCACGTCTTATATACCTTTCTGCTTCCTGTCATCACTTCCTGGAATTAAAGTCGTGAGTCACCATGCCTGGCTGTTTCTAGTGTGGCTTTGAACTCATAGAGATCCAGATGGATCTCTGCCTTAGGAATGCTAGGATTAAAGGTGTGTGTGCCATTTTCTGGCCTCTATGTCTGTCTAGTGGCTGTTCTGTTTTCTGACCCCAGATAAGTTTATTAGGGTGCACAATATTTTGGGGAACACAATATCACCACAGTCCAGAGTTTCCCAGAATATTTACTGAATATGTAGTGTGTAAATTAAAAACATATCCATTTTCTGTATTTCAACAATACAAAACTGACTTGATTAAAAATTAGGTAAAGGATACAAACAGACATTTCTCCAAGGAAATTGTACAAGTGTCCAGCAAGCACATGAAAAGATTCTTAGCACTGCTAGTCATTGTGAAAATGTAAATTACAACCACAAAGGAAGTTCACTGCCACTGTAATGGTTTTAGTGGGGAAAAAAAGTAAAGGAGACAAGAGGTGTTCATGAGAGTGTGGAGAAATCGGAATCTGGTGTACCTTGAATGGGAATGTGAAGAGGGAGGGGTAAATGATATGAAATGCAGGAGGGCTGTCCTCAAAACAAAGTTACAATTATCTTATTACCTAGCAATTATACTTCTACTATATATCTCAAAGAATTAAAAATAGAGAGACCCACTTAGATATACCTAGTTCAGAGCAAGCAGTGTAATTTCCCATGCGCAAACAGAAGCAGCAACTCAAGCATTCACCTGACGAATCCAATGGATAAGTAATGAATGACATATATGCAAAACAGAGTATTATGCAGTCTCCAAAAGACCAAGAGTTCGGGCATATGTGGACGAATCTCAGTGACACCATGTTAAGTGAAATAAGTCAGGCACAAGAGGACAAATGACCTCAGAACTAACAGGTAGAACAAACAGTGGAATCCGTGGGAACGAAAAGCAGTAAAATTGAAAAGAGGGCTAACAAGTAAAATTTGGGGCTGAAGAGGTAGCTCGGAGTAAAGAGCCCTGGTTGCTCTCCCAAGCCACCTGGCTGTGATTCCCAGCACCAACGTGATGGCTTACAACTATTCACAACCCCAGTTCTAAGGGAATCTATGCCCTCTTCTGACCTCCTGGTGTACCGGGCATGCTCATGATGCACATACATATGCACAGGCAAAACTCACACACAGGCATAAAACGAAAAAAAAAATTGTGCTATGTATATGTCCCCAGAATACAATGTACAAAGTACATTTGTCGTTACATATCACACTTTATTATATACATAATGAGTTCATATATTTGTATATAAAGTTTTTATAAATAGTATATACATTCTTTTACTTCGTAAGTCATTAAAGAAATTTTAAGTGACAGTTTATCTACGTGTAGTTATTGATTCACCAGCTGCATTCCCAACAACCATTGTGTAAGACGCAAGTCTATTGAATTCATTCTCAACTGTTTAAAAGATTGGAAATGGCAGCATGGTAGAACACAGTACCTCAGATATATACTGTGAACTGAAATATGGGCTACACTATAACATGTAATTGTCCAGATTCCCAAAAGTCTTTTCTGGATTAATTAGGTCCCTAAGCTTGTAAATCCTAAATGACATCTCTATTCCCATTTTGACAGAAGATCCATGGATAGCTCAGTACTTTTTTTTATTATTATTTCTGCCCAAGACTCCAGCCAAACTTCTATTTCTGGAAAAAGAGAGAAAAAATACAATAGAAGTAATCTTTATATCAGTTCATATTGCTTTATGAATTTTTACTGACAAAACACATCAAAATAAATGGCTCATATAAGTTTTGGGTAAGCACTATAACCAGGAGTTTAAAAGGAAAATGCATGAAAGCCATAATAAATTGGAAAATTTACCTTTATTATTTTCAAAAATTATGTCAATCTTCTAATCATCTGTCAGATCAGTCATCCCTTTGTAATCTGTTATAGAAAAAACTCAGCGTTGTCTTCAGCCTCCTTCCAAGGCCCCCTCGCAAATTCCCCCGTTAAACATAAGGAATTCATTTTCTACTCAGAGTACCTTTTGCTGCGATCGCATTCAATTCTGTGGATCTTGGTGACAAAGTATCCCTGAGAGCTATTACTGGAAATAGCAATAGGAAACAGTGGGACCTCAGAGCCTGTTAACTTCCTTATTTCAAAATTTTCACAAGAGAGTGTGGGAAGGTCACTGAAGAAAAGAAGGCATATTTTAAAACACCTGAGATGTCTTCTCAAGCATCACACAGGCTTTGCAACCACAGAAAAGGAATGCATCACCATTTTCTGGGGAAAAATGGTAGGACTCAACCACAGAAAGGCTTGTTACTTTATGTCACTTTTAGAATTTCTTAGATTCGTACCTCTTGACCACCTAGAGCCAAAAAGAAATTTTTTTCAATGTTTTGCACGCATGTGCACTCATGCACTCTTACACACGCACGCACGCACACACGGGCGCACACACGCACACAATAGGCTAGACAGTCTATGCAGCCTTTGTGATAGTGAAGTGAATATGGAAAGTATTGGCCGTTTAACACAGGAAATCCCAAGGGCAATCAGCACTCTGCTGCCAAAAGAGGGAAGGTTTATCTTGCCAGTCTTCTCATATCCTCCACAGAGATTCCTGGAGGTGAGTGTGGTCTTGCTTTAACCTAAGGCTTTGGTATGTGATTCTTGTCTCTCCTGTTCTATGAAAGACAGCCCTGGCAGGGAATTGGAATGATGTTTGATTCTGTACAGAGAACTATGATTTCAGTTGATAGCACAATCAGAAAATCTGAGAACTATCCTCCATGACCTACCTGGAAACTTTGATCCTTTGCCAGCTAAGAAACCATCTATGAGTGAGTCATCACTCACTTTAAAGACTTCAATATGTTTAAGGCGAGAGTGAATGAAAAATGCTTATATCTAGATCAAGACTAACAATTTCATTATTTGTTGTTTCCTACAATTTGAATATTGCAAAACCTTGCTCAGATCCTCTGTTACATTTGTGATTTGTTTTGTGGCAAGTCATGTGGGAAATCCCTCTACCTTTGGTAATCACTCAAAACACCATAATACTTTCTACCCAGATACTCTATGTCTCACAAAATGGGTCATTATTAGGGGTCATTGAAGCCATAGCATTTATACAATACAGAAAACTATTTGTTTTGCACTCTCCTTCCAGAATCCAATAGTTCTAGTGTGTGACTTAGGCATGGTGGGTGCCCATCCTGCACCCGCTGAGCTTGAATCTTAATATAAGGACTTTATCTTAGCAGACATCTAAGTAGTAGGTCTTTCAGCAAAATCTGCATAATTTAAAGCAGTATTACACTGAGGTTTTCAAGATGATTTTTTAATTAAATAAAGCAACTTAAATATTCATAACTTTAATTCTTGCCTCACCTGAATCAATTCCAACAGTTATACAGGACTATATTTAATCTTTACTGAGGTGGTATTGATAGGCTTTGACTAGGTCAGGGGTATTACAGTTAGAGAGATGCCCTGTATCTTCCAAGACCACTTTCATTATGTACAATCTGTTTTAATATGTTAAAAAATTAGTTTCTTGTATTGAGGAGACATTAGTTCGTTGGTAGTCTGTGGTTCATAACACTAGACAAGGCTTTCTACTTAGCAATGTAGAGAGTTCTCAGAATTCTGGGCTATGAGTCAGATTGCAACAAGTCCTGTTGCTCTCTCTCTGCCTACTGCTATCAGGTATATGGAATGATTAACTCACGAATTACTACAAGCTTGGTGTCATGTGAGAAATGCACTAGGGTGTGTCCTCAGTCTCTGTTTAGCAGAGTTTACAACCTTACGAAATTGTAAGAAAGTCAAAAGGACAGACATGAAACGAGATGTAAGAAGAGTTCAGTTAAGCGAACTTTCATCAGAGAAGTGGAGTGAGGCTTATGGTGAAATTAATATTTGGAATGGACCTTGAATAAAGAATGCAGCCTAAAATTTAAAGAAAGGGAAGTTCACATGATGTGAAGAGCAAATGCATCAGAGACGGAATGATAACGTGAGTGGAGAATGAGGATACCGACTGACTTGACCAGAAGAGGAGGTGAAAGGTTAAACATGAGTGACGATGACTGTGCAGCTCAGCCACACTCCTTTTTCATTCTGAGTATTTTGAAGGGTTTCTAGCATATAGCCTATACTCAGTAACTTACTGAGCTCCACCAAGGAGGTTAGAAAAGGTGTTTCATAATTGGGCAGATAAGTTAGATAGGATGTGACAAATGAGTGAAGGTGTGTGCGTGTGCACGTATGGTGTGTGTATACATATATAGTATTATTTATTGACTCTGTGTGTGTGATATGTGTGTGAGTGTGTGAGTGTGGGCACAAACATGTCACAGCGTGTATATGGAGGCTAGAGGTCCACTTTTTTAAAACTTATTTTTGTTTTATGTTCACTGGTGGTTTTCCTACATGTATGTCTGTGTGAGGGTGTCAGAAGCCCTGCAACTGGAGTCATAGACTGGTGTGAGCTGCCATGTGGTTGCTGGGTATCAAACCCAGGTCCTCTGGAAGAGCATCAGTACTCTTAACTGCTGAGCCATCTCTCCAGCCTCTGGAGGTCCACTTCTGACAGTTGAATCTGACCTTCCCGCATGGGATCTGGAAATTAAACTGCTGTTGTCAGGTTTATAAGGCAGGGGTTTTGCCCTCTTAGCCATCTCAACATATGTATGAAGATGTGAAGAACTTGAAATCATGAAAATACCATACATAGTACCAATGAATCATGATGCTTGGTAAACAAGTGATAGAACAGAAAAGGCAGCAGCTTTTGAATCAGATGAATCGATTTGATGACTCTGGGCAAACTGTTGAATGTTCTGCGCTTCCATTACTTTGCAGAAAAGCAGAATGCAATCCCCACCTTGCACGACTGTAGAAAAAGTGAACTGAAATGGTAGAGAACACGTTCCCAGCATGGACTGTGGGATTGTTTGGTTTTACTAGTTTTTGCTCAGTTAGAGAGTGGTTCAAATGGGACAGGCAAGGAAGACAGACAAGCAGCTGGCCTGGTCAGTTCGGTGTTATGGTAAACATCTAAGAGAGTCAACTTGACTTGGCATAAAACTGTCTTTGTTACACAAGGCAAATAGGATGAGAATAATTATGCTTTGATGCAAATAAGAGAGGCTTGTTTGTAAATCAAAAAATACGGTTTCTGAAAAAAAAAACTTGATTTCCAGCCATCTATTCCTGTGTAAGCATAATTACACTTCTCAATTACTTTTCTGCTCATTTAATATTTCTTTTGGTGTGGTTATCAAACCTATGGCCCTGCAATACCCACCAAGTGCTCCATCACTGAGCTGTGTCTCCATCCTCCCAATGACCCCCTGAAGTGTCCTTTCAGGGGGTTCTGACTTCATTAACAAACCTTCATGGAGTTTTCTTTTTAAATGAACAAAGCAGATGTTGCGGGAAAACAATGCATATGTCTAATGCTGTGACATTCCAAGGAGAGAAACACTTGGAAAGTTATGTTCAAGTCAAGCTCAGGAATTGTTTTGCAAATTGTCTTCAATGAACTAGAAGAACACTGGTTTATTTTGGCAAATGATGACTCAGAGGGTTCTTCTCAAAGCACCAGTTCAGGCCCTGCTATATTTTTTTCCTTTTATGTAATTAGTTTTTTTTCTTTACATAATATATCATGATTACAGTTCCCCCTCTCTACACCCCCCAGCTCCTTCCTACCTTCCCTCTTATCTAGCTCTACCTCCTTTCTGTCTATCATTCAGAAACAAACAGGCTTCTATGGGATAATAATAAAATAAAATATAAGATAAAACAAAAACTAAGACATCCAAAATTTTGTCCAAAACTAAATTGGACAAAAGGAGCAAACAGGAGGGAAAAAAAGCCTAAGAGAAAGCACAAGAAACAGAGAGCCATTCTTTCTCACACTCAGTAATCCCATAAAAACACTAAGCTGAACACCGTATATACCCAAAGGACCTTTAGGCTAAAAGAAAAAAGAAAAAGATATATAAATAAAATAAAAAGAGTAACAAGATAATATTTTTAAAGGGCAGTGGGAACCCTAACATGATATTATGAAATAAGAACCTCCAAAGATGCCACTGAGTTCATTTTTCTGTTGTCCATCTACTGCTGGGCATGGGGCCTATTCTTGTGTAGTTTGATTCCCCAGTGAGACTCCCTTGTAGGAAACTAATTTTTCATTTGTGAGTGGTTGTCATATGGAGATGGTAGCTTCTGGGTTAGAGATGGGGGGGGCATGTTTTCATCTCTCCTTTCAGCTCTAGGACCCCAACTGGTGCTGACTAGTGCAGGAGCTGTACATGCTGCTTCAGTCTCTGTGAGCCCACATGTGTATTGATCATGTTGATTTAGAGCACCACGTTTTCTTGGTGTCCTCCATTCTCTCTGGTTCTTACATTCCTTCTGCCCCCTCTTCCACAGGATTCCCTGAGCTCTGGGGGGAAGGGTTCGGTGGAGACATCCCATTGGGGATGAACTCTCCAAAGTCTCTCACCCTGCATAGTGTTTGGCTGTGCGGCTCTGTATTCGTTCTCATCTGATATAGGAGGAAGTGTCTCTGATGATGGCTGGGCAAGGCATTGATCTTCTTCCCTGGCCCAAGTCTCTGGTACAGTTTTTAAACAATATATAAACATGAAAAAATCGAATACTAGAGATTAGTGAAGTAGCTTAGTCAATGTATTAATTGCGTTTATGTTGTGATAAAATTGTATATTTAAAGCAACTTAAGGAAGAAGATTTACTTTAGCTCACACTCCCAGAAGACTAGAGTCCATAATGGTAGAGAAAGAAAGGCAAAAGATAGTAGTATCAGGAAGTCAGTTGACCATAATTTATCTGTACATGAGACAGAGACAGAGAGAGACAGACAGAGAGCAAGAAATTGGGCAAGGCTGTAAGTCCTCCAAGCCTATCCCCAATGATATACTTCTTCAGCACTTCCTAACGGGTCCATAACCTCCCCGAATCAGCTCTACCAACTAGACATCAAGTTCTCAAACACAGGAGCCTATAGGAGACATTTCTCCATCAAACTGTCACAGTCATTATAGTGCTTGTTGATTAAGCATGAGGACCTGAGTTCAAACCCCCAAATCTGTATAAAAGTCAAGTGTGGAAGCATGTGCTTGTATCATCGAGCTGGATGTTGGAGACAGAAGGATCCCACAGAATAACTGGGTAACCAATCTTCCTAAACTGGTAAGGTCCAGATTCATTTAGAGATAAGCTCAAATGATACATTTGAGAGTGATTGAGGAAGTCACCCAACACATTTGACTTCTGGCCTCCACACATCTACACACATCTGCACACACACACACACACACACACACACACACACACACACACACACACACACACATACACACACACTAAAAAGATTAAATACTGATTTATATTGACCACAATATTTGCTTAGGCTGTCAATAGTAGGAAATAATGTCAGTATGTCCTAGTAAAGGAATAAGAGGTCAACTGTCTAAAGTGTAAATGTCTTCCCTGGAGCTACTTCCAATAATAGGAAAAGAAATAAAGATGAGTCATTTTGTGTACTCTTTTAACAAAATAATACATCTCACTAGGAAATAACAATAATCTTAATTTTATTTAAAAATCCTTTGCTTTTGGGATTTACTCAAGCATCCTGAAAGGTGAAATATTTGTTCTGAGTCACACAGGACTGAAAAAAAAATTGATCTGCTATCCACTTCCTCAAACAAGCTAATGATAGATGATCAATGATGCTGAGAAATAATCTAAGCGAGAGTAGAGTGAATATGAATTCCTCCACAGCTATATATGTGCATTCTATAGGCAAAGTGAGTCTTTTCCTGACTAATAATAAATCTAAAAGCATGAAGACAATATGTGGAGTTTCACGGTTTTGGTGTCTTCTCTATACAATGATTGAGAAGATAAATATGTCCCCACACGAAGAATTCTGTCTTACAAACAATTCTCTCCAATTCCTTATGATGCCTTGTTTCCAGTGAAAGGAAGTGAAAAGAAATATGTGTGTGGCGTACCCTTATTTTAAACATGTTCAGTAGGGCCTCAGAGCATCAAGGATGAAAATCTAACCCCAGGAATACTGTAAGCAATGCATCTGAACCTGCCTACTATGTAGGATCAGGTCTTGGTTTCCTCAGATGGGTGTCCATGGGCCAGTGTGAATAAATCCCGTGATGTTGCCTGACTTTTTCTCGTCGGGTGCAGGCCACTGCCTCCCGGGATGACAACAGTTTGCTTGCTTCCCCTTCCCATGGCTCACCTTCTGATCTTCCGCTCCAGTCTCCACGGGTTTCATTCTTCCACAACAGCTCTCGCTCCGAGTCCCTCTGGCTGTTTTACTCTCCTTCTGTTTCATTAGAGTATGAGCTTCCTGAAAGGAGAGGTAGAACTTTTACATCTCTAGCATGCAGCATAACGGGAGGCTACAGAGTCTAACAGATGAGAAGAGTGAGGCTTGAGTCAATTTCAGGTAGACATCCCTTAAGAAAGGTTTGGAAACTATCTGACATCAGGTACAATCTGATAGGACACCAAGTTTCCCGAAGGTCATTGTGACTGTGCAGTTGCTCACTGTAATCTACTCTCAGGATGCAGCATTTAAAAAAAAAAACAACTTTCATGGACCAGCAAGAATGGTTACCTGAGTTTGATTTTGTAATTGTATGGTGGAAGGAGGAGATGACCAAATACAAGCTGTGTTCTGACTCGCACCTGTGCCGTAGCACATAAGCATGCATACACCCCAGGCACAGACACATGAACACACACAAACACACACACACACACAAACACACACAAACACACACACACACACACACACACACACACACACACACACAAACACCCTAAACAAATGTAAAAATATTTTTTAAATGTATACTTGGGCCTCTAATTCCTCCCCCATATAAGAATTACCAGGAGGACACCTGAACTCCAGATACACCAGAAATTTCACCTTGTTGGCAAGCTCTGTAAAGGTCCTCTCTTCTCTGAAAGACACTGGCTTCTATTTATCTCAGAAGAAAGCGTGTTTTGCTTCTTCACTTTGCTGAAGGTCATTTGATGAAAACAGTGTACCTTTTCTAGAGAATTCGGGAAGTGATAGAAATAAAGTATAAATACCCAGAAATGGTATCTATCAAGAGACCATTATACCAGGCACATAAGTTTCATATGGCTCTGTCATATAAACTTAAAAACTGAAAAATAATGGCTTCGCGTGGAAATACCGGGGTCTCTCCACTTCCAGCCCATGGTAAGCTCCTGAGATAGAGGTAAAGGTAGGGACTCACCAAGGACATTTTAGCTGAATGGAATACCAATGAAGAGCTCAGGATCTTTGAGGATAGCTGTGCAAAGCAAATTTCTTGTTCCTGCTGGCAACTTTTGGAAAATATATCCTTCTCATGATACTTTGCATAGAACCACACATCTTCAATCAATTTGCATAGTCTGTAAAAGCAATTCACAATTGTACTCATAAGTAGAGTCACCTTAACACTTGCACACTGCATGTGTGATGCACATACATATATATTGTGTATACATGCTTATTTTTGCTATGGCTAAAATTATATAGACAACTATGTGTCTGCCCAATGGATTTCTATTGCTGCAATTCAACATCTGCTGATACGGTCTGTAACTTATCACACTAAATAGTCGTTAGTCATTTTCTGCTTGTTCAGTCTTTACAAAAGTAATTGAGCTCTGTAAGTAACTATCATTCTTCTTCTGAAATTATTTCATCAGAAGTCCCAGTGCTTTTTGTTCCTCTAGGCATTGTTTTTCTTTGAATTGAAGAAAAAAAATGACAACTGATTGCTATGGTATAAGAAGTTACCCTCAAGAGTGTTCAAAGGGAGCACCTTTAGTCATAATGAAAAAAAGGTGGCAATACAAGGTAGTTCACTTGTCTCCTAGTATCAATGAAAGAGACGGTAATACAAGATAGTCTAGTTGTCTCTTAGTATTAATGAAAGACAGGAGTTAATACAAGGTAGTTCACTTGTCTCCTAGTATTAATGAAAAAAAGGCAGTAATACAAGGTATCAATGAAGAAAAGGCGGTAATACAAGGTAGATCACTTGTCTCCTGGTATCAGTGAAAGAAAGATGGGTAATACAAGATAGTCTACTTGTCTCCTAGTATTAATGAAAGACAGACAGTAATACAAGGTAGTCTGCTTGTCTCCTGGTATTCATGAAAGACAAGCATTAATACAAGAGAGTCTACTTGTCTCCTAGTATCAATGAAAGACAGGCAGTAATACAAGGTAGTCTACTTGTCTCCTGGTATTCATGAAAGACAAGCATTAATACAAGAGAGTCTACTTGTCCCCTAGTATCAATGAAAGACAGGCAATAATGCAAAGTAGTCTACTTGTCTCCTAGTATCAATGAAAGACAGGCAATAATACAAAGTAGTCTACGTGTCTCCTAGTATCAGTGAAAGACAGGCGGTAATACAAGGTAGTTCACTTGTCACCCATTTCTCATATAATAGACAAGCTGCTTTAAAGGTATTTATTATCAGGTTGTGTCTTGTCTGTTCTAGTTTTGTCTTGTCTTCTTCCGTTTTGTTTACATTAAAGAGTGAATGGCATGGAAGTTGCAGGAGACCTTTCTATGTCACTCATCTCCACCACTCTGAAAATGCAGTCAGGGAAGACCTATATGGTCATTCTACCCCTAACAGAAGAATGCACGTAAGAGAACCAAGAGGAGGTGAAATCATCAACCTGGGCCCCATGAATCTGAGGGGAAGGTGTTGTCTCTATTGCACTGAGATCACACTCTCAGAAGCAAGAGTCTAGAAAGCCTTGAAAAATCAGCTTCTTCAAACTCACGACTGAACTGCTGGCAGTTCCCCTGGAAAAATAACCCACATTAGAAATCGGGAAGGAATCATGTGTTCTTCATAAAAACTGCCCAATTTAAGGAATGTCTATTTTGAAATTTTCATTGGTTTAAAAGTGTATTTGAAGATACCTTACTGAAAAGTCAGTTTTAAGGACTAAAAAGATGGCACAGTCGGTCAAACGCTTGCTGCACATGCCTGGTGGCCTGCATTCAGATCCCTGGTACCCACATAAAAGGCTGGTTGCAGCCCATGTCTGCTTGTATTCCTAGCACTGGGGAAGTGAAGACGGGAGGATGTTAGAAGCTTGTGACCAGCCAGTCTAGCTGAATTGGTGAGCTCCAGGTTCAGGGAAAGAACCTGTCTCAGAAACTAAGGTGGACTGTGATAGAGGCAGGTACCTGATGTTGGTCTCTGTCCTGACACACAAATTAATAAAAAAAAAAAGTAAGTGAAAATTATGTTTTTATACTCATCATGAATTGAAACCAGAAGTGTGTGTGTGTGTGTGTGTGTGTGTGTGTGTGTGTGTGTGTGTATCACTATGTAGAAAAATATAAATCAATATTTTAGATCTGGAGTAGAATTCTGACAAAACATAGAATTTTGGCTGAGATCTTCATATTATTCTCTTTTTTCGTTACTCGATAGAAACAGAAAACAACTTTGTAGGGGGTCATAATGTCTTTAAATGCGAAATATCTCCTAATTATTAAAAAATTCTTCATATTATAAATTACATTGAAATATGTATTAAAATATAGACTGTCACACACTTTTGCCAACGTGTTTATCCATGGGTGCTGAGAATGAAATTACCGATGCTTTTCTTAATTCAGGATACATTTTCATTTTGTCTTCCATGCACTCTAGCCAGATGAGTGGGCAGTTATTTTGAAGGTTGACAATCTGCTCCAAGTTTTGGAATACAGGCAAATCCCCCAAGAAAGAACAGAAAAGACTTGCAATCCTAGTTCAGAGTGTGGAGAATATATGGGCTTTCGTAATAAAACAACACTTGAGGAAAAAACATATCCTGGCATGGCTATTTACTGATGTTGTCATCTTGGGGAAGTTGTTGCTGTTGACTCTGCCTTCATTTCCCCACTTTTATGATGGGGTAGTGGACACCTTCCAGAGCTGTGCTAGTGATTAATGAGTACATTAAATGTTTTGTTTTGCGCCTGACAAATTTCTTTTTTTTAATTTATTTATTTTTACTTTATGTATATTGATGTTCTTCCTGCATGTTCATGTGAGGGAGTCAGATCTCCTGAAACATGAGTTACAGACAGGTGTGAGCTGCCATTTAGGTGCTGGGAATTGAACCTGGGTCCTCTAGAAGAGCAGCCAGTGCTCTTAACCACTGAGCCATTTCTCCTGCCCAATGCCTGACAAATTTCATGAGCTTTCAATCAGTAGTATTTCTCATGTTCTGCCCTCTCTTCTTCTCCACTGTTCATACTTGTTTCTTTATGGTAATGACTTTTTTTTCTATTCTGCAACAGACAATTGATAGACAACCCTGACTTCTGATAGTTATGGAATCTGTGGTACCATAAATACATCCTGTTTCTGGGCCTCATGAATTAGTTTTTCATCATTATTGGACAAACAGGAGCATCCTGGGTATTATAAATGGAAGAACTGTTAGGTGAAATGCTCCTTCAATCCCAGAAATGCCACCACAAAGCCATGTGCCATCACTGGAATCTGTTGACCTAGTTACGCCATCTCCAATTCTATTCCTGATAGCCTATAATTAGGATGGTCTGAAATAGCCTGAAAACACTCAGTGCCAGCATTTATCCCAAAAGGCAAGTCACAAAACCTTCAATAAGGCCTTTTCTGAAATTTGCTTTTAAATCAACAGATTTGACAACATTTCAGCATGGAGAGAGATGGAAAGGGGTGAGGAAAGAGGTGAAGTAGCTAGAGAGAAGTCGGAATGAGAGGGGAGAAAGGGGGAAGGGAAGGGGTAGGAAGGGAAAGGAGGAGAGGAGAGAGGAGAGAGAGAAAGAGAGGGAAATAATTTCTCATTTTTGTGTGTTTCATCAAAATGCAAAGCAAGGTCTTTCCCAAATTCATTAGCGGGTATCTCAGATCCATGCAAAAAGGCTGGGAGAGTCACCCCAAATAAAACAACCCCAATAAGTAAATAAAACAAACAAATCTTTACATCAACATAGTTTCTGCTTTTATGTCTGGGTCTAGTACGAACAGAGAAGCACTTCGAAAGAACTAAGTATGAATATAACAGTATTTTCAACCCCAAATGTCCCCCTACCCTCTCCTCCCCCCCCCCACAAACAGCGCTTCAGAAATCCAACACCTATCAAATATTTCCTCAGAAATGCCAGATTGCTGGGATTTTAAAGAGTTCCACTTTTTTTCTTCCCTTTTTGACATTTAGACAGATTGAATTTGAGAGAGGAAGTGACTCTGAGTCCAGACTGCCCCGCACCACTGTCAGAGGAAATAACCGAAGCAAAATGAAGTGATAATATACTGTAGAATATTTAACAGAGAGAATGAAGCAGGAAAAATGGCAATCTGAGACTACACAACTGGTCCCCAAAATAAATGTAGTCTCCTGTGCAACATCAGACGCCAGCCAACTACAGGAGATCATGAAATAGTAGAATTACCTTGCTCTGTGGGCTGTGTGTTGACATAGGAGCACTTAGACCCCAATAGTCAGGGGAGCTGGCTCTTTCCCCCAAGTTTCTGCCATCATTTGTCACAGAGCCTGTCAACTTCCCTCTCTTCCCCTTTCTGTATATTCAACAGCGAGAGAGCTAGCAAGTGACTATCTTAATGACTGCAGCATGTTGTGGTGTGAGGCCTGACAGATAAAGTACAACCCTAGGCCCTTATGCCACAGCGTGAATGAAGTCAGAAAAATCCAAGGGAGGATATTAGCAAGGTTCTTTCCATTCTGGAGAAGACTCAAGGTGACTAGGGACATTGAGATTTCCTGCCCAAGGAAAGATTTGATAAATAGGGTGGTGAAGGAAAAACACAGCCCCCTTCTGTGAGTTTAATGAGAAAACTGCCACCTCCTGGGGAATGAAGGAAGAATGCTGAGGTAGGATCTTCGCATCATGCAAAGTTGAAACTCTGGCAAAAGTTTCTTCATCTTTCTTCTGCTGAAACGTCAGAGAGGAGATTCACTTGGAAGAGGGAATTGTTTTAAAGACTCTTGCCACCTCTTGTTCTCAAATGAGTGGAGACTGGTACCTGAGTAGGCCAGTTTGTCCATGTGGGTGACTGAAAGACCTCTCTTTTCTTTGCTGGCAAATTCCCTCTCCATCTTCATGGTGAGGCTTTCAGGTGTCTGACTCGGCTGCCCACCAAGCCTGAGACCATCACCAACCAGGGGACCATCCCATCCCTATTTCTTCTCTCATTCTCTTCCCTTTCTTCCTTCCGTCTACCCTTTCTTTTTGCCTTCATTTCAACTCAAGGATGATCTTCCATCACAGAAAAGCCAAAATCAGGTTCCAGAGGTTTAAGTGAAGAAATTACTTAGAAAAAGTCACAAGTGATAGCCAACAGAAATCAGCTACAAGGTTTTCCTGGGACAATTATCCACTTAAGAACACACATAAATACAGTGAAGAGTTTTTCACTGAAAAGAAAAATGATTAGACCTGATTCCTAGATGCAGAAAATGAAGTTATTTAAACCTTGGGTCAAGTTTATCCAGTTGTGTGAATGTCATCAATGAAACAGTGACCATAATTTACAGTGATGAGATACTAAGATGTAGGGACAGAGTGAAATTGGAAGAATGGTTTGCTCAAAGTTCCTCTTAAAATTTTGCAGTTCTTTGACCTACTCTGGTGATGGGATGGCCAAACACCCTAATTGTCGTGCTAGAAACTCCATCCAACGACTGAGGGATCTGGGTGCAGAGATCCATGGCTAGGCCCCGGGTGGAGCTCTGGGAGTCCATTTAGCGAGCAAGAGGAGGGTTTATATGAGCGAGAATTGTTGAGACCAAGGTTGGATAAAGCACAGGGACAAATAGCCAAATGAATGGAAACACATGAACTATGAACCAATGGCTGAGGGGTCCCCAACTTGATCAGGCCCTCTGAATGGGTGAGACAGTTGATTGGCTTGATCTGTTTGGGAGGCATCCAGGCAGTGGGACCGGGTCCTGTGCTCATTGCATGAGTTGGCTGTTTGAAACCTGGGGCCTATGCAGGATCACTTGGCTCGGCCTGGGAGGAGGGGACTGGACCTGCCTGGACTGAGTCTACCAGGTTGATCTCAGTCCGCGGGGGAGGCTTTGCCCTGGAGGAGGTGAGAATGGGGGGTGGGGCTGGGGGGAAGGTGAGGGGGACGGGAGGGGGGAGAACAAGGGAATCCGTGGCTGATATGTAGAACTGAATTGTATTGCAAAATAAAAAAAAAAGAATATAAGAAATTTGCAGTTCTTAAGATACATTTGTTCAGTCATTGAAATTAAAAATATGGGGGAAGCAAGTTAGATTCTTGGCTCAGCTACTAGGGACCCTTGCTGATCTTGTAGAGGACCCTAATTCCATTTCCCAACACCCACATGACAGCTCATAACCACTTATAACTTCCACCTCAGAGAATCCAACCCCCCTCCGTTTTGGCCTGGTGGTCCTGCACACATGTGTGAACAAGCACTCACTCAGGCAAACACATATTCATGTCAAGTCAATCTAAAAATCTTTTCTGATGCTGAAGAAAAGGTTTCGTGGTTAAGAAGAGCACTTGTTGCTCCTATAGGGGGCCTGGGTTTGGTTCTCTGCATCCCTGTCAGCTAGCTCACAACCACCTGTAATTCCAGCTCTAGGGGACCAAAGGCCCTCTTCTGAACTTCAGATTTCACACACACATGACATTCACACACACACACACACACACACACACACACACACACACACACAGAAATGGAAAAAAGTTAACAAACATGCTTACTTCTGCATCATAGTGATCACTTCAGCTGCACTTATACTAAAATTGAAAGAATACAGAGAAGATTAGCATGGCCCCTGTCCAAGGATGAAATGCAAATTTGTGAAGTGTTCCATATTTAAATAAAATAAATAAATAAAAATAACAAACTACAACAAATTTTCCCTCCCCCAAAGAAAAGTTTACAAACACCTTATCACATTATTTCTTAAAATGACTTTAGTTATATATTATTTAATAAGTTGAAACTTTTTTCTTACATAATCACAAGGACTTAAAAATATTGATGAAAATTATTTAGCATATCCACTTAAATTTTAGTAGAAAATATTTATGATATAGTAATATATTTAATATTGAATAGATGATTTGAATTAACTTTCATAGATGGGTACATTTATAAGCTTAAATGAACTTTCAGTATGAAACAGCCATTTTTATTAGGAATTAAGTTAAATTCAGTTTTTTAGATTCAGGAAAATTATTGAAAATTTTAGGAAGACTTATTGATCATTTAAACAAACTGCTTTTAACAATTTAAGTTATATTTTGTAAATTCATTATTTTAAATGTTTTAGTTTTAATTATAATAATTGCATATTTTATCAATGATAATTATAATTATAGGTATCCTTTATTTAATATCTATAAGGTACCAGACATGCTTTTTATATTTAATTCTTAACTAACAATCTAATGCAAATGAAGAAATTCACATTCAAACATTCTAAAAACAGGATAACCAATTAAGTGCCAAAGCTGAACTTGAACTCAAGTTGGCTTCTCTCTCATTCTATCCTTCCAACCTGATAGTACTTAGCCTTAACATATGGTATATATGACATTGAATTTTCATGCATTTTCCACCATAAGTAAATAAAAATACTCCAAAGACAGTTTTCAAGACACAAAAACAGCACAATAATGGTAAAGTACAAATTTTAACTAAAAATTAAAGTTAATCTTTTTTTTTCTCCTTTGGCTAATGGAAATAGTCCTGATTTGTGCCAGAGGATACTCAGTGGTGAAAATAGACACCATTTGCTTTGAGAGCCTTAAATTTGTTATTAGTTCTACATTATACATATTGTTATGATTTTCATTTTGATGAGGTTGTAAGATCTTGTCATGGTATTCCCTTGTGCTCTGTTCTTGGACATTAATTATATGAAAATAGAACAATTTTCCTATACAAAGGAAAGGTATGGGACAAGAGAGGCTGACTGACAGCCTCAATTACTTTACTTCTGTATGATACATAGGGCACCATTTGAACCTGTAGCAATTTTCTGGCATGAGGAGTATCAAAAGCATACTCCATGGATGAGAGAAAGGATAGCAGTTCCTGCGATTACCCTGGCAATTGTCCATCTGCTTCAGAAGGTAGTGTTTAACCTGCAGATAATCATGGGGAAATAGTTTGATGATGCGTGTCAAGTTTTTAACTTTTTTTCCTGGGTGGAGGCAGAGTGGGGATGGGAGTGGTTAACAGTGCAAACTTACAGCTTCCCTACTAGCTCCGTGGCATCACAGGCATAGACAGTACAATTTTGAGCATCTTCTCACAAAACAAACTAAGAAAATGGTGCCATTCAATGAAATAAATTCTAATACAGATTCCAAACTCTAGCTTTCCTTAAATAGATGGAGTGGCATCAGATGAAATTTATAGTATGTCGCTGTTAGTGTTCATTCTTTCATTTCAGAATCACTGAATCACCATTAATGCAAAGGGATTCATTTGGAAAATTTTACTTATATGCTATTTTATAGTTTGTTTACATGTTATCTCATGTGCTATTCATATGTTTTATGCCTTTTGAGCTTGCATGTTTTTTCTGTGTTACAGCCAAGTCGATGTAGCTTGAAAAGAGAAGGATGATCTTGTCAAGTAGATTTTCCCTTCTTATGTCACTTAACTAAGGTGGCATGCCGTTGGCATGTTAATCTTCTAGGTTACTGTAACCAAGAGCTTCATAGTGTAAGTCAGTCAATTACAGAGAAATTTCATGTTTAAATGTTTCTTTGCTTTCATTATTGAAGAATTTCTTTTTGACACAACCTCAAATTTTGTTTGTTTCACTGACAAATAGTTATTTAAAAAAAGATGAAAAATGTGTCTTCCCAGCAAGAGCAAAATCTATGCACATATCTATGTAGCCATGTTGCATGTGAAATACCTAGCTTCCAATTAGTTCTTCATGGGGACTTGAACATCCCAGAATCTAGAAAACTAGGGAATTTAGAGGCAATGAATTCTTCTGTCACTTTTCATCAGTTTCAGTAAATCCAAAATCACCACGTCATGTAGATATTTTATAAATTATTAATATTAATTTACTCATACATCTAGCAAATGTTATATTTTTGAATGGCTTACAATGAGCAAAGAACTGTTCTGCGTTCACAACAGATATGTAGAGTTTGGAATCTGTATTAGAATTTATTTCATTAAATGGCACCATTTTCTTAGTTTGTGAATGAAAATATGACACAATATAAGAAAACAAAACATTCCCTGCTCTCAGATAGTTCACATACTAGTGGTAAAAATAAGAAATCAGCAGAAAGAACACATAGCAAAAATAGAAATAGATGCTAAGGGGAAACTCAAGAAAGGGCAAAAGTACGCTAAAAGGAGGGTGTTGAAATTTTCGATATGGTGCCATTAAAGATCTCAAAAGAGAGTGGAAATAAACGGGTACTCTATCTACAGAAAACTGTCACAGTCATGCGCTGTCTGGTACAGTAACCATTAGTCATATTGTGCAATACAGCTAGGAAACCCCACCATCACATAGAAGGTCAATGATGCTGCTCCCAAAGGAAAGATAACACAAATTTAATGTCCCCAAAGAGGAGAACAGCAGAAGCAGCAGTACAGAGGTGAGTGTGGCTGTACCCTGTGTGAAGGATGCATAGAGGAGAGCTATCAACTAGGACCAGGGTACTTAGATCCATGCTGGGGCTTTAAGACATCACTTGGGAGAGATGGAAAACCTTTGGAATGTGCAGAGTGGAAGAGTGCTCTAGTCTGATTTGCACTATGTCAAGGTCACTCTGACTGCTGTTTTGAGAATTAAGTAAAAGAGCCAAGGTTCTAAGTCCAGAGATCATTGTAATCATCCAGGGCAAGGGAGTGATAGTTTGGAAGAAGTGGATATCAGACTGAGAAGTGGTTGGTTAAGTTCTAGATGGATATTGCAGCAAGACAAAGGTATAAAGAGTATCTAGAAATCCTTTTACACCATAGAGTCTGGAAAAGCATGCCAAGATGTTAGCTGGCTGAACTATACAGCACATGTGAATATCTGTTTCTCCGTCCTATATCAGTTCTGATGCTAGTGTTCCATCTTGTCCTCCAACATGTACTAACTCTGCCTTCTCAGAAAACACAGAAGTAAATTTTTGGTGTTGCATAGTATTAATTATGTAACTGATAAACACTGAATGATAGTGACAGAGTAATAAATACAGTCATCACTTAGGAAAATAAATACCCACTAACTGATTCTTACACACCATTGTGAAGGATGCAGTACTTAACAGGGATTTTATTGGTGGACAGTTCTACTTGTGGAAGTTTATGAATGCCATAGAATTTAGCTAAAAGGTATATAATAGATATGTAAGACACATAAAACGCCATTTCTGCTGCTTTATCTACAGCATTTCACTTGTCATTCAACAATCAGATTGTGGATCCACAACTATTACCAAAGCAAATTCTTCAAAATTCTGTAGCTGAAGGAGTTGAGAATTCATTCCAAGAGGAATACTGCCTGCAACTCTCATGAGATGGCTTTTGTGCTCAGTGTCAATAAACACTTTAAAATGAACAAATATTGGGTCTGGAGATGACAGATCTGTTAAGAGCACTAACTGCTCTTCCAGGGAATCCAGATTCTATTCCCAGCACTTACATGGCAGCTCACAACCATCTGTAACTCAAGTCCCAAACATTGACACCTTCTTCCAGCTCTCATAAGGCCAGGCATGCATGTGGTACATAGACATATAAAAGCAGGCACAACACCCATACGCATAAAAGTTTTAATATTTTAAGTGAACAAATATAAATATTTAGAGTTTTGAGATAAGGCAAATGCATTTTGCCCTTTTATGTTTCAAATAAGCCGAGGTAAGAATTTCTTTCATTATTTTTCTGATTCTCAGTTCCTCTTCACTGCTGAGGAAGGTAATAATTGGGAATAGACTTCAAAGGAGTATGCATTTAGGGCAAAGAAAGGTCAGTTAGGCTGACAATTTGTTTGTATGCTGTTGTGACACTTGTTCTTATATGACTATGAAGAAAGTGCATTTAATTTTCACATCAATCAAGTAGCCAATGATATGAGAAAGTAAACCTTATCTTTTCTTTAGGTTTATCCACAGAGAGGTAAAGGGCAACATCAAAGTGCTCGAATTTTCTCATTTGATAATACTGCTCTAAAAGCTTATGAGACATGATTTATTCTGTTGTTTAAATGCTACCTTCAGTACAACCCAGAGAAATTAAATTCATTTTAGTCACAATCACTTCAACATGAATTAGTTGATAAAGATCTCTTCCCTCTTGGCAGAAAATACTAGGAAGTGTTTGAGCACAGAGTTGTGGAAGGAGTAAGAACAAAGACCGTCAATTTTGCTAGTTTGCGTTGTCCACTCCAAGTGTCGAGAACCTGTACAGAAAGAATAATTTCTAAAACAAGAAACTGCACAAACAGTTTCGTGTTGTCTGTTGAGGAGTATAACTCGATGCACTCTTAAACTTTTCTGTCTTTCCTTTGATTTGGTGCAGCAGGACAGTTATCAAGAGCATGACCATCAGTCGTAAAGCCAACCATTACTTCCTCAGGCTCCAAGAAAATAACTTACTCCTCTTCAATGTTTGGCTGAATAGTTTTATAAAGGAAATAATGATGACAGACAAACCAATGAAGTAGCATACGGCATGATGGTAAGTCACCTAAAGAATACGTATTACAATTTTTCTTCCCCCAATTCCCCTAATACTATCCTTTGGATCAGTCATCATTAATTTTCATTCTGCCTGTCTATCTACAATATCCATTTTCCCCCAATAGTTTGCTCCCATTAAGAATTATTTAGAATCTGGCTTATGGAAAAAATCTTTGAGGGCTTTGAGAGCAGTGGAAAACATTCCTTTCATATACGTAAGTAATATGAGAATCAGTCTTGGTGGGACTTTGTGTAGGAAGCTGTGTAATCAGCCAAAAAAAAGTGTATATTCCCAGAGGTGTGTCAATTGGGGCTGCAAAAAAAAGGGGTGGACAATGAAATAGAAACAGTCATGAAGCAAGCATGGATGTGTGTGTGTGTGTGTGTGTGTGTGTGTGTGTGTGTGTGTGTGTGTGTGTGTGTGTGTATTGGCAATGAAATAGTCTGTTTTGTGGCTGTATGTCACGGCTAAATTGTGAAGAATGCCTGTTTTTAATGACCTTGATCTTCCAAACATAAAGGAATTGTAAGTGATTGTAAATGAATAAAATAATGAAAGAATGTTATCAGATTGTGTTTAGCATCGTGTAAGTGACTCAAGAACAAAACTTGCTCTAGATATTTCCCTATAAATGTATTCCAGTAAGAATGTTAAGGAATACGGAAAGTAGAGTAAACATTCCCAGTTCATTCAAATTTAATGGATGGCAGTGGTACCTATAGTTTTGTGCGGCTTTCTTCAGTGATAATTTTACATGCTTTACTTCATTTAAGGATTGCCCTAGCTATGAAGTAGTTGTGAGGATATCCACTGTTGTCCTGAGAAAACTGAAACCCAAAGACACTGAACAAGAGAGAGGCCAAGTCAACACCACAGCCTAGCTAATAGAATTACTTGACTTTTCACCTTGCTCCCTGAGGTTTATGTCACCCAGCTCTATCCCACCTCCTTCCCGTCCCTTAATTTGTCATCTAAGAAACTTCCAGCAATACAGTCTTGGTTCTGACACTGATATATAGAGCTTAGTGGATAGTGAATTTATTGAAGTAGAAGAATTAAATGAAGGATTATACTAAGGAAGGTACAGAGCTGTGAGGAATTAGTGATGTCTTGGAAACTCTAACCTCAAAATAAATCAATCTAGCTAGATGTTGGTGGCTCATGTCTTTAATCCCAGCATTTGGGAGGAAGAGCCAGGCCTCTCTATGAATTTGAGGCCAGCCTGGTCTACAATGTGAGTTCTGAGACAGCCAAATTTACACAGAGAAATCCTGTCTCAAAAAACCAAAAATAAATAAATAAAATTTAAAACAGTAAATCAATCCAAAATTTTAATAAATCATCCAGGAACCCACACAATCATTCTCATGATGCCACTCTTCACCAGTCACAGAACTTACTGTTGAAAGCGATTAATGCCTTTTTCTTAACATCAAATCCTTTTCATATTTTCTTTTTTGTGCCATCCTCATTTCAGACCAATTTATTTGGCTAATGTCTGTACTTCAGAGTCAGTTCAGTAGTTCATTTGCACAAGACCCTCCACCTCATCAATTAGAGGTGGTGGTGGGTAGGGGAATTTGATACCACAGCCATCTCTGTCTGGTTCTCTTCGTGTGGTTTTACAGTCATCTATTACCTATCTCTCTAGACTGTGGTTTCTCTAAAGGATGAACTGTGGTGTAATCGTCTTGGGCACATAGCACAGACAACATGCTGGTGAATGCTTAGGGGATGAATAGATAACCACTGATTTTTAGGGGAAGGATACACTTAGAAAGAACGTCCCTGTCATTATTCCTTGCAAGCTCCTTTCATCATTAGCACAAGGCCCTAAATATAATGCCAAAGTTATAATTTTGTTTTTCAGAGACAGGATTTGTGTAGTGATTTATTTTTCTTGTTTTTGCTCCCACACACACACACCGAGGTATGGTTTGCTGGCTCTTACATTTAGAACTAGACTTAGTGAACACACACACTTGAAAGTTTTGTTTCCGTACTCATGAAATTTAAAGGTATGCCTTTCAAAAGAAAAAGAAATTGAATTCTCTTTAAAGTCCTAGCTCTTTCATTTTAAATGCAACTCATGGTTGGCATCCCCCAGGTAAATTAAATGAAAAAATAAAAATAAAAACAGAATATATCAGCAAAGACCACTTATTTTTTAATTGAACAGCTAATCTAACAAACTCCATCACCATGTATCTGCTCCCCATTCTCTTTTTCTATCACAAAGTACAAGAAGTGAATCTCTTTCCAAGATGTGCATTATGTGCGTGCCTCAATCAGCCCATATAGATTTCTGTCTTGCAGTCTACTTTCATTCTCTTGACTTTGCTGTGCCTTTATTCTCCCTATAATTTTTCAGAATCTTTGTTAGGCTCCTACTGAGAATTCTAAACACAAAGGGGGATAGGTTTGACTTTAAATAAGGAAAGTTCTGTTATCTCAGAGGCATTTGCCGTATGGACTCTTAATAGAGACAGACACTGGAATGCTTTCTTAGAAGACTCCAGAATGTTTCCAGAGACACAGGCATGCAAATTAAAACCTCTGCAAGGACAGGATTGATTTACTATATGCATTTGCCAGAGGCTTTAGCAGAATATTCTGCAGTATGAATTATAAAGTGTTTTTTAATAGCTAGAACAAGCAGGACATTATGAGCCCCGTTGTTACATGTTATATACACCAAAAAGAGTGAGAGAGAGGCAAATAGACATGTTTTAATGTACAGTAATTTATGTCCACTGTGCCCTCTTGGATTGATTTTATTACACAACTCAGTTAGCAAACATAATATAGGAGAGATGGCTTTAAACACAAGAACACAGTTCCAATGAAAGGAAGAACAGTGTTGTTTGCTTTTTGTTTTCTATTTTTGATTTTGTTTTTTTCTTTTCAAGAGGTAGTTCAATAACATTCTGGATTGTTGCAGGGGTGTAACACATCAGGGATTCAGACAGCTCTCACTGCTTGTGCTGAAGCTGGTGTGTCTGAGGCTGGCGAGTCTCCCATGTTCTGTGAAACACGGCAGTGGAACATCGCCGAGTGCCTCACAGCATCAGTGGCTTCTCCACAGGTGGAAAGTGACAAGAATAGCAAAGGTTCTTTAAAAACTCCAAAGTATGTTGAAGCTTTAATGAAACCTTGCAGCACAATGAGTCTCAGGAAGTTACCTGAATCACAGTTTTCCAGGAAACGTTTACACCAGCACCCGTTGATCAGAAAGAGAACCAAGTGGACAGACTGCCATTTGATCAGAGAGGGAGTCTTTTCTTGCTGTTCTCATACTGCTGCCTGGTATCCCCAGTTTATTTTATGTTCCAAGCTCTCACCTGCATGATCACTTACACAGAGGTATTTGTAGTTTAACATATAACTTGCTTATTCCCTGAACATGAACTGGACATACATAAAATAATTTTTTGTTGACTAACAAAAAATTGGGGAATGAATTATAGGTGTTTTAAGTTTTCAATTAAATTATAAATCAATGAATTTGAAAACCTGTGTATAGATCTGCAAGAAAGAGAATCATTTGAAAAACTGAATTTAATGGCTGGCGGATCATACAGTTATCACTCAGTCTTCCAGAGCCAAATCTTTTAAACATGTTAGTCAAAATAGGAAAAAAAGAAAGAAAAAGAAAAAGGAAAAAATCTATTCAAAACAGTTAGAAAAGGTTCAGAAAAGGTAAATGTGTAAAAAAGTATTTAGTGATATTCAAAACTTCCCAAAGATGAGAATAGCTCAACTGATGGAATAAAATATTAATTCGGCAAAAATTGGAGCTTTTAAGCTGCAGCTTTAACTTTTATTTTCTGAGCAGAAGAATGAGCTAATTAGTAAATAGCACTTGAAGAGTAAAACGGATTGTTTTATTTTAATATTTGACAATTAGATAGTTTACATTTTCTTCAAAACATACATGCTACAAAAGGAAATCACACTCCTGCAATATCAATATCCAATTGAACTGGAACATGAAAATGAATCCATGGGGGCTAAAGATAACCAAAACATTGAGGGCTGAAAGTCCATTCTTAGTGCTGAACACCCGCTATTAGTGTTTTTTAATACTGGGAATGTTCTTCATGTAAACATTTGATCAGAATACACTTCTATAAAGCGCCTAATACTCTAAACAAGAACGGACCCTGAACCGTTCCAACACCTGTCGATTCATCTATTTTCTAAATCTCTATTACATTTTAATTCTTCTTTCCTTTTGGCTGCTGAGTGCTTACAGCTGTTGATCATTAAGGTTACAGCTGGCTTGCAATGAAGTAGTCTTTGAAAAAAGAAAATATATTTGTCTCTTCTGCTGTTCCAGGAGATATTGGCTAATGCAGGGGATGGAGATGATAGTTAGCCGGAACAAGCAGCTGGTTAGCAGTGTTACATGCTGGCTTGGACATTACTCTTTCTGCGGCTAACTTGAGTTTATAGACAGTGAATGGGGACTGTCATATGTCGTCAACTAGATTCCCACGGATTTACACATGTGGCAAATCTGTTTTTCTGTCTGTACATCTTTAAAAAATAAGTATACGTGTGTATTTGAAATAAGAACCTTTCAAACTTTAGATACGTAGGTGGGATAAGTTCTGGTTGCCAGAGACTCCTGAGACTTAATCCGGCTGAGTTTATACACAACTCTTGGACAATGGGTGGTAGAGCAGCTCGTTATATCAGTAAAGTAGCTCGAGTATGCAAATTGAAACTAAGAGGGGTTTTTTTCTTTAAATAAACCAAAGACTCATTAGAAGTTCTGAGTCAAAGCTGAAAAAAAAAATTCCCATGTCTGTCAAAATCTGCTTCCTCTGATGATGTCACTGTTTCTTCACATACTAGTCCATGAAAGCCAGAGGACTGGCACCTGAGAGTTTAAACAATTAATAATACCTGCAATCACAGCCTGTCATGTCAAAAAGTAATCATCTTCCCTTATTTTATCTCATCATCAGCTCAGCTACCTAACAATTGTTGAAAGCAGTAAGGAGAGCAAATTAAAATGAATCCACTCCTCTGCATTTGCCAGATAAGCCACAAATTAAATACCATCTTAAAAGAAGAAAAAAGCAGGTCTAAGAAGCAAAGTGAGACCTGGCTGATGAATATTTCCACTTTAAGTTATGTTTATGTCATAAAGTCTTTCACTTGGCACTGTGTAGACTGTCAGCAGTTTCACTCCGGTATTTAATTTATCACCGAAGCCACAATGGCCTGACTTAACTGTTAGGTGGGCCTGTGATAGTCACGGCTTAAAAGTGACTTAAAAATATATAAAACAGGGGAGATGATAAAGTAGCGTATTGAATGCCTTAAATCTCTGCAATTTGTGGTGTTAAAAAGTGAATGAAAGAGTGTAAAGAGCAAACACCAGACACGGGGCAGGCTTTGCGACGGTGAGCTCCACTCTGAAATTGGGAAGGGAAGTAGAAAAAAAATCCGAAGACAAAACATAAAACATACTGCAGAATTCCTAAACTATTTTGAAAACCATGCTTTTTGAGAATATAAGAGGAAATGTCTGCGAAGTGGAGCTAAGAGCATGTGGCTGTAAGATCGCTCAGACTGGGGCACCATAGCAGAGTTAGCTACTTGGGTCTTTGTCTACGTGAAAAGCTATGAGTCTAGGCTGATCCAGAAGCAGCCAACTTACAATATTGCCATCATTCAAAACGGGTCATTATTTTAGGCAATTTTTTTTCTAGTTTGCATACTTAGTACGGATATCAAGTCATGTCTCCCCTAGTGAACATATGTTAACTCTTAATGTGCTGGACAAATTTCTGTTTGAATGCTATATTTTAAAAGAAATATAAAAATCTGGAACTCCATTTCATGTAAGAAAGCATATGGCTTGAAACTAAATATAGTTTGAACATATGAAGCATATTAAATTAATTATTATAATTTAAGTGATTTGAAAAATGTCTTCGGTTTTTATGACATATGCTTCTAATGATTCACATTACCTGTAGGCACTTCAAAAGCACTGGGATTCTGACTCTCTTCAGTAATTAGGGGGTCAGATGATATGCTAGCTACATTAGAGAAAAGAGCCTTGTGAAAGTGGGCCATGTACCAAAATAATACCCTTCAAGACAGATGGGAACTGAGTCTCAAAATGAGCGGCAATTGTACCATTTTTGAATGTCACATTTCAATGCTATGAGATGTCAGGCCTGGATCTAAAACTCAGTGTAGTGTTTGTACCTGAAAGGCTGTGTGTTGTTCATCATGGGGAGATCTCATTTCTGCCTTACCAAATATTATCCATCAAACTTGACTTCATGCATTGCCATGTCCAAGAATCTTAATCTGGACCATGAAGTCTAATCATTAACTTATTCATTCATTCTTCCATCAGCCATTTCAAATATACTCTCTGCATCTACAGCCAGGTGTGGCTTTAGTTAACCGGGCACTGTGCTGAAGAGGGTTGACTGTTCTCTTAGATTTTACGTTATTTGGCACTGGCAGATCATTGAGAAAAGAGTAACGTGAAATAAGTCCTAGCATGTGAGGACACATCACAAAAGGGAACTGACAGAGAGTGGTTGCTGAGGTAGACATACATCTCTTTAGCTTGAATCATTCAAGAGCCACTCCAGACAGATGGCACTTCTGTGAGAAAAAGCTACCAGGAGTATTCAATGTTTCTTTTTGTGGAACACCTATTCATGGGCCTTATGCTGAAAATGAGTTCTTCAAGAGAGAGCTAAGGGGCTCATGACGGAGGTTAAACACATGGAGAAAAGAGGAAGGAGCCAAATTAAGAGTTTGACATAGGATCCTGTAGAGCTACTTAAGCCATGGCCAGGTGTAAATTATTATACGTAGTCTAAGATAATGGCACTAACCGTAATAGGCTAGGAATTGAGAAAGTAAACTTCTGGGCAATTACTATGTGCTATTCAATACTTTAAGGACCACAGACAACCTCCACTCTTCTTTATCCCTGGCTGCATCTTATTCATGTGAGCACGGAGAAGGACAGAAACTTCTGCAGATCGTACAGCCAGTAGTAAATGCAGTGGTCCATTGATTAAACATAATACCTTGATGTTGCATGAGAATTGCAAGTACCCAGGTGACAATTTTTCATTATATATATGTATTTATCTGCTCCTCTCTGTGTGTGCATGCAAGAGAAAGACAGAGAGAGAGAGAGAGAGAGAGAGAGAGAGAGAGAGAGAGAGAGAGAGAGAGAGAGGGAGAGAGAGAGAGCATGTGAGTGCCATGGTACATGTATGGAAGTCTGAGGACAGCTTGTAAGAGGTCTTTCTCTTTTCCATCGTACAGTTCCCAGGAATCAAACGCAGCCTGTTAGACTCAGCAGCAAAAGCCTGCACCTCCCAGGCCGTCTCATCAGCCCTGCATGATGATACTTCTAAACCTTCTGAGTTATCTCACGGTCTCAAACTTAAATCTGATGTCTGCCTATGCAACTCACTATAGTCTGCACGGATAGCTTGCCGTTTAATTTGTTTTCTTTGCTTGGGACTATCTCTTACAGGACGTGCCATGTGTCAGACAACACAGAAAAGTGAGAAAGCTCCCAGATCAGAAATTAGTGTTGCATGCTTGATAGACCAGATAGTCAAGAGCCCAACTCCATATAGATGAGTCCAGTCTTCTGATGCTTAAAGTATTTGAGAATGTATTTGTCTGTTGCTAACATACGATGACAATACCCCATGCAAGCCTTTCATTTGCCCATTTATTCATTCCACAGATATTTATTGCCTTCCATTTTCTTGTCTATGAAATAAAGAGGAAACAGCATCAACAAAACTCACCCTTCATGTCGTTTGCATTCCATTTGGAAAGGCAGAGTTTAGACAAGATGGATATATATTAAATTACAAAGTATGTTTGTGTAAGTGAAATTGAAAAGGCAAGGGCAGCTATCATTTTAGAGGTAGTAAGGAAAACCAGGATGAGACAGTGATGTCATTGTATATGGGGAAGCTAGTACATGTTTTACCACTGGGGCGACATCTGAGGAAGGAGTTTCAGAAGAGGGAACAAAAAAAAGTGGAGGCAAAGAATGCATTGGGAACAAATCAGCGCATGTTGACACCTGTGTTTTGGCAAAATAAGCTAGGCCCCTGTGTTTAAAAATAGACAGTAATGGAGAGGGACTTAGAGGGAAGAGCCATATAAAGCCATTGGGATAAAGAGACTGTGAGAGTGAAACACGTTAGTAGCTCGGACATGGTAAAGAATAATTATATTCTGCTCATGTTTTGAAAGTTAATCAGGTAGGATTTACTGACAAATCAGATGTGCAATGGGAAAGAGTGATCCAGGAAAATGCCAAAGTTTCTGGTTACTGTGAGGAACTCAGAAACGTCTACCTATAAAGTGTCACTGAGCTGAGTGGGGCTATGTGTATGAGAGAACTGGTAGCTGATGTAATTTCAGTGCTCATCTCAATGTCTTAACCATAAGATGCCTGTGAGTTCCTTCCATAGAAGAGGCGTTTGCTCAAGAGGACTAATCAAAATCCTCGCAACGACGGTCAGTAAGGATCTGAGGCAAGATGTCTATGCATAGTACCCATGGACACTAGGTCACTAGTGGGTCCCGACTTTTCATACAGAAAGAACTTCAGAGATTTTCCTGAAGCACCCAAATGAGAACTGGAAGTTTATGAACAATGTAAGAATATGCTCGTGTCTGAGAAAGATGAGGATTTGGAGATGTTTCTAAGATAAGACAAATGGGAGGTTCCCCGGGGGTGGAAGGTAGAAGGGAGAGTTACAGTTCTAGTTCTCATGGTTTGGAGAACAAGCTAAACTAACAATGAACCAACGATTTCTAATAATAAAGTCATCAGCCTGGAGAAATAAGATTAAATATTTACACAAAGTAAAATTTACATTATCCTTTGGTTTAGGAAATACATTGGACAAATGACCAAACATATCAAGACATAAACATTTTATTTCATATCTTAAATGCTTTTACAATGATGAAGCAAATGTTATTCTGTGACTTTTTTCTTTTGCTATTCTCAAATGGTGATCTTAAATCTTCACTTTATATTCTAAATTACCTAAAAGTGTCACTTTTATAAAAACAGAACTCTTTAATGTTGCTGCGAGCACTGTCTTACTGCTCCATCATACATATGTACAGATTAAGTGCTTTTAATAATGGAAAATTTATCTGCAGCTTCCATCTGATTGTGTTTAAAAGGTACCAATTCATGAAAACAATAAAGAATGGAGGGAAAATAAATCACAAGAAAGAGAGAGAGGGGGCAAGAAGGGAGGGAGGGAGGGAGAGAGAGAGAGAGAAGAGAAGAGAAGAGAAGAGAAGAGAAGAGAAGAGAAGAGAAGAGAAGAGAAGAGAAGAGAAGAAAGGAAAAGTCAAACTTCGCAGTTGTTGAACTCGAGGTTGGTTACCAGAGTGAGTGAAATCATTTTAATTAGGTTCTTTTAAATCCTTCATAAAACTATCAAGCTTATACTGAAGTTATTGACGGGAAAATGCTGTTATAGAGTTGTGCGTCCACCTGCTCACACATGGCGCGCACAGTATGGAGCCGGCTTGACATTTTTGGAATCATGTGCCGCTTTCTGCTGAAAGGAATTTCCCCTTGAAGCTTGCATTTTAATGCCTGATTATTTCTCTGTTTTAATTCTATGTACTGATCAAGGTGCTTGAGAGAGCTTTATTTAACTAGGACACATGCATTGTTTCAAACAAGTTTTGCATAAAATGTGAATATGAACATAACAACTAAGAGAATTATTTGAATCCCAAATACATAAATGACTATTACCTTCTGTCTTTCATTTAGCTGTAATGCAATAATATTAAAAAGCATATCACATGTGTCTGAATTGCTAAAGAATATTTTCAACTTTGATTTACATATATTTCAGTTAAAACTAGCCATGCAAAATTCTCTTTAATGTTTACTGTTTCAACTTTAAAGTTTTTCTTTTTAATCAGAGAAAAATTAAGTTGGTGAAATACAATTATAATTTTCTCCAATTCTGTTACCTTGAGGCAATGCTGTCTTCTCGATTTGTAGCACCCCCTGCAATGGGGCTACAGTATAAAGAAATGTGCGGTGTTCAAGTACATACTCCTGAAGTGAACAGATCAGAAATCCCTAGAATTCCACAGAACTTAGAATGTCAAGACATTTCCATCACTTCCATGCTTTCCTGCTATATGATTTGTGTTTCAAAGAACAACAATTCTACGCTGAGTTAAAGACCTTAGAAAGTTTTGACATTTGAGGGTGAATTTTTGAACTATTTGGATAATATTCAAGTGTCAGAAAATATGTCAGTTCCTATTTAAGATTGGTTACCAAAATAGTTCTATTAATTTGCTCCTTAAATATTTCTTAAAATGTAAAAAGTTACCGTTGGCCTGAGATTAACTGTGGAAAGCTTTTAGGCTGAAAGGAAAATTATTCAGAATATTGAAAGCCATAAAAGTTTTGAAAATGAAAATCTGTGTGGGGGTCAGCTACATGACACCTCAAGGATCAGGAAAGGCTTGAGTATATATTTCAGACCCTAATGTGAATTACCAGGTGGGTTGAAATAGAATGTTTACTTCTTTCAGAATAAGCCGAATATTATTTTTTCATCATTTGTCTTCTGATTTAAAAAGTAAATTGAATTAGAAACTTTTGTAGCTAACATCAGAAATGCCAGACCATTTTACTGTAACACTTCTGAGCTATTAAAAAGTTTTTTATTTTTGTTTTTTTAATCAATTTAATTTTTTTATTCATTTACATACCAACCACAGATTTCCCTCTCATCCTTCCTCCTGCTCCCCTCTGCCTCCCCCCACTACCCCTCATTCCCTCCTCCAACAGGGTAAGTTCTCCCATTGGGGAACAGCTAAGCCTGGTACATTCAGTTGAGACACAATGAGAGAGATGTCTTGATAGAGGGAGATATTATGGCATTAGGGAGAAACCTGATGCTAGGAAAATTCCCAGGAATCCACAAGGACGACCCCAAATTAGACTACTAGCAACAGTGGTGAGGGTTCCTGAATTGACCTACCCTGGTAATCAGATTGGTGAATACCCTAACTATCATAATAGAGCCTTCATCCAGTAACTGATGGAAGAAGATGCAGAGATCCACAACCATGCACCAGGCCAAGCTCTGGGAGTCCAGTCGAAGAGAGGGAAGAGGAATTAAGTGAGCAAGGGAGGGGTCAAGATCATAATGGGGAAATCTAAAGGACAGCTGAATCAAGCTCAAAGGAACTCACAAATTTTAAAAAAGTTTTAATGAAAGCTTCAACCAACCCTTGAACTCTTTTAGTTACATGGATTTTTTCTCATTAAGAGGAAAAAATATTACATTTTCTGTGCCATGCATATAAATGCTATTAGTATTTCAATAGAGAAAAAAAGACCTAGTAGTTTCTAAAACAAAAATTAAAAAAATAAATGATACATTTAGTATTGTGGGTAAGGTTAGATTTTAACACAAGATTCCAAGGTCTTGATGACATATTTATATGCTTAGCATTCAAATTCTGATGTCATCACTTGTGGAAATGTAAGTGCATTCCAAACCTTATATTTACCTTGAAGGGTGGATGGTGATACGATTCTATCATCCTTGGTGTTAATTACAGGAAAAGGGGGTGGCCGTTTCCTCCTCCTTTGATGGAACTTTCGGCAGCAGTAACATAGACATATCTAAGAGGTATGTTTTGTCTTTTTGTTTTTTTTTTTTTTTCATGAGAAACAAAAGTGGAAACAGAAGGAAAAGCATTACACTGCTTCCGCGACTACAGGAGAATTAAAACAGCGTTAGAAAATATTAACATTATAAGCATAGTTCCATTTTGACTGATAGTCAGAAACCACACACACACACACACAAAAAAAATACCTAGTTACTGCATGTTAGAAAACTGGACAAAGACTTGCACATTGAAAAATAGGGAAGTTCGTTTGAGACTGAAATAATACAATTCATTTGAGAAGAAAACAATAAACTTGCCTCTGGTGGTACTCTCCTAACCTACTCCTGGCTACTGGCTGACTCGCTCAAACCCCAAACAGTGTGTCTGTAAAGCAAGGGTTACAATGATGCCTTTTTCTCATGAAGATGCACAGAGAAGCGAGCCTTGCTCTCCGCAGTATGTCTCCAGCTTTACCTGTGCACACTAAGGCATTATTCAGACATGTACAGAGATTGCCATTTGAGGAAAAAGAAATGAAGCCACTCTGTAGGGAGGTAATGGTTCTGTTGGAGACTGGAGAGGTTACTGAGATATACACAGTATACTAACTTTGTTTTATCCATGTCTAGTATCAAAAAAAAAATGGAAAAAACAAGCTTTTGAAGAAAGACATCATATGAAGTAAAAATTAAACAAAAGATGAAAAAGCGCTCACAACAGATTGACAGAAATTATGGAGATGATTTTTCATTCCAGTAGAAACAATTGTCACAGACAGGCCATTTGGGAAGATTCGAAGCAAATGACTTGGGAAGCAGGGAAGGTTCTGGAGGCTGTACACATTTCCATTGTGACTTTTAACTGTGCAAAGCCTTAGTCACAGAGTTTCTAAAAATGGGACTATATGCAAGCAGAAAAACACTCCTCCCTGGACTCAGCTTGCTGCAGAGCTCATCTGGTAATTGCCTTTGAAAGGTAATAAGGACACCCAGCAAATGTAGTTTTCATCGGAGCCATGGGCCTGCCGAGTTACAGGAAGGTTCTACTCTGTCAAAGCAGGAGCAGCAACTGCAGCTAGAAACAAGAAAAGCACCCTTTCTAATTGACTTTAAATTTTCACCAGAAGAGTTTTCAGTAAATGCTGGTCTGATTCTCAAATATTCAAAAGGCATTTCAAAACCAAGCAAAGGCTTTTCAACTTTATTTACTGCTTCCTACAAAGGGGATGTAATTTCCCTCTGGGTTTTGAGGTGTTAAATACCTTGTCATGTCGCAAACCTTCCTACAGAGATAAAAATAATAATAAAATGGGAATAACCTAGGCTATAGGGTCATCCTTCTCAAAAGAATAAACACATTTCTCCTCTGGACCTTCAGTACATCTATCAGTTTTGTCTCTGTTTGGTATAAGAAGTGACAAAGTCAGAGTTTGCGAAGGCAATACTAATTTGCAAACAACTGATAAATAAGATGCATCTGTGTCCTTGTTCAACGTGCAAATGAGGACTGTGAAATCCCTGCTCACAGACACATGTACACAAAAATATACACACATGCACACTTCTTTCTCACAATTTTAACCCTAGCTGGAATAATCACTATTTACCCACAGAATATGAAATTTAATGAGTAGATAATGTATTTAAAAAAAACTTTCAATTGACATCGTATACTATTATACATATTAAACTTAAATATTAAACTTAAAAGACCCCAAATGATGGAGGTGAAATGCTGCAGGAGGAGGGATTGCCCAGAGCATATACATTAGTCAATAAGAAACAGACGGCTTTGATGTGTTTTGGCTATCACAAGCCAAGTTGCTATTAATTATAGGTTGCTTTGCCTTTCGACACATAATTTACCTTTATTAAACTTAAAATATATTTTATGTTATGATTATACCAGAGCCAGGCTGGCTGATGATTCTTCCTTTCTGCCTCACATGATGACAGGAAGTGCTATTACAAAACCTAAAGTATATTTGTCTGAAGATGGTCCCTAAAGTCACATCTCAGAAGTGCCTTTGAAGGTGATCTCTAAGAGATAAAAATGAAACTCCATTCAACGTACCGTTTAACTTGATGGAGATCAGTGGAAGTTGTTTTGTTTTTCATGTAGCATCTCAGATCCTAATATATGTGAATTATTGTCATTAACACAAATTTGGGTTTCCTATGGCTGGAGTAGACTAACCAAATTGCTTTCAGAATTCGGTGTGTTTATCCAGTCCTCATTTAAAACCTATAGCAAGCAATGTGGTCATAAATACCAGTTTTAAAAACCTTCATGATTTCTAGTGAGTAAATGAAAGGTTTATATCTGAAAAAGATTTTTTTCTTTTTTTTTTTTCTTCACATTTCTCCTTGTGCCTTTCCAATGCAACCAGGAGAGTGCAGGGCAGAGGAACAGCAGGCAAAGGTTTGCCAAGCACATCTATAATTTTTACTATTAAATATCAAATACATGAGCTAAATACTTTTTGATTCAGTTTACTTAAATAAGAAAATAAAGGCTCAAAGATTATTTAACTTTCCAGTTGAACAGCTAACTCTGAAAGTTGGATAATACAAGAAAAAGAGGCTTTGGGATCTGGCACATTGCAAAACATAATTAAATAAATATTAAAATAGAAAGCGCAGCATTTTGTTTATTTTCCTCTTTATTAGGTTTGTGACCACTTAATTCACTGAGTGTGATGTGTAAAAATTAAAAGTAAGCTGCCCATCTGTGAGAATTATGCGTGCCATAAGCACAGAGACATTTCCACTGGAAAAGCACAGTCCTCTCCCGTTTCCCACCCCCTTATTTTAATAGCCTAAATGCTCTCGCATATATCACAATTGCTTTAAATGACACAAGCTTTTCTACTGGGGAAAAGAAAATTTGATAGATCCCAGTTCTTTTCATTTATCACAGATATAATTCAAATGCAGTAATTGTAGTTAACATAATTAAGGGTTATACTTCCGTTTCAAGAAAGCCAGCCATGTTGGAATGTGAGTGAGTGACTGAAAGAATGGAGAAGCTGCTTCCAAAAGCCACGGGGTCCTACACTTCTTTTCAGCAGTCTGTGCGGAATCAGTGGCATTTATGTCTGTTACAAAGAATCAAAAGGCATGGCTTTACTGAGGAGGATATGACTGTCCTGTTGGTCTCCTGATGCAGGAGCTCAAAGTAAGGGCCAGGACAGCAGGCTCTGACCTGTCCTGGCAACAGTCTGCATTTACTTAGCGACAGAGACTCTTTTTTTTTTTTTTCTATCCAAGTTAAGCATGGTCCTTGTCAGGGTATAATCTACATCTCTAAAACCTCCTGCTTCTACAGCTTCACTATTTAGGATCAAATAGACCACTAGATACATTAACCTGTTACTCTTTTCAAATATTCAATTGACCTTCCGAAGTAAATATTTCCCCCTGACCTCTCAACCACTCATTTTCTCTTAAATTGGCTGCTAATGCTTTGAAAAGTCCCCTGACAGTTTGCAAGAAGCTTTAAAGTAAACAATCCTTGGCTGCATAATTTTAGCCTTATTGACTGGTGCCCTGATAGACAGAGATACAAGCCCTTGGCCCAAGAGACTCAGTACTGTGTTAAGTATACCGACGTGCTCTTGCTTGATGGTAAGACAAGTGGCAGATCTCTGCAGCAGACTTGGAAATCTGTGGTTTTTTATATTTACAAAGTGATGTTCTTTTCAGTTCTTTTATTTTTCTCCCTTTCTGGCACACCCAAAATACCTGCTTCAAAAGAATGGAACAAGAATGAGCAGAGTCTATCCCCACCTTAAGCAGAATAATAATTAATTTGAAATATGAAAATATAGGTTACATCTAGTGTCTATGGTTTAAGCATTACTGACTACACCACTTACACCCAGATAATTCTGGAGAAACTACACGCTACAAGAAGTACGTTAGTGGCCAGCAAACATATCTTGTCATAAAGTACTTTAGGTTCTATTGACAATCTGTTGAGCTTAACATCACTCAACTGTATGGCTTGCCTTACAAAAATGTAAATGAGCTAGAAGTCTAGCAGTTGCTTTGTCTGTTTTCTTTTTCTTTCCTTTTTTTTTTTTTTTTTTTTTTTTTGGAAGTTGAGGCGGTAGGACAGAGAAGAGAATGGATAAATACTTATAAGGCAGCTAGCTGCATTGCTTTAGCATATAGGAAAGAAAGTGGGGAAGAGAGCATCATTAGGTTTACGACATTAGTAGCCCATTCTGAAAGAGCGTCTTTTCGAAACAAACACAAACACACCCCTTCCAATTTCAAGGAATGGAAATGGTGGTAACAGAGAGAGAGGTTCACTGTCGCCATGTGTAAACAGACCTTTTCCTACACGGACATATGTAATCCCGCTGACATTAATGGGAAAGACGACGCACAGGCTGTGAGGGGAGAACGGCTCCTTTTGTTTGTTCTCACTCCCATTACTCCAGACTCTATTTTACAACTTCGACTTAATGCTTGGTGGAAAACGCACCCTGTGGATTGATAATGAAAAAATAAGATTAGCCAAGTGAGCAGGCTACAGCCGTGGCCCCTTCCTGTGATGTGCTAAGCCCAAAAAGCAAGTGGAAAGGATCCTGATTTTACCTTTTCTCTCTATTCTTTTTTTTTCCTCCATTACCCGCTCTATTTAAAAACCTCTTCATGCTTGTAAAATTCCCTTTCCTGGTTCATGTAAAAGAGTAATAAAATCATTATAGTTTTCCTTCGCCAAAAGGCACTTTAGAGACTAATCTTAATTTAGATCCAGACACTGCTAACTCAAATACATCAGTGCTGGGAAAACGAATTAGAAGGGAGGTCATTTTTCTTACTATTTTTTTAAAAGGTGTTACAGATTGAAAATGCCTTAGGAATCATTCCTTCACGCTATGGCTACATTACAAAGCCATAACTCTCCCACTTTGACACTTGAATTTTCGGTAGTGGTTTTTCTTAGGGAATTTGCATCAAGAATTTTTTTTCACTCGTTGCTTCATAGTAAGGCTAAGATTCATTTACTAAAGTTTAAAAAAAATTAATCAAGTCATCAGAATTACTGCTCTAAAGACTTATCTCTCCACAGATAGAAAGAATTCCAAAATTCATGCTCTTCCAAACAACCATAGAAAATATTTTCACTCAACGTCATCTACAGAAATATAAGGTCTAGAAGGAGCCTGCCAAGCCAAAGCATTTCCAGTGCTTTATCGATATATTTCTTCTCAAAAAGAAATAATCTGTTACTGTCTAAATTTTAAATCTCACAGAAAACTGGTAAGGCCTTGAATTTGGGAACCACAACCTGTATAGAGAAGAAAGAAAATGTTTTCAATCACTAAAATGCTGTGGTGGATGTGAACACTCAGACCAATGTAATGAGTTGCAAACACTCCTATGCTTTGCATTAGACTCAACAAACCTACAAAAAGTAAAAGGCTCAATTGAGAGTTGGGTGTGGAAAACAGAAAGCAAGCAGTCTTAAGAGCTGGGCAGTCTTAAGAGCATATAGCAAATAATGACAACACTGAACTCAGCTAACGATTAAGTTGGATCAGAGTCCATTTATCCAGCAAAATGGAAGAATGTTTATTGGTGTCCTCAGTATCCTAAAGTGAGGGTGCTTCTTCCTTTCTTCTCCCCTCCCAGGGATGGCTTTGGATCACTCATTTCCAGCAGCTGGGAAGACCCTCTAGCATCTTCCAGTGAAGCACTGTGAAGATTCTTTGTTTATGAACAGTCTATTTTATACTCTACTAGGTCACCCAATTTGGAGGCGGTTGTCATCACTCTTAGCTACATAGTATGAAAAGTTGCCAAGAGCATTTCACTACTTTACAGATGCACTTGTCATGAACAAAATATGTGATTAAGTTCTATTTTCTCCAAAGGAATTTTATTTCATTCTCTACTTGGGAAATGAAAAGGAGAAGAAAAAGCAAATCACATATTGTTCATTTTTTCCCCTTTTTAATCTTCCCCCACACCTGAAATTATATAAGCATAAATATCTGGATTATATTGGAGGAAATCACACTTAAAGGCACTATTTCATGTTTTTAATTTATTTTCTGTCAGAATTCAATAATATGATCACACTTTCATGGACAAGTTATTGCTTCTATGATTTAGAAAATAATGCTCAGTTTTTATATTTTAGACACAGTGGCAGCAAATTGCACATTCCAAACAGGCTGCTACTATATTTTCCATTTCACATCCTCTATTGAGAGGTATATTTGACATAACTCCCATCAAGAGATGGTTTCAATGTTTTCAGCTATTGATACTTTGTGGGTTTCTGGGACTATTTCTATTAGCAACTCATGGTAGAAGTAACTATTTTTCTTCAGTAACTAATGGATGTCTTCAGCCACAACATAAGGAATCACACGATCAAGAGACCTCCATGGTCAGAAGCCCAAACTGGCATATGAAAAAGGACCACATAGAACTGCAGAGAGAGAAGAATGACAGGACCAGCCACAGATCATTTATCCACTGTCTTCCCACTTTCTTAGCCAATGTCTCACTGCAACCACATGAGAGACTCTCACCAAGGACTACCCAGCTGAGAGTTCAGCTTGAACCCCTGAGTCACAAATCCCTTGAGAGACCTTAGAATTGGTGTTTTTCTAGACTGCTAAATTCTTTTATGACTTGTTGCATAGGATAAGATAAACATAACAATGTTAGATGCTTGTGTAATTAATCCTTACAATCTTATTGTGGAGTCACACACTGAGGATCACAGAGAAGCAGAAAGCCATGTGAGACTTACTTGCTGTGTTATCATTCTTTGGTTTAAGAAGAAAGAAAGAAAAGAATATTGCAATAGGATAGAACATGCCCTCAGCCAACCCATAGTCAACACCAACAAACAATACATCAATTTTAATTGTACATTTGAGGCCTTTATAGTTGGATCTGTAAAGGAAAACAGGATAAATGATCCAAAATATTTAAATAGTATTAGTCTTTTCAACAAAATAATTTAATTTTAGCTAAGTAGAGTAAAAGATTTTCAGAAGGATATCCTATGCAGTTTCTAATTTTTCTAGGCTTGTTGACACTGTTGATGTATGATTTGGAAAACATAGTTTTATTATTCTAAGAATCCCAACTTCGCAAGTTTGAGAGATGACAGTGTCCATCTTTTTAAATCAAAGTACTATTCAAATTCTTCTAAATGATTATTCTACAAATGGTTGTCAAATTTCTGATTGAATAGTTTAAATATATGAAGGTAGTTAAGTATTCTGCTCCTTGAGTTAAATAATTTTGTACTTCCCAAATACTGTCTTATGATGAGTACTGATCATTTTCTTGTCTTTGTTTCTCCTAGCCTGATCTCCCATCTCTACTCCTATTTGACCAGCGGAATCTGTGCAGTCATCCAGTTGCCCAGAGGGACTTTTAACACAACCCAGAAGTACTAGGTGGCAATTTGAGCAGTGAGAGAAAACAATGGGGAGAAATTACGTCTTGTTTGTTTTCCCTCCCAATTTTTCATATGACAAGCAACTGACCACCATTTTAAGGTACCATGTCCTCCACTAGCAACACACATGGCCCTAGTAACCAAATGGTAAGAACAGAGGTAATTAACTCTTGTCATACATCATAGATACCAATTTGAAGCACTGTTGCATCCTTTCCATCCCCTGGGGATTTATTTTCACAAGAGGACAAGTAATAGACCCCATTAACGTAAAAATTAAGAATATCACAGGGCCTCCTTTTATATCTCCTATCATTCAAGTTATAGACATGAAGAAATTCTAAACTGCTAGAAAATTAGTTCTCATTATCATAGAGAAGTGGATTTGGTACATTACTATATGAAAGGAGAACATTCTTTCCATTACCCAAAGTATTTGCTAGTGATGCTCCTCTTTCCAGGGACAATAGTAACTGGGTATTGGCAAATGAAGACCCCCCTAAAAAGTGCTATTCCATCCATCAAGCCATGTAGACCAGCCAATGTATCAATTGGAGGTGAAAAGAGTCTAGAAAAGTCTGGAAAGAAATATGGTGATAATCATTTGCATTCCATATTAAGCTAAAATAATACTGGAGTGTGGCATGGTTGACTAATCTTCAAGTTTGTTAGAATATTGACACTTGCCACCATTTTCCTGGAATATTCTTGTATATCTGTCTCAGGATAGTGCCTAGTTATTATGCAAAACTGCATATCCTGAAGAGTGAAAACATATCTAAATGATAGCATTGGCTGATTTTTATCAAAATGCACAAACCTAGACATATCTGAAATGAGAGGCTTCCAACAGAGAAACTGCACACATAATATTGGCTTGTAAGCAAGTCTCTAGACAAATCACCATCTTGATTATTGGTTGATATGGTA